>NC_136414.1:132007500-133207500 GCF_051521515.1 Lactuca serriola
CTTAAGAATATTATCTATTAACAATTCTTAGGTTGGTGATAAGAATGATTAAGAATGAAATTATGGTAAGACATTCTTATAGAATAGGAAATTAATTAGATGATTATAATTGCATTATCTATTGAAATTCTTGAAGAAGAGTTTAAAATTATTAAAGAATAAAGCATTAATTCTAGGTATATAACAAACATTCTTGAAGAGTAATTCAACTTTATTGAAATAATAAAAGAACATTTTTGAAGAATAAGACAATAATAAACGAATATTCTTGAAGAATAAGATAAAAAAAACTAACCTGATTCCGTAAATCAATTCAAATATATAAATTAATGACAAAAAATTCCACTACTAATTTATATTGGGAGATAAAGAAGAATAAAAACAATTAACATAAAAATTATATGATTATTATTAAAAGAATAAATAATTGATATAAACTTCTTGTATGAAAGAAGATTATTAAAGCAAAAATTAAATTGATGGAGATCATCGATTATGTCAATCAAAACGAAATATGGCATACATAAAGCAAATTGACTATATGTTATTTATATTTAGGTTTTTTCTTAATTATAGGTTATTAAATATCATTAATTGATACAAAAAGTCAAATTATCATATTTCCTTATCTAGATATCTAAAATCAATGGACGAGATTTGGTTATACGTTCACACAGTAGATAGAGTCTATACATGAACCTAACTCTCTCTCTCTCTCTCTCTATATATATATATATATATATATATATATATATTATTTTATTGTTATTCTAATGTTATTAATTTAATGTAATTAAAGTGTAAAATTTGAAATGAATAATCAATTATCCAATATTAATTTAATGTAATTAAGGTGAGAAATTTAAAATTTAAAATTTAAAATAGAGAATTAATAGGTTGACATGTGACATGTAACACCCAAAGTTTTGAAGGCCAAGAAAGGAAAGAAAACCCTAACTTTAAGAGGGGACTCGGCGAGTCCAAGGAGGAACTCGGCGAGTCCAAGCGGGACCCGGGTCGAGGAGTAAGTGACCGACTCGGCGAGTCGGCCAAGGAGACTCGGCGAGTCAGGTCTGTTCGAGGAAAACCCTAAATCCGGGACTTTGGGCGCTATTTAAGCTCCTTATCCTCTCCATTAGGGTTCCTTAGAGCCTCCCTCATACAGAAAACGAACCTTAAGCCTCCATTGTTGTGCATTCAAGCTTCCAAGCCATTTTTTTTGGGTGATTTGAAGGAAGAAAGAGGGGAATCAGTAAAGCTTCAAGGATTGGCTTCAGATCTGGAGTTTGTGGAGCCTTTCTGAGGTATTCAGTCGTTTCCTTCCTTTAGATCTTCTATGGTTGTGATATTTAGGGCTTTTTAAGCCATGATTAGTTGTCCATTTGAGTTAGAAGCCAGATCTGGAGTTGCTACTTCAAATCTAAGCAAATTTTGGTCTTGGGAAGCATAAAGTTTCAGCTCTTGAGTTGATTATGGAGCCTCCTTGACTTAAACCCTAGTTTATGGTATATTTTGCCTATATCTCCTTCTCTACACGTAAAGTTTGCAACTTTACGTAAGGATTGGGCTTTGGAAGGGTAGATCTACAGTTTGGAGTCCATGCATGACTCAAAAGTCCTCTGCATGTATAGAGATCTGAATGGACTCGGCGAGTCCTTTGAGTGGACTCGGCGAGTAGCATGAAGATGAGGAGGAACTCGACGAGTGGGATGAACAGCTCGTCGAGTCAGATGAAGTTGGGTAGGAACTCGGCGAGTTGGATGAACAACTCGATGGGTCTGTTGAAGGTTGTCTTGCACTCGGCGAGTCTGTTCTTGGACTCGGCGAGTCAGGTCGCGAAACCCCAAACCCTTCGAGTTGAGACTCGAATCAGTGAGTCGAATGGAGACTCGGTGAGTTGGACAGGTCAGGACTCGGAAATCGGTAAACTCAGCGAGTCATGGACTGAATCGGCGAGTCGAGTCGCGAATAGAAGGACTCTGAACATATGAACTCGGCGAGTCAATAGGGTGACTCGGCGAGTAGGGTTGACCTGGAAGGTTGACTTTGATCAGGATTTTGACTTTTGACTAGAGTTGACTTGGTTGTCTTTCGGAGGTCAGTTAGACTCAGTGTTGCGTTGATATTGGTAGCTCGGGGAGCGAGTGGAGCAGGAGTTCAGAGAGTGCCGGGCAGCAACTAGTGGGTTCATCAGCCAGTTCAGCCAGTGCAGGTGAGTTTCCCTTTGTATGAATGGGTCTACGGCCACAATGCCGGCCCATGTAGTTATGAGTAGAAGACCCGGGGGTTAGCCCTAGGCACAGTATGCTAGTATGATATTTGGGACGAGGTCCAATGACAGAGGGCGGGTGCCCAAGGAATGGTTTATGTGATAGTTTATACTTGTTGTCTGTGTGATACTTGTATGTGCCTGGTAGGGAGTTGAGTGTGGGCGAGGTCCCGTATCTCACCAATAGCAGAGTGTGGATGGTGTTCCACATCTCAGTAGCAGCAGATCAGGGGCGAGGCCCAAGTTAGGGAAGGAGTGAGGGTGGGTTGGGCCTGTACCTCACTATCAGTAGGAGTATGGACAGGGTTCCATGACTCATCAGCAGCAGGACAAGGGCGGGGCCCATAGATAGGCGAAGCCTTAGGAAGAGATCCGTTAGTATGTGTTTAGCTTATGTGATGTGATGTGATATGTTTATGTGCTATTATATGTTAGTGGGCCCGATACCATGAGATGTTTATGTGCTCTTCTTGTACCGCAGTATGTCGCGGATGAGGAGATGAAGAAGGCCCGATACCATGAGATGTTGAGGGATGACATCAGGGAGTTCGTGAGCAGGTCCAGCTGTAAGACGCTGGAAGATATGATTTCTCGGGCTAGAGAGAGGGAAATTGATTTGGAGCAGATCCGGAAGAGGAAGATGGATGAGGTTCAGGTAGCTGCAGGTTCGGGCAAAAGGCCTAAGGGATCGGATTCGAGGTCGAGGGATTATCAGGACCGCAGCCAGTGCGGGAAGTGCGGCAGGGTGCACGGGGGCGCGTGCAGGAGTGGTAGCGGTGGTGAGTCTGGCTGTTTCAAGTGCGGTCGGACTGGTCATTTCAGCAGGGATTGTATTGTTACCACCTCACAGGGATCAGACCTGTTATGTTTTCACTGCAACCAGCGGGGCCACAAGAAGGCCCAATGCCCCAGTTTGTTTTCAGCAGGACGGGTGATGGCACCTGCCCCTGCAACTTTGAGGATCACAGACGACCGTCAGGGCCGTGCAGAGGCGCCTGCGGTAGGAGGCAGAGCTCTTCAGATGACTACCTTAGAGGCGCGATCGGCACCGGATGTTGCAGATATGCGCTTTCTGTTTTCAGTTCTTTTATTTGTGCATGATTATATTGTTATGGTTCTGCATCATTATCGAAATGAGTATTTTATTTTTGAGCGGTTGATTGTGATCGAGTTATATGCCATATGCATACCTTGGATATCCAAATGGTAGTTAGGGGATGTGCCCTATTGGGGAAGGTTACATAGGATGCAGTAACTGTAGCATGCTTGGGAAGGACTTGGTATGTCTCGTTAGATCGGAGTTGTATAGTGTTAGAGATGGATTGGTTAGATCCCTAGCTATGGTAAGCTTGGGTTCCTCAGCAGATTGATTATGGAATGGTAGCAAGGATTTCTTTTGAGTATTGAGCAACAAGGGTTAAGCAGGATTGAAGTGGGGGAGAATCCTCCGAGTGTGCAAAGGTAGGAGCACGCAGATCCAGAATGAGTGTCCGACCTCCGAGAAGGAAAAGAAGTAGTTCAGGAATTGATGGATTGAGGGTTTCAGGGTTAGGAGTTTGAGAAACTCCCCATCAGCTAGTGCGTGTGATGGTAATGGTTAGTACGTGGTTGGGAATTTAGGTTGCGGATCGCCCGTAGGACTCCAGGGAGTCGAAATGAGGATCTTGAGAGCTAATGGCACACGGGTGCCTTCGTACTAGCAGTCAGTGGTGGAAGTGTTGTAAGACTATGGGGCAGTCGTAACATTCACTAGCAGTCAGCAATGGATGGTGATGTAAGACTACGGGTAAGCCGTAGCATTCCTTAGTAGCTTTGTTAGCAGAGTTGGGGTGAGGCCCTTATCTCCTAGTGATCAGATAGGGATCAGGAATGGGTAGTGGATGAGAATGATAGGGAGTTTGCCTGTATAGCCCTAGAGAGGTGAGACCTTGGGAGAGGCCGCTCCAGGATATAGTTGGGTGAGACCCGTGGGCGAGGCCCGTATGAGATTAGCAGTGTAGATGAGACCTGAGAGCAGGGTTGCTCAGTAGTATGGTGGGGTGAGACCCGTGGGCGAGGCCCGAGCGAGAGTGATTAGACTAGTGGGACTAGAAGGATAGAGGCGGGTGGGACCCGTGGGCGAGGCCCGTGAGTTGTAGCAGTGCAGGTGGGACCTGGTAGGGACCTTAGTGTCAAGATTAGGGGATCGGGGATCCCAGGTTTGTAGTGCCTGAATGGCATAATAGATTGAGCAGTTATAGGTGGTCGAAGTTTCTTCGGAATTCGCTGGGAGTGACTAGTGGTGGTGTTGGGACTAGCTACCGGTGGGAGCCGGTAATCCAGACATTGATAGGTTGGTAGGGACCAGAGTGGTCTCAGTTCATCCGGAAGGCGGCTAAGGAATAGCAGAATTTTCAGTCCGTAGTACTGCGGGTAAGCAGGGTATGGTGGAATCCAGTTAGTTGAATCGAGGGGTGCTCAACACCAAGTTTTGACAGAGAAGGGTGTCAGTGGTTACTGGCGGTGATGAACCGTAATGGAAGTAACGAGAATGATGGATTGGTGAAGATAGGATCTTCACGGTGACAGAGAAAATAGTTGGTTATGGAGCATCGCCTTAGGAAGGCAAGGGAATCGCATAAGGAAATAAGGGGTCAACCCCTATGAGTTCAAGTGCAGTACTCGGAGAGTATCAGAAGGATTGTTGGTTGAGTAAGTTGTGTTTCTAAATTGTTCAGGGTCAGGTTTGACTCGAGGTTTTTTATCCGCAAGGATTATGTTAGTCAGAATGACCGGGTGGAAGACCAGCAAAGGTAGGCAGTTGGTGTTGGGATAATTGGTGGGTTTTGAAAGCAGATCGCAGGCGGTGGGCCATAGCAAACTTCGAGGACGAAGTTTAGTTTAAGTGGGGGAGAGTTGTAACACCCAAAGTTTTGAAGGCCAAGAAAGGAAAGAAAACCCTAACTTTAAGGGGGGACTCGGCGAGTCCAAGGAGGAACTCGGCGAGTCCAAGCGGGACCCGGGTCGAGGAGTAAGTGACCGACTCGGCGAGTCGGCCAAGGAGACTCGGCGAGTCAGGTCTGTTCGAGGAAAACCCTAAATCCGGGACTTTGGGCGCTATTTAAGCTCCTTATCCTCTCCATTAGGGTTCCTTAGAGCCTCACTCATACAGAAAACGAACCCTAAGCATCCATTGTTGTGCATTCAAGCTTCCAAGCCATTTTTTGGGTGATTTGAAGGAAGAAGAAAGAGGGGAATCAGTGAAGCTTCAAGGATTGGCTTCAGATCTGGAGTTTGTGGAGCCTTTCTGAGGTATTCAGTCGTTTCCTTCCTTTAGATCTTCTATGGTTGTGATATTTAGGGCTTTTTAAGCCATGATTAGTTGTCCATTTGAGTTAGAAGCCAGATCTGGAGTTGCTACTTCAAATCTAAGCAAATTTTGGTCTTGGGAAGCATAAAGTTTCAGCTCTTGAGTTGATTATGGAGCCTCCTTGACTTAAACCCTAGTTTATGGTATATTTTGCCTATATCTCCTTCTCTACACGTAAAGTTTGCAACTTTACGTAAGGATTGGGCTTTGGAAGGGTAGATCTACAGTTTGGAGTCCATGCATGACTCAAAAGTACTCTGCATGTATAGAGATCTGAATGGACTCGGCGAGTCCTTTGAGTGGACTCGGCGAGTAGCATGAAGATGAGGAGGAACTCGACGAGTGGGATGAACAGCTCGTCGAGTCAGATGAAGTTGGGTAGGAACTCGGCGAGTTGGATGAACAACTCGATGGGTCTGTTGAAGGTTGTCTTGCACTCGGCGAGTCTGTTCTTGGACTCGGCGAGTCAGGTCGCGAAACCCCAAACCCTTCGAGTTGAGACTCGAATCAGTGAGTCGAATGGAGACTCGGTGAGTTGGACAGGTCAGGACTCGGAAATCGGTAAACTCAGCGAGTCATGGACTGAATCGGCGAGTCGAGTCGCGAATAGAAGGACTCTGAACATATGAACTCGGCGAGTCAATAGGGTGACTCGGCGAGTAGGGTTGACCTGGAAGGTTGACTTTGATCAGGATTTTGACTTTTGACTAGAGTTGACTTGGTTGTCTTTCGGGGGTCAGTTAGACTCAGTGTTGCGTTGATATTGGTAGCTTGGGGAGCGAGTGGAGCAGGAGTTCAGAGAGTGCCGGGCAGCAGCTAGTGGGTTCATCAGCCAGTTCAACCAGTGCAGGTGAGTTTCCCTTTGTATGAATGGGTCTACGGCCACAATGCCGGCCCATGTAGTTATGAGTAGAAGACCCGGGGGTTAGCCCTAGGCACAGTATGCTAGTATGATATTTGGGACGAGGTCCAATGACAGAGGGCGGGTGCCCAAGGAATGGTTTATGTGATAGTTTATACTTGTTGTCTGTGTGATACTTGTATGTGCCTGGTAGGGAGTTGAGTGTGGGCGAGGTCCCGTATCTCACCAATAGCAGAGTGTGGATGGTGTTCCACATCTCAGTAGCAGCAGATCAGGGGCGAGGCCCAAGTTAGGGAAGGAGTGAGGGTGGGTTGGGCCTGTACCTCACTATCAGTAGGAGTATGGACGGGGTTCCATGACTCATCAGCAGCAGGACAAGGGCGGGGCCCATAGATAGGCGAAGCCTTAGGAAGAGATCCGTTAGTATGTGTTTAGCTTATGTGATGTGATGTGATATGTTTATGTGCTATTATATGTTAGTGGGCGAGGCCCTGTGAAAGGCGAGGCCTAAGTGAAACATATTTGTATCCGAGCGGGGCTCGAAGCCAGGCGGGGCCTGGAGCGGCGGGGCCGTTGTAGCGGGCGAGGCCCAGGATAGCGGGCGTGGCCCAGTATGTGCAGTATGTGGTTATGCATGGTATGTGGTAGGGTGGGAAACTCACTAAGCTTCGTGCTTATGGATTTCAGTTTTGGTTTCAGGTACTTCCGGTAGCGGAGGGAAGAGCTCGGGGTGATCGCATGACACACACCATAGATTAGATAGCCTGGGAATGTTTACTCTGATAACGAACATGTATTTTGGAAACTAATACTCTGCTTATGTTTTGAAATGATGAATTTGCTTTAAGTAATGTTTTATTAAAAAAAAATAGTCTTAAATTTTGGGACGTTACAAGTTGGTATCAGAGCCTTGGTTTGAGGCATTCGGACATGCTCTCGGGTGTGTCTGAACTCAAACTGAGGAATTGGTATAGAAGTTTTCAAAATGAAAAGACAGTTTTGTAAAAAGAGAGTTTTGGGAAAGGAAACAGCTTTAGAAAGGCAAAAATAATTCAGAAAGAAAAGAACTTTGAAAAGAGAAAAAGGGTGTGGTGCATGCAATCAACCGAGCTCAAGTAAGTACCCCAAAATACCCATACAAGTTTATGATTTGATTATCAGTTAGTAGAACAACATGCTAGAATAGGGCTAAGGATCTAGGGATGATGCCTTATGTGCCTGTTATATGTGCTTTCGACCTGCATGATAGTGCTGATTAGACAGTAGTATGATAGCTTGTTTAGGTTATGCCTGAGTCTATGAGTTGTGTTGCATGCTAGTTCAGGTTCTTGCTGCGTGGATGTGATTGCTTGAGTATATTATGGTTAGATTTTCCTTTGTCTGAATGTTGCTTGCTTTGTGCATTGTGGGATACTGAGTGATGGGAGTTAGCCATTAGGTGGATACAGCACGTCACATGTGATCAAGGTTGGATAATCTCAGAGTGCTGGATTTGGTCCTATTACGCAGCTCTTGTTTGATTCCAACCGTTGTAGGGACGAGTCTTTTACTTGAAGGATTATCTGAGCCTCGTCACATGTGATGGTATCCAGGTGATGGCTAATTGGCATCACAAGGAGACCATCAGCAGTTGAGGACTGGTTTGAGTTGAGTCAAAAGTTTTCCTAGGGTAAGCCTAGGATGAGATAGTGCTGGGAGCAGTAGTAGTGGTTAAGGGACCTAGTGGAGTCAAAGCAATTCCTGAGGAAAGTACGGATAGATGTGGAAGGTAGTATGGGCCTGTACTACTGAAAGTAGAGGATCCGTACTCGATTCGGGAAAGGCCAAGACAAGACCAAGGACCTAGTAGGGAGTGTGTTTGGTCTCGCAGTAGTGATGAGTATTCTGACAGAGGATGTATTATATTTTCAGTATGGTGACATTATGAGAGAGACCAGCGGGCGGATCAGGCGCCGGAGAGGGATCAGGCTCGGGTTCAGGAGCCGAGCAGCTCGAGGAGCGAATGAGGGAGTTGATATCAGCAGAGGTTACGCGCAGTATTCTAGATCAGACTCCTGTGATCTTTGGCACGGTCAAGGAGGGTATATTGGAGATTTTAAATGAAAGACTGGGAGCCTTTCGTACTGAGATGATGGCATTGATGGGAGCGCGTACCTTGACATTTCGAGAGTTCAGGTGTAGCACCTGGTTCCTGGTACGTAAATCTTATTTGAGTATTTCTCTTCTTTTAGCCTTGGACTCGGCGAGTCACAGGTCCGACTCGCCGAGTAGATGCGGGACCCGGGACACGTTTAAGTTGTCGAATCGGCGAGTCCATATCCTGGACTCGGCGAGTCACAGCTGTTGGATGAAACCCTAAGTTTCAGGGGTTTGCACCCTATTTAAACAACATATCCGCCCCAACCTCGCCCCCATTCACCCTCAGAGCCCTGTATCTCTCTCTAGCCTTGCTTCCTTGTGAAGTTTGAAGTGTTTTTGTGGTGTTCTTGAAGTTTTTTGAGGAAAAAGAAGAGGGAATCAAGAAGAGGAGAAGGAGGCCAAGCATCTCTGTGTCATTCCAACGTTTCCTCTAAGGTATAGCTCGTTTCCCCTCTGTTTTTAAGCTTATTGTCCCTCATAGCTCCATTAAAGTCCTTTTTGAGTCATTTCCAAGATTGTGCATGCTTGAGGGTTTGTAATAAGTTGATTGGCCTCTAGATCTAGGCAAGATTGAGCTCCAGGAGCTCATATCTGTTAGCTTTATGGTCCCATGCTGCTTGTCCACCCTAGATCTACCCTTTTGAGGCATTTTGAGACCTAAAATCCATATTGGTGAATATCTACACGTAAAGTTGGAAACTTTACGTGTGATTCATGTCCTAGAAGTCCAGATCTGTGAATGGCATGGACTGGAATCGAGCAAATCTGTGTATTTAGTGGGTGCATGGCAACGACTCGGCGAGTCTGTTCGCGAGTCTCCGAGTTTGTCCCCTTTTCGTAGTGTCGAGTGAGCAGTGAGTCACGGGGTGTGACTCAGTGAGTCGGAAGCTGAACTCATCTATGGAGGTGCTCGGCGAGTCAATGCCCTGACTCGGCGAGTTCAAGGCAATCTCCTTAGATCAAGAACAGACTCGGCGAGTTGTTCATACAACTCGGCGATTCGTAGCATAAGTGTTCTTCGGATGAAGATGGACTCGGCGAGTTGTTCATACAACTCGGCAAGTCTTAGCATAAGTGTTCATCGGATGAAGATGAACTCGACGAGTTGTTCATACAACTCGGCGAGTAGGATGAAGGACTTGAATATCAGTTTAGAAGGTGAACTCGTCGAGTCGTCGCCTAACTCGACGAGTAGGAACGGGATTCAGGGCAATCGTTTGGGTAGGGACTCGGCGAGTTGGAAAGCCAACTCGACGAGTCGGGTCAACTGAAAGTTGACTCTGACTTTGTTTGATGACATGATTAGGGGTAAAATGGTCATTTTACCCAAAGGACAGTTAGCAGTGTTTGATTGAGTATGTTGTGGGAATTGCACCAGGAGGATTTCCGAAGCAGCAGTAGACAGTCAGTTCCCGATCAGATCAGCAACTACTTTGAGGTGAGTTACCTTCCAGTAGCGGTGGGTCTACGGCCACAATGCCGGCCCACCAGTAGGAGTTATATGTAGATGTTTGTCTCTGTGATATTCATCTAGGAATTACTACTATCTGTGTTATGTTATGTGCTAGTATGATATGATGCTATGTGATAGTGACAGTAGGGGGAGATAGTCCCCGAGGTATCCGGTCAGTAGGACCGAAGGGGAGGCCAGCACCCAGATATGCTAGACAGTATCCGGTCGAGAGGACCGAAGGGGAGGCCAACACCCAGATATGCTAGGCAGTATCCGGTTGAGAGGACCGAAGGGGAGGCCAGCACCCAGATATGCTAGGCAGTATCCGGTCCAGAGGACCGAAGGGGAGGCCATCACCCAGAGCAATGTCCGGCCGAGAGGGCCGAAGGGGTAGGTCGGGCACCCAGACATGCCTGACAATATATGTATGTTATGAGATTATATGGTATGTGGTACGGTGGGGGAACTCACTAAGCTTTGTGCTTACAGTTTTCAGTTTTGGTTTCAGGTACCTCCTCAGCTAGGGGAAAGGAGTCGGCGCGGTAGCAGCATGTCACACACACACTCTCTGGTTTCCGCATTTACGAGATTCTCTGGGATTTATACTCTGATATATTGATTGGTTGTATGATTTGGCTTTTAGACATGGTTTACGTTGTGTCATTGTTTGATCAAACAATGTTTTAATTATTAATGTCTTCTAAAGTAATGTTTTAAAACGAAATTTTTGGACGTGAAAATTGGGTCGTTACATCAGGGCTTGCGAGGCACCAGATTATCATGGGGCTAGGGACCCCATTGCTAGCAGCAGATGGTTGGCTGATGTTGCCAACGCATTCCGTACGAGCCGGTGTCCTGAGGGGGACAAGGTCATACTCACTTCCTGTCTTCTGAAGGACAGAGCGAGGGATTGGTGGGAGGAGATTGGTCATGCTTTGGGGGATGATGCCGCGTTGGACGCGATGACTTGGAGCGATTTCTTGGTCAGGTTCAGGGCGGAGTTTTCGCCGATTATTGAGGTGCAGCAGTTGGCACGGGAGTTTCAGGATTTGACGCAGACCACGGAGATTGTGGCGGAGATCACCGCCAAGTTCAGGGAGAGTGCTCTTCTTGTACCGCAGTATGTCGCGGATGAGGAGATGAAGAAGGCCCGATACCATGAGATGTTGAGGGATGACATCAGGGAGTTCGTGAGCAGGTCCAGCTGTAAGACGCTGGAAGATATGATTTCTCGGGCTAGAGAGAGGGAAATTGATTTGGAGCAGATCCGGAAGAGGAAGATGGATGAGGTTCAGGTAGCTGCAGGTTCGGGCAAAAGGCCTAAGGGATCGGATTCGAGGTCGAGGGATTATCAGGACCGCAGCCAGTGCGGGAAGTGCGGCAGGGTGCACGGGGGCGCGTGCAGGAGTGGTAGCGGTGGTGAGTCTGGCTGTTTCAAGTGCGGTCGGACTGGTCATTTCAGCAGGGATTGTATTGTTACCACCTCACAGGGATCAGACCTGTTATGTTTTCACTGCAACCAGCGGGGCCACAAGAAGGCCCAATGCCCCAGTTTGTTTTCAGCAGGACGGGTGATGGCACCTGCCCCTGCAACTTTGAGGATCACAGACGACCGTCAGGGCCGTGCAGAGGCGCCTGCGGTAGGAGGCAGAGCTCTTCAGATGACTACCTTAGAGGCGCGATCGGCACCGGATGTTGCAGATATGCGCTTTCTGTTTTCAGTTCTTTTATTTGTGCATGATTATATTGTTATGGTTCTGCATCATTATCGAAATGAGTATTTTATTTTTGAGCGGTTGATTGTGATCGAGTTATATGCCATATGCATACCTTGGATATCCAAATGGTAGTTAGGGGATGTGCCCTATTGGGGAAGGTTACATAGGATGCAGTAACTGTAGCATGCTTGGGAAGGACTTGGTATGTCTCGTTAGATCGGAGTTGTATAGTGTTAGAGATGGATTGGTTAGATCCCTAGCTATGGTAAGCTTGGGTTCCTCAGCAGATTGATTATGGAATGGTAGCAAGGATTTCTTTTGAGTATTGAGCAACAAGGGTTAAGCAGGATTGAAGTGGGGGAGAATCCTCCGAGTGTGCAAAGGTAGGAGCACGCAGATCCAGAATGAGTGTCCGACCTCCGAGAAGGAAAAGAAGTAGTTCAGGAATTGATGGATTGAGGGTTTCAGGGTTAGGAGTTTGAGAAACTCCCCATCAGCTAGTGCGTGTGATGGTAATGGTTAGTACGTGGTTGGGAATTTAGGTTGCGGATCGCCCGTAGGACTCCAGGGAGTCGAAATGAGGATCTTGAGAGCTAATGGCACACGGGTGCCTTCGTACTAGCAGTCAGTGGTGGAAGTGTTGTAAGACTATGGGGCAGTCGTAACATTCACTAGCAGTCAGCAATGGATGGTGATGTAAGACTACGGGTAAGCCGTAGCATTCCTTAGTAGCTTTGTTAGCAGAGTTGGGGTGAGGCCCTTATCTCCTAGTGATCAGATAGGGATCAGGAATGGGTAGTGGATGAGAATGATAGGGAGTTTGCCTGTATAGCCCTAGAGAGGTGAGACCTTGGGAGAGGCCGCTCCAGGATATAGTTGGGTGAGACCCGTGGGCGAGGCCCGTATGAGATTAGCAGTGTAGATGAGACCTGAGAGCAGGGTTGCTCAGTAGTATGGTGGGGTGAGACCCGTGGGCGAGGCCCGAGCGAGAGTGATTAGACTAGTGGGACTAGAAGGATAGAGGCGGGTGGGACCCGTGGGCGAGGCCCGTGAGTTGTAGCAGTGCAGGTGGGACCTGGTAGGGACCTTAGTGTCAAGATTAGGGGATCGGGGATCCCAGGTTTGTAGTGCCTGAATGGCATAATAGATTGAGCAGTTATAGGTGGTCGAAGTTTCTTCGGAATTCGCTGGGAGTGACTAGTGGTGGTGTTGGGACTAGCTACCGGTGGGAGCCGGTAATCCAGACATTGATAGGTTGGTAGGGACCAGAGTGGTCTCAGTTCATCCGGAAGGCGGCTAAGGAATAGCAGAATTTTCAGTCCGTAGTACTGCGGGTAAGCAGGGTATGGTGGAATCCAGTTAGTTGAATCGAGGGGTGCTCAACACCAAGTTTTGACAGAGAAGGGTGTCAGTGGTTACTGGCGGTGATGAACCGTAATGGAAGTAACGAGAATGATGGATTGGTGAAGATAGGATCTTCACGGTGACAGAGAAAATAGTTGGTTATGGAGCATCGCCTTAGGAAGGCAAGGGAATCGCATAAGGAAATAAGGGGTCAACCCCTATGAGTTCAAGTGCAGTACTCGGAGAGTATCAGAAGGATTGTTGGTTGAGTAAGTTGTGTTTCTAAATTGTTCAGGGTCAGGTTTGACTCGAGGTTTTTTATCCGCAAGGATTATGTTAGTCAGAATGACCGGGTGGAAGACCAGCAAAGGTAGGCAGTTGGTGTTGGGATAATTGGTGGGTTTTGAAAGCAGATCGCAGGCGGTGGGCCATAGCAAACTTCGAGGACGAAGTTTAGTTTAAGTGGGGGAGAGTTGTAACACCCAAAGTTTTGAAGGCCAAGAAAGGAAAGAAAACCCTAACTTTAAGGGGGGACTCGGCGAGTCCAAGGAGGAACTCGGCGAGTCCAAGCGGGACCCGGGTCGAGGAGTAAGTGACCGACTCGGCGAGTCGGCCAAGGAGACTCGGCGAGTCAGGTCTGTTCGAGGAAAACCCTAAATCCGGGACTTTGGGCGCTATTTAAGCTCCTTATCCTCTCCATTAGGGTTCCTTAGAGCCTCACTCATACAGAAAACGAACCCTAAGCATCCATTGTTGTGCATTCAAGCTTCCAAGCCATTTTTTGGGTGATTTGAAGGAAGAAGAAAGAGGGGAATCAGTGAAGCTTCAAGGATTGGCTTCAGATCTGGAGTTTGTGGAGCCTTTCTGAGGTATTCAGTCGTTTCCTTCCTTTAGATCTTCTATGGTTGTGATATTTAGGGCTTTTTAAGCCATGATTAGTTGTCCATTTGAGTTAGAAGCCAGATCTGGAGTTGCTACTTCAAATCTAAGCAAATTTTGGTCTTGGGAAGCATAAAGTTTCAGCTCTTGAGTTGATTATGGAGCCTCCTTGACTTAAACCCTAGTTTATGGTATATTTTGCCTATATCTCCTTCTCTACACATAAAGTTTGCAACTTTACGTAAGGATTGGGCTTTGGAAGGGTAGATCTACAGTTTGGAGTCCATGCATGACTCAAAAGTCCTCTGCATGTATAGAGATCTGAATGGACTCGGCGAGTCCTTTGAGTGGACTCGGCGAGTAGCATGAAGATGAGGAGGAACTCGACGAGTGGGATGAACAGCTCGTCGAGTCAGATGAAGTTGGGTAGGAACTCGGCGAGTTGGATGAACAACTCGATGGGTCTGTTGAAGGTTGTCTTGCACTCGGCGAGTCTGTTCTTGGACTCGGCGAGTCAGGTCGCGAAACCCCAAACCCTTCGAGTTGAGACTCGAATCAGTGAGTCGAATGGAGACTCGGTGAGTTGGACAGGTCAGGACTCGGAAATCGGTAAACTCAGCGAGTCATGGACTGACTCGGCGAATCGAGTCGCGAATAGAAGGACTCTGAACATATGAACTCGGCGAGTCAATAGGGTGACTCGGCGAGTAGGGTTGACCTGGAAGGTTGACTTTGATCAGAACTTTGACTTTTGACTAGAGTTGACTTGGTTGTCTTTCGGGGGTCAGTTAGACTCAGTGTTGCGTTGATATTGGTAGCTTGGGGAGCGAGTGGAGCAGGAGTTCAGAGAGTGCCGGGCAGCAGCTAGTGGGTTCATCAGCCAGTTCAACCAGTGCAGGTGAGTTTCCCTTTGTATGAATGGGTCTACGGCCACAATGCCGGCCCATGTAGTTATGAGTAGAAGACCCGGGGGTTAGCCCTAGGCACAGTATGCTAGTATGATATTTGGGACGAGGTCCAATGACAGAGGGCGGGTGCCCAAGGAATGGTTTATGTGATAGTTTATACTTGTTGTTTGTGTGATACTTGTATGTGCCTGGTAGGGAGTTGAGTGTGGGCGAGGTCCCGTATCTCACCAATAGCAGAGTGTGGATGGTGTTCCACATCTCAGTAGCAGCAGATCAGGGGCGAGGCCCAAGTTAGGGAAGGATTGAGGGTGGGCTGGGCCCGTACCTCACTATCAGTAGGAGTATGGACGGGGTTCCATGACTCATCTGCAGCAGGACAAGGGCGGGGCCCATAGATAGGCGAAGCCTTAGGACAAGATCCGTTAGTATGTGTTTAGCTTATGTGATGTGATATGTTTATATGCTATTATATGTTAGTGGGCGAGGCCCTGTGACAGGCGAGGCCTAAGTGAAACATATTTGTATCCGAGCGGGGCTCGAAGCCAGGCGGGGCCTGGATCGGCGGGGCCGTTGTAGCGGGCGAGGACCGAGGTAGGTGGGCGTGGCCCAGTATGTGCAGTATGTGGTTATGCATGGTATGTGGTAGGGTGGGAAACTCACTAAGCTTCGTGCTTACGGATTTCAGTTTTGGTTTCAGGTACTTCCGGTAGTAGAGGGAAGAGCTCGGGTGATCGCATGACACACACCATAGATTAGATAGCCTGGGAATGTTTACTCTGATAACGAACATGTATTTTGGAAACTAATACTCTGCTTATGTTTTGAAATGATGAATTTGCTTTAAGTAATGTTTTATTAAAAGAAATTTTTAGTCTTAAATTTTGGGACGTTACATGACATATCATATTAATGTGGATTTGTAATATTGTGTTACACTTGTCAATAGGAGAATAAACTTAATTATTTATTAGAATATATATATATATATATATATATATATATATATATATATATATATATATATATAAGTCAAATAAACTTCCAATTAAGTTTAGGACTTAAACACACACACAAACATAATTTTGGATCTAATAATTATAAAACTCTTTATATTATATTGATGATCTTCATCCACTAAGAACATGAAAACTAAGTAAAAGTCTTTTGTACTATAACAGTTAATCCGCAAGGAGCATAAAACTTATTGGTATAGATCCATACGGGTTGAAAGCCCCGCTTGTGTTTGCTAGCTACAACCATCGTATAACGAGTCAAAACAAGCATAATTGACCATTCTCTTCATACTTTCACTACGTTGATGAAGCGTTAGTGATGATATCAACACATCATTCACCGTGCCTTTCATAAGCTTCTCGTCCGTAGCTTGGTTATAGGCTCATTATAAAACTGATGGGATTTAGGTAGACAAACAAAAAATAAAACTTAAGTTTGCATGCAACCTAAATATGATCTATGTTTTCTCTATTGAACCTATTGCTAAGAACATCAAAAGGAAACCTATAAACCCTAGGTTATTTTCGAAAATTACAATTTAGGGTGTAGGATTACACACCTTAAATGTTATTGTACTAAATAGCAGTGATTCATTCTTGTAAATCTTTTGGAAGCAAGCACCACAAGTGTCGTGCCTCTAATGGAATCACACTCAAGCTAGCAAGAGTACAATATAAGAGAGAGGAGAGAGTAAAAGTGTCACACCCTCGGCCGCCGGCGGAAACGCCGAGGTGCGCGACGTAAATCAGTAATCACAGTTATTAAACATACATTGAACAATACAAATATAATCTTCTATTATTACCGAAATAGAAATTACATTGACAGTGACTATTGCTAAATCGTGACACATGCCTGACACTCTGACGTTTACAAAGATATAATATAACTAACGGAGAGTCTTCTGAGCGAACACTTCCGACCTGCTAAATAACCTGAGAATACATGCATTAAAATACGTCAACAAAATTGTTGGTGAGTTCTACAGGTTTTGACACAGAGTATTTTTATACCCAACATTGTTTGATAAAATTTAGCTGGTTGACCAGCTTTTATAAATGTTTACTTTTCTATTAAAAGTATAAAATAATTGAGTTATAACAATGTGTTATGACTCATTCATAAATACCATTTGTTCAAATCCAAATGTACAAAAGTTGGAAAATACATATAAGTAATTCAGACTTGTATCAAAATGCATTTTTATATAATGATTTTGAATATCAAATTATATAAAAATAGGAAATGTTACCCTTTGTGAGAACATAAAATAACCAACTTTACTCTTGAAACCTTATACAAAAATTTGTATCATTTATATGAAAAACTCATAAGTATTGAATTTATGAACTTTGTAAAATCGTGTCGTGACAATAATTAAGTATTATTTGACTTAATTTGAAACCGACACTTAACCGGTGGGGAAAACTCCTCCCACGTAAATATTGTGTTTTACTATAAAAACAAATGGTTTATATAAATAACTCATTTATGTGAGTTAATAAATCTAGTCAGAGTCGTGTCATGATATTAATTAAGTGTTATTTGACTTAATTTTTGGTACTGACACTTATCGCTTTGAGTCACAAGCTATCCCACTAAATACAGTTTCTTTCAACTGGAATGAGTGAACATAAACCTTGTATAAATCCAATATCGATTCTATACGGTAACGAAACAAAACTGGAATTTTATAATGAAATCATAACCGAACTCGTGACACTGTACTTATTATGCACCGACACCATAATAAGGCGTGCGTGCTAAAGTCATTCACCCCGTTGTAACACGTGGTAATGTTTCGATAATGCTAATGTCAGCGCCAAAATTCATCTCGTCAGATGTAGTTATAGCTAGCAACTCCAGGCGGGCGGTCGTACCGTATAAGATCAATAATATGATACTTACACCCGACGTTAGTTGTTCCCTCGAGGATTAACGATTATATATTGGAGAGTTTCTACTAAGTACTAAGATCTTAGATTTCGCGAAACCCATAATAGTTTATAACGGAAACTCAAACGTATTGGATATGACATGCAGAATAGGTATGATAAACCTATAGAATAGGTATGATGAACCTATATCGAATATACGGAGTAGGTATGATGAACCTACATGGAATAGGTATGATGAACCTATATCGAATATACAGAGTAGGTATGATGAACCTACATGGAATAGGTATGATGAACCTATATCAAATATACAGAGTAGGTATGATGAACCTACATGGAATAGGTATGATGAACCTATATCGAATATACAGAGTAGGTATGATTAATCTACATGGAATAGGTATGATGAACCTATATCTTCCATTCTAAATTCACTGGATATGTAGCATTATTCACCGTTTAGGAAAACGATAACTGGAATTCTTATAACTTCAAGAATTTATCATACTAGATACGGTTTTGATGCTGTGTTAGCATAATAGCTAATTTTTGAATTTATCCAAGTTTGGATCGATCGTAAATCTACATTCCCCATATTTTATACAAATAATGCGAGAATATTTTAATACATTTAATTTGGGATAAAGATAAAGTCTTTAAATACAATACTCGACAAGTATTTATTTCGTAAATAACGACTCTTAAGCCATGAAGTCGATTATGTTATTTATTATAATAAAATCCATAACTTAGTAAATTGAGTTATATTTTTATAATTATATAAAAATATAGTAATACATTTTCCATTCGTTGTTACACAACCTTATATGTTAAAACTTAAATCTTATAATTTTAATCAATAATTATATAATCTCATGAATTTAATCCTCCACCAATTATGGCAATATACTTTCATTTTATACACGGATAATAATTTTGGTCATTATTATATCGTTTCATGCTTTCATGAGATACTTTATCTTATACATGTAAAGTCATCATTTTTGTGACTCGTAATATCCACTTGTATAAATATAGCAATATACTTATAATCTTGTGATTATTCTTAATAATTATATTTATATTTCACATAAAGTATAATTATATCAACTTATAACAATCTACTTCAACTTAATAGATTTGCTAGTGATTTATCACATCCTTAGATTGCTATTTCATAAACGTTTGACCAATAACAAAGTAAGATGTTATTTTGCATATAAAACTTAAAAATCATCAAACTTTAATAGACACACATATATTCTCCCCCAAATATTAAAACCGTAAAAGAGGGGCCGTAGAAACTCACTTTCGAAGCGTGATCCAGATCCCAGTTCTTTTGGTGAAGCTCTTCGTGAATAACCGCGAGGTCACCTTTCTTGGACTATAAAATCATTCCGGGTTTGTTTGGTAATGTTTTAAACTAAAGGGACTTGCATTTTCAAATATCTTATATTTAAAAGGAAAGGTTATTTTGTAATTTGTTTTACACAAAGGGACCATTTTTTTTGAAAAGACTAAATCACATGGGACTAGGTTTGTAAGGGTTTTTATCAAATGGCTGATTTTAATTTTTGGCTACAATTGCAGGGACTGATTTCGACAACTTCATCAAGTATACACAGGGGATGCGTCTTCTTCAATAGATCGGTAGCAGGAACGGGTGAATCAGAGCAGCAGAAGACCTAAATCAATGAGGAAGGTAGCCACCGGTCTCCGGCGATGGCGTGTGGTTCCACCCTCGTCGTTAATAGCCTCGAACAGAGGGAACAAAGCAGCAACATCATCAATCGATGTTCAAGGAGGGCACCACCGGTTCCTGCTTCGATTTCAGATGAGAGGAGGACGGAAGCGACATCAGTGATGTCGCTGATTGCTTTCGCCAACGAGGGCTGCCCTGGAAGTGGATCGCGAAATTGAATCGGGAACGAGGCAGCAACAGGGAATGCTCGTGGGTGTTTGATCAAGAAAAGAATGGAGGAAATTGAAGGCAACAGAGCGGCTCCGATGGTCCTTTGGTTTTCTTTCTCCCGTCTGACAGAAAACACGAAAAAGGGAGTCGAGGAATGGAGTGAAGACAGTCGGTGGCGATGAGCTGTTTCCGGCCGCCTCTTGGCTGATCGGAAAGGCCTCCTGCGGTGGTGCTGGACAACCCACGAAGATGAAGAGGAGTGTCGCTCCGATTGATAGCAGGTTTTCTTCTTATTCTTTTACTGTAAATTCACAAATTTGAAGTAATAGGTTTAGATGGTGTTTGGGTTTGTTGTTTGGTAGAATTTGAAGGCTCAAATGGGTGTTTGAGCTTTGGTGTTTTGACAGGGAAAATGAAGGAGAAGCAATGAAGGTTTTATGTCCCATTGGCTTGACTGATTTGTCAAGAACAACACCATGTTCTTGACTGGAATTAAGAAGAATAATGAAGGAAATGGGTGCTGTGTTTTTGATGATTCATTGACAGCTACAATCAAAGAAAAAAAAAAGGAAAGGAAAGAGGCGGAGGGGGCTGCCAAAGGTGGCTGGAACGGAGGGTCGCAGCCCCTCTTTTTCTGCCATGGTTTTTCCGGTGAAGCAAGAGAGAAGAGGGAGAGTAGGAGAGGAGAGTGAGGTAGAAGAATGAATGAATGTTGGTGAAGACTTTGGGAGTACCTATGGCTGATCTAAATCACGATTTCAAAGTACTTGCATGAATCTTATGTAGATTTTGGAGATATAATTGAAAGATATAGGAAGATATCATAAGTTATACGCATGGGCAATTATTGTGGATGATATTTTGCTGGATACTCACACATGCATACGTCCTTTGTAAGATACTTGATATTATATATGTATATATTAAGTATTTGTAAAATATATGCCATATATTTAGCCATTTTATAAAATACATGACGTATACCTATACACACATTTACATGCATATATTTTATATTGATTATGTTATTTTTGTCGTCTCAATTCATAATAACAATTTTGATTTTCCAAAATATTTCAAACATGTATAAGTTGTATCCGGGATGAAATTCCGATAACCGAATTCATTTTTAAACAACAATCAGTGTTTCGTGTTCGATTGGTTAAAAGTCAATAGGTTTCACAAAACCGGTTTAACTTCGGGATATAAATGTTGTTAAAATGAAATCGATCGTAGACATAAGTCTGAGTTATGAATGTATATATCCACGAGCAATTAAGCATATCACAACCTCATTTTCTTATTAAAATTTACAGTTGTAACTTTTAACCGATTTATTTACAGTGGATTTCACAACATTCGACAAATATCCTTGACTTTTTTTTTTTACCAATTGTTACAAAAAGAAATTTTCGTCCAAGGCTTGTGGAGGGAATGGATGGATGAAAACAATGGCCAAGTGGTTCCTTATATAGCCAAGGAGACTTGGTGTTAAAGCTAGAGATTTAAGGGATAAGCCCATGATTCCTTTGCTTGTTGACCAAGCAGTCCAATCCCCTTATTCAAGGGGCATTCGACGAAATCTCCTAGGCTTGCCCTAGAGATTTTCGTCCAATTCGTTCCATGAGGTTCTAGAGCATTCATTTCTCAACTATTAATAAATAACCAAACAGTCTCTATACTTTTAATTAATCCAATTGATCTGAAAATTAATTACAATTAATTTCTGATCAATTATTAATTAAATAATATGATTTACAAACAATATATTATTTTTTCATAACACATTAATAACCAATTTATTTAATTTGTTATTCAAATAATAAATTAATTCCTCTCTCTTTAAAAATCATCATGTCCAATTGTTAGGTTTTAGGGTAACCCAAAAGGACTGTGCTACTATCAGTTCAAGTATATACCAATTTTAATTATGGGCTTAGACACCTTATCCAACAGTATTCCACTTGGATAAGTTTATAACTATAATTGACAGTATAACTTCTAAATTGATGAGCAGATTGTAGCTTCCAAAAGTTGTTGCTAAAATATGACCTAGTAAGTTACACGTCCTAAGATAAGTGATCATATAATCCTCCGTTCTACAATATATCATTAAGACATGAGACATGGAATAAAATCAATCTCATTGTCTAAGAATTTTTTTTCCCAAATTATGATTTGTGATGATATGGGACTTCTAATTGAACACATCAATTTAGTGCTGGCTGGACCCAACACTACAAGTCAACACCAAATCACCGAGGGGCCCAAAGATATCGCTTTTTCCGTTAGGGAAAATGAATGAATAAACTTTGACTCATATGTTTGCATCTTTTACTCATCAAATCATGCATGGCAATATGTTTTTGTAACATCAAGTTACTGATGTGTTTACACTTTACCAATGTACATCCGACTTGTAAATTAAAACTCATATATCTCCGTTTTAAGATCATAAACTATTATCGTCTCATAATTACTCGTGATAAATTTCATGAAGTAATTATCGGAGTGTGGGTTTATCCAATACTTAAATCTCCATTTTCTAAGTACTCATGAACATTGTAGCAATCTTATTGCAATGTCTAATCTCCACATACAATCTTAATTCACTGCTTACTTCCAAAAGTATGAGCGAATATGTAATTTCGAATAGTCAAATTATTCATAAAGTAAAACATGCAAAGTGAAATACAATAATAAACTAATTAACTATGCTCTCAAAACTTATTGAATATAAATAAAACTCTTATTATTTAAACATCATAATAATTAAGATTTTATTTATTGTATAATGTTTTGAGTAATCAAGTAACCACTTGAATTAAATAACATCAATAATGCCATGTTATAAACATGCATACTAAGTCTCTTTATGGGCCTTCCTTTGTGAACATATCGACTGGACACTATTCCAAAGATGCTCATTTCACAATTCAAAATTTTTGTCACTGTCTAAAATTTATTGGAATTCCAACCTTACATGCATTGACCTATGTGATGTTGAGGCTTCAAAGCCACAGAGATTGAGCCAACGATATTACATAATGTCTCATTGGAACTTTGTTACTAGAAACAATTCCATGATAATGAAGGTTCGAGTTCAAGGTACATTCCTTAAACACTTCTATTGCATTAAAGTTTCCAACTCACATATAGATTTAATAATCAACCCCCATTATGGAAACATTTCCATATTCCCACATGACCATCAATTCTAATCAAGAATCATCTTAATCCATAATAATGTCGCTATGGTCCATCCAAATTAATACCATACTTCCAACTATCCATAAGCAACCAATATTGAGTAAACCTCATAATGTTCTTGACAATTGTTTATCAAATCTAGTCACACAAAAATTCTAATCCTTTTCCTCTTAATGCTCAAGGCATTTGGTAAACCAGGGATTTTTAGTCCTATAAAGTAAAAAAAAAAAGATTAAATATCTTAATTTTTTTTTTCTATGTATTAGGTGTCGTTTATGTTTTTGAAGCGAAAAATGCTTGAAGTCTGTAGACCACCTCTACAACCCTCTGTAGTAGAAGAGGGGGACCAAACGGCTGTGTAACATGTAATAAAAAGTCTGTTGTTTTTTAACATATGCAGACTGTTGCAATAAGTTAAAGTAAAATGTTAATAGGTTTGAAGCAGAGGGTAAAGTGTTGCGCCACGCAGCACACACACAATTGTTTTTAAGTCATAAGGCTTTTGAAAAACAAACAGTTGTTGATGGCTAAGTGTTGTGCGTGTGCTGCACGACGCAACAATAAACAGTCAAAAGTGGTTTTTTAGAAAAAACAAACAACACTTTACTATTAATTTTCTAAGTTTTTGATGGGTTTTAGGTAAAACAAATAAACTAGAATACAATTCCTAAGTTCACATGCAACCTACTTTGGATCTATGTTTTAGCTATTGAACATACAACTTTGAATTGCAAAATAAGAACCCTAGAGGAGAGAGGCTATAATCGAAATTTACAACCTAGGGTTTAGTAATTACATACCTTTCAATTGTTATAGTAAACAATTGATAATTCCCTTGATCTTGATCTTGATCTTCTTGGAAGCTTAGCACCACAAGTGTAATGCCTCTAATGGAATCACACCCAAACTAGCAAGAAGGAAAGTAGGATGAGAGAGAGGGAGTATGCAATTTTCGGCCCTAAGGGTTTCTTCCAAAGAAAGTGTCACCAAAATGTGAACCAGGAGGCTCCTTATATAGTTGAGGGATCTAGGGTTTAGGAAAAACCCTAATGCTCCTTGCTTAGGGCCTAAGCAAAGCCAAAGGCCTTATCCAAGCCCCCTTGGACGAAATCCTTAGGGTTTCCCCTATAGATTTCGTCCACCTCCTTCCAAGGAGGTTCTGGAGCCTTCCACTCAACTATTAGATAATTGCAAACTAGTCCCTGCACTTTATAATTAATTCTTTTAACCCCAAAATTAATTCTAATTAATTTCTGGCTAACAATTAATTAAACAAAATGATTTCTCATTAATATATTAATCTTTTAACATATTAATAAATTCATTTATATTAATTTATTAATCTTATAATAAATTAATATCTCTCCTTTCATAATTTCCTTGTCTGGTTGCTAGGTTTGAGGGCAACCCAAAAGGACTGTGCTGCTATCAATTCAAGTACATACCAATTATAGTTATGGGCTTAGACACCTAATCCAACAGTCTCCCACTTGGATAAGTCTGTAACTATAATTGCTAGTATGTCTTCTAAATTTGACCAGCAAATTGTAGCTTCCAAAAAGCTGCTGCCGAACTCTGACCCAGTCAGTTACGAGTCCTAAGATAAGTGATCATATAATCCTTCGTTCTGCAAGATATCCCCAGACATAAGACATGGAATACAATCAATCTCTTAGTCCAGAATCTATGTTTCCCGATTTCTGATTTGTGATGATATAGGACTTCTAATCGAACACATCAATTAGTCCTGGCTGGGCCCAGCACATAAGTCAACACCAAATCATCGAGGGGCCCACAGATATCGCTTTTCCGGTTAAGGCAAAAGGAACGAATAAACATTGACTCATATGCTTGTATCTTTTACTCATCAAACCATACATGACAATACGTTTTATAACACCAAGTTACTGATGCGTTTTCGTATCACCAATGTATATCCGACTTGCAAATTACAACTCATATATCTCTGTTTCAAGATCATAGATATTATCGTCTCAGTATTACTCGTGATGAATTCCATGAAGTAATACTCTGAGCGTGGGTTTATCCAATACTCAAATCTCAATTTCTGAGTACTCATGAACGTTGCAGCAAATCTATTGCCATGTCTATCCTTAGACAATCTACAACCCAGTTCATGACAGTCTTGATTCACTACTTACTTCCAAAAGTACGAGCGACTGTGGAGTTTGAATAATCTTATTATTCGGGAAGTCAAAACATGCAAAGTGAAACGCAATAATAATATTAATCCTATATGGCCCCAAAGCTTTTGAGCGTAAATAAAAACACTTTTATTTAAACACCATATTGATTACTCATTATTCATTGCTTACAGTTTCAGAAAATCAACTTATTACTTGAATTATAACCACAATTGTCCCATGCTCCAAGCATGCACACTTTGGTTTCCTATGGTCCATACTTTGCGAAATAGATCAATTGAAAAACCTTTCCAATGATGCTCATTTCACAATTCCCAATCCCTATTATTAGTGTTAGAACACAAGGTTCTTGCAACTACGAGAATATGCTAGATTCTAACATTTTATGCAACGATCCTTTCGCAAAGTCATAGCACAAAAGTCACCAAGACTTTGGACAATGAAATTACAAAGTACTCTATCGGAAATTGTTACAAGATAATTCCACAGACGTGAAGTCTCACATTCAAAGTACATTCCTTTGAATATCCTTCTTGCATAAAAGTTTCTAATCTAGACACAGACTCTCAACATCCAACTCCTAATATGGAGACATTTCCATATTTGCCATATGACAGCTTATTCTTAATAGAATCTTATCTATTCATAATAATGTCAATATAGCCCATTCAGTTCTATACTTCTAACTACTCACAAACGACAAATCCTCAGTGAACCTCAGATTTTCCTTTGATAGTTGTTTAATTATTTTAGTCAAAACCGATTCTAGTTCCTTTTTCCCTCTTAATGCCCTAGGCATTTGGAAAATTTTAGAATGGTAAAATATTACAGCATATGCAATCGATCCTATACCCGAAGCGTATTGGACATGATGCATAATGTCTCACATAAAGAAGTGATACTTTATCATCTTTCTGCCATATTATTTTATGTGTCCTGTTCCCACAATTCGATCTATGAAGAGGGATGCCGTGATCATAATCGAATTTGAGAATGCACTATATATCCTTGACTAAATTTATTAACTTTTCTCGATCTAAGCTTTAGAATTTTGAAATGAAGTATAATATTCTCTCCCTTAATTATAGCAAAACAACTTTTCAAACATTACAACTTTGCAAAGTGAATCTTTGTTTTCTATAATTAATATTGCTAACTCGCAATACTTTACCATAATAATCATGCTCCCACTAACATGATGATTATTTTCTTACCAGCATAACACTTATGCTCCCACTAGCTTTGACATGTATTCAGAAAACAATTAAACTTCCAGAGAACAATGCTTGTTGAATTCCTTAAGTTCATATTTCTAATACCTAATGCTTTGATAAGCCTTTATCAAAGCTTTTTAAAATCATACACCTTTGCCTTAGAAAGCTCATATGTGTGTCTAGACAAATTCAGAATTTATGTCACTAAGTCCCAAATGTTCAGACTAATTGTCAAATCTCATAATTCGAACTATGGAAAGGGATGCCGTAACCATAAACGAATTTGAGAATACAATTTCCACAATTGCTATCTTCTTAAAATCTCTCTTAGTGAAAGCATTTCCTCACAGTCATTTTCATGAAGGAGGTAATCTTATGACACTTAGATTTTGTGGTGTATAAGTTCCTATCCATGTGAATTTGTCAAAACCAAAGTTTGTGACAAATCCAAACTCATATGGACTGAACTTTCTCAATCTCGATTTCTTGCCTCATGGTAACACGAGTGCCCACCATGTCTTCCAAGTGGTTTATCAACTCACCCTTACTTATCAATGTACTTTCCATTGATCAAGGTGCTATGTCTTTATGCATTCACATGAGAACTCATAGAACTTACTTGCATAATTAATTCAATTGGAATGGCACAGAAAAGGAGTATGTCATCCACGATAGGCTATAAACCTCAAGTCGTGTGCTAGTGATGATCGATAAGGTTTATTCTTGATTAGTTCTTGAAACCTTTTTCAAGATCATTAGAACTTCCACTGACCTCTTGACATATACGATTCTCTTGTCAGGAAACTTTCCTCGACAAAACAAATATTCAAGAGTTAGTGTGGTTCTTATCAAGACAAAACACAAAATTTGTCCTAGTTGGTCTTTGTCTTATCCAAGACTTACAAATTTTAAATGTGCAAGAATAAGAAAACTTTTCCAAATTCCACATTTGATGAGTGTTATAAACCTTCTTGAGACTTGTCACTCAATTCACAATCTTGGAGTATAACTCTAAGACTTGATGTTGGAACGAAGTATGATTGACTTCTTGATTTTAACCATTTCCACAATTTTCGATTCCTCTTCTTAGACATGCAAATGTACTAAGACTTACTTAGAGGATCAATTGAGATATGGTTCCTAATCATTAAGACTTATCATAAAACACAATAAAAGTTACTCTCCCTTCTTCTTAGAATAGAGATACTTTTATCTTTTTGCCTACTTGATTCTTCTTATTCGTTCTGCCATTGATTGAAATTCTTTCAATCAACTCAGAATTATATTTAATCTTATAAGCATAACCATATTCACTAAACTTTAGTAAATCATGACGAATATCTTTATCACTCTCGTGGTGAACTTGATCAATATACAACCTAGTGTACTTGATCTCCTAGTCCTTCTCTTGACACTTTGTCAAAGAATTAGTCTAATTTCCAAATATGAAGTTTCTCATTCATCACGCAATCAAGTTGCATGACTCCAAGTTTCTGTCCAATTGAAGCTTGGGCGATGAGAATCTTTCCTCATTTGGCAAATTCTCGACATTTCCACAAATGACATAATTAAGAATCAAATCCATTATTGATAATAATACATCAATTTTTCATAACGACTTCATTGCAAGGATATATAAAATTATTCAAACCAAAAAATTTTATTTTATTCATAAAAGCAGCGGAAAACTTGTCCTTACAATGCAAAATCAACTGAAAAAACTATGTATTTATTCCTAACAAATCTATCATAACTTTCTAAGCTCAAAATCTGATCTTCGAATCCATGCGACGGTGATCCATTTCTTCGTGATCAGACTCATCTTGCTTTTCCATCAAGCTTCCTCTCTTTTCTCTGATTCTGCAAAACATTCAAATGTAATCTTATCACATTATGTATTAAGAATCAATGAATAGGAACTTAATGGAGTTAGATAATGGATTTTACCTGAAGTAGAGCCATATTCCTTGACTCTCCCATCTCTTGGACTCTTCAGGTTCTCAGGGCAGATTTGTATCCAACGCCCCTTCTCTTGGCAGCAGAAACAGGTGGGTTCTTTTGGAATGTCCTTAAAAGCATGGTTGGTTGATTCACCAAACAAATATGCTCCATTGCTTTGCCAAATCATTTCTGATTCAACAGCAATAAGCATGTAAGTTAGGTCAATGAGGGTGGCGTCAAGATCCATCATATAATACTCTCTCTTAAACTTATTATATGATTCAGGGAGTAACCGAAGAACCCAGTCGCAGCCAACTTCTTGGGAAAGGTAGCACCCAACATTATTAACCTATCGATGTGTGATTTCATCCCTAGGACGTGAGCACACACGGGTTTACCATCTTCATGTTTCATTGCCAATAGGGCTTTAGTGATATTGAACTTTTCAATCCTTCGGTCTTGTGGGTTTGGGAGAACAACGGGAGGAGGTGGAGGAAGTGGAATCAAGTTAGTCCACATGGCAGGGATTGATCTTTCACCTTCATAGTGGAACAGACTTTGAGCAGGAATACTTTTTCCTTTAGATTCGGGAAGACCATGGTTAGATTCAGACATCTACAAAACGGGAGAAAATTCAAGTTAGTTGATAAGAATCCTTGATGCAACACCCAAAAGAAACATCGAGGCTAGGATCCAACACAACATTCCACAAATTGGAAGAGGGATGCCGTAATCCAATTTGCAGAATATTTGAAGGTAGGTAAATGACGATTTACCAATTTCCACCATGAAAAACAAAAAGAAGGTTAAGTTTTAAATGTACTGGAAACTCCTAGATTCTTTGAGATACATTGAAACTATTCAATGGCATGTTTTAATCTCGGATTATGCTCTTCTATTTGTGACTGGGATGCCGAGGATCACAAACAAGATGTGAATAACCATGCAAATGTGCTCGGTAACCTCATTGTCTTTATCATTAACCATTGATGTGCCGGTAAACCACACACGCTCCATCAAAATGACAATTATAAGATACCCATTACTACTCTTTATTAGTGCCTTTTAGTGTGCCGGTTAACCACACACGCTCCACTAACGACCAATAAAGCATAATGTGCAATTTCATGGATTAGCATACTTTTCACATTTTTCCTAAAGTAACTAGAGTTGGGATTTTGAAAAATAGTGTTCTAGTACTTTCTTTAATAACATTATACTTTTAATGAGATGTAGTTGTCCTATCAAATCCGTTCTGCTAACGACCCTCCACTAATCAAGGAAGCGGTGGGTGAGAGTGGACACCCATTCAACTACCATTTTATAGGCAGTTTCCTTATACCCCCCTTATAGATTAGCTTCGTGAATGAGGCATACTAGCGATTTGACTGACCATATTCTTATACATATATAATATTTAACTTTTAATTATAATATACATATAAGGTGTGTTTTAAAACATTTTAAAACTCCAAGGGTTTATATAAATTTTTCGAAATTTAAACTATTAAATTTTAAATTTAAGTAAACCAATTAATTAGATTTAATATTTATCTATTAATTAACTTTTAATTAATTTATTAAATCTTTTAAGGATTATCTAATTAAATTAAAAAATTAACTTAATCCTAATCCATATCCCTTCTAGATTTCAAAAATATGGGGATAGGATAATTTCCTTAATTTTCTCAACCAAATAACTAGATTTAATATTTGTCTATTAATTAACTTTTAATTAATTAAATCTAGTAAGGATTATCTAATTAAATCAAACACTTAATTTAATCTTAATCCATATCCCTTCTAGATTTCGAAAATATGGGGATAGGATAATTTCCTTATTTATCTCAATTATCCAATAAGGCAACTATTATCCAAAACAAAGAAACCTTAAAAGGGGGAGCATATTTCGAAATTACAAGGGGAGGAGGCTAGGGTTTTGGAAACCCTAACCCTAATTTCGACTAGGGCTCATGGAGGCTAGGGTTTTCGAAAACCCTTTGCACCAAAACCCTAAAATCGAAAATTTTGGCCTTTAGGGTTTAATGGCTATAAACCCTTATTTGCAATTCAACTATTATAGCAATTCAATTTAAAACAACAATGGCTCTGATACCACTGATGGGTTTTAGGTGAAACAAATAAACTAGAATACAATTCCTAAGTTCACATGCAACCTACTTTGGATCTATGTTTTAGCTATTGAACATACAACTTTGAATTGCAAAATAAGAACCCTAGAGGAGAGAGGCTATAATCGAAATTTACAACCTAGGGTTTAGTAATTACATACCTTTCAATTGTTATAGTAAACAATTGATAATTCCCTTGATCTTGATCTTGATCTTCTTGGAAGCTTAGCACCACAAGTGTAATGCCTCTAATGGAATCACACCCAAACTAGCAAGAAGGAAAGTAGGAGGAGAGAGAGGGAGTATGCAATTTTCGGCCCTAAGGGTTTCTTCCAAAGAAAGTGTCACCAAAATGTGAACCAGGAGGCTCCTTATATAGTTGAGGGATCTAGGGTTTAGGAAAAACCCTAATGCTCCTTGCTTAGGGCCTAAGCAAAGCCAAAGGCCTTATCCAAGCCCCCTTGGACGAAATCCTTAGGGTTTCCCCTATAGATTTCGTCCACCTCCTTCCAAGGAGGTTCTGGAGCCTTCCACTCAACTATTAGATAATTGCAAACTAGTCCCTGCACTTTATAATTAATTCTTTTAACCCCAAAATTAATTCTAATTAATTTCTGGCTAACAATTAATTAAACAAAATGATTTCTCATTAATATATTAATCTTTTAACATATTAATAAATTCATTTATATTAATTTATTAATCTTATAATAAATTAATATCTCTCCTTTCATAATTTCCTTGTCTGGTTGCTAGGTTTGAGGGCAACCCAAAAGGACCGTGCTGCTATCAATTCAAGTACATACCAATTATAGTTATGGGCTTAGACACCTAATCCAACAGTTTTAAGGTTTCCAAACATTTATGCATTTTCTATTGATTTACCCCTATATATATATATATATATATATATATATATATATATATATATATATACCTCTTTAAAGAAATCAAGACATAACATGTTAATAATTTGGACACCTGGAACCATATAAATTTTGATTCTCTCTTTCTCTCTCTCTCTCTCTATATATATATATATATATATATATATATATAATTTAGAAGTAACAAATTTTTAACATATGTATATATACGATATATGTCAGGTACTCAGGTACAATAAAAAATGGTTCTTACAAGACCTAAACCTATACACATGTGCATGTATACCAACAATAGGACCAACAGTCTATAAATATGACTCATAAAACCTAGCTAGTACTCGGTGACCATCTTTTCATTCCTTCCTTTACCTTACCTTGATTTTTTCATCACGCACACACTTACACTTCCATTGCACATGCACAAGATTTATTAAATATATGTAGTACTCCCTCAGATCATGCTAAGATATGTAGTACATTAAATCATCATCAAAGTGACCTACAAATCTGCATTTAGATCATACAGACTTCACTTAATTATCTCTAACCTCTCGTATCCATCTCTATTACCAGTGGGAGAAGTCTCCGTCGGGGATTGATTTTTCCCGGCCAAAAAGGAGGAAATAGCCCCTCCTTCTATCATAATCCTGTAACAGACCGGATTTCCAGGTATCTTATTGTTTTGTTTTTTTGGTGTTTTGAGAGGGGACTCGGCGAGTTGGAGCTCAGACTCGCCGAGTAGGGTCGCGATTCTGGACGCGGGATTCGTCTGGACTCGGCGAGTCCAGGATATGGACTCGGCGAGTCCACGCTGTTTAATGAAACCCTAATTTCTCGGGTTTAGGACCTATTTAAAGGGCCTTATGGCCGTCATTTGCACCCAACAGTCCATAGAGAGAAACCCTAGAGTGCTTTAGCGATTTGAGAGAGAAAGGAAGCATTTCTTGACATTTGTGTGTTGTTTAGCAAAGAAGAGGGAGGCTCTAGCCAAGAGGAGGCAAAGGGGACTGCTATTCGGTGGATTTGAAGCTTAGCCCTTCAATCTAAAGGTATGATTTCGGCTCATCTCCTGTTTTGTGAAGTATAATTGATTTTAGGGTTTCTTGTGACCTTGTTGAGTTGATTGGACGGCCAAATAGTCCCTTGCTAGTGATGAGACTTCGGATCTGGATCCATAGAGGTCCAGAGAGCCTCATTCATCAAGCTTTATATAGAACAATGGAGGTTATGACCTTGAGTAGTGAGATTTGTTGATGATTCTTCATATATGGTCAAATAAAGGTTGTTTATGCATAAAGTCTGGAGCTTTACGTGGTGAATCACTCTAGGAAGGCCAGATCTATGAATTGTTGGAATAGATCTGACCTTAGGAGCAAGTTTGAGTGATTGCATGGCATGGACTCGCCGAGTCCGATGAGCAGACTCGGCGAGTAGCTTGAAGATTGCCTTGGACCAACCAGTGAGTGGTCCAGTCGAGTCATGGTTTGACCCAGTGAGTCAGGGCGAGTTAGAGAGGGTTGTCAAGTGGTCTGAGTCGAGCTGGGACTCGCCGAGTCGTTCTTGAGACTCGGCGAGTTGAGTCGGGGTGGCCCCGCGATTCTTCCAGGTGGAACTCGTCGAGTCAGGGGGAGTACTCGACGTGTAAGAAGGGAATCCTAGAGAGTTGGTGAAAACGTCTAGACTCGCCGAGTTGCCCTCGTGCACTCCCCGAGTCCGGTCAGGGTTGACCGTTGACCATTGACCAGAGTTGACCTGTGTTGACTTCTTAGGGATAGTCAACCTTAGAGATAAAAAGTGTTAATTAGAGACATATGATGTTATAGGAGGATTATAGCTCGGAGGATCGGGCACGAGGGATTCAGGAATTTGAGAGTCATCGAGATCCGCGAGGTGAGTCTTCTCACCATACTTTACCTTGAGTAGGTAATCAGAGTTATGTGTTAGTGTATGTATGTTATGTGTTGTACTGCATTATTTCTATGTGATTTATGCTGTACATGATTACAGAGTTGGAACCGGAAGGTTCCTAGAGTTAGAACCCGAGGGTTCACAGAGTTGGGTGCACGGACCCATAGAGTTATAGCCTCGAGTGGCTAATATGTGTTTATGTGGTATTTTGGGGAACTCACTAAGCTTTGTGCTTACAGTGTTGGTGTTGTTGTTTCAGGTACTAGCGATGACCGTGGGAAGGCGCCGGCTTGATCTGTACACACGCAGGGGACTTTGATATATTTACATTGATCTTGGGATTTTGTGTAATGTGAATTGAGATTTAAACCTGATGTTTTTATGAAAAAAATTAATGAGAAATGTTTTTATAAATTGTGAAAAATTATTTTAAAATTTTCGGTGTTACAAGTTGGTATCAGAGCCTTGGTTTGAGGGATTCGAGTACACCTTCGGGCGTATTTGAACTCAAACTGGGGATTTAAAATGTATTTTCAAAAAGAGTAAAAGATTTCTTTGAAAAACGCAGAGCAAGAGATGTGTGTACGATCAGTCAGCGCCCGGACGGTGATTTCCCAAAATACCTTTATATATTATGTGATATTGATATGATGTATCCGCATGCTAGAGTAGGCTAGGTATTGCTATTAGGACTAGGGTGGCCTGATTTGTGATGCCTTAGCCTAGGGAGATGTGAGCTGCTATGAGATGCTTGAGAGTGAGTAGGTAGCAGCGAGGGGCTTATGAGAGATCTATTAGAGAGTGGTCTATGCATGATAGAGTACTTGAGACCTGGGATCCAAAGAGAAGGACTTGGAGTGTATTCCAGTGCGGTGCGGACAGTAGTATTGGGCCCGTACTACTGGAAGCACCGGGGCGGTGTGCAGCCCAAGTCAGAATCTTTGGAATGCCAAGAATCGAGGAGGAACGAGTTGACGAGTGTGAGCATACTCGTGTGGATTCTAATTTATCGTATGTTGTATTTCAGAGGTAGATCATGGTGAGGACGCGTTTGTTGCCCGAGAGCAGTGGTACCAGTGAGGAGGAGATCCGCCGGATCATTCAGGAGGAGGTGGCTGCGGCCATCAGGGCAGAGATACCGGAGATGTTTGGGTCTATAAAGACCACATTGATTGAGACGTTTGATGAGCGTTATGCCGCTCTTTCTGAGGCTGCTGCTGCAGCGGCTACCGCAGCGATTGCTGCTGCGAGGCCGCAGGGTGGGGATGCGTTGCTGTTCCGTGAGTTCAGCAACACAAAACCACCAGAGTTTGATGGTACTCAGGATCCGGTGGCAGCTATGAGGTGGATATCTGATATTGAGGGGTGTTTCTTCACTTGCTCGTCTCCTGAGCATTTGAAGGTCCGGTTCGCGCTGAACCAGCTTCGCTTGGGAGCGAAGGACTGGTGGAAGTTCGTGACGGCGCATTATACGCCTGCTGAGCTTTCTGCGGTGACCTGGGAGAGGTTCACCACCATGTTTCGGGATGAGTACGTTCCCCAGGTGGAGAGGGAGCGTTTAGCACAGGAGTTTCTGACCCTCAAGCAGGGTACTGAGTCTGTTACAGCGATCACAAGGATGTTCCACGAGAGGGCGATGTTCTGCCCTGAGCACGTGTCCACTGAGCAGGCACGTATGAGCCGCTACTTGAGCATCTTGAGGCGGGATATTCGGGAGTTCGCTGCGAACTCCTCGTACCGGACATTTGCCGAGCTTCAGGCAAATGCCCGGAAGAGGGAGATTGAGCTTGAGACTCAGGCCAGGGAGGAGGCGGAGTCTCAGGGGAGGGATCGGCGACCGGCACTGTCGCAGCCGGCCGCCAAGCGGGCCAAGCCTGCTGATCCCAGACCAGGGAGCCAGAAGGGCCGCACTTGCGGAAAGTGCGGCAAGGGTCATGACGGAGTTTGCCGAGCGGGGTCTTGCTACAAATGTGGCAAGGAGGGGCACATGGCCAAGGACTGCCCCAAGGGGTTTGCAGTGTGCTTTCACTGCAACCAGACCGGACACCGGAAGGCCGAGTGTCCGCAGTTGCGCGGAGCATCTCAGGGGTCTGCTCCTGCCGCCATCAGAGCTACAGAGAGTCGGCCTGTGAAGGCCGAGGTGCCGAGAGCTCGAGGGAGAGCCTTCCAGTTGACTGCGGAGGAGGTCCGCGCTGCGCCCGATGTTGTGGCTGGTATGTTTCTTTTCGTGTATTTATTTTTGATATATGATGTTATGCTTATATTATGTTATGCGTAGGTACCTTTCTTGTGAACTCCGTACCTGCTTTAGTGTTATTTGACTCGGGTGCGAGTCGGTCTTTTGTATCTCTGGCCTTTGGTCAGCATATCAGTGTTAGTCGTGAGGCATTGAGTCGGCCTCTGAGAGTTTCCATAGCTGACGATAGAGTGATTTGTGCCACAGAGGTTTTCCGGGGATGTGTGTTAGAGATTTTCGGGGTTGAGTTTCCGATTGATCTGATTCCTATTGCGATGGGTGATGTTTGTGTCATTGTGGGCATGGACTGATTAAGCCGATTCGGCGCGGTTATCGACTGTGAGCGTCAGCTGGTGACTATACGAGATCCTAGTGGGGGAGTTCTTTCGGTGTACGGCGAGGGTACACGTTCGGGATCAGCCTTTTGTTCAGCCGCTAGGGCGAGGCAGTGTCTACAACAGGGCTGTAAGGGTTTTGTGGCGTATGTGATGGATACGCGAGCGACTTCCGAGAGACCGAGTTCAGTTGGGGAGGTACCGGTGGTGCGTGAGTTTCCAGATGTCTTTCCCGAGGAGCTGCCGGGAGTACCTCCTGTGAGGCAAGTGGAGTTTGGTATTGATTTGGTTCCGGGGGCTGCGCCTATAGCTAAGGTGCCTTATCGTCTTGCACCTCCAGAGATGCAAGAGTTATCCTCGCAGCTTCAGGAGTTGCTGGGGAAGGGATTTATTCGGCCGAGCAGCTCGCCGTGGGGAGCACCTATTCTGTTCGTCAAAAAGAAGGATGGTTCACACCGGATGTGTATTGATTACCGGGAGTTGAACAAGCTGACGGTCAAGAACCGTTACCCGTTGCCGAGGATCGACGATTTATTTGATCAGTTATAGGGAGCCTCTTGGTTTTCCAAGATCGACTTGAGGTCGGGATATCATCAGGTGAGAGTGCGGGATGAGGACGTTCAGAAGACAACATTCAGGACGCGATATGGGCATTATGAGTTTGTGGTGATGCCTTTTGGGCTCACCAATGCTCCGGCGGTGTTCATGGATCTCATGAACAGGGTATGCAGGCCGATGTTGGATCGGTCGGTGATTGTATTTATCGATGATATTCTGGTGTATTCGAGATCTAGAAAGCAGCATGAGGAGCATTTGAGGGAGGTCCTTGGGGTATTGAGATCGGAGAAGCTTTATGCAAAGTTCTCCAAGTGTGATTTCTGGTTACGGGAGGTCCAGTTTCTAGGACATCTCGTTAACCAGGAAGGGATTCTGGTCGATCCGGCCAAGGTTAAGGCGGTGATGAGTTGGGAGGTGCCAAAGTCACCCTCTGAGATCAGGAGCTTCCTTGGTCTAGCAGGGTATTATCGGAGATTTATCAAGGATTTCTCCAAGATCGCAGTGCCGCTCACCAGACTGACCCGGAAGGGTGTTGCATTCTCATGGGGTCCCGAGCAGCAGACCTCCTTTGAGACACTTCGCCAGAGGTTGTGCGAAGCCCCGGTATTAGCTCTCCCGGAAGGGATGGAGGATTTTGTAGTATATTGTGATGCATCGATTTTGGGGTTGGGTGCGGTGTTGATGCAGAGGGGTCATGTGATAGCATATGCATCGAGGCAGCTGAAGCCTCATGAGACGAGATATCCTACGCATGATCTAGAGTTGGGGGCAGTAGTGTTCGCCCTCAAGATTTGGCGCCACTACTTATATGGGGTTCGGTGTACGATATACACGAACCATAAGAGCTTGAAGTACTTGATAGATCAGCCCAATCTAAATATGCGTCAGAGGAGGTGGTTAGATGTGGTCAAGGATTATGATTGTGAGATCCTGTACCACCCGGGCAAGGCCAACGTGGTGGCCGATGCGTTGAGTCGCAGGGTGGAGAGCACTCCATTGCGAGATGTATGTTTGAGATTGACCATGATAGCTCCGGTATTGGATGCCATTCGTGGGGCACAGGCCGAGGCTGTGCAGCCGGAGATGCAGAAGAGGGAACGGGTCGTTGGTTTGGTTTCAGAATTCGTTACGGATGGGCGAGGGCTTATGACTTTTCAGGGTCGGATTTGGGTACCGTTTGTGGGTGGTACGCGCACTTCTTTGATGGAGGAGGCCCATCGGTCGAAATTTTCGATCCATCCGGGGGCCACGAAGATGTATTTGGATTTGAGGAAAGAGTATTGGTGGCCCTGTATGAAGAGAGACGTCGCATGGTTCGTTGAGAGGTGCTTGACCTGCCGTAGGGTTAAGGCCGAGCACCAGAGGCCGCATGGCAAGTTGCAGCCATTGGAGGTTCCCGAATGGAAGTGGGAACAGATCTCTATGGATTTCATCACCAAATTGCCGAGGACGGCCAGAGGAGTTGATGCGATTTGGGTGATTGTGGATAGGTTGACGAAGAGCGCTCACTTTCTTGCCATCAGTGAGAGTTCTTCAGCGGAGAAGTTGGCGGAGTTATATGTGAGAGAAGTGGTATCTCGGCATGGGGTGCCGATCTCGATTGTTTCAGACCGTGATGTGCGCTTCACTTCCAGATTCTGGAAGAAATTTCATGAGGAGTTGGGTACTAGATTGCATTTTAGTACCGCATATCATCCTCAGACAGACGGTCAGAGTGAGCGGACGATTCAGACGCTTGAGGACATGCTTCGGGCATGTGTGTTGGATTTCGGGGGTAGCTGGGATGCGTATTTACCCTTGGCAGAGTTTTCCTACAACAACAACCATCATTCGAGCATTGGTATGCCACCCTTTGAGCTGTTGTATGGTAGGAGGTGTCGGACCCCCATTTGCTGGGGAGAGGTTGGGCAGAGAGTGATGGGCAGTACAGAGATCGTGCTTCAGACGACAGAGCAGATTCAGCAGGTCAGAAAGAGGTTATTGACCGCCCAGAGCCGACAGAAGAGTTACGCAGACAGACGCCGATCCGAGCTTGAGTTTCAGGTCGGCGACTTCGTTCTCCTGAAGGTCTCTCCTTGGAAAGGAGTGATTCGATTTAGGAAGAGGGGCAAATTGGGGCCCCAGTATATTGGGCCATTTCGTGTGATTGCAAGGGTAGGCCGGGTAGCCTATCGTTTGGAATTGCCAGCAGAGTTGGGGCAAATCCACGACACTTTTCATGTGTCGCAATTGAGGAAATGTATTGCCGATGAGTCGGCAGTAGTTCCATTAGAGGATATTCAGGTGGATGCGAGCCTGAATTATGCCGAGAAACCAGTAGCCATCAGAGATCGGAAGATCAAGGTACTGAGGAACAAGGAGGTACCTCTGGTGTTGGTTCAGTGGCAACACCGGAAGGGATCAGAGATGACCTGGGAGCCGGAGCGCGAGATGCGGGAGCAGCATCCGGAGCTATTTTCAGAGCGAGACTTCGAGGGCGAAGTCTAGTTCTAGTGGGGGAGAGTTGTAACAGACCGGATTTCCAGGTATCTTATTGTTTTGTTTTTTTGGTGTTTTGAGAGGGGACTCGGCGAGTTGGAGCTCAGACTCGCCGAGTAGGGTCGCAATTCTGGACGCGGGATTCGTCTGGACTCGGCGGGTCCAGGATATGGACTCGGCGAGTCCACGCTGTTTAATGAAACCCTAATTTCTCGGGTTTGGGACCTATTTAAAGGGCCTTATGGCCGTCATTTGCACCCAACAATCCATAGAGAGAAACCCTAGAGTGCTTTAGCGATTTGAGAGAGAAAGGAAGCATTTCTTGACATTTGTGTGTTGTTTAGCAAAGAAGAGGGAGGCTCTATCCAAGAGGAGGCAAAGGGGACTGCTATTCGGTGGATTTGAAGCTTAGCCCTTCAATCTAAAGGTATGATTTCGGCTCATCTCCTGTTTTGTGAAGTATAATTGATTTTAGGGTTTCTTGTGACCTTGTTGAGTTGATTGGACGACCAAATAGTCCCTTGCTAGTGATGAGACTTCGGATCTGGATCCATAGAGGTCCAGAGAGCCTCATTCATCAAGCTTTATATAGAACAATGGAGGTTATGACCTTGAGTAGTGAGATTTGTTGATGATTCTTCATATATGGTCAAATAAAGGTTGTTTATGCATAAAGTCTGGAGCTTTACGTGGTGAATCACTCTAGGAAGGCCAGATCTATGAATTGTTGGAATAGATCTGACCTTAGGAGCAAGTTTGAGTGATTGCATGGCATGGACTCGCCGAGTCCGATGAGCAGACTCGGCGAGTAGCTTGAAGATTGCCTTGGACCAACCAGTGAGTGGTCCAGTCGAGTCATGGTTTGACCCAGTGAGTCAGGGCGAGTTAGAGAGGGTTGTCAAGTGGTCTGAGTCGAGCTGGGACTCGCCGAGTCGTTCTTGAGACTCGGCGAGTTGAGTCGGGGTGGCCCCGCGATTCTTCCAGGTGGAACTCGTCGAGTCAGGGGGAGTACTCGACGTGTAAGAAGGGAATCCTAGAGAGTTGGTGAAAACGTCTAGACTCGCCGAGTTGCCCTCGTGCACTCGCCGAGTCCGGTCAGAGTTGACCGTTGACCATTGACCAGAGTTGACCTGTGTTGACTTCTTAGGGATAGTCAACCTTAGAGATAAAAAGTGTTAATTAGAGACATATGATGTTATAGGAGGATTATAGCTCGGAGGATCGGGCACGAGGGATTCAGGAATTTGAGAGTCATCGAGATCCGCGAGGTGAGTCTTCTCACCATACTTTACCTTGAGTAGGTAATCAGAGTTATGTGTTAGTGTATGTATGTTATGTGTTGTACTGCATTATTTCTATGTGATTTATGCTGTACATGATTACAGAGTTGGAACCGGAAGGTTCCTCGAGTTAGAACCCGAGGGTTCACAGAGTTGGGTGCACGGACCCATAGAGTTATAGCCTCGAGTGGCTAATATGTGTTTATGTGGTATTTTGGGGAACTCACTAAGCTTTGTGCTTACAGTGTTGGTGTTGTTGTTTCAGGTACTAGCGATGACCGTGGGAAGGCGCCGGCTTGATCTGTACACACGCAGGGGACTTTGATATATTTACATTGATCTTGGGATTTTGTGTAATGTGAATTGAGATTTAAACCTGATGTTTTTATGAAAAAAATTAATGAGAAATGTTTTTATAAATTGTGAAAAATTATTTTAAAATTTTCGGTGTTACAAATCCAAATTCACAAACACCCCCACTGTCCGACACTGTTGCTATTGCTTTCCTTTCCTTCGATTTGAGGCTACCGATAACGAGAAAAGGACCACAAATGGTCGCCGAAACTTGGTGGTTACCGCCTTCATCTCCTGTTCACCATCGTTTCAGCCCTTGCCCCCTTATCTTTGTACATCGATTGAAGCTTCCAAAACACCCCCTTGATCAGCGACCGTAGATTGCCTTTCTCCCTGCGTGTTGTGTTGTTAAACCATAAAATGAGAGAAACCAAGGGAAGCCGTCGGAGCAGCCTCCCTCTCACCACTGCTGTCGGCAACGACAATCTCCAATAGCCGCCACGGTCTCCAATTTCCTTATCTTCCCTAATAAATAAAGATATTTTTGCCACATGTCAGATTCTCAATTATTTTGCCACATGTAATTTTGTGGTTATTTTAAATTAATTTTTATACCACATGCCATTTTATGGTTTTTTCATTTTATTAAACTTTAGATAATGTTTAAATGCAATAATAAATGCATACCAACTTAATTAATGACCTTTCTTTCGAATTCAAAATTACTAAATCTTTACTATATTATTAAACATATTGCCCATTTCTTGAAAATTAAGAGGTACACCTATTATAACACTATGTACAAATCTATTAAGCATAATGAAAAATACCTTCTCCCCATGTCTAAACGTGGAAAACCCTAATATCATCTACATACCATCTTTTCTCACAAATCTCTTTGTCTCTCTACTTGCTCTCTTGAATCTTCAGTGGCAAGCCTCCCTTACCACCACCCTCATGACGCCGTCGTTACAACCCATAAGTATGTTACCGGCCACCCAAATGTTCTTCCCTCTCAACTAGATGATCGACCCTCCCGGAAGTCCACCTTTTCCCCCACCGCCCTTCACCCCCCCGTCTGTCGCGATGCTTCTACCTTCTGTCTCTGTTAATATTCTTCCCCATTTATATAACCGTCCCCCATCCTAAACCTCACTCTTTATATCGATTGTAATCCTTACAACTCACTTGGATCTTGATATTTTGGAGCTGACGGCCCATGATTTCTCTCTACACTTTAACCATCTGTATTCCACTAGCACGAATCATCGGTCATGTTTTTGGTCGTTACTATTGTCGCCACCAACAAACACACAGTCGGACCACTGATCCAGACCCAATGTACCGACGACAGTCCGCTTCTAAGCCCTTACAAAGGTTTGTCTCTCTTTATATATCTAATATGTGTGTGTGCCAATTTTGTGGATTCGTATCTACGCTCATATGAGATTTACGGTCTTTGTGGCGGTTTTGTAGGGACCTAGCTACATAGCCTTCTTCACGTTGGGAGCTGGATGGAGGTTGGGGTGGAGGTGCAAACCATCTTTGTGGCTAGAAAGCTTTATTCTCTCTCTCTCTCTCTCTCTACTGACTTTCTTGAAGAAACCCTTTCTCCGGTTTGAAATCTACATCTTAATAAGTTTTTATGTGTTTAGTTTTCTTTCAAAATCTCATATATGTTTTCTTTTAGGTTTGATAAACGGTTTTCAGATCTATATGCAGATGAACCTAAAGGGAACAAAAAGGGTTTTGAATATGGGTTGTCAAGTTGCATCGGTTTTCTTTTAGGGTTTTTTTGTCATCTTGTTGTTTGGTTATTTTTGTGATTCTTTTTTATGAGGTATAAAATAATTTTTTTAGTAAAATTCGTGGTTTATCTTCATTTCTTTGTTTGAATCCATTTTAATAAACTAAAAAATGATATTTTGAATGTTTTTGAAGATGTAGGAGGTAAGGATTTTGTTTACTTTGCAAGTGAAGACCAGTAGATGCTTTCCTTTCCATCTTTAATTGATACGTACAATCAAATAAAGACCATATATTGGTCACTCTTTCAGGTTTACCTTTATTCAATTCTATCAGACTTATAAATTTTTTATTTCTGTTTCTGTAATTTGTTCTAGGCTTTGATTGAATTGTTGCTGATGTATTTTATGCTTTAATAGTTTACTGGTAGAAGAACAACAAAAATGGTAGACCTTCAATTTGATGGAACTTCTATGCTCATTAGCTCAGACCCATTAAGGTACGTTTTATTGCTTTTCTTTTATTATTGGTCTTTTTGTCTAATTTTAGAGTAAATTATCAGATTAGGTATGGAAAATGTTGTTACTTAATATAACTAATTGCTCATTTGCATTGATGAATCTGATGTACAGGGGAACAAAGTTATAGATACATGTTGATGCTTGATGTTGATCATTCTATTTCAAAGAGGTAAATAAATTATAAACATTTATTGTGTTTCTTTGACAGTAAGTTGGATCGGTTAGCATTAGATACACGTTATGACCCTAAAACCATCTACTCTCTCTGTCACTCGATTCTCATTCCTTGATGAAGAACAACTACAAACCACGGTTTGTCTAACCCTATTTCCGTCTCTTACTCTCAAAAGCTTCTATCGTCTATTTCTCAACCATGATTACTCTATTAATTTTCTGATTATGAAATTTGTGTGTTTGTGCGGGGTGTAGCTTGAAGAACCGATAGTCTGAGTTTCACCTACAACCCATCTATTTTCTTTTTGTAAAATTGACCTCCGATTATTGCTTATCTATTCTCTTTTTTGATACGGATTTTAATAAATCTTTGTTGTTAAAGGGGAAACTTGCTCAGAAAAATTGAGGCTTAACTTGAAGATTTCAAGGCTATATAGAAACAATGGTGGAAGCTTAACTTATGTTGGTTACCATTTGACTGAACCTATCCCTTTACTTTGTACGGCTAAGTTCTCATTCTCTATTCTAGTCCTAAATTCATAGTAGTCTGATCCCCAGGTTTATTTTGATTGAATCATATATAGTCATTAGGTTTCATAGTAGTTTTTAATAGTTAATTTACTTATTTTTCAACATAAAGAAAAAATTTTAATAGTTAATTCCAATAGTTTGTCTGCATGTGTGTGAAAGTAAGTTGGTTTTTCATTTATTTATTGAGAGCATGTGTGAAAGTATATTTCTGTTTCAACCATTTAATAAGAGTTTGTTATTATTTCAAGCATTTAAAAACTTATAAAATTTAACTCCTTGATTTATTTTACTATTTTTTTTTTAATTTAGAAATTTAACTTTTTACCTATTAAAAAAAAACTGATTTTCAAAATATGCCTGTTTTGCCATTTTTGTTGTTTATTAGGTGGTGAGCTCTTTGGCAAGGAAAGAGCTACTGCAAGCTATAAATGGCTAAAATTATGAATTAGTGAACTAAAAATGAGACCTTCTAACTTGACAAAAGAAATTGAGAAGATTTTCCCATGGATACTTATGATACGACTCAAGGACTGATGGGTCTCATTCTCTTGATGCTTTCCAAACTTTAAACTGAATGAGGGTATTTTTGGCATATTTCAAAGTATGTTTCATATTGACTTTATTGTCAGACTTTACTATTGTTGAATTTTGAGTCTCATACTTAAACTACTCCATATTGCATTTTCTACTTTTGCAGCTTGTTAAACAAGAAAAAAAGCATGGAATCGAATGCAAGCTTGCTCATATAACACACATGGAAACAAAAAGATTAGAATAGATGATGAAGAGTGGTAGTTACTGAATTTTTCTCCTGTTATACTTTTTAATTTTTTATATTATATTTTTTGGGTGGTCATGTCTACCCAATATGGATTACAGATACATGGGCTATGAACCCTTAAATTTGTTATGTCCTGAATGCTCTACTATTGTTGATTATACATATGTGAAATCCTTCTTAAACATTATTGAGAATGTTTATTTCAAAAGCTTAAATATTTCAGCTCAAAATAAGCTTACCTTCACATTGAATTCATTTTTTACAGAACTAAATTAACAAGGACCAAATTGATTACAGACCATTGCTTAATAAAAATTATATTGTGTTTAGGAGTCAAAATTGAGGACCATGACTATTTTTACAGGTCAATCTGGGATTGCTAAATGTATTATATGTGCTACATACTATTGTTGATCATCTAGAGGAGCAAGTGACACCAGTTTACGTTATTTGGCATACTTATATCGTTGTTGTAATATCCTTTGAATTACTTTATGTAGAAGTCTATGGTGCATCGCATTAATGTTTGAATTTATCTTTTAGTTGAAAATAGGTTTTAATAAGTTATTAAATTCATAAAAAATTAGTCGCTCAAATATTTATAAAAAACCTTCCAAAACTGGTATATTCTAATTTTGCTAGAAAATGATATTAAATTCATGGGATGCATGTTTCCTTAGAAAGTTCGATTTAGTTAGTTAAAAGTTAAAATTATATTCATATTTTTGTTTAACTAAAAAAGACTAAGATGTCTATTTGTTTGCTTTAAATTTATTAATTAAATTGTATTTTCGCTTAAAATTTGAGCAATCTATTTTATAATTAAAATAATTTCTATTTAGTACATCTTAGAAAATATTCAACTTGACGTTAAAATTATGAAATTTGTTCCTACATAATTTTTATTACACAATGTATAAAAAGTTGTTATTTTGTACACATTTTTTCTACCATCTTCATAGTTTTAAGAAATAAAATTATAAAAGAAACACTAATTTATAAAAACAGAAAAAAAGAACATACATAACAACAAATATGTGAGAGGACATAAAATAAGAAGCTTAAAAAAGTTATAAATTGTAAAAAAAAAAGTTGTAAAGAAAGTTAGCAAATTTTTTAAAGAAAATTTGGACAAATTTTGATGGTTTATTACATGTTAGTATAATTATTAAATAAGTGTTTTAAAAATAATTGTAATATAATTATTAAATAAGTGTTTTAAAAATAATTGAAATAGTTGGTTGGCTAAATTTTATATTAATCTAAGTTTATTGATAAAATGCATATAAAAATAACTAAATATATATAAATCAAGGTATTTAGTATTTTACCCATATTTAATGTATATGGCTTCTTCATAAGTTGATTGGAGTATTTTATATGTTTTTATAGGCAATTTCTTATGCCTTTGCAAAACTTAAATGCCATTTTAATATTTATATGAACATGTACAATTAATTACAAATATCTAAGTCATTATTTTTTCTTATTGATTTTCTATTAGCTAGCAGAACTCGTATTGATAATTGTTTAGATATAGTAAATTACTTGTGCAAAATATCAAATTGTCTTTAGAAACTAATTTTTGAAAGAAACTATTCACACCCGTCGCTTGGCGCGGGTAAACGGCTAGTAGGATATTCATTATTTTTCTTTATTTCTTTATCTAAATTATTTGTTTAAATTTAAAAAAAAAATACATTTTAATTTTTATAATTCAATATTTTCTCACTTTTCTTATAAATTTATACTTCTCAAATGTTTAGAATTTTGTATTTAGCTTTTCTTTTAAATAAACTCGTGTAATATATGAGTCTCTCACACCTAGTTCATATTAAACCAAGCGCCAATGGTGCCCTCCATAAAATCGACGACTGTTGTTGCTTCCATTCGTACTTATCCTTCCCAATCAGACAAACATTAACCCACAAAGGGGTCGCCGGAGAATCGACTGTCCCTTTTCCTTCCCTCATCTTTGCGATAGACCCGCCCAACCGTTTCCCCCTTTTTCTTTTCGCTGCTTTCGTTCTTTTTCTTTCGATCAACCAACGAATCGAGGACCCGAAATATTTAATTTTTAAATGTTAATCTAATCAGCCCTTCCTCCTTGTTTTAGACCAAAAGCAGTCCCTTTTGTGAAAGTTATTACAAATCAGCCCCTCTATATATTAAATGATAAAAAGACCCATCGTTTGTATCGGTCGACAAAATCAGCCATCCATTTAAATATTTTATTCCAATCAACTCTCCATTCATTTTTCAAGGAGTAAATTACACAAATGGTCCCTATGGTTTAGGGTAATTTGCATGTTTGGTCCCTAACTTATTTTTTTAACTCGGATGGTCCCTATTGTTTGTTTTTGTTACACGTTTGGTCCCTGTCTTATCTAAAAAGACTATTTTGCCATTGATTTTTTAATTTATTTAAATAAACACACCCCAACCCCTACCCCCTCACCTTACCTTACCTACCCCACAACTTTTTCCTATTTAAATAATAGTTTTTTTTTATGTAAGATAGGGACCAAGCACGTAACAAAAACAAACAGTAGGGATCAAACTCGTAACAAAAACAAACAGTAGGGACCTTCCGAGTTAAAAAAATAAGTTAGGGACCAATGACGCAAATTACACCAAACCATAGGGACCATTCGTGTAATTTACTCTTTTTCAAGATTTAAAATGATCCCCTGTGATTTTAATCATTACAAAAATAATCCTCCTTAACTTAAATTATTACAAAACAGCCTCTCTATGTATTAAATGATAAAAAAATCCCTATCGTTTGTATCGGTTGACAAAATCAGCCACCCATTTAAATATTTTATTCCAATAAACTCTCCATTCATTTTTCAAGATTTAAAATGATCCCCTGTGATTTAAGTCATAACATAAATAATCCTCCTTAACTTAAATTATCACAAAACAGTCCCGGTGGTTTGTCTTAAACTCAAGAAGTGTTGATTTTGTGAAAGTTATTACAAATAAGCCCCTCTATGTATTAAATGATAAAAAAGCCCCATCGTTTGTATCGGTTGACAAAATCAGCCACCCATTTAAATATTTTATTCCAATCAACTCTCCGTTCATTTTCAAGATTTAAAATGATCCCCTGTGATTTAAATCATAACATAAATAATCCTCCTTAACTTAAATTATTACAAAACAGTCCCGGTGGTTTGTCTTAAACTCAAGAAGTGTTGATTTGCGTTTTTCACGACATGCTTCAATAAACGAGCCTAGATCAAGATCACATGTCAATGATGAGTTTCTACGGCCTCTCGTTACGGTTTTAATGTTTGGGGGAGAATACATGCATGGCTACTGAAAGTTTTGACGATTTAAATCCTTTATGTGGGAGAAGGAGAGAGACGAAGTAAAGGAAGAATAACGGTTGTAACGGTGGTTTACGGCTAGTGGTGGTGGTTTTCGGTAGACTGCAGTGGTTTCTGTCAAATTGAAATTGTTTCCGATGACACATGGAGTGAGAGAGATGGATATTATGTATGTTAAAGAGATAGTGGGTGAGTGTGATAGTAAATGTGGGTTTCTTTTATTTTTATTTTAATTTTTTTTTAAATATGAAAATTAGAAAAATAAATAAAAAAAAGAAAACCAGGGGCAAATTCGTTATTATAAAAAGTTTCAAAATTTTAAACAATCTCGCAACAAAATCAAGGTTTTTGACCATTAATCTTAGTCCAAACTTTTTTAAGACAAAAATGACAATTATCGACATACATATTTTTACAATTTTGTTTAAAAGATATATATTCACTTGGTCTTAAAAGAAAAAGGACTTATTAATTTATTATTATTATTATTACTGTTAGTTTTTCATACCAAACTTTTGGTTTCTCAAAAAAAAAATTGAAAAAAAAAAAGATAGAAAAAGTTGTAATGCCGAGGGAGGGGCTCCAAGATTGAAATTCGGGAGTAGACAGGGGAAGCTTTGGTGTCGCAAGATAACCCACACACAAGTGGCTTTGGTTCGCTGAAAGAGACTCCGAAAGCCACAGTTGGCACCTTCAACTTCAGCTTCGGCTTCTTCTTGGCCATGGCAATGTCCATGGCTGTGGTTCGCCCTTCACCATTTCTCGGCGACATCGATTTTGGCCTTGTAAGCCTTATCCCTTCCCAATTTATTATGGAATTAACGATTTATATCTCTATTCAGATCATACAGTCACAGATTCTCGAGTTTGTAATTGTAAGCTTCATGTTTATAGTTACTTCAGTTGCCATGCCATTGAATTGAGTGACCAGTGATATGCTATCTGAATTGAACTAGTTTTCAACTTGGGGATTGATGTGTGTTCATCAGTAACAAATTATCGACGACTGAATTCACTTTCAACAAATACATCTCGATTTTTTTCTCTAGACCTAAAGTTAATTCTTTTCATTTGTTTAATTTTTTCATATAAACCATCGTTTGAACTGTAATTACTATATTAAACTCTGCTACCAACCTCCATTGTCTCCTCTCCTCGCTTTTAATTTTTGTACTCCAAAACTGAAATGTTCAGATTATCATGTTGGACTCTCAACTCTCAAAACTCCTTACTGATTACTAGAAGTTAGCAATACGAACCTTCTATGTAGAAAATGCTTTTGGTATTTCATTTCATTGAAACTTATTTTTCTAGGGAGGCTTATCATGTAGAAAACACTTCCTAATTCCCAATCACACATCAAGAATAAAGGCACTCTTTTGGGAACCTAAGAAGCCTGTGGAACCTCCTGAAATGTATCTCTCCTTAAACAACTTCACATTGACCAAGATCCATACCAAGGTGTGTAATCAAATCATGTATTCATGTCTACAACAAATTGACATGAGATCCTTCTGTTTTCTATTTCTATTTTCTATAACTACCCTTGTAATATATGCTGCTATATTGTTTGTAATTTAGGAAGAATCATCAGAAACTGAGAAAGCTAAAAAGATATCAGTTTCTGTAGTCTCTTCAATTTTAGAAGTTCCTTCTAGTGATTGGGATGCATGCAGTCTTGATGCTACTGGTGTACAACAATTTAATCCTTTTCTTTCTCATGGATTTCTTTCAAGCCTAGAGGAATCAGGTTCTGCAGTTAAGGTTAGAAATTTTACATCAAGCAAAGTTTTGTACTATTTGTATGAATTTATAAATTTGTTCCCTCTTTACCTTCATTAGCATCTTATAAATCATAACATATACATTCTTTTTTGTGATTGCATAAATTGTCTTCATTGCATTTATTTTCAATGCTAAATTAGGAAACAGGATGGCTGCCACGTCACATAGTTGCATACGATGAAGATAAAAATATCATGGGCGTGATCCCATTGTATCTAAAAAGGTTATTTATTCAATAGTCAATACCCTTTGAGATTTATAAAGACATACACTTATCTCATTCTGATATCTATTTTTTTTTTTTTTTTTAAATTGCAGTCATTCATATGGTGAATATGTTTTTGACCACTCATGGGCTGATGCTTATTATCGTTATGGTTCAAGGTATTATCCAAAATTACAGTCTTGTGTGCCTTTTACTCCAGTACCTGGTCCAAGGATCTTATTGAGAAACACTTCATACAAAGATCAAGTCTTTGACATTTTAGTATCTGCTATGAAGGATTTGGCAATTAAGGTATTTATTATCTTTCATTCTAAATTCTAAAACTATCAATTTTATATTATTGCCTGGTTTAATTTAAAGTTTGCATTTTGGTAGTTTGAAGTTTCATCATTACACATTACCTTTTCCTCTGAACAAGAATGGAATGCATTGAAGGGTAAAGGATTCCTGCAAAGGACTGGAATGCAATATCACTGGAAAAATCGCAACTACAAAAAGTCAGCAAAATTTTGACTTTTGAATCTTGACTTTACCCATTTTAAGCATATATTAATTTTTTGTTTTTTTTTTCACATCAACAGTTTTGATGATTTCTTGATGGACATGAAGCAAAGCAAAAGAAAAAATATTCGACAAGAACGCAAGAAGGTACATTTGCTTAATGTGTACATTACATTGAAGGGCGTTTTCGTAATTTCATCTTTTTGCAGATACCTGCGCAAAATCTGACAATGAAGCGTCTGAGGGGTTATGAAATTAAGGTGTACTTATGGATTATTCCGTTTAGTCTTTTTCTTTATGAAATATATCTATTTTTTTAATAGGTAATAAAATAACAATGTGCTTTTTGATTTGTCCCACTTAGGCTGCTGTTCTTTTTTTGTACATAAATTATATTTGGTTTTTGTATTTAAAGTTTTTTTTTTAAAAGAAAAAAGAAACTTAATCTTACTTGGTTTATTTCACACTTACAGGCTAAGCACTGGGATACATTTTATACATTCTACAGGAACACTACAGACAACAAGTTCAGTGCATATGACTCTTTCTTCATCCATTGGTTTTTCTGTAATTATATATTCCACTTTAAATTTTCTTTCCCAAAGAGAATCATATCTCACAATTGAGCATGAAGATAATTTTTGTAGCTCTTTGTATTTGGATGAAATTGCTATAATTTTTTTAAAGTAGAAACAAATGGAAGTAATTAAGTTGCTATTTTTTATTTTACTTATAATATATTAAATGGTGTTGATTGGCGTAGGTGGGGTACTCCTTATCTAACAAGAGAATTTTTCCATATGATGGGCTCAAAAATGGAGGATCATGTAATGCTAATTGTGGCTGAGGAAGGGGAGGAGGTGGTGGCCGGAGCTCTTAATCTTATTGGCGGAGATACAATTTATGGGCGGCTGTGGGGTTGTCTGCCACGTGTCTATTATCCAAGTTTGCATTTTGAAGCATGCTACTATCAGGTTGTTACCCTAACAAAAACATAGTAAATTTTTAATAAGCATTTCGTTTTGTTTGACTAATGATTAAATGTCTAAAATACCCTTCAAAGTGAGAGAATGGGTTCAAAAACCCTAATTTTTACATTAATTATTGATATTAGGCAATTGAGGCTGCGATTGAGCTAAATTTGGAGAAAGTAGAGGCAGGAGCTCAAGGGGAGCATAAAATCCAACGTGGCTATCTACCTGTCACCACGTACAGCTGTCATTATTTATTAGATGAAGGTTTTAGACAAGTCATTGGCAACTTTTTGTCTCGAGAAACAGATCAGGTAACATTTTTATATTTTTATTTCAGCTTTTTCAAAACCGAGTAACAACAAAAACGATTAACTTAAAGGGTAAAAAAGAATAGAGTAAAATGACTACTTTTGGTCCCTGAGTATAGTTAATTAATGCAACTTTGGTCCTAATAGGTTTTCCTTTGCAAATTTGGTTCTTATTTGAGGTTTTTGTAATGTTAACTGTTCAAGTTCCAAGTAAAATGACTACTTTTGGTCCCTGAGTATAGTTGATTTTTTCAATTCTGGTCCCAAAAGTATAGTTATATTACTGAACAAATACGTTTCAAAAAACCTCAAATAAGGACTAAAATTGCAAAAATTGAGTATACTCAAGGACCAAAATGTAGTTTAATGAAAATAACGTAATGTTTTTTTTTTTTTTTTTTTAAAACAGGTGAAGCTTGTTACGGAACTGATAAAGGATTCTGGTCCTTTCAAAGATGGGATAATTTAAGGTAAGAAACGTGAAAAGAAAGAATTTGGAATTTATATAATGTAGGTAGAATGTTGGGTGGAATTTGTTGAGCAAGAAATAGGAAAATATAAAAAGTTAAAAGGGCAAAAAGGTAAATGGACTTCATTCCTAGTTAAACAGTTGTATATATAGTGCTACATTTGTAGATACAATTTTAACTTGTATAGTAATGGGGGTAAATGATGGACTTCCCTTGAGGCCCGACCCATGATTATATTTACTTACTTTTTTCATTCTATATATTGTTATTATTATTTTTTTTATAAAATATTTAACATATTCATTATTTAAATAAATAATAACCTTTATTTAACAAAAAACACATGCTCACAAACCCTTTTAAATACATAAACTTTTTCAAATGTTTTTTTAATTGATTAATTTGCACACACACACACACACACACACACACACACACACATATATATATATATATATATATATATATATATATATATATATATATATATATATATATGTGACATCTATTGTGTGGACGTGTGGATAATGCTATTCTATGAGAATTACAAAGAAAATATGTTATTTGATAATAAGAATACGTTCAATCTTATATAATTATTTTAATTATTTAGCATTTTCGCTAATTAAATCGTCTATAAGACTATTATATACTTTTTTTAATTATTATCGTTCTGTCAGAATGTTATCAGGATGTTTATTGAGTCGTATTATGTAAGAATTAAAATAAATAAAAAAGGATGAATGAGAACAAAAATGAATTAGAATTGGTGAGAATCCATTAAAATAACAATAGTTTTGTGAGATTGAACGTATTCACATTACTAAACAACATATTCTCTCAATAATTTTCATAAAATAGCATTATCCACACGTCCATACAATAGTTGTCCATCCACATTATAACCTAGCCCTATATATATATATATATATATATATATATATATATATATATATATATATATATATATATATATTATGTGCCTGTTATTTTTTATATTTTATCAATCAATCAACTAGTCAAAAAAGTTAGGGAAAGTTTCATTTATATCCTTGTAAACTTTTAAATTAAATATATATCATTATAAAACCTATAAAATTATATATATATATATATATATATATATATATATATATATATATATATATATATATATATATATATATCCAAATAGTCAATTTAATCATATTTAATTAATTAAAATAATAGGAATGCTATCCTTAAATTAAATTCTAACTAAATTACTAAAATACTTATTTGCAATCTCTCTCATAATCAATCTTCTTATTCACAATATACTTATCTACACATAATCGATTAGCAAAACTCACTGATTGCATATTAAAATTGTTAAACAATATAGTTCATCTCCTATAATCGATTTGTGAGACCTACGGGTTTTTTTTTTTTTTTTTTTTCCTAAACAATATTGTTCTTCCTCTGTTTTCATGTTTTTAATTATAGTTTTACAGGTAAATGACAGAAAAAAAAAGTCAGTGTGGGTTTCAATATTTTTCTAAGGCTTCATAAAGTAAATAGGCCAAGAATAACAATGTAAGACATGATATTATAATATTACAAGTTAATTGTATTTTTAATAATAAAAAATTAATTTAAAAATTGTTCTTATATTTTTTTTTTAATAAACTAAATATGATTAAATTAAGTATTTATATATATATATATATATATATATATATATATATATATATATATATGTAATTTTATAGGTTTTATAAAGATATATATGTTATTTTAAAATTTTACAATGATATATACGTAATTATAAAAGTTTACAAGGATATAGATGAATTTCTTCCTTAAATATTTAAAATATCAGAATGATTAGAAGAGTAAATGTAGATGTAAAATTGTAAAAGTCGAAAATAGTGTATTGTATGGTTTCACATTTTATGTTATTTTACTAAGTCATTTGTTATGCGAAGTTAAAACGTCTAGACTTAGTATATTTTTTGTAAACTCATGTTTTCTATAAATAGGGACTGAGGTTAGAAGTGGAAAGAGTTTGTTTTTTTTTTTTTCGTAACAGATATCTCTTCTCTGCTTATTTTGTAATCAGTCTTTATCAATATAAGATCTGATTAATATTTACTCCTTGTGTTCTTAATCTTCAATCACTCAAATCTAACTTTACTTTCTCAAATCTCGATAACAATTCTCATCAATTGGTATCAGAGCAGGATTCAAACTGCTTAGATCTGATTTTCGTATAAGAATCATTTGCTTTTTGAGTTGCAATATTACTCAAAATTTTCCGCGCATTTTGGTTTTGAAAATCACTTTTGATCTTCAGATTTGAATTGATTATGTATTTGAATTGTTAAGTCGAGTAATCGATTAGTGATTTGTGATCAATTCATTTGATCAAATTCTCAAATTCATCAAGTTTTTCAAGTTTTTTGAAATTTTCTGTGTTCATCAATGGCGAACTTCAACATGAATACAATGACTTCTTTCTCTCACTTGCTTGGTTCCTCAACCAAAATTCCAATGTTATTCCAGAATACTATGATCAGTGGGCTGATAGAATGGAAGATTACTTAAATGGAATCGATGAAGAACTTTGGAATTGTATCGATGGAACAGTACAAGCTCCTGCTAATGTTCAACCAATTGGACCATCCACTGCATCTACTGATGTGGCTGAACAACAAAAACGATTGAAGAATAATGAAAAGAGGTGCATGAGAGAACTAAGAGGTGCTCTACCTCCTATGGTTTACAATTACATCCGTAGTTGTAAAACAACCAAGGATATATGGAACATTCTAAAAGAGAAGTATCAAGGTAGCGAAAAGACGAAGATCAACTCAGTGAAGCAATGTCTAGTTGAACTGAAGGAATTCAGACAAAAGGATGCAGAAACTCTTGAAAATTACTATGATTGTCTGAATGAGCTTATGTTTCGCTGCAATAGGTATGAAATCACTAGATCTCTCATGGAATTTAATTTAACTTTCATTATGGGTCTTCGCAAGGAATGGCGAAGTGCGAGCACGATGATTAAGAATCAACAAAGTTTTGATACAACTAAATTGAATGATCTCTACAATCAACTGAAAACACATGAATGTGAGGTCTCAGAAATGTATGAAGAATCAAAACAGGTTATTGGTGGTCCTTTGGCTCTTGTTTCAAAGGTATCAGAAACTGATGAAAAAGATGGTTCAGATGAAGAAGGATTTTTGATGAACTCCGATGATGAAGCTGTAGCATTCTATTCAAACAACAGAGTTAAGAAGTTTTTCAAAAAGCCTTTTAATCCAAAAGGAAAGACTAGTGATGTGAAGAATGCTGTCACAAGAACTGGAGGGGAGGAGAGGAAGAAAATGGAGAAAACAGATGAGAAACAGAAAGCTGCGAAAGAAGAGAAAAAGTTGAAAGGTGATTCAGGAATTTACTGTCACTATTGCAATGGTGCGAATCATTTCGCAGCCGATTGCATGTTGCGAAAGAAAGAAGAGAAGAAGGAAAAAGTTAAAGATGAAGCTTACTACTCTGAAAAGATTGAAGAATTACGTGCTAAGACCAAAGGAATGTCTTTAGTTGCTAAGGGAGAATCTGCTCATGAAGAAAGTGGAACATATCAGATCTGGTCATCAGGATCTGATGACGAGGAAATGAGGCATCCCACACATGGGGCAATGTTCGCAAGTTTTGAGGATTGCGAAGAGAACATTTCAGGGAGATGCTTCGTATCTAAATCCACTGACAAATCACCCATGACAACCAAGGTACGTGCAATTCTTGAATCTTTTAATATTCCTTTATCTGCTTATGATGCTGAAATTGTTTCATTTGATGATACTGTGGCTTATTTTGATTCTGTTATTGTGTCTGCTAGTAATGAAGCTAAAAAATTAAATTTGCAACTAAGTGAGACACGAAGAGATTTAGAAATAAAGAAGAGCAGAGTAGAAAAACTGGAAATGCAGATCAAAAATATAGATTGTGATAAGAATAATCTTACAAATGATGTTAGGTTGTTGCTAGCACAAAGAAACATATATTGTAATTCTGCAAAAAGATTGTATGCAAAATTAACTGCTTTACATCATTCTTCTGACATTAGCAAAGAACAACATAGGAAACTTTTACCTTTTCTTGAGTATGAACGTGAAAAAGTTGATGTTGTTTCTTATGATTGCGAAAGTACAATTGCTCAATTTGACAAAATACCTGATGATAGATATCCATATGGTATTGTCAAAATTGATGAATTTCTGAATGCTGATGAATTGGTTAACATTGTCAATGAAAGTTTGACAAAGAGTGAACAAGTGAAAATCATAAATAAAACCGAAAATTCAACTCTTGCCTCACAATTCAATTATGCTGATATTGATGAAAATTCAGATAATGTGAGTGAAATCAGTGAGATAGAAGAGGAAGAAGAGGTTGATTGTTTTCAATTGTCAATCATTAATATCACATCTAAGATCAAAGGTAAAGAAATAATAGTTGATTCAATAGTAGATGATGAAATTGATAAACCTTCAACTTCGCAACATTGTAAGTTTGATAATATGGAAGTTGAAAGCTGGAAAATTGATGACACTGATGAGAACAAAGAAGAAAAGAAAGTTTCAAATGAAACACCTCAAAGAATTGTGGTTGATCAAGTGTTTGAAAATACAAAAGAATTTGACAAAATTTTAAATGACAAAGGCGCACATTATTTGAAAACCAACACAGTGGTATATCCAAATTTTGTATGTACTGATAAAACCATTTTTCCAAATCAAGTTTTTGTCACTACTGGAAATGCTGAGAAAGTTAATCCTGAATTCAACAAAATGATTGAAAAAGATAATCAAAAGTCCACGACAGAAGGTTTTTTCGCAAACCAAAACACAGAAGAAAACAATTTAACTCAAAATCCTTATGTGTTTCAAAAACAAAAATCATTACAAAAATGGGTGGTTAAAGGTGAAAAATCAAACAGAATTTTTGAAAAAGTTGAAAATTCAAAGGTTGAAGTGAAACTAAATTCACATGAATTCAAATTGATGGTTGTAAATTATTCAACAGAAAATAATGTTTCAAAAAGAAAAGTAAGAAAAGCAATATTCTGGCAAGTTCATAACAAACCAAGAGATGAAAAAGAACAAATTTCGAAAACATCATCACAATTTCAAAACAAAAATACACAAATAAATTCAAGTTTTTCATAAACCAATAAACTCTGTTGACAAGGTTCCATATATTCGCAAATATGACAACAATCGAAAATTTGAGAATTCGCAAAAAATTGCAAATAATCAAAAGTTTCAAAATGTTGGCAAATTCACGAATACTTCATCAAGTTTGAAAAACTCAACTCAAGCCAAAGTGAAATTTTCACCAAAACAACCAAATTTTCCAAATCCTTCAGTCTCAAAACCAACCAAAGTTTCATATACAAAAGGAAAATCTGATGTAAGTACAATCAATCATTGGTTTGAAGGGAAAGGAAGAAAATATCAAAGCGGAAAGTTTTCAGAAGAACAAATCAAGAGTGCATTTGATAAGTTTGCAAATAATTCTTCAACTGCTAGTGCAACATCTCATAATTCGCAAGTTCCGGTTCAAAAGTGGAAACCAATTATCAAAAATGCGAATGTTGTGAAGGATAAGATTACAATCAATGGAAACCCAAAACTATTGAATGACTATATCTCAATATCTAGATATGATGATGTTGATATAATGGATTCTGTTACAAACAAAGTGAAAACATGGTTTTTAAATTCCAAAAATTTGTTTCATTCTACTAATGATGGACCCAACAAGTCTTGGGTTCCTAAATTCTTTCAATAAATGCAGGTGATGTGTGACGAGCAATATGATATGAAATGGTATATTGATAGTGGTTGCTCTCGTCATATGACTGGAAGAAAGGAAAACTTGCGAGATTATAGAAGCTTGGAAAATGCTGGAGTAGTCAAATTTGGAAATAATCACAAGTGTCAAGTGAAAGGCTATGGGAAAGTAACAAATGGAAACTTCACCGTAAACAGAGTTGCTTATGTTGAAGGACTTCAACATAATTTGATAAGTGTGTCACAACTGGTTGTGGGTACTGGCAATCAAGTTGTATTTAATGAAGAAGGAAGTATCATTTCAAATGCAAAGACAAATGAAATACTTCTCAAATCCAAAAGATATGGTAATATGTTTACACTGGACATCAAACCAATTGTGGGAAAACCTGCTGTGTGTTTACTATCAAAAGCATCTAATGATCTCAGCTGGCTTTGGCATAGAAGATTATCACATTTGAACTTTCGAAATATAAATAAACTTGTAACTGAAGATTTAGTTCGAGGGTTACCAGTACTAAAATTTGACAATGATTCTTTGTGTGCAGCTTGCGAACAAGGAAAACAACATCGAAAAGGTCATCCGATTGTGATAGATTCAAAAATAGTAGATCCATTGGAACTTCTTCACATTGACTTATGTGGACCATCAACTGTTGCAACAATCAATAAAAAGCGGTATATTTTAGTTGTTGTAGATGATTTCTCTAGATTCACATGGGTGTTTTTTCTCAGGTTGAAATCTGAAGTTGCTCAGACGATGATTGATTTTATCAAAAAGATTGAACTCAGTCTGAAGAAGAATGTACGAAAAATTAAAAGTGATAATGGTTCTGAGTTTAAAAATCAAACTCTTGATATTTTTATCACAAGCAAAGGCATTTCGCATAATTTCTCATCACCGTATACTCCACAATAAAATGGTGTTGTTGAAAGAAGAAATCGATCTCTATGCGAAGCAGCCTGAACCATGTTAACATATGTGAATCTACCTCAATATCTTTGGGCAGAAGCAGTGTCCACTGCATGTTTTACTCAGAATCGATCATTCATTCATCGAAGATTCAATGTTACTCCATATGAAATAATCAATAATCGGAAACCTAATGTAAAATTCTTTCATGTTTTTGGTTGCAGGTGTTTTATCATGAATCTCAAAGATAATTTGTCCAAGTTCCAAGCTAAAGCTGATGAAGGCATATTCTTAGGATATTCACAGAATTCAGATGCATACAGAGTGCTTAATAAAAGAACTAGAAAAGTTGAAGAAACTTTCAATTTAACGTTTGATGATTACTATCTTAAACAAATGGATAGTAAATTTGAAAATAAATCAATACTTGTGGATTCAAATACTCAAATTGATAATTCTGAAATCAATGATTTTGATTATGACTTAATTTTCGGAATTCCTGACAGGACAATTGACGCATAAAATAATGCTCCTGATAATCAAACATCAGAATCCTCAAAACATACTGATGATTCAACAATCACTACAACATCGATAACTTGTGAAAGTACGCCTGATGTTCGTATGGAGGAGGAACATACGAGTATTCATGAAGATAGTCAGCCAACTTTTGAGGGGGAGAATGAAATTATGAATCATCAAGTTGAGGGGGAGCATTCGCAGAATCAACAAGAACATCATTTTGAGGGGGAGCATCAAGATGAAGATCATGTTGAGGGGGAGCATGATGAAACAGAGACAATTAATCTTGATGAAAATGATAAGTTTCATGAACTAAATGATAACTTTTATGTTGCAGGATCTGAAAATGAAGATATGTATGAAGATGCACCATTAGAATTTGATCCTAATTTTCCACCACTTGAGAAATGGACAAGAAATCATCCAAAAGAACAGGTAATTGGTAATCCACAAGAAGGTGTATTGACTAGAGCTCAACTTCGTGCGAAAAATGAGGTACTGAATGCGAACCAAGAACTATGTATGTTTAATGTCTTTATTTTGAAAATAGAGCCAAAAACAATAAAGGATGCTATGGAACACTCAGATTGGGTTGTTGTTATGCAATCTGAACTGGCTGAATTTGAACGAAACAAGGTTTGGAGATTAGTTTCTAAACCTTCTGATGTTTCAATTGTCGGATTAAAATGGATTTTTAAAAACAAAATCGACAAAGATGGCAATATTATTCGAAATAAAGCTAGACTAGTAGTTAAAGGTTATTCGCAACAAGAAGGGATAGACTATGAAGAAACATTTGCACCTGTTGCAAGACTTGAAGCAGTTCGCATATTTTTAGCCTATGCAGCTCATAAAGACTTTGATGTTTATCAAATGGATGTTAAATGTGCATTCTTAAATGGAGAACTAGAAGAAACAGTGTATGTTGAACAACCACCAGGATTTGTAAACAATGAACATCCTAATCATGTTTATATCCTTGACAAAGCTGTATATGGATTAAAACAAGCACCAAGAGCCTGGTACGCAACACTTACAAATTTCTTGAAACAATCTAAATTTAAACAAGGATCAGTCGACCCCACATTATTTCGCAAGAAAGTTGGGTGTCATCTAATGCTTGTTCAAATTTATGTTGATGATATTATCTTTGGCTCAACTGATCCAACATTGTCAATTGAATTTGAAAATTTTATGAAAAGTCAGTTTGAAATGAGCATGATGGGAAAAATTAATAATTTTCTTGGTTTAAACATAAGACAGAACAGGGAAGGAATCTTAATCAATCAAGAAAAATATACGAAGAACTTTCTTGAAAAGTTTGGAATGCTTAATAGCACAAAACTCAGAGTACCTATGGCAGTAGGAACAAGACTAACTCCTTCGTTAGATGCTCCTGCTATTGATTTAACACTTTATCGTAGCATGATAGGGTCTTTATTGTACTTAACTGCAAGTAGACCTGATATTATGTTTTCGGTTTGTAATTGTGCTAGATATCAAGCTAATCCAAGAGAACCTCATTTGACTGTAGTGAAAAATATTTTTCACTATCTAAAGGGAACCGTTTCTTTAGGACTTTGGTATCCTGCGAAAACAGGGTTTTCATTCAAGCTTTTTCAGATTCTGATCTAGGAGGATGTACTTTGGATAGAAAAAGTACGACTGGTGGATGTCAACTATTGTATGGGAAGTTGGTGAGCTGGCAATCAAAGAAACAGACTTGTGTGGCTATATCAACCGTTGAGGCAGAATACATAGCTGCTGCTGCTTGCACTTTGCAAATTATTTGGATTCAGAGTCAACTTCGTGATTATGCAATAAACATGAAAAAGATTCCTTTGTATTGTGATTCGCAAAGTGCTATTCGTATTTGTCATAATCCAGTACAACATTCAAAGACAAAACACATTGCTCTTCGATATCATTTTATCAAAGATCATGTGGAAGATGGGAATATTGAAATTCATTTTGTTAAAACAATTGAGCAACTTGTTGATATTTTTACAAAACCTCTTGATGAAAAATCATTTATTAGAATTTTAGCAGGTTTGGGGATGATTAATGCGAATTCAATTTCAACAACACACGCCTAAAAGTTTTGTTCAGCAGATAAGAGTCAAAATTATTCAGATGTTACTGTTCATTCAGAGGCTTCGCATGGCTTCGCATCCACATCTTTTCGCATATGAGATCATAAGCACTAAGGTAACGTTTACAACTAATTTTTCATTTTGAAAAATCAAAAATCCAAAAAGATTTTATTTTTGTTATATTTTTCATTTTGAAAAATCAAAAATCCAAAAAGATTTTATTTTGTTATGTTTTTCATTTTGAAAAATCAAAAATCCAAAAAGATTTTATTTTTGTTATATTTTTCATTTTGAAAAATCAAAAATCCAAAAAAAAAAGATTTTATTTTGTTATGTTTTTCATTTTGAAAAAATTAAAAATCCAAAAAGATTTTATTGGTTGTTGTTTTGTTCTTTAATTTTGAAAAATTCAAAAATCACAAAAATAATTTTGTTTTCTTTGATCTTTAATCTTTGTGTGCTGAGATTTAAATACAGGGCTAAAATGCGAAGAGGTCTTACTTATGTGTTTCTATGGGAAGGTATCAAATTTGTTTTAAACACTAGTTAGGTTGTCCCTAGAAGCATGCTGCTGTATGTAGACCAAAAGCCTCAATATGACTCTATGTGTGTAAAGAAAGCCTTGATGAAATTATCTCATGAAAATTTCTTCCCAACAAGGCTTGTATTCGCATAAGTCAACAAGAGCTACTTTACTCTTCTCAAATGAGTTAAGAGTTTTCTGTTTTGTCCATTATAACAGAGGTACACTTCGATTCTTATCCAATCTTTTTAAACCAAACAATTCTTACACTCCAAATTTTTGAAGAGATTTGTCCTTGAGGTATCTGATCAAACCAATCAAACCCTAGACAAATCACAAGTCTGTGTTTGTGATCTAACATCATGAGTCCGTGATGGAAGTGAAACCCAAAAATCATAAATCTTAAGGAATTGACGGGGAACTTTGTTCCAGATTTTCACGAAACCTTTGTTTCAGTATCAAAACTTTCGAAACTTCAAATCATATTCAATTCGCATGTGTGGTCTTGATAAAATCTTTACAACCAAGAATGTTTGTTACCCAACAAGATCCAGAACAATTTTTCATTTGAATATGATTTCAGTGTAAGTTTCATTCGCAAATCCTTGTCATGATAAATATTCTCACAAGCCAACTTGTCACTGACTACACTGGTCATACAGGTAATTTCATTTACAATTTCTCACCTTATGTTAAGGCTGATATGTAATGAAATTTCAAACCAATCCTAAATGCCTTTTAAAAAGAAGCCCTTCGATACTTCTCTACAAGTATTCGATTGTAATTCACGGGAAACTACACAAGCTGTTGATTATCTCTCTTGATGATTAACGAAGCAACCTTTGCCTGGGGTTTTACTGCATTCATGTCAAATTAAATTTTTGACATCACAACAATCCAAATTTTTTTTTGTTTTGTTTCTCATCTTATTTTGTTGACACAATGCACACACGAAATCCTTGAGGTTCTGAGTAAAACCAACTCAGACTGATGATTTCGCAAATCTGACATATGACTTCACTTTACATCCCAAAAGTGAAAGAGCCTTGATTCCATGCGAAGGGTTTTAACGGTTCAGATTCTATAACGGGAAACTTGACAGGCTGTATACTCAAAATGGTTAGTATTCTATCAGGTTTTCAAGGAGATGGAACAGTTACTTTTTGAAAGCATGGTTATCTTTTGCAGTCATGATCCGATTTTCAAGGTGCCACATCGGATAACATTAAATGTATCCCACTTTAATTTCAAATCAATTTTGAGTAACCTATAAAAGGGGGATCAAGAACACTATGTACGGTTACGCAAACAAGAACTCTCACAAAACTTCAAAGTCTAAACCTTGATCAAACCTTCATCTTTCTCAAAACCCTAACAATGGCAGCCACTCATTCCAACACTGATGAAGTTCTTTCTCAATCCCTGATGAAGATTCAAAGCACAAATTACCAAGTCGATCCAAACGTTTCCTCTTATCCTGAAGAATTGAAGATGCTTATCGTTGCTCTGAAACGATCACCTCTGTCAACTGCTATGTTCAGTTCCTTCTCTGTTCCAATGGTATGGTTATCCCTGGCAGCTTCAACGATATCATACAATCACACGGCGGATGTGATCACCTTCAATTTAACCAACAACAAACGGGTTAAACTATCCAAGAAGATGTTTGTTGAAATCTTGCAGATTCCAAACAACCCTCCGTTTGTCAAATCTGTCAACTCGCAGATCATTCACATGTTCAATGAGATGGGTCATCAACCGGAGCTTGAGAAAATAAGTGATTTTAGAAAGGGTTGCCGTGTATCTGGAATTTCTTATTTGGCATTTTTCTAAGATGTCTTACAGGAAGATCAGTTGGACTGGATAGAGGAAGAATGGAAGTCTACGCTATGGTTATGGGCATCTACTATGATATCAATGTTGATTATGCAACTCAATTGTGGAAGGAATTTGTTAAAAGTCTTGAAAATACAAATTCGGAGAAAGGGATTTCATGTGCAAGATACTGGAGCTTAATTCTGGAAAAAGTTTATGAGAAAGAAGCAATTCCAGTGATGACAGATGTTGCAGTTGCTGAATTTTCCTTCTATCTATTTCCAAAGACTGTAGAAGATGATGAGGCAATTTTTTCTCATGTGGCTCGCATTCCAGATGCGATGCTTCACAAAGTTTCTCAAACTAGTTTTGGTGAGATATTTGCGAAATATTGACACATCAGACCAAACTTGAGTATTACTAGATGTTGCTACTTCGTCAAAGAAAAAGAATGTTAGCAAGAAAGATGCGAAAGGTTCATCCTCACCAAAAGTTCAAGATGAAGCTATTCCGAATGAAGAAACTTTATCAAAGTCGAAGAAAGAACTCATACCTTCTAAGTCTGGGGTATTGAAGAAAATTCGCAAAGCTGAAGTGAGTAGTAAAGGCGTTACTATTCGCAGTATTCCCGCACCGGTTTCTCCAGGCAAGAAACGACAACGAGCTGAAGATGTTGCCAAAAATATGCAACGTACACTTGTCAAAAGGAGAAAGATGGTGATTCGCAATGAATCATCTGATGAAGAAATCGTACCGGAAACTCCACCCGTAACATCTATGGTAAATGTTTCTTTACCACTTATTCATACTTCGCAAACTTCTACCACTCTACCACAAACCAAACCACTCGAAATAGTTCTTACCAAATCAGTTTCTGAGGAGGTACCTATTTCTGATACGGTTGTCAACGTATCTGATACGGGGGCACCTATCCTGAGTGTTACAACCACAATCCCAATCTCCTTATCCATTTCATTACCAGCTACCACTTTATCCATCACTTCCTCAATATTTGATCATGTTCTTCAAAACCCATTCACAACACTTTTTCCATCTCAATCACCCGAAAATCCTCAACCTTCGCAACCGTTGTCTGATACTGAAGCTGAAGGAGGAGCCTTTGGAGGGATACTTGATGATATTCCTTTTGATTCAGATGAAGAGAATATTCCTGATCATATGCTGATGACAGGAAAACAGTTTAAAATTCTTAATCAGAAATTGAAGACCATTATTCAAACGCAAGCTGATTCTGGTAGGATGTCTTCTATATCAGCCTTGGAGGTTGATGTCATGCTAAAAGGGGCTAAGAAGCATATCATGGAGAAGGTTGATCAAACAGACAAAAATAATGAGCTTCGTATTAAAGCACAAGGGAGCAATTTTACTTCCGTGGTTCAAGATTTAAAAGCTGTTACAAAAGAACGTCATGTTCTTTTTGTACAAGATGTAAAGAAAGTTCGCGAGGATGTAAACTTTAAGATTCAAGAGTTGAAGTCTGAACTTGCGAAGGATCTTCAGGATATTCATACTAAACATGCAGACGTTCAAAAGCAGATTATGGAGGTTTCTTCCAAACTCCAAAAGTTTATTGATGTTCCTGTTCTTGAAGCTCATAAAGAAGAAACAAAGGAGAAGTTTGATCAGCTGACAAAGTTGGTGACTGAGCTTAAAACAGCAGTTTTGCAATCTTCATCAACTCAAATCCTTACTCCTGAATTCTTGTCTCTAAAGATTAATATTTTAGAACAAACAATTCAAAAAGCCCTTGCTCCACTTACAAATTTCACTTCTTTACTACCGAAAAGTGCTCCACCTGCTTTCACAGGGGTGCAAGGGGGAAAGAAAAGTCGAAGTAAAGAAGAGGAGGTAAAAACTGTTGGAAAAGTGATATCGACTCAACTTATAGCCACTCTTCCTATACCTACGAAGCCAATTTCTTCAACTACAATTACCACAAAAACAGTTTCCAAAGGTATTGTTATTGGAGAAAAAGAAGAAGGTTCGAGTTCGAGAATTCAAACAGGAGTGGAGGGAAAAGGAAAAGGAATATTATATGAAAAATCGAAGGAGGAAAAGAAAGATGAGGCTGAAGCAGAGTTAGAGAGGATGAGGCAAATCCAAAGCATAATGAGGCAGAGAGCAAATGATCCTCCCTCCATGAACAAAGGAGATCCTGCTAAACTTTACTCTTACGAAACAATAGAGTCAAAAGTTGTGGGATGGGAGATGTATGAGTTCGAGAAGAAGCCGAAAAGAAGTTATGATATTGCGAACTCAGATCATTGTCAATTGGATTTCCCGATAAATGAAATGCTGTTCATCACTGCTCAATATCAGATTAGTGAGAAGTTTGATAATCCTGATGATTATACTCACATGAAAATCAGATTTCATGCAGTCTTGGGGAAGAATCCAGATGATGTTTGGTCTTTAATGAAGATCAAAAAGGTGCTGACAATTAAGAAAGATATTTTGTTTGAAGACATGCTTCAAAATTTCCATTATTTTGTTATCAGAGCAGACAACAAGCAGTATGACTTCACAGTAGCTGATTTTCCATTGATGAATTGCAATGATTTAATTCAAGTGGCTCTGATCTTGAATCATATGGAAGAAAACAATCTCAAAGGCTCTGAGACAGATGTGTTCAAGGTAGGCTTCGCACATGTGAAGACATTCATCGACAACTATTTCGACTGTTTGGCCCTTACAGATGATGAACTAGCTAATGTGCTGGGTAGAGAAGTAAAAGTTCCTTGGGAAGAAACTTTATCTCAATCAGCTTTGTCGAAGTATGTAGTTGGAGAAATATGCCTAAAACCATTTGGCATGGTGTTTTCTGGAAGAGACATAAAAGGAAAACCGAAGAAATTTTTGTTCAAAGTCTCAGAGATTGAAAGATATAATTCTTCGCAATATACGCACTTTATTGTACGTATGAATAACTGCAAGAAGAATAATGAAGGAGATAAGAAAGATCTCAAGAAGGTGATCTCCTGGTATGGAGAAGTGCGAAGGACAATCCACTCTGCAGTTCAAAAACTTATGGGTTGAATTGCATCGACTGTTTACAAAGGGGGAGAATGTAGATGTAAAATTGTAAAAGTCGAAAATAGTGTATTGTATAGTTTCGCATTTTATGTTATTTTACTAAGTCATTTGTTATGCGAAGTTAAAATGTCTAGACTTAGTATATTTTTTGTACACTCATGTTTCCTATAAATAGGGACTGAGGTTAGAAGTAGAAAGAGTTTGTTTTTTTTCGTAACAGATATCTCTTCTCTGCTTATTTTGTAATCAGTCTTTATCAATATGAGATCTGATTAATATTTACTCCTTGTGTTCTTAATCTTCAATCACTCAAATCTAACTTTACTTTCTCAAATCTCGATAACAATTCTCATCAGTGAAATTAAATATTTTTGAATGGGCAAAATATAGAAAACATAAGTCAAATAATCATATTTGACGGATAGGAGCTTCTCAGGTTGAGGGTTTAAATACTGTTGTGGACAAAATGTGTAAATTTAAGAGTAAAATAGTGAGTATATATGTAAGCCGTTGCACAAAAGAAAATAATAAAGAGTTTTCTACTAACATTTTCAAAACTAATTAAAACACTAAAAAACTATATAAAATAATAGGAAATTAAGTAAACTTATATATATATATATATATATATATATATATATATATATATATATATATATATATATATATATATATATATATATATATATATATATATATATATATATATGGAGATTTTGAAAAATAATTATTTAATCTCGAATGCTCTATTTTGGATTTGATCTTTAAATTTCAGAGTTTTTTTTTTCATTTAAAAAAAATCTCTGTACTTGTGTCTCAAATTGTCAATTTTAAAGTGTTTAATGTCATCGTTTTCATTCAAATCTCTGATTTTATGCCATAATAGCGTATATAGTTCATATTTACTATGTTCGTTTAACTTTTTGTTAGATTTAAGTAATAACGATTTTTTTCTTGAAATTCTGGAATTTTTCACCGCTCTCAGATTTGTTTTTGAAATTCAAGAGTTTTTTTAAACCCTAAAATTTATCCTGAATGTTGGTTAAGAATTCTAGAATGTCAGTCCAAAAAAATATTTTTTTTTGTCAGAAAATGTGTTTTTTCTCACCGGAATATATATTCGAGACTTGATGGTTGTTTTTACCAAAAACATTTTTTTAAAATATATATTAAATTTTGGTTAGATTGCTAAATTTCCCTAAAAACCTTCACCATATGGGTTCCAATTCACACTACTTAAAATTCATTAAAAATTTAAAAGGTTTTTGGACAACATAATTTGTTTTTATATCTACTATATTATAAAATAAACATTTTTTTTTCTTTCAATACATGTATTTGAAACCCTTTAACTCTTTATATTTCATTCTAATATTTTTTTTATTAATTTAAACGTGTTATTAAATGTGAAATATTGTCATATTAAGTAGATTTTTTGAATTTTCAATATAAATACTTAAAATGTTAATTTAAATATCATGTTAACTCCAAAACATAAATCAAAATATCAAATAAACATAAAGGTATTCAAATATTATTTTTTAAAATAGTTTAAAACATTTAAATATTTTAAATATAAAACTAAATCAACATGTCGAATTAACAAAAATATCAAAAACTATTTTTTATAATAACTGATTTCGTTTCAAATAAATGGTTTTTAAATCATAACCATTAACAATAGAGAAAATGATAAAAATAGCCATTTACACTAATTGTATTACAAAAATAGCCAAAAAAAATCGAAATTACAAAAATGGCCAACCATTTCGCAGATGAGAAGGTCCCATCTGCGAAATGGGCTTCTCATCTGCGAAAGTACAAGTGTGCTTTAGGTACTTGTACTTTCGTAGATGAGAATTTTTTTTTTTTAATATTTTTTCTGTATAAATAGGGCTAATTTCGCAGATGGAATAGGTCCATCTGCGAAATCCTCTCAGTCTATCTGCGAAATGGTGTTTTATTTATTTATTTATTTATTTTTTTTTAAGTTTGACTATGAAATGAATTGGTTTGAAAGCGAGTTCAGAAATACCTCCCTGTGGACATATGTATTCCAGATTAGTTCCATTAACTTGCCATCTCCCACCGGTTACAAGACAAACCAAATATTCAATCATTTTTTGAGCAAATTGTAGAGAGAGTTCCTAAACAAATAACAACCAAAATGATATTTTTTCTACAAAAGTTTTTATATAGCAACGTGATTTCGTAGTTAAACCAATTCATTTCATAGTCAAACTTAAAAAAAAAAAAAAATACAAAAAAATACACCATTTCGCAGATAGACTGAGAGGATTTCGCAGATGGACCTATTCCATCTGCGAAATTAACCCTATTTATACAGAAAAAATATTAAAAAAAAAAAAAATCTCATCTGCGAAAGTACAAGTACCTAAAGCACAACTGTGCTTTAGGTACTTGTACTTTCGCAGATGAGAAGCCCATTTCGCGGATGGGACCTTCTCATCTGCGAAATGGGTGGCCATTTTTGTAATTTCGATTTTTTTTGGCTATTTTTGTAATGCAATTAGTGTAAATGGCTATTTTTGTCATTTTCTCTTAACAATAATAATAATTAATAATAAATAACCTTATAGATCACATTACATTATCTTATAAAAATATTAAATAAGTAATTTCTAAATTAGTTAATAATAACATTAGATCGAGAATTATAATTTGTTTTATTCATACGTTAGTTACGAGTAGCGGAAATTAAATGATATGATTTTAATAGATGTTATAATATAGTTTAAAATTATTACAATTTTACATAACAAATTAGTGTAAAACAATTATTTCATGGTCATTATTGATAACATACTTACTTTCAATATGTACTTTCCAAATTTCAACTACATAATTTTATTTTGCGCGTTGTGCATATATTTGCCGAGTTGACTTATATAGACGGTGACATGGTTGTTTGATTCTTAGCTTATTTTCACATATCGTTAAGAAAATTATATGTTTGAATTTATTACTTAATAGAAAAAACATTTGAATTAATTAATTAATTATCTAGTTTGTCCTGATTGAATTCATTATCTTGACAAATAATTGAATTAAAAATAGAAATTCTTCTCCATCAAAACTTGCATTTTTTTCCATTTCAAAGCCAAGGGAAAACTTGTTCTCAACCTAGGTCATAGGCAACATGATTGACTGTATGCAGGTCATCTCTTTAAGTGGCCTAAAATTTTTAAGAACCGTGTTTATGTGCACAGTTGAAAATTGTAGAATTTATTAAAGTTGTTGATTGCTACCAAAAGATTTTTTCATAAAATTTTATCAATTATACCTATTAATGATTAATATCATCTACATAGGCAAACTTTTCAATGTTGAAATTACCAAAAGATTACCTAAGGTTATTAGAACTGTTGGATGATTTAACTATGTTAAGTATAGAGAAAAATCTACTCAGCTACTAATCAATACACATAACATATACGGGCCGACCTTGGTGCCTTCAACCCGTTCAAACCAGGAGGAAACTCACCTCACTGTCGGATGATAGCTGAAACGTCTCTGTCCGGAATAAACTATACTCACTCCTTGAACCAAACAACTCCTTAGATACCATTCCATACTCATAACCCTTAAGGTCAAATTTGGTCAAATCAAAGTCAAAGTCAAGTCAAAGTCAACGCTCCGAGTTGACTCAACTCGTCGAGTTCTCATGAATCATAGAATCGTGAAATCGCGATCCAACTTGTCGAGTTTTCCTCCAACTCGCTGAGTTCCTCCTTCTCAACAACAACGAGACTTCCTAGTACAACTCATCGAGTTCCCTTGCGGACTCGCTGGGTTCCATGAACAGAATCGGGAATGTTCGACCAAACTCGTCGAGTTCCTCTACGAACTCGTCGAGTTCCTCTACGAACTTGCCGAGTCCATTGCATTTCTAGTTTATTCAGCCATTTCCTCAGATCTAATGTTACAGAATACAGATCCATATTGTTTCCATAACCTATTTCTGTAAAGTCAAAACTTGATGGTTTTGCATGCCCCAAATGGACCCAAATTCGAGATATAGCAACCTACTTCAATGGACATGGTCTTTACTTGAACAAAAACGGGTTTACGACCCTTTTTATGACTCTAAGGGTCAAATATCACTGGAAAATGGGAATCCTTAGCATATGATCTATGAAGGGTATAATGTTTCCCACAATGGGGTCAAAAAGACCTATAAAGCAAAACTAAAAGAGATCTAAGCTATGAAACACCAAGTTAAGGACTTTTTACCTCAGAAAGCTACCAAAAATGAACAAAATCCTAGATCTAATGCTTTTCCTCATGCTTGATGGCTTCTAGTTCTTCCAACTCCTTTTCCAAGCATAAAAACACACACAAATCCACTCAAAACTTCAAGTTTCTCACCAAAGAGCTCATAATACGATTCAAGGTTTCAGGGAGGCTGGTGAGAGGCTGAGGGAAGGATTAAGTCCTTTAAATAAGGTGCAAAAACCTGGAAATTAGGGTTTCATCCCAGCCGATCTACTCGTCAAGTTGAGGCCTCTCAACTCGTCAAGTAGGCCACTTAAATCACGCAGTTCTGATAATCTCTACTTGACGAGTTTGGGGCTTCCAACTCGTCGAGTTTCTCTGTAAAAATGAATAATTTATAATTTAAATGCATACCAGGAATCAGGCGTTATACAGTGTTGGACCAAAATCAAAACAAAAAAAATTATAAGGATGGTCCGAGTTAAAAAACAAAGTAAGGGATTAGACGTGCAAATTACCCCAAACCATAAGGACCATTCGTGTAATTACCCTAAAAGATTTCGTTTTCTGATGTGTAGTTCACTATTAATTTTTAACTTTTTAAGGTAACTCTATATGTAAATGCTAATGCAAATTTTACAAACAAATATAGAGTTTTATAGAATCGTAGTTGCGTATTTAACGTAGCAGATAGCTGGCTCATGTGTAAAAAATTTCCTGCTAAAAATCATTCTTTCCCAAATAACTAGGAACTAACTTATTTGATATTTTAAACTCCGATTTATCTTTACAACCATCAATTAATTATTTACTTTAAGTGAACAAAGTTTTTTTTTTTTTTGAAGTATTTAAATTTGGAATTACATTTTCATAGCATTCAGTTTTATAAAATTGCTATAATATGATATTTACCATATTATAAGAAGAGGTCAATTTATAAAAAGTTTTTGAAATTACATAAATGTGCTTTGAAAATAATATAACATTTAAAAATAGTTAATCTAGAGAAAATGACCATGTTTTTAATAAGTTACATAAATGGCCAAAGTTTTAAAAATTATAGCAATGAACTTTGCAAATAACAAATACGAATTTTCCTCTTAGCAAATAAACAAAAACACATTGCTCTTTCTTGCATTCATGCCCTTAATTGGGTAAATTTAACAAAATCCTAATTTCCCAAATTAATTGTGTAAAACGCATTGGTATAGCAATATACTTTGGTTTTTGGATAAAAATTAAAATTAAAATGCAAAAAACATTGACAAACGAATGTCAATTCAAAGTACATGGCTAAATTTTATTAATAAAGAATGTACATAGCTATTTCATGAAAGTAAATTTCTAGTCGGTGCATTATCCACCCAAATGGAAAGTACATTGCTAGTTATTACGTATTTTTTTTATTGTTGATGGTTTTTGTCAATAGAAAAAAAATAATCATTTTTTTTATTGTTGATGGTTTTTGTCAATAGAAAAAAAATAATCATCGATTATAAAAGCAGGGGTAAAACTGTAAAATGGTTACGCATAATTTCTAGTACAAGTAGTCTTAAAATGCATGATGATGTGTATCAGTAAAACAAAAAAAAAAGAAAAAAGAAAATACTATGATTTTTTTCATTGAATAACATACGAAAAATGGATAAAAATATTGTCAAAGCTTACAATTGGATAGTCATTCCATCCTCCACATTTAAAATCTATGTACAAATTCAAGTTTTTGTTATAAGGAAGTAGAAGTTGTATATTTAAAAAAGGGAAATCTCCAGAAAAGTCCTAAAATTTTACCATAATTTACGAAAAAGTCCCAAACTAAAATTTGTTTACAAAAAAGCACGAATTACCGGTAAAAATGACGTTTTAACCCCTTTTTTTCCGGTTTTATTACTTACATGTTTCACTAAAATCCCATTATTTTACCTTAATTTTCGAATAAGTCCCAAAATAAAATTTACTGATGATTTGGCCATTTTCTTCATGTAACATACATTTTATCGGTTTTATTGTTGACACCTAGTCATTAAATTAGTTGATACAATGGGTTATATAATGTCACATTTACTGTAAAATTTGATACCATGACAACCCGAAATTCTTTTCTGTACAAACAATATCACTTCAATAGAATCAGAACAGTCGCAGTAAATTTTCAGACTTTTCCGTATAAGTTTGAGTATTTCAGGGTTTACACTTAAGGAGATATCAGGAGAGAGGATGCACTAGGGTTTTGTGCAACTCTGTTATTCCAAAACTCGATTATATTAGAGTACATTTCGTGAATAAAATATTTTCTGTCAAAAATCCCAAGGCTATATATATAAATCTGAGCCATTTTCATTCATTAGTTACATTTCCAACTAGAGAAAAGCCAATTTTCTCTCTCACGGATCTTCGGGTTTTCATCCCAAATCGTGAGTACCTCTCTCTAGTTGTATTATATAACTAGTAATGTGCTTAATAACATCGATTTCATAACAAAACAACTAGATTCGAGAGTTTACCGCCCAAGAACACCTTGGGGAGTATACTCTTAAAATGATGCCTAGTCCTTTCCCCGTGATATGTAACTACCTTAGGCTTGTATGCTAGTGTTTATAAGACTAGAAATCACCCATGAACACCAAGTGTAAGGTGTTCACGGCCCAAGAAGTTCTTGGACCGTGAACTCCAAACTCAAGGGCCAAAGAGTGCTTTAAACACTCCTAAAGCCTTGGACAAATACCTAGATTTACTCCTAGTTAAATCAAGCACCTTAAAACATCAAAGACCCATCCCAAAGAGAGATTACGGCCGTAATCTCTTATGGAAATGGTCTTTGGGCCGTGAACATCAAAAGGGGGTACCAAAGTGTGCCTAAGGCCTTCATTAGCCTTAGATAAATGTCTAGAACCTATCCTAGATGAGCATGGGACTTGAAAGCATAAAAATACCCCTTCCCATATGAGTTCACGGCAGTAAACTGAAAAGGAAATGGCCTTGGGGCCGTAAACTCCTAAAAGGAGTGTCTTAATGCCCTAAACCCTTCCAAGGATTAAACCACCAAGTAGAATTGCTTCTAGGGATCATGTAACACTTCAAAACACAAAATGTCATTAAGCTTAGGAGCTTACGGCCGTAAACTCAAGGGTTTACGACCTTAAACTCCTTGTGTGAGGTTTATTGGAGAGTAAACTCATGTATAGGGTCCTTTGGAACTCTAAACCCATTAGCCTTGTCCCACAACAACTTAGATGCAATCCTTAGGCCTTATAACACTTATATAAAGTGTTTATCATGTTCTAGGATGTCTTAACATTTACAATTAGTAGTTTAAGACTAATTGGGTGCATATATGTGTGATTATATGTTCAGTAGGATCATAGTGTGTGTACAAGTCCTCACTTGACACCTAAAAATCCTTCACCGTTCAGTAAATCCAAACCACCATCTACAGGTGAGTTCATACCCCTTAATCAACGTTTTAAATGATTTTAAATGCTTTAATGGGGGGGGGGGGATACAGGTAGAAAACAACATGTTATTAAATCAATCATATGTATTTATAACTGTATTTTCATTCAACAGATTTCACATACTACAAAATGTGATGCATGAAATGGTTTTATATCTTAAAAATACCTTGATAGCAAAAGTATTATGTTTGAAATGTTTATTCAAATGACATCAAGTCATTGTTAATTATTGTTCAAAACTCTTAGATGTCTTACAAAACCATTTTTACCTTCTTGAACAAAACTATATCTATACACTTATGTTCTTTTATATGTATTGATGTTATAGTTTTCATCCTTCATTCAGTTTCCCACACTCTTGTGTAGCAAGGGTGTATAAACCTGTTTGGACAATCAATTACTTTCCAGTTAACTATTATAGGGATAGTTAGGAGATACATAACATTATTCCTATTACAAGGAAGTACATTAGAGTCAATTCATTCATGAGTCTACACTATACATTACATGTTACCCGGATACACTTACATGAGTACTTTACATGAATACACTTACATGAATACCTTACATGAATACATTACATGAGTACCTTACATGAATACATTACATGAGTACCTTACATGAATACATTACATGAGTACCTTTACGTAAATACATTTTCCTGTATATATTTACATGGATACTTGTACCTCGATTCACTAGGATGATTTATTAGTACCTTCTGTGTAAATTGTCCTGCCTATCCCAGTTCAACGGGATATCTAGACGGGACTAACCATTCCAAAGCCCAGCTGTTAGCACCAGTGGTTGATGAACATCTACGGATGCCTACGGTTATTTCTTATATTAGAATACTTTTACGGGACTAACCATTCCTTGGGCCTACTGTTCGCTACAGAGGTTGATGAACATCTACGGATGCCTACGGTTAATACTTATATTAGGAATACGTTTACGGGACTAACCCTTCCTCACACCTGCTGTAGCTACAGAGGACAATTGAATAATCTACGGATGTTCAAAGGTTATACATTTTGCTATTCGCGATGTCGTGTTAATCCTAATACAAAAGGATAACAATTACATGAGTACATTTTCCTATTACTTTATTTTGTGATACATTCACATAAACGAGGAGTTAGACTAAGTACTTTTAGTACTAGTCAAAAGAAAGGAAAAACTATCATTTTTTTACTTACAAAACATTTGGGTCTTGGTAGAAGACTACATTTCATACCAGTAGGAAATAAGGGATTTTCTAGGGTTTTTCATACTTATATCAATCGTATCATTTAAAGATTTACAAGGCATTCATAACAGTTTTCCAAAACAAGACAATGACACTTAAATACTTATGAATTCACCAGCTTTAGGCTGATACTCGCTTTCAAAATAACTTGTATTCTCAGGTCACCAGTAGACATGTACGATGGCCAGGATTTGAGAAGACGGAGCACAGACAAGACTCGTCTTTTATTTTGATTGTATTTTTGGTGTCTTATTACATTGAAAGAACACACATGTATTAAAACTTTACTTTTAATGCAATGGATGATGTTGTTGCTTGTTTACTACTTTACACTATTGTGATACTGTACATGACGTCCTCCACCCCGGAACGTTTCCGCTGTTCTTGGTTTTGGGGTGTGACAGATACCCATCTCATCGACTCATTTATGACTATGTATCTACGTCAACAATGAAACCAATAAAATGTGTATTTCCAAGAAAATAGGGCAAAAAATGAGTTGATGTCTGATGAGATGGATATATTGGGTTACATAAGATTAGATAGACAATTTGATATTTCTTATAAACGTAAAAAATAACGCAGTTATTTTTAGTTTATGTAATTATTGTAGTATTCGATGGATGCATTTTATGTTCCAAAAAAATATACAATACATCAGGATATCAAGTTTTATGCTAAACATAGCAATATATAACTCAACATATCCATCTCATCATCTCATTTAACGACTAGGCGTCCAGGTCAGCAATGAAACCGGTAAAAAGTATGTTACATAGAGAAAATGGCGAAATCATCAATAAATTTTATTTTGGGACTTATTCGCAAATTAGGGTAAAATAATGAGACGTTAGTGAAACAGGTAAGTAATAAAACCGGTAAACCGGAAAAAATGGGTCAAATCGCCATTTTTACCGGTAATTCATGCTTTTTTGTAAACAAAATTTAGTTTGGGATTTTTTTTTTTGTAAATTAGGGTATTATTTTAGGACTTTTCTGGACATTTCCCTTTAAAAAACATGGATATTGAAGTTTTGGAGAAGATAATAGCTATTTTATTACCTTGAGGACTTTGGTGAGTACACAAAGCAGCTACCCTGAGAATGAACGATGATGTGTATCTGTAACAAAAAAAACCAATCAAAACATATTATAAATTTTTTGATTGAATACCATATTTTTGTTATAGGGAAGCAGAAGTTGTATATTTTGTAACATCCCAAAAATTAAGGCAAAATTTTCATTTTTAAAACTATTCCAAAATTCATAAGTTACACAAAACATAGTTTCCAAAGACCATGATCATAAATCATAGTATCTCAAAATCATAAGTCACATAAAATCCAGGATGATGTGCACAATCAAACCTTCACCTTGCCCCTGACCTTTGAAGTACCTAAAGCGATAAAATCAAACTATAAGCCAAAGCTTAGTGAGTTTTCCCAAAGTATCACACACAACCAAACATATAATAGCATGAAAATATGAGCCTTCAGCTTGACTGGACTGCCTCGCAGAGCCTACAGCCTCTATAGACCGCTTTACGGGCCTTTGGCCAGACTAGACCGCCTCACAGGGCCTACAACCTATCCGAACCACCCCAAGTGTCCTGGTTTTCAACACAAAGCAGGACCGCCTCAACCCAATCACAATATGTCAACATATATAATAAATAACCATACCATATATCCAACAAATACAGGTAACCAGACAGGTCTACCAATCAATCATATAACCAACATAACATCACACTATATACCATGGTATATAACTTAGGGGGTCGACATTGGTGTCTTCGACCCACAAGTATAGTGAGGAAGACTCACCTCACAGTCTGAAAGATAGCTGAACTGATCACTGCTCCAACACTGACTCTACAGATCACCTATACCACAAACAGAGACCAAGCCTCAATCCATTACTCAAAATACCCCAAATGACCTAAAGTCAAATTTGGTTAAAGTCAACGGTGAATGGTCAAAAGTCAACCTCCAGCTGGTTGCCACGTCGTGGCCTTCCTCGGCTATGCCGTGGCAGTGAAACGACAAAACAGACGAGCCCTAGCCTAGTCGCCACGCCGTGGCAACCTAAGGCCACATCGTGGGCACTGGGTTCCTAACAACTTAATGGGCTAGGTCATTTTCTTCGATTTGTCCAAAGCTCACATATGGTCCATTCTATGGTCTAAATGGATAGACTTTCCAACTTTATCCCTTTAGACTCTCCAAGAGATGAAGATCTCAACTCCTAGGTCCAAAAAGGGAAAAACACAACTTGGCTTAATCAATAAGCACATAATCTTGAAGACCTCTTATCCAACATTTCCCGAAAGGTTTCTAGCACCATAACTAACATAAAAATCCATGTTTTCAGGCATTCATGTCCAATTCATGTCTTTAACTCCTATTAGGTCAAAATGAGGGTTAATGACCAAAATGCATGACACCAAAACTCATTTCTAATCCAGATCCAAAGCGCCAATAACTCCAAATGGCCTGGAGATTCATAAAGTTGCAAACTTTATGAGATCTCACCACTCAAACCCATCAAGACATGAAGAAAAGGGACAAAATCTAAGATCTAACAACTTAGAAAGGAAAAAAGTTGGGTCTTAGACATTCACCAAGGTCCAGAAGATGTGTCAACTGATGTAGAAGATGCTTGCAAGGTAACCTTCCACACCAATGGCTTCCTTCTCCTTCAAAGATCACTAAAAACACCAAGAATGAGCTCAAAATTGCAATGGAGGCTAGGGTTAGGGTTTCTGGTCTTGATGGGGTGATGGATGCTGAATGATCCTGAAAACCTAGCCTTAATGTTCTTTAAATAGGGACCAAAGCCCAAAGATTAGGGTTTTTCCCCAAAAATACCGGCTACACCGTGGCACCTATGGCCACGTTGTGGCAGGTCATTTAAGTCTGCGATCCAAATTAATATCGTCATGTTGCGGTGAAGCTCCAACACACCGTGGCCACCCACAATAAAGTTTAATATTTAGAAGTTAACTCATATCTGGAACGGGTGTTACATATTTAAAAAACATGGATATTAAAGTTTTAGACAAGATAGTAACTATTTTATTACATTGAGGACTTTGGGGAGTACACAAGGCAACTATCCTGAGAATGAATGATGAAGTGTATCTATAAAAAAGTAAATAAAATAAATACTTATTATGAATTTTTTGATTTAATAACATACAAAAAATGGATAATAACATGGTTAAAGCTTACATTTTGAGAGTCATTACGTCCTCAACTTTTAAAATCTATGAACAAATTCAAGTTATTTTTATAAGTTTGTGGAAGTTGTATATTTAAAAACATGGATTTTGAAGTTATGGAGAAGATAATACGATATTATTACCTTAAGGACTTTGGTGAGTACAAAGAAAAGCAAAGATGGTCCAACACAAACAACAATCAATTACGTAGCCAAAGAAGGAACACCACCATGAGTAAAGATTGGTAGATTGACGACTGTGAGGTGGTGGTGAAGTTCGTTGTTAGCTTTGAGTGAGATGACGTTAAGGTTTGAGATATTACGTGGTTTAATAGGTGGTGTGCCTTTTAAATTTCAAATTAAGAGAATTGATAGGGAATTCAAATGTCAAGATAAGAAGGCATAAAGAACAAAAGAAGGAAAAAGAAGAGCTAGGTCAAAGTATTTGTTGTCATCTAAAGAATATATATATATATATATATATACACACACACACACACACTAGTGATGTTCGAAGGGCCGTGCTGAGCACGACCCACGAAGTTTAAATTAATTGGCATCAGAATTGTTTACATTAATTGGCATTAGAATTGTTTCTCACTATGAGTACACTTAGCGTACTAGCTTAATCTTGATTGTGGACATAGCCCACGTACGTTGGGTGTACGTGGGGTTATGCTGGGCGAACTCATGATAGGGGCAAGCCCTAATTTTTAGGGTTTGCACCCTGTTTAAAGACCTTAAGTACCTCATGATCTTCACCCTCTCAGCCTCCTTTGTCCTTTAAGTGTCAAACTCGAAGCCTAACCCTCTTGCATGCATTTTTTGAGCTTACCTTGGTGATTTTGGTGATCTTTGTTGGTTTTGAAGAAGAAGGAAGTTTGGAAAGGAGCAGGGGAAAGGAAGATCTTGTAGATCAAGAAGTTTATGTTGAAACATGAAAAGTGAACCTCTAGCAATCAAAAGAATAAAGATCCGAAGTCAACAGTTTCCGAGATTAATGACTTCCGAAATAGAGATGGAGGATGAGATGAAGATCATTCCGAGATGCTGTGAAGATTCGAGATCAGATTGTCTGTTTGAACATTTATTGTTTCTTGTCTTATTAATGATGTAACGTTTCATAGGACTTATCTTTTTATATCTTTTAGATAATTAGTTGTCAGTAGCTATTTATTAACCAGTCATAGGAATGTTACTAAGTATGTACGATGTACCTCCTTAGTCTATTTAAGGAGTGTTTTGAATGACAAAAAACATATGCATTGTTACTCCAAAGATAGCGAAAGCTCTCTTTAATTCACTTTCACTTTTCTCTCAAGTCAAGATCTTTCACCACATTCTTCTTGTTCATTAAGTATCTTTACATTGATTATACTCATAGTTTACTTCATTTAATATTGTGTACTTTGTTGAATATTTCATTCATGTCTTGACTGGTATTACCAGACTCGACTGGAACCTCTAATTAAGAGCAGACATTGATCTTAAAGATTAACTCAAGGTTTGAGTTTTTAAACCATGTCCTTGCATATTGATTCTAGTACTCACAATTGGTATCAAAGCTTGAGTGGTTGTATTTGAATCCATAAGAAAAAATTATAGTTGATTCGAAATTACCTTGGTATTTCGATCATTTATGTGTTTAGGATAAAAGTTCTTCTATATACCACTTCTGCTCTAATATCTTAACTTCAATGGCTGCTCCTAATTCTCAACAAATGCATTCAATGCAAATAGAAAATAGCGTGGGTTACCCTTCACGCGCCCCATCACTAGTTGTTGAAGATTATGATCATTGGAAAGTCAGAATAGAAAGGTTTTTACTTGGTAAAGAAAAAGGTGAAGCTATCTATTGATCTCTGAAGAAGCTGAAGCTTTACGAGCTGTTTGACGAACTTCAAGGTCATGAATCGAATGTTGCACAAACTTTAAGAGAACTCTTAGGAGGTCCTCTTACTCTTGTTAGTTCTTTCGATCCTCATGTCTTGAACCCCTCTGTCTTGGACCCATCAAAAACTGTTATCCTAACTATTCTACCTGTTCAACCATCTCCACCAACTTTACCTGCTATTGCTAGTTCAAACTATCAATTTGATGGAGACCTCAACCCTGAAGCAATGAATTCCGAACTATGATTTAAACAAGAGTTTGCTTTACTTTCCATGAAATATAAACGTCCATTCAATCCCAATCACAAACCATATCACAACTATTTCCAAGCTCCTTATCAAAGTAATCCTCAACCATTTCCCAAACCTTCAGAAAATCCACCTGCTTATAAACCCAACATCTCTACACCAAACCATACCTCGGAATCCCACGAGAATCCGAAGTCAGAAAAACCAAAGATCATTTGTCACAAGTGTGGTCATGAAAATCACTATGCACAAGACTGCTTGGCTGAAGCGCCACAAAAACCCAAGATCAAGGACTCTACATACTATGCATGTCGAGCCCAAGAAATGGCTGCTAGTGAGAAAACATTTGTTATCACTGTGTCAGAGATGTGGAAGGATATTGGTCATCTGGAGATGAAGATGATGTGAGTACTGGTAGAAATATGTGTCTTATGGCAAGAAAAACAATCGAATGTGATGAAGGCTAATGGTCATCTGGATCAGAGGAAGATTATGATGATGCTGAACCTAACTACTGCTACATGGCGACCAACGACCCACCCGATAGAAGAAACGTTCAACAGGTAAAATCTATGATTACAAATAATAATTTTGATTTATCTCTTTGTGAACCATATCTAACCTTGATTAAATCAGATATGAACATCATTTATAAAGCTTATGAGTTTGCGATTGAAGCTAGTGAGAAGATGAAGAGTGAACTAAGTCGTCTTAGATTACGTTTCAAGGATGAGAAGCTTAAGATTGAGTCTTTAGAACATAAACTTGTAATGTCAAAAGATGAATGTATCATTCTTAAGGACAAATGTGAAATCAATTATTCTGAAAGGAACGTTTTAATTTCTGATAACAAACTTCTCAATGCCAAAATAGATGCTATGCATAATGGCATAGATATTCTTGATGCAAATGAATGGATGACTCACAATTTTCATCATCCTTGGTCTAAAGAACCTGGTCTCGAATGTGAGTTTCTGAAACATATTGCCCATCCCTTGAATAAGTTACAAAATCTAACTTTTATAGGAGACATTCTGAACCACAAACATTCGGATATCCCTGTCTCACCATTTTCACCCCTTCCTGAGACTTCGGACCGATTCTAATCACTGATTCCTAAGTTTCAACCAATAGTTGTCAAATATCCTGGTTCCACGCCTCTTCCACCTCTGATACCCATGGACCTGAATCAGACCTCAAAATTTTCCCCTTGCATTCACAACACTGTTGTTCAAGTTCTGAACCACAATCCTCCTAACAATTGTGTTGTTGAGGAAATTATTCCAGAGACAACTGAATCTGACTTGGATAAATCAGATTTTATTTAGGCATCTTTTGATAGTGACGTTGGAGAAGAAACCGAAGTAGAATATTCGTCTGATTCTTGTGTTTCTAATTCTCAAGTGATTTCAAAACCCACCGTAGTGCCAATTAAACCTAAGTTTAACAACCCATTTGCTGGCCAAACTTCCAAGTCACCATCTAACTCCATGATGAAATCTTCATGAAATAGGAGAGATGTCATGGATCCTAAGATAGAAGCCAAAAATGCCCTAAAAAAGGAAATCTATTCTAGACAAGACTCCAGGTTCATTGATAATTCCAAAAAGAAAGTATCTCAGACTGTAAGCCCAACAACTAAGAAGCATAACACATTTGTGCCTGTTAAGATTCTTAAAAGGCCATCCATTCATCTGTAGAAACAATGAACTTAAGATCGATAGATTCTAAACAGTAAAGTGAATCAAATAACAAGAAAAATGATCAAAGATGTACCGAATGCTTAATATTATCAAAGCTTTAGAAGAGTTTAACGTGAACTTTTCTGTAAAAGCTATGTGGCCAATACAATTGATTAACCCTAAAACGATACATGCATGCACTATAAATAGTCTAACCCTAGCAACATAAAGACGGATGGACAAGCCCAATCCGTTAACAAAAGACTAAATACGTACATAACAATTTGACACAATACATTATATAACCCAAAAATCTTCACCTTTGTGTCAAATAAAGAGTAGAGATTATTCAATGTTGCACATTCTCAACCTTGAACATCCGAGTCATCAGATTCATAAGGCTATTTCGGATCGTGAGATACCATCTGATAATGTCGGTAAAACACTTCCGATCATCTGCGTTGTTGGACTTTGTTGCTTCTACTAAACCCAAAATGCTATTCAGAGTAGTTGTTGAATATAGATGCTTGTCGAGTAAGAAAAACAAGCTCTTCAGAACATTTCCTCCTTCCCTTTGTTGATAAACCATGTTCCAAATCTCTTTGTTGGTCTTTCCTAGCTTCAGCTTTCAGAAGTCCTTTAGTTATGGTTCAGGATTCACAATCGACTTTGTCTTCAAAACAGAAGCTATTTCTATATCCATTTTTGCAACTTCATGAATATAGCAAATAAGTATTCTTTTCAAGTGAGCAACAATTGGTTCATAAGTCTGCTCATTCTTCGAAAAGATCAGGAACATTAAAATCCAATCATTTGGATTCATGCATGGAAGATCAGCAAGGGTGAAATCAAATTCAGTACGACTTGATCCCCTGAATCCTTTATACTTGACATTGATCAAGCCATCAACAGAGAAATGTGCATAAACCTTTACAACAACCATCTTTTGTAAGCTCCATATCTGTACTTGTGGCCTCCATACTTAAGATAAAAAGAAAAGAGCTTATGATTGACATCATAATATGAAAGTGGTGCTTTCTCAATTTACTCAAAGCATCTGAACAGGAATGCTCTCAGTGTGACTGGAAAATCAAATTGAGAATCTGGTGAATTAACCAATTCAAAGGATACCATAGGCTCCAACCAGTGTAAGCTTGGATTGTCGACAACCTCATTCAGAATCCTTTCCATGGTCCAAGGAGGAAAAAAGGATTCTTGAGTTTTGAAAGTAACTTTCGCAGACATAGCTTCCCTTTCTTGAGCTTCTAGTTCTTTACGGACATGCAAAATATTATCAATTTCTCTATTCCTCTGCTTCTTAACAAGCTTTTCACCTTCAGATAATACTTCCTCTTCTTCATCATCATCAATAATCTTTTCTTTTCCTTTTGAACCAGAAGCTTCATTACCCTTCTGGTCAACTTTCAAATTTTCTTCATGATGCTCATCGGATTTTGGCTTAGGTTGGGGTTCTTCTTTATGGGTTTCTTTGGTAACCAGATCTCCCCCTTGTTTCATAATATCACTACTTCCCGAAACACCCTCTAGCTGATTTAGCATTGCGAAGATAGACTTGAGTTTCTCAAAGAAGTGTTGTCAAACCGAAATCATAAGCATTGAGTTACGAGTTTCAATGAGGCTTTGTAGGTATTGATTTATATCTGAAACACAACTTCGGTACACTGCCTTTTCGGACTCCAAGTGATCCAGATGTGTAGTTGCGTAATTCAGCTTGACGGATAAAACCTTAACTTTTTCAGTTTTCTATGCTAGTTTGTCCATGATCACATTTTCAATAGCAAGATCTTTTTGAATCTGCTCTACCTTTGAAATGATAGAAGCATTCATTTCAAAGTTGTCAACTTTGAGTTTACTCCGAACCCGAGAAAGAGCTTCTTTTTCGTTTTGAATAGTGGTTCCGAGACTTGTAATTGCTTGGTTTGCGGCTGCAGTGTTTTGATCCGAAGAGGTTCGGAAATCAGCCATGAACTTCATAACGTCAACAAGTAGTTTTTCGACTTTTTTGGTCGTGTCCTTAACAATTTTCTCAGAATTCTCAACTGCTTTTGTAGATGCAGCGAGGCTTTTGTCATGCTCATTGGTTAACGTCTTGATTAAGGCTTTATGAGATTGAAGCAAATACTCATAATTTGACGAAGATGTTGAAGACTCCAGTAGAGAATCCAATTTTTTTTTGAGAGCTTTGAACTGCCCTTTCGTCATAGGGGCTTCATCGTCATCAATGGTTCGATGAACTGTAAAGGGGCTAAAGACAAAACCATGAATATTTTCTTGATCCTCACCATACATGATATCACGATCGTCTTCGCATAGAGGAGAAACGGTTGAAGTATTTGGGCTGATAGTAACATCGAAATCATATGTCCCTGTATTAGATACGTTGACAGTAGGCATTGTAGTACTAAGAAAGGTAGAGGTTGTAGCAGTTGAATCGAAAAATAATGGAGTGGAGAGTGGAACAAAAATATGGGGTTGAGAAACACCCACATATGTGTTTGGTAAGGGTGCAATGGTTATAGGAACAGTTGTGGTGATAGGAGATAAAGTGGTGGTCGGAGAAGGTGGAGGAGTGTGCATCTAAAAAGAATCATAAAATGACATAGATGAAGTTGGTGGAGAAGATACCTTCGGAATAAGAGTGGAGGTTGGAGGTGCTGAGGTCGTAGCAGTGTCATCGGTTTCATGTTGGACGGTATCATCCCTTCGAAAATCTGAAACAGTCTGGGATTCCGAATCCTCCCCAGCAACTGGAGAAGGAGACTTTGGTTTGCGAGCTTGCTTTTTAACTTTCTTCTTCGTAGTCTTAACCACTTCTAAAGGACCAACATTTCCCTTTCGATTTGTTCCCCTATTTGGTTTATTGGACTCTTTAATTCCCGTTCATAGTTCATCAGTCATTGGACGAGGACCTGATGAGGCAACTTCTGATAGGCATTGACAATAGCATTGTCATGAGGCACTTTGCGAGCATGACCTCTGGAATAGATCCAATGAAACTGAACTTGGTTGGACCGGTCAATGTAAGCATTGGCGTTTGTAGGATTAGAATCACAACAACAACATCATCATTAGCAAAATAAACTTTAAAGTGAACCAGAGCTCTTTTGACGATAATGGACCAGAACCGTGCACATGAAATTTCAGAATTTCGAGTGGCGGAAGATTTAATTTGAATCAGTTGTGCCCAGAGAATAGAGTCGTAACCCAAGTTGATGCCATGATACAACCCGTAAAGAATTGTAGTAAAGAGCTTACTTGCATTGTCAGATCCAACGACGCATTCTGAGAAGCTTTTGAACAACAAGGTAAAAAAAGACCATTCCACACAGAAGGAAGGTTAGACTTCTTGATCTTGGATAAAAGAGTAAGCTCAGAAGTATAGCCCATTTGATAAAACATGTGAATGAGATCCACCGAAGAAATCAAATCAGGATCAACCATACGCTCAGTCATACCAAACCCTAGCATTTTGAAGAATCGAGCCTCGGTAATGGAGGTTTTTCGAGAGTCAACCACAAAGTTAATCGCGTCGTCAACAAGAACATAAGATGCAATGGAGAATGCCTTTGATAGATGGACGAGAGGAATGGATTCTGCCATGGTCAAGGCTTGAGCCAGTGGCGAGAAACGAAAACACTCAATCATTGGCTGTAAAACATCATTGTAGTGTGAGGTAGTGAGATCGAGGATCAGATTCTGACCAGATTTCACATTGAGTAGGACCACTGAGGTCGATTGGTCAGCAAACGATGCAGTTTCAGACGAACCAGCCATGGAATGAATGAGGAAGATGATGAACAGTAAGTAAAGAGAGAAAGGGGTTTTGGATGGAGAGTATTTTGTAAGCGGTGAAAGAAATAAACCGCCAAAAAGCCTTTTTATATGTCTATGATAAGTGGAGAGGGAAAATCCCGCTGTTTGACATTCCCAAATCCTATAAAAGTAGCATGGGATAATGTGACAACTGTTGTGTGTCAGACGACGTTTGAACCGACACACATGATGTCAGGGATTTGAAAAATTGACGCGCGTGATTGAAATCTTATCCTTAACAAACTGACGTTTCAATTCTACTCTTTCGGAATCAATCACCAATCACCATAACCTGTCTCGAAATTATCAGTAACCAATCAGAATCATAATAAGACTTAGAAAAATCATAAAGATTTTTGTCCAAGAGTGTGCCAAAGAAAAATAAATAGAGCAAATTATATTTTTGGGATTTTTGTGATGTCAATTAAAAACCAACACAAAAGTAGTTGGATCTCGGGCAACGATCTCTTCCTTCGGAGTCAAGAGAGACTCGGAAGTGCTTGTGTGACTTCCCATTGAATTACGATCATCTATTTGTGAAGAAATAATGAAAAGCTTATTTTCATAGGCTTATATGGGTGGCTAAAGCTCCAATTGAATTCTGAAACTCAACATAAGTTTGAAAATACGAATGAAGTACTTGTTTGACTGGTGTAGCCAAAAAAACAAGTAAGCTTTGGATATATTTTGAGTAACAAGATAAATTTTGAAAATCTAAAAAAAAACCTTGATCTTTTGGGAAGAAAAGTCTTAGGTCAAAAGCTTTTCATAAAGATCACGCAAAAAAAAAGAGATTTCATGCTTTTGAAGGTTCTAACCAAAAGGTTATTTACGTCAATTCCTTGGTGAAAAATCTAGAACATATTAGTTGTTCACTGTCAATTCGGAAAGAGGTTTCAGATTTTGGGTTTCACTTAAATCGTGGTGATAACGATTTAAAGATCATGAACACAGATGTTGTGCAACCATAAACCTCAATGGTAATTTGTGAGAGTCTCAAGGGTTACAATTGCGAAAGAAAATGTGATGGAGAAATAGTAAGATGGTTCCGAAGAAGGCGTGCCTCTACTATAAACGAAGGACTAAGCTGTCAACTCTTAACTCATTGTGAGAAGAGTAAGGTAGCTCAATAACTTATGTGAATATCAGCCTGATTGGGAAGAAACAATCAAAGTGAAAGTTTCATTAAGACTTCGAACATAGAGTCTAAGAAGCTTGGGTCAACATGAAACATCATGCTTCTAGGGATACTAGCTAGTACAAGGATTCGTTATTTCATACCTGCCCCATCGTTCTGATTTGAGGATTACACGAAGTGTACTTGAAACACGAACGTAGTCTGAAGATAACACACACACACACAATGAAAAAAAAATATTTTTGTAGTTATTGAATTTTTCTAAAAAAGAAATAAAAACAGAAATAAAGAAAAATATATTTGTGATTTTTGGATTTTTCTGAAAAATAAATAAAAACATAAATAAAGAAAAATATTTTTGTAATTTTTGGATTTTCAAATAAAAACAGAAAATAAAGTAACAATTTTAAGAAAAATAAGTTTAGAAATATAAATGAACAATGGCTTCCGAAGCATTCCGAAGCTCGAAATCAATCGGAAAACACATAATGGCGTTCTAAAACCCAGATGAACAGGACGCTCCGAAACGTTCCGAAGCTTGGATCGTGAACAGTAAAATCCGAATGACTGCGGACGCTTGGATGTGAACAAGAACTTCTGAATGATTGCGAACGCTCGAATGTGAACAATAACTTCTGAATGATTGCGAACGCTCGGAGGTGAACAGTAACATCGGATTACGAATGAGATTTCAGAGCAGAATTAACTTCTATCATTCCGAGACATTGCAAAATATGATTGAATGTCGTTTCAGGTAAGGTCTTCGTGAAGATATCATCCAATTGATCAGAGGATCGAACAAAATGCACTTCAACGTTTCCATTCTCAACATGATCCTTGATGAAATGATATATTAGTGCAATATGTTTTGTCTTCGAGTGTTGCACTTGATTATGACATATCCGAATTGTGCTTTCGTAATCGTACTATAGAGGGATTCTCTTCATTTTATCCCATAGTCCCTTAGCTGATTCTGAATCCAAGTGATTTGAGAAGTGCATGATGCAGCTGCGATGTATTCAGTTTCTGTAGTAGATAAGGATACACACGTCTGCTTCTTTGATTGCCAACTTACAAGTTTGTCATCTAGAAACTAACATCCCCCAGAAGTGCTTTTACGATCGAGACCACAACTACCAAGATCTGCATTAGAGAATGCTTGCATAAAGAACCCTGAGTTGGAAGGGTACCAGATTCTGAGAGAGGTCGTTCTTTTTAGGTATTGGAAGATGTTCTTCACAACAGTCATATGGGGTTCACAAGGATTTTCCTGAAACCTGGCACAATAGCAAACAGAAAACATAATATATGGATGACTAGCTGTTAGGTACATTAAAGAACCAATCATTTGTCGATAAAGAGTTATATCAGCTGCAGGTTTGTCCAAGGATGGAGTGAGATTGGTTGCGAACACCATTGGAACCTTGACCTTCGAATCACCCACCATTCCAAATTTCACAAGAAAAGTCTCCGTATAGGCTTCTTGGTTGATGAAAATACCCTCCGAACTCTGTCTAATATTTAAACCAAGGAAAAAGTTAATAGGGCCTATTGAGCTTATCTCAAATTTGGTTGCCATCAGTTCTTGGAATTCATTTGTTAATCTAGGATTAGTGGATCTGAAAATGATGTCAGCAACATAAATTTGGACAATCATTAGATGGTTACCATCTTTCTTGCGAAAGAAGGTTGGGTCGAACGAACCTTGTTTAAATTTAGATTGCTTTAAGAAACGACTAAGGGTTTCATACCATGATTGTGTTGCTTCTTTTAATCTATACACAACCTTATCCAGGATGTAGCAGTGATTTGGATACTTCTCATTTATGAAACCTGGTGGATGTTCCACATAGACTGTTTCCACTAATTCACCATTTAGAAACACACATTTTACGTCCATTTGATAGATTTAGAAGTTCTTGTGCGCTGCATCGGCTAGGAAAACCTGAACAGATTCCAACCTTGCAACCGGTGCGAATGTTTCTTCATAGTCTATGCCTTCCTATTGGCAATACCCTTGTATAACCAACCGCGCTTTATTCCGAATCACATTGCCTTCTTTTTCAAGTTTATTACGAAGTACCCACTTTAATCCAACCACAGATGCATCCTCCGGAGTTGGAATTAATCTCCATACTTTGTTATATCCGAACTCATTATGCTCTTCTTGTATAGCTTACACGCAATCTGAATGATCAAGAGCAATCTTCATAGTTTTAGGCTCAATTTTGGAGATGAACGAATTAAACATGCAAAATTCCATTTTTGAAAATAATTCAATTTGATTTGCTTTTTGTTGATCTCTTATGAGAACTCCCGAAGTTGCTACTCTGATAAATTCAGATTTAGGATGATCGTTGGTCCATTTTGCCAATGGAGGGTAGTTAGGATCATAGGTTGGATCCAATTCGGCATTTACGTCTTCGAATTTCGATTGAGCGTCGGGGTCATTATTTTCATTCTCATTCTCCCCCTGTAAATTTGCATGTGACTCTACGTTCGGAATCAGATTCTCCCCTAGATTGAAATATTAGTGTTGATTTTGGGATTTGAATCCTCCCCCTGAATAGGTGTATCAGTTGTCGAGGTTGAAGTAGAACCCTCCCCTTGAACTGGAGCAATAGAAGCTTGTGGCGAAGGTGGAATTTCAGAACCCTTTAGAATTTCAGAATCCTTCGGAACAGGTGTCTTATTTCCAATATCTTTAGCAACATCATCAATGATTTTATTCAATTCATCTTCCTTATTATATGGAGCATTTGATTATAAAGAAATGGCCTTTTCAGGCTCATCAAACAAATTCATGATTTCCTCATAAAGATTTGAAAGAGGAATCGTCATCAAATTTGTTGAAGGAGAGATTTCCTCAGCTGGACAATTAGTCTTCTGATGCCTCTTGAGATAATTATCGTCAAAGGTGACATAATAGGTTTCTTCTATCTTTTTGGGTTTCTTGTACAGAACCCTATATGCCTTATAAGTAAGAGAGTACCCAAGAAAAATTCCTTCGTTAGTTTTCACATTGAATTTGTTCCGTTGTTCTTTTGAATTAAATATGAAACACATGGAACCAAATACATGAAAGAGCTTAACATTTGGTTTTCGTTTATTTAGAATCTCATAGGTTGTGATAAGGAATCACTTATTGATTAGAGAGAGATTCTGAGTGCAACAAGCAGTTCCGATAGCATCAACCCATAAATAAAGTGGAAGGTTCACAAATGATAGCATAGTCCTTGCAGCTTCGCAAAGAGATTGGTTTTGTCTTTCAACGACACCATTCTGCTGAGGAGTGTAAGGAGAAGAGAAGTTGTGAGAGACTCCTCTTTCAGTCAAGAATTCTTCAAACACTTAGTTTTTGAATTCAGAACCGTGATCACTGTGTACATTCCGAACGAGCTTTCATAATTTGAGCTCGATCTGCTTGATGAAGTCCTTTAGTTTCGAAGTTGCATCTGATTTCTGTATAAGAAAATAAACTCAATTAAATATTGAAAAATCATCAACTATCACTAGAATATATTTATTACCACCAATGCTCTCGATGCTAGATGGGCCACAAATATCAATGTGTAACAGTTGTAGCAACTCGATTAATTTGGTATTTATAATAGTTGAGTGACTTTTGCGACTTTGCTTTCCCAGCTTGCAAGCAACACACAAATGCTCTTTCTCAAACTTTAGAAGAGGAAGACCTTGTACAAGATCGCCAAGTACAAGTTTGTTGATGTCCTTGAAATTCAGATGCGAGAGCCTTCGGTGCCATAGCCAACTGACATCCGAAGATGCTTTCGTAAGTAGGCAAATGGACGGATTTCTGGTGATCGGTTTTATGTTCAAAGGAAACATCTCACCATTTCTTTTGGATTTCAGAAGCACTGCCTTTGTGTTCTTCTCTATGATTTTTGATCTCTCATCATCGAACGATACTTTCAACCTTGTACCTACAACCAATTGAGAAACACTTATCAGATTATGTTGCAGGCCTTCCACATAAGCTACCTTCCGAATGGAGAATTAACCATTCGCAATCATGCCATATCCTTTAATCTCTCATATGGCATTGTTTCCAAACTTTACTTTGCCACCGTCCTTCAGCGATTAAAGTTCCCTCAGCTCTTCTCTCCTTCCTGTCATGTGACGCGAACAACCACTGTCGATATACCATTCAGAGTCGTATTTTTTTGTCATGTATTACCTACAAAATTCATAGAGATTTAGGAATCCAAACTTTCTTGGGTCATTGTGAGGTTTTCTTATAAACTGGAAAAGTTATATTTGTATCAACCCAGAAGGTTCTTTTGAGCAAAACACCATTCTCTCTTTTGATTATTTTAAAAACCTTCATTTTATTATCACAAAGATCAACCCTAACAGGAGTTGTTTTTCTTTGAATAAAATCCTTGTGTTTTTCATCCATCTTCTTCTCAAAAGCCTTTTTCTCCTTTTTCAAGTTCGCTTCGAATTCCTCGAGAGAAATCTCTTGTTCCAAAACCACTTTATTTTTGCCCTTAACATCCTTTGATGTGTTGACAGATTTTGAAACATTTGCTTTTGGAGAAAGCTTAGTTTTAGGTTTTTCAATTGAATTCAAAACTTGTGGTTTTGAAAAAGATTTAGTTTTTGGTTTCTAAATAGGAGAAGAATTCGTATTTCGAGTTGAAGACCTTTCTGAATTAACAAAATTTTGATTTGAATTCTTGTTTTTCCCGAAAATTTTTCTTTCTTTCAAGTTCTTCCTCTATCTAACATTCAATTGTCGTTTCTTAGCAATAAGTTCCTCAGCTGACTTATGAATGTTAGTTCTAGGTTTCTCTTTTCTAACAGGAGTGGCTATCTGCTCAGATGACGTTTCACTGGGGACATTCTTTGTGCCACTTGGCCCTTCCTGGTCGTAACGAAGGTCAACATGATTCAGAGGTTCCGAAACGTATTTTCCTTTCATTTTCCATGAGGTCATTTCAGAAAGACCTTTTGTTTCGTCTGAATTGTCTATTGGTCCAGACCAGAAGTATTCGTCACACCATCAACATTGTCGTTATTAACAATGGACGTTAGTTATGATGTGTCAGTTTTGTCAAGTCCAGTTTTTACGAGAACTTGATTAGGGACGGTTTGTACTTTCGGAAAAACCGTAGCTTTTGCTTTTAAAACTTCTAAACCTTTATTTTCAACTACACGAATATATTCAATTGAACTAGGTTATAACCCGTGGACACCACGGGGAGAAAGAAAAACATTAAAACTAAATAATAAATGTGATCATTAAACAATGATTAGAATAAATTTATTAATTTATCGCCTTTACCGATTCGTAGATTATACATGTAAACTCTTAATTATGTTCTTATTTCAAAGTGAAGTGAAATGTGTACCAATAAATGAAATCATGTATGTAAATGTTCCAGGATGTCAAAATTGGAATTCAATAGCTCAAAAGCATGCTAGGAATGGAGTGGCGAGTGAAAAATCTTCCAGTTTGTTTAAATTGCTTTGATATTTATTTTTTCCGTAATATTTAAAATTTTTCATCTTTGTCTTTATGTTCAATTATTGTGCTGTGAATAAAAAAACTCCAAATCCAATCACAAAACCAAATCGGATTCAAGATTTTATTGATTGTGTTGTAAATACAAAAAAACACCAATCATTAAAAAAATCACACAACAAATATAGCCAGACACATACACACACATACACCACATACACACATATAATGAGAAAATTACACAACTTAAATGAAAGTACATTGTTATGAAGACTAAGAAAAGTATTATTTGTTTACACAAAACACCCATACTTTAAAAATACACAAACATTGTTTTTCAAAAAAAAAGTATGATGCTATAATATGCTAATTAAACATTAAGAATTGTACATTGCTGATTTTGCATTTAAAGGGATGTAAACTAAATGAAAAAAATAGCATGATACTTTTGTAAAGTAAATTAACGGGGATAATTTCTGGAAAAAAAACTTAAACAATTGAAAGGACCAAATTGTCCTTTTTGCCCTTTTATTCTTTATATTGCACCGAATCATTCATCCTTAGTTGATTTTAATAACACATATATTAAAAGACATTATTTTATAATCAGGGTTAAAAGAACTACCATTATTTCTTTTAAACTGAAAAGGACAATTATGCCCTTTTCTATTAATATTGTGCCTTATCAAGAGAAAAAACCAATGACTCCAAGAAATATCCAAAAAATACCAATTTTCCCCTAAATAACCATTCTCAAACAAATTATGAATCCAAACAAAACATACTCAATGGAGGATGTTTCTCTAAATTATGAATCCACGTTTTTCATGATTATAGCACATAGAAACCACTAAAAACACCAAAAGTCATCAAATGTTTGAACCAAACAAACCATAATGTCAAAAAATCGGCAGAAAAAACTCATAATTGCACTTAAAAGTGAAAATCAATTACTTTTCAACCTTCACCTTCAATCTATTCTCTTGGTGATGTTGATGATAGTTTTGACCTTTTTGCCCTTTATTTTTTTTATTGAACCAGATCATCCATCAATCAAAAACCAATGACTAAACACAATATATGCGACAAAATATCAAAATGGTCAATTTAAGTAAAAAAAACATAAAAAATAAAAACTTAAACAAATGAGTAAAAACATAAAAAATAATATTGTATTTGGATTGAATGGTTTAGGATTTGGTAAGAGCTATCAAAGGACCAAATTGCCCTTTTTTCCCATTATTTTTTTTATTGCACCAAATCATCCACCCTTAGAGTAGATCGTCCACCCTTAGAGTAAAAAGAATGAAAAATCTAAAATTTACGTTATCAGAGTTTTACATAAGAAAAATATGATGCTATAATATGCTAATTAGAATTTAATAAAATAAAAATATTTGAGTAAAATGCACCGTTGTTAAAAAGAAACGAAATATAAAAAAGGATTCATACTTTCAATGATGGGTAATTTCACCATCAATCAAAAATAGATGACTAAATAACATTGTCCTTTTGTAAAGTTATTTATCCGAGCCAGTTTCTGAAAAAAATACTTATTATAAATGAATAAAAACATAAACAAATAACATTGCAGTTGGATTGAATAGTGGATTTGAGTAATAAATCTCAAATGAAACAAAATAAACAAACTTATATCAAGCAGAAAGTACTAACCTTAGGTTCTTTTCATCAATTTTTCTTAGTTTTGGTGGGTGTTCGAAGTTATGATCAACCAGAATAAATCTGTATGAATAGGTGAGAAGCATCACAACAACGATTGAAATTTGTGGTAGAAGACCAGATTAAGCATATGTATATGATTAATTTTGACCCTGATTTTTTTGGATTCAATTGAAAATTATATGCATTTCAGTTATTATTTACATAAACAAATTATGAAAATATTGCTACAGTAGAAAAGCTGTCAAAATTGGTGGAAAATTTTTAGGGATTAAGCGAGTTTCAATTATATATGATTAGAGGTAAAATCTGGTTGTATTAAAAAGAAGGTGATACGAGAGGTGAAGGAGCTCTTTCAAGTCATAATAGTCCCAATCAAGGAGCGTTTCTTACTATGATACTTGAACAACAGTCAACCCTAATTTGGAAAACCTAGTAAACAACAATATATTGAAACCCTAAATCGTATAAAAACATTCAAAATAAAGAAAAGGTGTACTGTTTTTTACCTGGAAAAAAGTGAGGGTGGCAGTGAGTGGTGTTGTGCGATGGTCATTGTGTTGAAACCTAGGGTTTCTCGAGGGCATCGTGAGATGGTGGTGTTTCAGGCAGTGGCGACTGATATTGGTGGTGGTGACGGTTGTTCGATTCAATGTATATATGAAGTCGACAAAAGGAGCAGCCTATCTGATTCAAATTTGACGAAGACTCCCTGATTTATTGTGATTACCTTGAATAATCGGGTGAAGATATTTTGATAGATGATTGCACCAAATTCGGTGGCTGAAGTTTAGGGATTCAAAATTGATTGTAGATTTGATATCAATCTATGAATTAGGCGAGAGAAAATAGATAGAAGTGCCAGAGAGAATGCCACATGGAAAAAGATGGACTAAAAGAAAGACATGTGGCATATAGGAGAAATTTTTATTAAGTATGGAGATTTTCAGAAATCAAGTTTTTCTTTGGTTCAACCTCATTTTGTACAAATATTGAACAATCAATCTCATCCTCTATAGAAATCTCACTCATGTCACTTTCGTCAAATTCAGAAATGTTTTCAGCATCAAAAGTATTTTTTGAACTGAATTTTGTGCACAACGAGTCAAAATTTTGCACAATATTAGATTTAATTTGTTCTTTATCATCATCAGAGGACACAATGGATTCGAACTTATAGCACTATGCATCGATTTCATCCTCTTTCAATTCAAGAAAGGGTAAAATCATTTTTTGTATATTTTTACCTATTTCACAATCAAGATGCAATTGTGTGATATTGAAATATAAACGCTTTGCAATTAAACAGAGAATATTTCTTTGTTTCAAAAGTGCTAAATTGTCTATCTTAAGATAAATCGCATCATCCTTTGATCTTGTTAGCTCTAATTCCAACTTCTCTATCCACATCCTTCTCTCTTCACTTTAATTTGTTACCCTGTTGATTTGATCACTTAGGTTAGAATTTCTTAGACGAGTTCTCATTAAAGTATCACTAAAATTAGAGAAAGTGTAATTTAAATGATCTAATTCAGATTCGTAACGTGAAACAGGAATATTAAGAGATTGGAGTATAGAGTATGCCTTATTGATGACCTTCTGGCATTCACTCACCTATTCAGAAACAGGCCTCGCAACAAAACAATTATTAGAGGGTTGTCTGCCATCAGTTGCGCATCCCCTCTGTTCTGAGACCCTGCTCTGAACCATCATACACCTTCCTTCATACTCCAGCTCTTCAGACTTTGCAATAAAACATCCACCATGTGTGGGCTTCCGAACCTCATTAGCTTCGGAATCAGTAGACCATACGTCAACACGACCAAATTCATCACCACCTTCCTACACAATCAAAGCAGGCTTCATATTCCCAACACTCTTTTTCCTTAAATTCTCTATCTTTTGAAGATAGTAGGCTTCATCTTTCTCATTCTCATTCTTCTCATTCAACCTTCTCAACATACATTCCTTTGCAAAATGATTCTTGCCATGACATTAATTGCAACCATTGCCATAATCTCCCAACAACTTCTTCTCTTGTTTCTCTTCTTCCTTTTGAGATTTCTTGAAGCTCTCTCCTCTTATCTTTTATGAACTGAAGTTTCCCAGCCTGTTCCTATTCTTGAATCGACCAAAATTCTTTTTCATGAACTTTTTGGGATTAGATACCATAACAGCATGTTCCTTTTTGGTAGTTTCACTGTCCAAAAAGTCAGATTCGGAATCTTCTTCAACAACCTTTTTGCCTTTCGCAACCAAGGCCAATGATCCCATGCTGGAGACAAGCTTTACATCCTTCGTCACTTCATCTTCGTGGGATTTTACGATTCCCACGAGGTTCGCCAAAGTGTAACTTTTGAACTGTTCCTGAGTTTTTACTGTGGATACAACTGCTTTCCATTCCGATTTCAATCCATTCATAAACGTTACTTTCTGCTCTATTATTTCATGCTTGATTTTGTGTTTTAACATCCTACTTGAAAGATGATTAAAATGATTGAATGTTTGATCAGGTTTTTCTTCTGGATTTTGAACAGAAGCTCCAAATTCTGAAAGAAGTGACATTTGAACCGAGTGTTCCAAATTAGCATCGCTTGAATAGAGCTCCTTTAACCTATCCTAGATTTCTTTTTCTGTCTCACATGCACTCACCAAACGAGAAGTATGTGGTGGAAGATCAAACCTTATTATTCTTAACGCTTTGATATTACTCTACAACTTGTCTTTTTCATATTGATGAGTATCTTTATGGTTAAACATGATTGCGTTGTAGTCGGATGTAGTCTTGACGACCTTCCTCGTAGCCATGTAAAAGAAAGTCTGTTGCATCATAGCCTCCCATATGGTTGAGTTGTGTTCTTTAAGACCTAGAACATAGTCTTCAAAATGCAAGGCCCAAACTTCATAATCCCGTGGGAAGAGGACTGGGATCTTGGTAGTAGATCCAACGCTACTCAAGAGATTGAAAGAGAGAGTATTAGGATCTTCGTGCTGCATGATTTAGAGATTTACAGAAACTTGTATAAAATCAGATGTGTAAAACAATAAACGAGTTTAGGGTAAAACTATGGTTTAGATCTTACGCCTACAATCGATAGAAACGATGAAGACAACAATACAGATCCAATAAAAATGCAAACCCTAACAGAACTTAACAGAAGATTAGCGTATAATTTACACAATCTCCTGCTCTGATACCAATTGTAGAAACAATAAACTTAAGATCAATAGATTCTAAATAGTAAAGTGAATCAAATAACAACAACAATGATTAAAGATGTGCCGAATGCTAATATTATCAAAGATTTAGAAGAGTTCAACGTGAACTTTTCTTTAAAAGCTAAGTGGGCAATATAGTCGATTAACTCTAAAACGATGCATGCATGCACTATAAATAGTCTAACCCTAGCAACATAAAGACAGATGGACATGCCTAATCCGTTAACAAAAGACTAAATACGTACATAACAATTTGACACAATACATTAAATAACCCAAGATCATCCTAGTTTGGTAGCTCAAAATAAAGTTGTCAGGTCCATTCTAGAAAAAGTCTGTTGATACTTGTCCCACAAGAAATAATTCTCCTAGGACCGCTTCTTCTGTTTTCATTGCTAAATATGATGGTATGGTTTTTAAACCTCAGTAGCTTTCAAAACCAAATGTACCATCAAAGGAAGCAAACAAAGAACGATTTGTTAGAAACATTGTCACTCAAAAAATTTCAAAGAATTTGAAACAAAAGTTTGAGTGGAGAGCTAAAAGTGTTGAAAAAGATATTGCAACATCAAGTAACACTGTGATTCCTACAGCTCCAAAAACAGTAGGTCCGAGAAAAGTTGTTCCGAAACACCCTGTTGTTGAATATGATTTCTGGATCAATGAAAAGACTTTAGCATTTTGCTTTTTTCCCAAAGGATCTCAGAACAATCCTTCCGAGACACTTGTTGCTCAAAAGTCACAATCCAAGTCCAAAGCCCGTGTCCAAGTCCCAAAACCTAACTCAGAACCTAAAAACTCCAAATTTCACTAATTTTTGCAGGCACTTTGTGCTTCGGAACAATATACAATATGGTATATTGGTAGTGCTTGTTCCATGCACATGACGGGGCAGAAGGATTTTATGCGTGATCTCAAACTCTCACCAAATGTTGGCTATGTGAAATATGGCAACAACTCCAACTCTCATATCCGAGGTTATGGCGTCCTCACCAATGGGAATTTCTCTATCTCAAACATGGCATACATAGCTTACTTGATGCATAACCCAATCATTATAGTTTAGCTTATTGATGCAAATCGTCAAGTTGAATTATGAAAGAAACACAACTATGTCATAACTAAAGACCAGAAATAATGTCTGATCAAGTCAAATCGCAACAAGAACATGTATCCTCTTGACGTCAACATGATCATTGGCAAACCTCAACTCTTTCTACTCTCAAAGGTAGTTCCTGATGTCAGTTGGTTATGGCATTGAATGCTTGCTCATCTAAATTTTGATATATGAATGATCTTGTTTCCGGTGAAATGGTTAGAGGTCTGCCTCTCCTTAAGTTTGAAAAAGATCATCTGTGTGCTGCCTGTGAATGTGGGAAGAAATCGAAGAAAGGTCATCCTGTCATTATCAAAAAATCAATTTTGGAACCGTTAGAACTGCTTCATATAGATATATGTGGACCCTCCACTGTAGAAAGTATACATCACAAGAAATACATTCTCGTAATTGTAGATGATTTTACAAGGTTCACCTGGATTTTCTTCCTTAAGCTCAAGTCAGAAACAACCTTAGAACTTATAAACTTTATCAAAGGAATTGAAGTTCTTGTCAAACTGTCTGTTCGACGAATCCGAAGTCATAATGGTTCGGAGTTTACCAATGTCACCATTATCTCCGAGAAAGATATTGACCATAATTTCTCAGCTCCCTACACTCCTAAACAAAACGGTGTGGTCGAAAGATGTAACAAGACCCTAGTTGAAGCTGCTCGATCGATGCTTAACTTTGCAAATCTTCCACTCTACATTTGGGATGAATTCGTGTCTAATACCTGCTTCAATTAAAATTGAAGCATCATCAATCGATGCCTTAATATGACACCGTACGAAGCCATGAAGGGCTGTAAGCCGAGTATCTCTTTTCTACATGTCTTTGGATGTCGATGCTTTATCAAAAACAATCGTGATCAGCTCACAAAATTTCAGCCGAAAGTCGATGAAGTAATTTATCTTGGATACTCAGCAAAATCAAAAGCTTACCGAGTTCTGAATAGTCAGAACTCATGTTCTTGAAGAAAAAATTTATGTTACCTTCGATGAGAACTATGTTAAGAATTTTGGCCCAATCCATATCACAACCCACATCATGGAGTCCGATGCTCCATCGTCAGGATGTCCGAATCCTCAAATAATTCATGATGTCGATTATGAAACCCTGTTCGTACCATCTGAAATAGCTCTTGAATCAGAATCTCGATCAAGACAATCCTCATTAACTGGAGCTCCAATTTCACAAAATGGTTCAGGTATGACACCCACATTTCCTCCATTTGATCTCGAACCGATTCAACCTTCTCACATTGAGGGGGGGGGGGGGAATAATGGTCTTCCTTTTCTTGAATCAAATTTTGAAGGATTCCATGATGTAGTGGATTAATTTGGTGAATTTGATCCCATTCTGGACAAAAACGACGACAACGCCAACTTCTTTGACTTTCCGGACGAAAATGATGCTGATATCTTCGGTTCAGAAGTTTAGGGGGAGCATCATCCTCAATTGCAAGTTGTCCAGGGGGAGAAACACATCCCATTGTTGATGTCAGATCATTCGATGCAGAAGAGCTTATGAGACTAAACATCTGGATAAAGGATCATCCTCCGAACCAAGTTATTGGAAATCTAAACGCCGGTATTCAAACTCGTTCTGCCACCAACATCCAAAATGAATTTCATTTCTCGGCATTTATCTCATTAGTTGAAACAAAAATCCATCAAGGAATCACTTAAACATGCTGACTGGATTACAAACATGCAAGAAGAATTGGCAGAATTTGCCTGAAACAAAGTGTGGACTCTCGTTCCTCCTCCTTAGGATCACCCCATTGTAGGTACGAGATGGGTTTTTCGAAACAAGCTAGACGATGCTGGAGTTATCATTCGAAACAAAGCAAGATTGGTGGCCAAATGATTCACACAGATTGAAGGACTTGACTATGATGAGACCTTTGCTCCAGTTGCTCATCTTGAAGCCATCAGAATCTTTCTTGCTTATGAAGCTCACAAAGGCTTTAAAGTTTACCAAATGTATGTCAAAAGTGCTTTTCTTAATGGTGAACTGGACACTGAAGTATATCTTCAATATCCTCCCGGTTTTGTCAATCCTTCTTATCCAAATTATTGCTACAAACTCTAAAAATCTATTCATGGCCTGAAGCAAGCTCCTCGTGCCTGGTACGAGACTCTCACCGACTTTCTCAAGCGTTTTTGTTTTCAAAGAGGAATTATCGATCCTACCTTGTTCCGAAGATCAAATGGAAAGCATCTCATGTTGGTTCAAATCTATGTGTATGATATTATTTTTAGATCCACCGATCCATCAATGGTTGCTGATTTTGCCAAGTTAATGGTTTGTTGATTCCAAATGAGTATGAATCGTGAACTAAGTTTCTTCCTCAGTCTCCAAGTAAAACAAACCAACCGATGAAAATTTATTCACCAAGAGAAATACATTTCTGAGCTCCTCAAGAAATACTCAATGAACACTTGTTCCTTTGCAAAGGTACCTATGGGTTTCAAACAAAAGATCTTTTTGGACCCATCAGGTGTTGCCGTTGATGAAAATAAATATAGATGAATGATTGGATCGCTATTCTACCTAACAATAAGTCGTATAGACATCATGTTTTCTACATGTTTGTGTGCCAGATTTCAGGTCAATCCAAAGATGTATCATCTTTTGGCGGTCAAGAAATTATTCCGATACCTCAAAGGTACTAAGAGTCTCGGAATCTGGTACCCAGAAAATGAGAGTTTCCTCCTACAATCATATTTCGATTAGAACTATGACAGTCTTTAATTGGATAGAAAAAGCACCTCTGGTGGCTGTCAATTTTTGGTGGAAGATTGGTTAGCTGGTCGTCTAAGAAACAGAGTTGCATTGCACTATCAACAACCGTAGTAGAATACATTGTCGCTGCTAGTTGCACCTCTCAAGTTCTTTAGATGAAATCACAACTCTTGGATTATGGTTACCCGCTCGAACAAATTCCAATCTATTATGATTCTCAAAGTGCCATTGCAATTTCACATAGCCCAATTCAGCACTCCATGACGAAGCACATTGACATACCGTACCATTTCATTAAAGATCATGTTTTAAAAGGAAACATTGAACTTATTTTTGTTCCATCTGACGATCAAATTGCTGATGTCTTTACTAAGGCATTAGATGAAACCAAACTCAATGGTTTTCTGAACAAAATGGGTATGATGTTGCCTGATCCTCAATTCTTTCAAGAGACTTGCACTCTCTGATGTTATCAGTAGAAAGTGAAACAATTCCAAAGTCAAAATTATCTTTCATCTCAGAATCGTCCCTCTCGGAATAAATAAGATCGTTTTACATGTCTTTTCATCTAACCTCTTCTTTTAGTTTAAGTTGTACAATTCACTCAATCTATTGAAGTTCATGACGAATATAGTCACATTGGTACTTTGTTTGATCTCATCTCAGAATCTATCTCAAAGAGTGTGTTATGAGACCCATCTCGGAATTCAAGTCCGAAATGGTAATGTGTGTTCACCTCTTACCTTTGCTCTGAGATCTGTTCCTTCATGTCTCGAAATCTTAAAATCTGTTTAAATATGTCCTCTATGATCTTCTCCCCTTTTACCTTTGATATTCAATCTGAATCTGTGCAATCTCAAACTCTATATCCTGTACAAGTATTTTCATTCTCATCTCGTCAGTATCTTATGACAATCCATCTCGGAACTTTCATGCGCCAAGATTACTTTGACAAATCATCTCAGAACTTCCTTGCTCCAAGATCACTTTCTTTGGAAGAAGGTCATAAGGATTTTTTCATCGCTATCTCTCAAACGTTTTTCTTAATAACTCAAACATTTATTTTCTTAATGATGATTATCCTTTAATCCTTGAAAATCACACTTTTTACATACGTATCAATAAAGTAAACATCCTTTCAATCAAACGACGATTTCCATTTTGCACGTCTTGCCATAGTATTCTTTCGTCCTTGCAGGTCAATTCATACCAAATATGGCAACACATTAAATACGCTCCATATCCATATCCGGGTTTCATCATTACAACTTTTTTAACCCGCCCCACTTTCATTCAACCTATAAAAGGTTCACCAAAACCCATTTGATACTTTACGTGCTCATCACTTTCATAGCTCTTTCTCTCTACAAATTGTTCTTCGAGCTTTCAAAACCTACAACAATGGCTTCCTCTAAAACAACTCCCACAATCACCAAAACTGCCCCCAAAAAGAAATCCTCCAAGGGTTCTGCCTCATCATCTTCGACTGAACCATTCCTTCGAGACACCACTCAACTGTTCTCCTTGGATCCCATGGACTATGTGTTGGGTTTTGAGCACTATAACACTCCTATGGTGCACATGCAACCCTAAATGCTTTGTATCTATGTTTTCTCTAATTATACATGCATTTTCAATTTTCCAAAGCATATATCCTAACTAGCATAAAAATTGTCAAATGAACAATACAACTAGTTAGATGAATTAACTCGTAGAAGGACTTGTAGTTCTTAACCTTTGAAAGCTTGAGCACCCCAAGTGTGATGCATCTAATGGTTCACAAACACCAATATGCAAGAGGAGGCTTGAGAGAATAAGTTACTTGGCACAAAAACAATATCAAACTACTTAGAATAATGGTGTATATGTGTGTAACCGATTTTGGCCATGATGGGTTCCTTTTATAGTGCTAGGGTTACATCTTTGCAAACCCTAATGACCTTTCATATTACTTAGGCTCCATGGGTTAAAACCTCCATGGACTATCCATGGACTATCACATTGGTTTAGTCTATCCTAAATAACCATGGATCATTAGCCCACACTATAAGAATCATTGATTTACATATTCAATCTCCATAGATTTAATTAGTCTCTTTTGATCACAAAATTAATTCCAAATTAATTCTTGATCAATAATAATTAAATAATATGATTTCATATTAATATATTATACTTATAATATATTAATAAATCATAAATAACCTTATTCTCAAAAGTCCATCATATCAAATTCCACTGGTGAAGGCAACCAAAAAGGACCATGCTACAATCGGTTCAATTACATCGTAGTTATAGTTATGGGCTTAGACGCCAAATCCAATAGTCTCCCACTGTGATAAGTCTAATAACTATAACTATCAATGCCACTTCAGGATCCGACTTAGCAATCATAAGCTTTTAAAAGCCGTTGTCGAACTCTGACCTAGTTAGTGACGCGTCCTTCAGATAAGGGATCATATATTCCTCTGTTCTCAAGATATCTATGCTGACAAATATATGTAACATAGTCATACTTATTGTCCTGCAATTTGTTTCCCGATTTCCTATTCATCTAACATAGAACCTAACTGAACACATCAATTTAGTTCTGACCGGGCCTGACACATAGTCAAAACTGAATCATCGAGGGGCCCAATATATCGCTTTTAATCCTCTTAGGATAAAAAGAGCAGATAAACTTCGACATTATATGGTTGTACTAACTACTCACTAAGTCATGAACAATGATACGTTTTATAACATCAAGTTACTGATGCGTTTTTGTATCATCAATGCACAACCAACTCATAGTCAACAACTCATATATCTTAGTTTCAAGATTATATGATATTATCATCTCACAATTACTCATGATAAATTCCATGAAGTAATTCAAGTGAGCGCGGGTTGAATCTAATACTCAAATCTTATTCCAAGAGAACTCATGAATGGTGTAGCAAACTCTTGCTATGTCTAACGCATTAGACAATCTACAAGCCAACTCATGATAATGTAGCCTCATTACCTACTTCTAAAGTATGATCGAATGTGGATGGTTTGAATAATCTTATTATTCGGGAAGTCAAAACATGCAAAGTGAAACACAAGAATAATACTAATCCTATATGGCCCCAAAACTTTTGAGTGTAAATAAAACACCTTTTATTTAATCACCATATTGATTACACATTATTCATTGTATATTGTTTCTATTTATCAACTAATACTTGAATTAAAACACTAGCTCTCCCGTGCTCCAAGCATGCACACTATGTTTACCTAGGGTCCTTACTTTGTGAAACAGATCAATTGTAAACATTTCCAACGATACTCATTTCATAATTCCAAATCCTTATCGTAAGTGTAAGAATACCAAGTTCTTGTCACTTACTGTAATTTGTTAGATTCTAAACTTATATGCAGTCATCCTTTTGTAATGACTATGTACACAAGTCACAGAGAGTTTTTCAATTACAAAACTTTCCATTGGAGATTGTTACAAGATAATTCCATAGATCTGAAGTGTCATATTCAAAGCACATTCCTTTGAACATCCTTCTTGCATAAAAGTTTCTAACTTTCTCATAGATTCTTGGTATCCAACTCCCATATGGAAACATTTCCATATTTTCCATATGACAACTCATTGTTAATAAAATCCTGTCTATTCATAATAATTTCAATATGGTCCATCCATTACTATACTTCCAATTATCCATAAGCAACCGATCTTTGGCGAACCATGGATTGTTCTTAGCAATTGTTTAATAAATTTAGTCATATCCAGTTCTAGTCCTTTTTCCCTCTTAATGCCCTAGGCATTTGGAAAATTAGAACACATGAATATTATAGCATATGCAATCGATCCTATACCCGAAGCATATGGGATAGGATTCATAATGTCTTACATAAAGACATGATACTTGACCAGTCTTTTGCTATAATATTTCCATATATAGAATTTCCAATGTTGAAGTATTTCAACATGGTATTCATATAAATCCTTGACTAAATTTGATTAAAATCTCAATCTAAAATTTTAGAATTTGAAATGAAGTATAAGTTCCTCTCCCTTAATTATAGCAAAACAACTTTTCAACCCTGCAACTTTGCGAATTGAAAACTTGTTTTCTATAATTAACATTGCTAATTACCATAATAATTATGCTCCCACTAGCATAACAATTGTTTTGTTACTTGGTTAACATTTATGCTCCCACTAGCTGTGACATAAATCCAGAAATCAGCTGGACCTCTAGAAATCAATACTTTATTGACTTTCTTACCAAAGTTCAAATTTCTGATATGAGATGCTTCGATAAGCCTGTATCTAAGCTCACACACCTTTTATTAGAAAGCTCATATGTATGTCTAAAAAATTTTAGAACTTACAACAATAAGTATCAAATGTTTAGACCTTTTTCCATTTCTCACAATTCGAACTATGAAGAGGGATGCCATAGTCATAATCAAATTTGAGAATGCAAATATCACAATTGCTAACCATTTAAAATCTAATTAGTGAAAGAGTTTCCTCAAAATCTATTTCATGAATTGGAGAGAAACCTTATGACACTTAGATTTTTATGGTCTATATGTTCTTATCCATGTGAATTTGTCATAACCATAATCTTAAGACAAGGTTAGTGACAAGTCCAAACTCATATGGACTGAACTTGTTTAATCTTAATTTCTTGCCATCTGGCAGCACAAAGGCCTACCATTGCTTCCAGGTTGTTATGCAAACAATTGAGAACTCATAGAACTCATATGCATAGTCAACCATCTGGAATGGGCACAAAAATAACAATATGTCAACACGATATGGACTGAACTTGTTTAATCTTAATTTCTTGCCATCTGGCAGCACAAAGGCCTACCATTGCTTCCAGGTTGTTATGCAAACAATTGAGAACTCATAGAACTCATATGCATAGTCAACCATCTGGAATGGGCACAAAAATAACAATATGTCAACACGATAGGTTTCAAACCTCAATTCGTGTGCTAGTGATTAACAATAGGTTGAATCTTGAGTTGTTCTTAAAACTTTTCAACATCTTTAAGACTCCCACTGACCTCTTGACATATAAGTTTCTCTCTATCAAGAAACATTACTTGACAAACAAATATTCAAGAGTTAGTGTGATTTCTTATCAAGACAAACACTTTTGACAATCGGTCTTAGTTGATCTTTGTTTTATCCAAAACATTACAACCTACCAATTTCAAATGTACAAGAGTAGATTTTACTCTATATTTGATGATATGTCACTCAATACACAATGTTGGAGTATGACTCTAAGATTTGATTTTTGGAATGAAGTATGATCGATCTTAATTGATTTAACAATTTCAACAATTCCTGATTCCTCTTCTTATCCAAACAAATGCACTAAGGTGTCCTTAGAGGATCAAATTGTGATATGGTTTTCATAATCATTAAGATGATCATAAAACACGATACTCAAGTACTCCCCCATCTTTTCAGATTGGAGAAACTTTTATCTTTCTGCCGACTTTGATTCTTTTTATTCGTTCTGCTTTACATTGAGACCTTTCAGTGACTCAGAATTATACTTAATCTTGTAAGAATAACCATATTTACTAACTTTAGTATACCATAACGAATATTCTTATCGTTCTTTGTGGTGACCTGACTAGTGCACAACCAAGTGTACCCGATCCCCTAGTCCTTCACTTAACTCACCTCTGTATGTGAACAAGGAATTAGTCCTAATTTCCCAAAGATGAAGATTCTCATTCATCACATAATAGAAGTTGCATGATTCCAAATTTCTATCCAACTGAACCTTGGGTGATGATAATCTTTCCTTATTTGGTAAATTTAGACACTACCACAAATGAAAGAATCAAATCCATATTGCAAAAAATAGAAAAATACAAACATCAATTTTCACAAATGCCATTGCAAGGAAATATAAAATAAGATAAAATTAAAATTTTCTTTATTTATATAATTGCAGAAAAAACTTTTCCTTACAATGCAATTACAAATGAAAACTATGTTATTACAAATTTCTAAGCAATTTATCATAACTCTTAAGCAGCAGCTCAAAAATTCGATCATCAAACCATGTGATCGAAATCCATCTCTTCGCGATCGGACTCTACATGCCTTTCCTTTAGGCTTCCTTTGATCCTACAAAACATCAAAATGTAATCTTATCACATCATGTATTAAGAATCTACTAATAGGAACTAAATAGAGTTACATAGTTGACTTACTTGAAGTAGAACCATGCAATTTGATTCTACCATCTCTTAGATCTCTGAGGTAGCCATGGGAGCTTCGCAACCAATGCCCCTTCTGTTGGTAATAGAAACATATGGACTCTTTGGGAATGGTACACGGGACAATCTCAAAATTAGCCTTTCCTTTTCCCTTGGAAATAGAAGTCTTTTCTGGACTTCCAATGTTTCCATTCTCAATGTCCATGGAAGTTTGGGAAGTAGATCTTTTAATCAAATTTTCTTTACCAGTGCGCCAAATCATTGCAGAATCAGAAGTAATAAGCAAATATGTACGATCAATAAGGGTCACATCGCGGTCTGTCATATAGTAGTCTTTAACAAACTCACTATACGAATCAGGAAGTGACTGAAGAACCAAGTCAACAACCAACTTCCTTGATACATTGACTCTTAACATTCCCATCCTGTCAATATGTGACTTCATCTCCAAGACACGTGCACACACAGATCTTCCATATTCATGTTTGCTCGCCAATAGGGCCTAAGTGACCTTGAACTTTTCAAGTCTTCGAACATGTGGGTCAGGGAGAATAATTGGAGGAGGTGGAGAAAGTGAAGTATGATATTGTGGAATATCATCTTCATGCAGAAAGCATTTTCCAACAGATTCGGGAAGACCATAGTTTTATGACCTAGAGATCTATAAAGGGAGAAATTCAAGTTAGTTGATTCAAATCCTTAATATAACACCCAAAACGAAATATTAAGGCTAGGACCCAACACAATATTTTACAATTGCGAAAAGGGATGTCGTAATCCAATTGTAAAATATTTGAAGGTAGGTAAATGACGATTTACCGATTTTCAACATGAAAAACGAAATGGATTATTAAGTTTTAATTGGATTGAAATTCCTAGATCCTTTAAGATTCATTGAAAATTTTAATGGCATGTTTAAATCTCAATTGTGCCCTTCAAGTTTATGACTGGGATGCAGAGGATCACAAACAAGGTGTGAATAACCATGCAAATTAGCTTGGTACACTCAATGTTACAAATCACTTAATCAATGTGCCGGTTAACCACACACGCTCCATTGATCTATGATTAACATCAAGCTACCCTTTGCCACACACTGTCAGTCCCAGATTAGTGTGCCGGTTAACCACACACGCTCCACTAACGACTTAACAAGGTGCAAAGTGTAATTTCAAGGATTAGCACCATTTTCACATTTTCTTAAAGTAACTAAGATTGGGAATTTAATAAAAGTTTAGTTACTCTATATTTATCATTATACTTTTAGTGAGGAATAATTAATGTCCTATCCTACCCGTTGAGCTAACGACCCTCGACGAGTCAAGGAAGCGATGGGTGAGAGTGGACACCCATTAAACCACCATTTTATAGGCAGTAACCTTATACCCCCTTATAGACCGACTTCGTGAATGAGGCCTGCTAACGGTAAGACTGACTTGTCTTTTATATATATATATATATATATATATGTGTATATATATATATATATATATATATATATATATATATATTAAACTTATAATATTATAAAGTATAACAGTTGAATTTAACTTTTAAAACTCTTGGGTTTGGAATTAAAGTTTCATTAGTGAGACTTTACAAATTCTAAAACTTGAGAGCAAGTTTTGAAACTTGTCAAAACTCTTCATTTCTACAACTTATGAGTTTAATGTTGGTTTTATGAAAAGACTCTTGATTTTCCATAACTTAAGGAGAAGTTATGGAGTTCATTAAAACATTTATGATAAGACTTTTCATGTTCCATAACTTGCGGACAAGTTATGGAACCCATTAAAAACATTTAGATCAATTCTAACAAGGAAAATTATCATATAATTTTTTTTATAATCATGATCTAAACTGACTCATAAGGCAAAATAGTTTCAAATCAAATGATACAAGTAATTGGCTTAACATATAAACTAAAACTATCATTAGAATTTTGACAACTATCTTTTGAAGACTCTTGGAATTCATAACTTATGAGTTTAATGCATTTTTAAAGATGAGACTTTTCATTTTCCATAACTCGAGGATAAGTTATGGAGGTCATTAAAATCATTAAGATCAATTTTTCAACAACTAAAATTATCATATAATTCTAGATTAATCTATCCAAACTCATAAACAAGATAATACCAAGTCAACAATTTGCAAGCAACTTTGTTTATCATATAAAACAACAATTATCTTAAAAATTTGACAATTATCTTGTGATTGGATGAGCATAATCACTACCATATCATAAAAAATAGATTTAATGATGTAAAACAGTTTGTAGTAGTGACTCCAATCGAATCTAGGCCAAGAAAACTCAAAATTTTGCAACCAGAGCCATGGACTCGACGGGTTCATCAGTCAGAGGCCAGTAAATTGATTTTTTCAACTTTGAAAAATAACAAGAACCAATTATAATAGAAAACAACCCTAGGATCTGATACCGCTGTTGGGTTTTGAGCACTATAACACTCCTTTGGTGCACATGCAACCCTAAATGCTTTGTATCTATGTTTTCTCTAACTATACATGCATTTTCAATTTTTGAAAGCATATATTCTAACTAGCATACGAATTGTCAAATGAACAATACAACTAGTTAGATGAATTACCTCTCAGAAGGACTTGCAGTTCTTGGCCTTTTAAAGCTTGAGCACCCCAAGTGTGATGCATCTAATGGTTCACAAACACCAATATGTAAGAGGAGGCTTGAGAGAATAAGTTTCTTGGCACAAAAACAATATCAAACTACTTAGAATGATGGTGTATATGTGTGTAACCGATTTTGGCCATGAGGGGTTCCTTTAATAGTGCTAGGGTTACATCTTTGCAAACCCTAATAACCTTTCATATTACTTAGGCTCCATGGGTTAAAACCTCCATGGACTATCACAATGGTTTACCCATCCTAAATAACCATGGATCATTAGCCCACACTATAAGAATCATTGATTTACATATTTAATCTCCATATATTTAATTAGTCTCTTTTGATCACAAAATTAATTCTTGATCAATACTACTTAAATAATATAATTTCATATTAAAATACTATACTTATAATATATTAATAAATCATAAATAACTTTATTCTCAAAAGTCCATCCTATCAAATTGCACTGGTGAAGGAAACCCAAAAGGACCATGCTACAATCGGGTCAAGTACATCCCAACTATAGTTATGGGCTTAGACACCAAATCCAACGCTATGATGAGTCCATCAGGATTATGATCGAGTTCATATCTCGTCATCCCATCTTTGTTCCTCTCACAAAAATTCTTAATCCACCCATTCCACTTCGTCTCCTTCACACCGCCTTCAATAGAATCAAGATTGAAGATGGAGTCCTAGAGATCAGGATTACAGGGGATCGTATTGTACCAGTGTAACGTCCGTAGATCCGGGCTAGTCAATTTAGAGGCAATAAGTGTCGAAAATGACTTTTTGGCAAAATATTATTTAGAATACATATTCTTAACCAAGTTGTAGTTTTTGTTACAAGGTTTCCGTACATATAAATACTGCCAAAATCCGAGTTATAACGAAGAAGTTATGACCCGTCGACGTTTCGCAACGGAACCGACACGACACCAGGAAACGTAAATAGTGAATTTACGATAGAGCGAGATTTAGCCTTAGCGATCTAAACGAAAGTCGTAGAATACGTTAAACCGAAAGCGTCCATAAAACGAACGCCCAAATCTGACTTCGTATGAGGAAGTTATGATTTTTCGAAGTTTCGGCTTAGTAGTGTACAACCTGAATTTCGAATATTAGATCGAGCGGTTTTTAGCCGACACGGCCTAAACGAGAATCGAAGATCTCGTTAATAGTAGCGTAACGATAAAAAGACAGACGAAAACGGACGTCAGATGAAGAAGTTATGAATTTTAACGGACCAATCCTGTCCCGGCCTGTTAAAAATATAACTTTAAAAATAAATTCGAAATTAGCCAACGGAGTCTAAATGAAAGATGTAGGGTACGGTCCCGCCTACGCGTGGATATAAAGAACGTCAAAAACAGAGTTCGTATGAACGAGTTACATATTATAATAGCATATTTACGTATTAAAATAAAGTATAAATCATATATACGTACACATATATAAACATATGTATATATCATTAGAAAGGTATCGACGATGCGGTCATTATAAGACTAATGTTGAGTTCTTTCGACATTATTTTAGTACAAATATCATTAAATCCATTTAAAATAGTATTATAGAGGGGTGTTTAGTTGTTTATATAACTAAAAGGTCATTAAGTAATTATGGAGGGTAGTTTTTGAAAATTCAATTGTAACACCCGGATTTCCAGGTATGAGATTTTGTTCCTTTATTTTTGGATTTTGTGGGTGAAGTCGGCGAGTTGGCGTCTAGACTCGCCGAGTACGGTCGCGGTTTTGGATGCGAGTTCACAGCTGGACTCGACGAGTTCATGAGTGGACTCGGCGAGTCCATGCTGTTTAATGAAACCCTAATTTCCAGGGTTTGAGACCTATTTATAGGCCCTTATGGCTGTCCATTGCGGCTACCACACCCAAAGAGAGTCCTAGATCGCTTGTGAGGAGAAGAGAGGCCATTGTTGGTCATTTGTTGGTGAAATTTGAAGGAGAAGGTGACCAAGGCAAAAGAAGGCTGAAGGAAGTGCAAATCTAGTGTCTTCAGAGATCAAAGGCTTCATATTAAGGTATTCCTTCGGACCTTCTCCAGTTTTGGGTGTTGATTCATAGAGTTAGGGTTTTTAAACCCTTTAGAAGAAGAATATGTAGAGTATTTAGTCCCCTCTCGAGTTTGTGCTTTGGATCTGGACTCAAAGGGGTCCAGAGACTTTAACCTATGGAGCTTTATGAGTCATTTTGGGGTTTTTGGACTTAGTTTGCCATTTTTGGGACTAAATCACCATTTGATGCCATTATGTTAATATATAAGCATCAAGTTTCGAGCTTTACGTGACTTTCGTGCTTGGGAAGGCCAGATCTGTGGATTAAGGGCACAGATCTGACCCCAGGAGGTCATTAGAGATGGTGCATGGCTTGAACTCGCCGAGTTGTTCTTGAGACTCAGCGAGTAGGGTTAGGGTTTCACGCGAATAGATCTGTGAGTAGACTTGCCGAGTTGGAGGATAACTCAGTGAGTCAGAAGGGGATTACAGGACTGGGGTTCAAGGCGGTACTCGCCGAGTTGTTCTTGAGACTCGGCGAGTTGAGTCGGGGTGGCCCCGCGATTCATGCCAGGTGTGACTCGTCGAGTAAAGAGAAGGACTCGACATGCCAAGAGAAGGACTAGGAGATTCAGTGGACACGTGTAGACTCGCCGAGTCGCCTAAGTGCACTCGACGAGTCGGGTCAAAGTTTGACAGTTGGCTTTTGTTGACTTTAGGGTTTGGTCAATAGTGAGGCCTTTGAGCCAGGAGAGGGGTAAAATGGTCTTTTACCCTTCTGAGGATGTTAAGAAAGGTTGGAGTATGGTTATATTTATGGGAGTATTTGCTTTATGTGATTAGGCGGAGGCTAGATCACGTTTCTACCGAGACAAAGACTTACTACTGTACCTGGAAAGGTACCTATGTGTGACCGGAAGGTCTTGTATGCTATGAGTTGCATGTTTTGTATGCGTTATGTATGTGATATGTATGCTATGTATGATATGGGCGGAAGGCATTATGACATGGACCGGAAGGTCGATACGAGTAGGACCGGAAGGTCTACTTGGACTGGGACGGAAGTCCCCTGAGACACATGGACCGGAAGGTCGTGTAGAGTTTGGCCTGGAAAGGCGTATGTGTGTAAGGGTATTTTGGGGAACTTGCTAAGCATTTATGCTTACAGTTGTTGTGTTATGTGTTTCAGGTACTAGCGAGGACCGTGGAAAGGCGCCGGCGTGACTCGTACACACTAGAGAGAGGATTTGACTTTTGTGATCTTGGGATACGATTTGTTTTGATAACTATTACTGGATATTTTATAAAACATTTTATGTGAAAACGGTTGTGACATAATGAAATTTTTGTTTTGAAATTTACGCTATTACTAGTTGGTATCATAGCCTTGGTTTGAGAGATTCGGATGCACCTTCAGGCGTATCTGAACTCAAACTGAGGATTTGAGAAAATTTTTTATAATGAAGTAAAATTTTTGTAAAGAGTAAAAGAGTTTTGAGACAAACAGAGCATAGCCGTGTATACGATCAGCCTGCGCCCGAATGGTGAATTCCTAAAAGTACCCTTACATTATGTGTTATGAGATATGTTATGTTACATCATGCATGCTAGAGTAGGCTAGGTATACATATAAGGACTAGAGTGGCCTGATTTATGATGCCTTAGCCTAGGAGATTTCTGCTGCTGAGGTGCTTTGAAAACGAGTGGATAGCAGTTAGGAGCTCATGAGAGTAGAGTACTCGTAATCCAGGATCCAAGGAGGAGGACTTGGAGTGAATACTGATGCGGTGTGGTCAGTAGTATTGGGCCCGTACTAGACACCGGATCAGCGAGCATTCCAAGTAAGAATCTTTTGGACAACGAAGGACGAGTAGGGTTGCGTCATCGGGTACGAGTATGCTCGATCGAGTCTCTAATAATGTTTGTTGTATTTCAGAGGCATCATGGTTGGGACACGCCACAGACCTGAGGCGAGCGGTGTGAGTGACGAGGAACTTCGTCAGATGATCCACGATGAGGTGGCGGCGGCGATCAGGGCCGAGATTCCAGAGATGTTTGGGTCTATCAAGACCACACTGTTGGAGACTTTTGATGAGCGGTACGCCGCGGTGACTGAGGCTGCAGCCGCTGCAGCTACAGAAGCTGTGGCTGCTGCCAGGCCTCAGGGAGGTGACTCGTTGTTGTTCCGGGAGTTTAGCAACACGAAGCCACCCGAGTTTGATGGGACGCAGGATTCGATCGTTGCGATGAGATGGATTGCTGACAATGAGGGATGCTTCTATACGTGTTCATGTATGGACCATCTGAGGGTACGATTTGCTTTGAACCAACTTCGCTTGGGAGCGAAGGATTGGTGGAAGTTCGTAACAGCGAACTTCACTTTGGCAGAGATTTCAGCGGTGACCTGGGAGAGGTTTACCACCATGTTTAGAGACGAGTATGTTCCCCCGGTGGAGAGGGAACGGCTGGTTCAGGAGTTCTTGACCCTCAAGCAGGGTAATGATTCGGTTACTGTGGTCACCCGGAAGTTTCATGAGAGGGCGATGTTCTGCCCTGAGCAGGTGGCTACCGAGCAAGCACGGATGAGCCGGTATTTGGGTATTCTGAGGAGGGACATTCGGGAGTTCGTGTCGAACTCGACGTACCGGACATTTGCTGAGCTCCAGGAAAATGCCCGGAAGAGGGAGATTGAGTTGGAGACTCAGGCCAGGGAAGAGGTCGAGTCTCAGAGGATGGATTGGCGGCCGCCTCAGTCTCAGCCGGCAGCCAAGCGGACCAAGTCCGCCGATTCGAGGACTGGAGGCCAGAAGGGCCGCACTTGCGGGAAGTGCGGCAAGGGTCATGAGGGGGCCGGTCGATCGGGTGCTTGCTACAAATGTGGCAAGGAGGGGCATATCGCCAGGGATTGCCCCAAGGGATTTATGGTTTGCTTCCATTGCAACCAGACCGACCATCGGAAGGTCGAGTGCCCTCAGCTACACCAGGGATCAGCGCAGGGATCTGCGCCTGCTGCTAGGGTTACCGAGGTTTGACCGGTGAAGGCCGAGGCTCCGAAGGCTCGTGGGAGAGCTTTTCAAGTGACTGCGGAGGAGGTCTGCGCAGCGCCCGATGTTGTGGATGGTACGTATTCTGTATTTTATCTTTTTTATGATGTTGTACTTATTTGATGACATGCGTAGGTACTTTTCTTGTGAGTTCTGTACCTGCTTTGGTATTATTTGACTCGGGTGCGAGTCGGTGATTTGTTTCCTTGGCATTTAGTCAGCACATTAGTATCCGTTGTGAGGCATTGAGTCGACCTCTGCGAGTTTCCATAGCTGACGAGCGAGCAGTGTATGCTCCGGAGGTGATTCGAGGGTGTATCCTTGACATCTTCGGGGTTGAGTTCCCGATAGATCTGGTCCCGATTGCGATGGGGGACATGTGTGTTATAGTGGACATGGATTGGTTGAGCCGATTTGGAGCTGTTATAGACTGCGAGCGTCAGTTGGTGACGATACGAGACCCTAGTGGGGGAGTGCTTACGGTGTATGGCGAGGGGACCTGGTGTGGGTCAGCGTTTTGTTCAGTTGCCAGGGCAAGGCAGAGCTTGCAGCAAGGCTGCAGTGGATTCGTAGCCTATGTGATGGACAAGCGAGTGGCCGCGGGGAGGCCACGTTCGATTGATGAGGTTCCGATAGTGTGCGAGTTTCCGGATGTTTTTTCCGAGGAACTTCTGGGCGTGCCTCCGGAGAGGCAAGTGGAGTTCCGTATCGATTTGGTTCCGGGAGCAGCACCTATCGCCAAGGCGCCTTATCCCCTCGCGTCACCAGAGATGCATGAGTTATCCTCGCAGCTTCAGGAGCTGTTGGGGAAGGGATTTATTCCACCGAGTAGCTCACCTTGGGGAGCGCCGATCCTTTTTGTCAAGAAGAAGGATGGTTCACACCGGATGTGTATTGATTCCCTGGAGTCGAACAAGTTGCGGTCAAGAACCGGTATCCGTTACCGAGGATCGATGATCTATTCGATCAGCTACAGGGGGCATCTTGGTTCTCCAAGATAGACTTGAGGTCGGTTTATCATCAAATGAGGGTTCGGGATGAAGACATCCAGAAGACAACATTCAGAACTCTTTATGGGCATTACGAGTTTATGGTGATGCCTTTTGGGCTCACCAATGCACCAACTGCGTTCATGGATCTCATGAACAGGGTGTGCAGGCTGATGCTGGATCGGTTGGTGATCATATTCATTGATGATATTTTGGTATATTCGAGGTCCAGAGAACAACATGAGGAGCATTTGAGGGAGATCCTTGGAGTTCTGAGATCGGAGAGGTTGTATGCCAAATTCTCCAAGTGTGAGTTCTGGTTACGAGAGGTTCAGTTCTTGGGACATCTCATCAATTAGAATGGGATATTGGTCGATCCGGCCAAGATTGAGGCAGTCATGAGGTGGGAGGTGTCGGGATCACCCACCGAGATCAGGAGCTTTCTGGGATTGGCCGGCTATTATTGGAGATTTATTAAGGATTTCTCCAAGATTGCGGTGCCACTCACCAAGATGACCCGGAAGGGTGTTGCATTTTCATGGGGTCCGGAGCAGCAGACCTCATTTGAGACACTTCGCCAGAAGTTATGCGAGGCCCCAGTATTAGCTCTTCTGGAAGGGATGGAGGATTTTGTGGTATATTGTGATGCATCAATATCCAGATTGGGAGCGGTGCTTATGCATAGGGGGCATGTGATAGCGTATGCATCGAGGCAGCTCAAGCCTCATGAGTCGAGATATCCCACTCATGATTTGGAACTCGGAGTGGTAGTGTTCGCCCTCAAGATTTGGAGACATTATCTATATGGGGTTCGGTGTACGATATACACGGACCACAAGAGCTTGAAGTATTTGATGGATCAGCCCAACCTGAATATGCGCCAGAGGAGGTGGTTGGACGTGGTCAAAGGATTATGATTGTGAGATCCTGTACCACCCATGCAAGGCTAATGTTGTCGATGCTCTGAGCCGAAGGGCGGAGGGCGCCCTATTGCGGGATGTTTGTTTGAGGTTGACAGTGATGACCCCGGTGTTGGATGCTATCCGTGGGGCCCAGGCTGAGGCTATGAGGTCGGAAAGCCAGAAGAGAGAGCGAGTTGTCGGGCTGGTATCATAATTCGTTACCGATAGCCGGGGGGTTATGACTTTTCAGGGTCAGATATGGGTACCGTCTGTGGGCGGAACACGTACCATTTTGATGGTAGAGGCTCATCGATCGAAATTCTCGATCCATCCCGGGGCCACTAAGATGTATTTGGACCTGAAAAAGGAATATTGGTGGCCCTGTATGAAGAGGGATTTCGCATGGTTTGTAGAGAGATGCTTGACCTGTCGCAGGGTTAAGGCCGAACACCAGCGTCCACATGGTAAGCTGCAGCCATTAGAGATTCCAGAGTGGAAATGGGAACAGATTACCATGGATTTCATCACCAAATTGCCAAGGACCGCGAGGGGTGTCGATGCAATTTGGGTGATTGTGGACAGGTTGACGAAGAGCGCTCACTTTCTTGCTATCAGTAAGAGCTCTTCTGCTGAGAGGCTGACAGAGTTATATGTGAGGGAGGTGGTATCACGACATGGAGTTCCGATCTCGATTGTTTCAGATCGAGATGTGCGATTTACTTCCAGATTTTGGAAGAAGTTTCACGAGGAGTTGGGTACGAGACTGCATTTCAGTACCGCATACCACCCACAGACGGACGGGCAGAGTGAGCGGACGATTCAGACGCTCGAGGATATGCTTCGGGCATGTGTATTGGATTTCGGAGGGAGTTGGGACATGTATTTGCCCTTGGCGGATTTTTCTTATAACAACAGCCATCATTCGAGCATTGGCATGCCGCCCTTTGAGCTGTTGTGTGGGAGGAGGTGTCGAACCGCCATTTGCTGGGGAGAAGTAGGGCAGCGTGTGATGGGCAGCACCGAGATTGTGCTTCAGACGACAGAGCAGATCCAGCAGGTCAGAAAGATGTTGTTGACCGCTCAAAGTCGGCAGAAGAGTTATGCGACAGACGCCGGTCCGAGCTCGAGTTTCAGGTCGGCGACTTCGTGCTCCTGAAGGTCTCTCCTTGGAAAGGAGTGATCCGATTCAGGAAGAGGGGCAAGTTGGGGCCCCGATATATTGGTCCTTTCAGGGTGATTGCGAGGGTAGGCAGGGTAGCCTATCTTTTGGAGTTGCCAGCAGAGTTGGGTCAGATTCATGACACTTTCCACGTATCGTAGTTGCGAAAGTGTATAGCCGACGAGTCAGCAGTGGTGCCATTAGAAGATATTCAGGTAGATGCGAGCCGGAATTATGATGAGAGACCGGTGGCAATAAGGGATCAGAAGATCAAGGTTTTGAGGAACAAGGAAGTGCCACTGGTGCAGGTCCAGTGGCAGCATCGGAAAGGGTCAGAGTTGACTTGGGAACCGGAGCGTGAGATGCGGGAGCAGCATCTGGAGTTGTTTGCAGAGTGAGACTTTGGGGCGAAGTCTGATTTTAGTGGGGGAGAATTGTAACATCCGGATTTCAACGTATGAGATTTTGTTCCTTTATTTTTGGGTTTTGTGGGGGAAATCGGCGAGTTGGCGTCTAGACTCGCCAAGTACGGTCCTGGTTTTGGATGCGAGTTCACAGATGGACTCGGCGAGTTCATGAGTGGACTCGGCGAGTCCATGCTGTTTAATGAAACCCTAATTTCCAGGGTTTGAGACCTATTTAAAGGCCCTTATGGCCGTCCATTGAGGCTACCACACCCCAGAGAGAGTCCTAGATCTCTTGTGAGGAGAAGAGAGGCCATTTTTGATCATTTGTTGGTGAAATTTGAAGGAGAAGGTGACCATGGCAAAAGAAGGCTGAAGGAAGTGCAAATCTAGTGTCTTTAGAGATCAAAGGCTTCATATTAAGGTATTCCTTCGGACCTTCTCCAGTTTTGGGTGTTGATTCATAGAGTTAGGGTTTTTAAACCCTTTAGAAGAAGAATATGTAGAGTATTTAGTCCCCTCTCGAGTTTGTGCTTTGGATCTGGACTCAAAGGGGTCCAGAAACTTTAACCCATGGAGCTTTATGAGTCATTTTGGGGTTTTTGGACTTAGGTTGCTATTTTTGGGACTAAATCACCATTTGATGCCATTATGTTAATATATAAGCATCAAGTTTCGAGCTTTACGTGACTTTTGTGCTTGGGAAGACCAGATCTGTGGATTAGGGGCACAGATCTGACCCCAGGAGGTCATTAGAGATGGTGCATGGCTTGAACTCGCCGAGTTGTTCTTGAGACTCGGCGAGTAGGGTTAGGGTTTCACGCGAATAACTCTATGAGTAGACTTTCCGAGTTGGGGGATAACTCAGTGAGTCAGAAGGGGATTAGAGGACTGGGGTTCAAGGTGGTACTCGCCGAGTTGTTCTTGAGACTCGGCGAGTTGAGTCGGGGTGGCCCCGCGATTCATGCCAGGTGTGACTCGTCGAGTAAAGAGAAGGACTCGACATGCCAAGAGAAGGACTAGGAGATTCAGTGGACACGTGTAGACTCGCCGAGTCGCCTAAGTGCACTCGACGAGTCGGTCAAAGTTTGATAGTTGACTTTTGTTGACTTTAGGGTTTGGTCAACAGTGAGGCCTTTGAGCCAGGAGAGGGGTAAAATGGTTTTACCCTTCTGAGGATGTTAAGAAAGGTTGGAGTATGGTTATATTTATGGGAGTATTTGCTTTATGTGATTAGGCGGAGGCTAGATCACGTTTCTACCGAGACAGAGACTTCTCTCTCTGTAGTTTTTAGTATTGTACGGTGAGCGCTGAAGCGCTGCACGAATCTTTCTTCGAAAGATTTAGCGACGAAGTTCTGCCCCTGCAGAGCCCGACTCCTAGCTAAAATCCCCTTGTAAGTAAGTTATGCTTACCCTCTTTTAATATAGCTTATATTTAAAAATAATATTGTTATTATGAACTTATAATAAATATTTGAGCTATTATTATGACTTATATAAGTTTCGTTATAATATCTTTTTAACTACTCACGGTACGAGGAATCTGGTTTAAAGGGCCGCATAGGGTTGTTGGATTTTAGAAGTGCTATACGCCAAAATGGTCCTGCCCTCTGGTGTTTTATGTCTGACCTTTGTCTGTACATAGTGGTTGGAAAGTATTGTTTAAACGCTTATATAATAATAATAATAAGACTAATAATTAGTCACGGTAAATATTAGACTAAAATCTAGTGGTAATAATACTAGGTTTCGTCGAAGGAAATTATTTTAAAGTAAACGAAGCGCTGTCCGAGTACCGAGTCACCACCTTCTCAGGCGAGTGCATAGTTACTTTCATCTTACACATAGATATGAAGTATTTTATATAAACTACATGCTATGTGTGCATATTATCTGAATACTTGCTGTCTATGCTGGATGAACGTTTTTTTTTATACATGTTTTAAATGATTTGAACTGTATATGTATTTTAAATATACAAGTATGTTGGGTATGAGATGGGTAGATGAATGATGAGAGATAAAAGATGATGTGAGTAAACATTGGCAGCTATGGACTTAGTGCCTAACAAATAACATCGACAACTATGGACTTAGTGCCTATTGGACAAACACTGGTAGCTATGGACTTAGTACCTGTTAGGAACTGGTAGCTATGGACTTAGTACCTGTTAGGAATTGGTAGCTATGGACTTAGTACCTATTAGATAAACACTGGTAGCTATGGATTTAGTACCCGATGAATAAACTATAGCAGCTATGGAATTAGTGCTTTACGAACGAGCATTGGCAGCTATGGATTTAGTGCCAGTCCTATAACCCTGGAAACCAAGGACTTCGGAATAAACGAATGCAGGATTGATGACTCTTAGGATAGATCCTTAAGAGTAAATAAGATAATAGGGATGCGTAATTGGGTTGATTGTTTGATTGTTTAAACATAATAATTATATTATTGTGGGTTGAAAACCCTATGTACTCACCAGGTTTCCCAACCTGACCCACTCAGTTAATGTATATCATAGGTGTTGATATGAAGTCACATTACACTGAGAGATTAAAGAGATGTAGATCACTAGTGTAAATAAATGTAAGTTCCGTTTATGCTTATGTTTCTGTATTGACGATGACATCCCAAACGTTTTAAAATGAATAAAATACGTTTCTTCGAAAATGTTTTGATAACGTATTTATCGTGTTTTTCTGGGAACAAATTCCGCAACATTTTTATGAAAAGATGTACTCTGATTTTTACAAAGCATAAACAAAATTGGTCTTTTCTGGCCGTGAAAATGGGGATGTCACAACCAGTCTCGAAGCAACGTTTTTAAGGGCTATTAGGATTCCCGAAAACCCTAAGGGTTTCACAATTCAAGAACCTTCGTCTGAAGAGTTTCAGACGTTTCTCAACCACATTGGGTATGCTGAAGAGTTTAAAGTGAAAAAGTTCAAGAAATATGCAGTTCCTAGACTATGGACAGTTCTTATGCACCTCATCCTTCGAGGTCTCTCTGGGAAACATGGAGGAACAAACACTATTAGAAAATATTGGCTCTATGTCGTCTACAATATCTAATTCGGAAAGACGAACACTGTCGACTTGACTGAAGTCTTGTGTCAAGACTTTTGGAAATTTGTTGTGAAGAGAAAGCCTTTGGAGATATCGAGTATGAGATTCTGGCCTCTTACCATTCAAAAACTCTACCGAGAGAGGCATGAACCAGTTCTAATCAACACCATTCTGAAAGAGGTATTTCAGACCTTCAAATCTATTAGGACTTATCGCCTTCCGGACCAGGCATCTTTCGGACCCATTCATAGATTACCTGAATAGATGTTGACCACTCTACCATCCGAGTCCCTTCATTTTAAACATCATCTAGAGACTTCGATTGTGTACCACCCTGCACAGTCTACCCCTGCCTCTATTAATCCCACCTCGGATGTGGCCAAGCTAGTCTCAACTAGCGAAAAGAAAAAGAAGGTAGCCAAAAGAAAGACCTCCCCCTCTAAACCGAAAGCCAAAAAAAGAGCCAAATTCGATACTTCCTCTCAAAAGGAAACTATCAAAGAGATTCCGAATGACTCTGGTCATCCTCTCACCCCACCTGCTCACTCTTCCGAAGTACCCTTCGGAGTTTCAAAATCACCTGCACACACTCACGGGGAGTCTCCACATAATCTACCATCACCTTCCTAACAAGCTGATGTTGGTGTTGAACAAAGTTCCTTGCACCCCATGGAACACACCCACAAGTCATCTCAGATATCCCTCCTTATTCTTGTACACATGCACGATTCGAGACCCCTGTCTCGGATCCTAATCTTTCCGAAGCTAGGGTTGTACCCCCAACCCCAGAAGCCACAATTGGTCTGATACCTGGCTTAGGTAGAGGACGACCAGGTACTGATGATCCTGATTGGCTATACTTTGTTAGCAAGGCTCACACTAGGCATCCGAAGCTCACTTAATCTCAAGTGGAATCAACTCGCATCTCTGTGAGAAATCGATCAATCCAAAGAAATACTCTTGTTGTTCCTCCATCAGATGATGTCATTGATCAAGAGTTTGCATCAGGAGAGACCCATCAAGACAACATTCTGAAGTCCTCCCACCATGATGCATTATATCCAGATATTGATGAGGAACATTCATTAAAATTTAGGTTCGATGATGATTCTATCTCCATTGCTGCTCCTCCAGTCATCTCCTCCTTTCACCTTCTACAGAAGCCATCTTCATCAAGGCTTATTTATGACTTCGGTCTTTCATCCTCTTCATCAGAGTCTGTTGATGAAGAAATCCTTGTTTAAGACCATGTTCAACACACTCTTGAAAGAGAATCACCAAGATATCTGGGTTCGAAAGGAAGGTTTTAACAAAATTTGAGTTAGACTGTTTATTGCATCGCTACTACGTTTATTGTAACAAGTCAACACAACTCACTGTCACAGACGCCGACTTCCCCTCAATTAATCCTAATGGCATCTTGACCATTGCAGCTCATTTCTGAACTCGTCAAGATAGTCAAATGCGTTTTTCCGCCTATAGTGTTGCAATGAATTATTTGAAGGATTATGTTGCAGAGTTTTGCAGATGTGACTTCGAAATGGCTCATTTGTTCGGAACTGAAAAGTTATTGGAAAAGATAGACTACGTATTTCCTGAAGCTGAAATATTAGCAGAAGGTCTAATTGATGAACTGGTGTTAAGATACGTTTACTTGCAAAAGAAGACAAACAAGAAGGACTTCTTCCAAGTCGTAGACAAGCATCTCCTTCCCTCCAAAGTTCTTAGAAAGTTTATCTAAAATGCAAAAAAGTCAGAAGCCCCAAAGCTTGTGAAGACTAAATTCACCGGTCAACTTCAATGGTATCTTTAAGTCCGAAACTAGCTGTATAGAGCTCATGTGTTCATCCAAGAAGAAGCCAAATGAGTTGACCAGATTGCTAAGTTCACTTAGGGGGAGATTGTTGAAACATGAAAAGTGAACCTCTAGGAATCACAATAATGTAGATCTGAATTCAGCAGTTTCCGAAATTAATGAATTTCGATATAGAGTTGGAGTACGAGATGAAGATCACTCTGAGATGCTGTGAAGATCTGAGATCAGATGGTATGTTTGAATGTTTATTGTTTCTTGTCTTATTAATTATGTAATGTTTCGTAGGGCTTATCTTTTTATGTCTTTTAGATAATATGTTGTTAGTAGTTGTTTATTAACTAGTCCTAGGAATGTTCCAAAGTATGTACGATGTACCTCCTTAGTGTATTTAAGGAGTGTTTCAAATGTCAAAAAACATATGCATTGTTACTCCAAAGATAGCAAACTATCTCTTTAATTCACTTTCACTTTTCTCTCAAGTCAAGATCTTTCACAACATTCTTCTTCTTCATTAAATGTCTATACATTGATTATACTCATAGTTTACTTCATTTAATATTGTGTAGTTTTTTGAATATTTCATTCATGTCTTGACTGGTATTACCAGACTCGTCTGGAACCTCTAATTAAGAGCAGACATTGATCTTAAAAATTAACTCAAGGTTTTAGTTTTCAAACATTGTCCTTGTGCATTGATTATAGTACTCACAATTTGACACCATTTCTAGCTCTTTGAAGGTATAATGTTTGAACCTTGACCGTTGCATGCTTATATCTAGTTTTAGGATGGAAAATTTCATCTTTTGGTCCCATAGTTTGGATTCTTCAAGTTAAGGAAATTCAATCCACATGAGCTATCCTTTTGAGCTCTTGTAGGTGTTTTGAGTCATAAAAGTTTGATCTTGATGGTTAAGCTTCAACCATGCAAGTGTTAGGAACCAACCAAGTGTGCTTATTGACTTAATTCAAGTTTTGAACCCCATCCATGCATGAAAAAGCATAAAGTTTGCAACTTTATGGCTTAGGAAGTTTCTAGGGGCTTGTGAAAACCGTCAAAACTCAGGTTAGGACTCATCCAGAACCTTGTCATTTCCATGCATGCACATAACTTGGCTTTAGATGCAACAAGTTGAGCTAGATCGCAACTTAATAGATCCTTTGGAACAAGTAGTGTAACTTAGCTTGTACTAGGCAATCACATTGAGATGTGAATACTCCAACTAGGTTGTAAAGTGCCAAAGTTCAATCTCAAAACTAAACACAAAAACCATGTTCGGAAGATCAAAGCTCATGGGTATGTAGAATACCCTAATTTGTTAATCGGAACATATGATGTGCTTAACTAGTTTGATAACTTGTCAAACTCAATTTAATTAAATTATAATTTGATTTAATTACAAGTTGAAATAATATCCACACATCATATTTGAATTATGAGCCAAAAATATAATCCAAGAAATGTCTAATCCTACATTCATATGTTATGAACCTTTATTTCATTTATTTGAAATATAAAAATTTGATTTTATAAAAATCAAATCATAAGTTATCATTTCATAACTTAATTCAAGATAATTCAAATTTATGAATTTACTTCTAAAAACAAATAGTTCAATAAAAACCAAGAAATAAACTCTTGGAAGTTTATGGCAATACTTAGAGTTTATATACAAACTAAATCCAAATTTTTGTAAAAGTTAAGGGAAGAATCTAAGAGGGTAACCTTACCAATAAAAGCCTCATAATAACTCTCTCCCATCCCAAAAAATTCTTGCATACACAACCTCTTATTCACTCTCTCTCACTCATTACATCTTAGCCACTATATTGCAAAATTCGAGACGAGATTTTGCATGTTAATATGAGAGAAAAAAGGGATCTTAGAGACATATTCTTTGGAAACCAACTTTTGGGGATTAACGCTCTGACGTTAATTACTCTTATTGAAAGATGTTTATGTATTTATCTTTTGAACATGTAACAAATACAATTATGTAAACATTTTGAAACCTTTATATGTATGGTGGTGTGTGCTTTCCTTACTATAAGCTGTTATGATACTGAATATGACATCCTCCGCCCCCGAACGTTTCCACCATTCTGGTTTGGGTGTGTGACAGATTGGTATCAGAGCATAGTTTATAGTGAATTAAGTATGTCAAAACCATTTTTGGTATACAACTATAAACACAATTGGGCAAAAACACTCTGAGTAAGAGTCATACTTTTAAAATTAAATCTATTTAATTTTTGTAAAGCAGGCATGCATTCATTTCATATTAATAACAGTGTCATAAATAGATCAATATAGAAGTATTATAAATAAATTGTGCAGTGCAGGTGTGCCTTGGGACATGTAATTGGACCTGGGATGAATATAGCCTGATCAACTATATTTGTCCGAGAGCCGACTAACATATGCCAGGGAGTGTCTGCAGTGGACAACAAATTTAAAACTTACCAAGAGCATATCATTAAGAATACTATAGGAGTATTTGGTAACAACAGTAGTTTAAACTCAATGCTAAGTTTACGTGCCTTAGTTATAGACAAATTCTTAACCCTATTCTCGTATGGAAGCAATGGCTGGATTCTATCAACCAAGCGACCCCTACTACACGAACTAAGTCATCGGAGGCAGGGTAGAGAATGATCCGAAAGAGGAATTCAAGGAAGAAATGCAAGCAAACCGAGACTCGGACCCTGAGAATAATGACCTACCCTTAGCAACTTCGAGCCAAAATCCAAATCCTCGACCGAGACTTCATGGCCCGACGCCTCTCTGTAATGAACTTCGATAGGAGGAGGCGCGAACAGGGTCAACCCCCTCCGTTCAATGGAGACCGAAGCTTTTAAAATCTGAGCAAGGGAGGCTCGACAAACTGAGTTCTTCCTATACTGGTCCGCTGGATAGCTCGCATTGGCGAACAAGGAAGGGCAACTATCCATCGAACCGAGGAGAATGATGCGAACACTGGAGTTAATACAGTTTGCATCCAACAGTTAGAGTCAACTTGTGGAAGAACCACAAATCAAAATGATGCTTTGAAGAGAGATCTAACTGCAACTCAAACTGAAGTCAGAGAACTTCGAGCACACACGGCAAGGTTTGAATTGCGCATGCTCGAGATGGAGCGTCAAATGGTAGAACTTAAGACTCATCAAACCAGTTCCCGTCGCAAGTAGAAGATACTCTATTCACTCCTCATTTTGGGTTGTGAAATAACCTTAGTATGTACTCTAAGTAGTACTCTTTTCATGTAATTATTCCTGTCTAGCAAGTACTGCCTCGTTAAATCTTTGTACTGTCAGGTTTCCTGTGTGGTATATTATAGACCTACCCCAAGGTCAAATTTTCTGAATTCTATGTAACTTTATACCAACTAATATGACAGACCTCTTTCTTCCTTTAAAGATCCTCGCTATCAATTCATACTCTGACTATGTAAGCAGTGTTGGATTAGTGTCTAAGTCCATAACTATTTTGGTATGTACTTGACCCGATGGTGCATGGTCCTTTTGGGTTGCCTTCACCAAAGCAACTTGATAGGATGAATTATGGAGAGAAAGGATTAAATATGATTTATTAATATACTATGGGAATAATATATTAAAGGAGAAATCATATTGTTTAATTAATATTAGTCAAGAATTAATAAGAATTAAGTTTGTGACTAAAAGAGATTAATCAAACTTAAGGGACTGGAAATGTAATTATAAGATAATTGCAATTGGGCTATGGATTGCCTTATATTATAAGGTTGGATGAATTTTATGGGGAAACCCATTAGAAATCGTCCAAGGCCTTTAAGGAAAGGAGTCCATGGATTGCTTAGGGCTTAAGCATCCAAATTAGGGTTTCCTTGTAAGATAACCCTAATAGCCTCACTATATATAGAACCCTTACGCTCTAAAAACGTGGTGAATAAATTGTCTAGGGTTTCCACACGTTTTTTGAGAGGCTCCTTCTCTTCTCTTCTTCATCCTCTTGCTCTTGGTGTTTGTGAACCATTAGAGGAGTGACATTTGTGACTCTAAGCTTTCTAAAGTCATTACAAGGAGGATTTGAGATTGTTATTGCTACATAACAATCAAGGTATGATCTAAACCCTAATTATACGCTGTATTGATTATCATATGCTAGATCTAGGGTTTATAGTCTTGGATAAATTGCATGTACAATAGAGAAACCTAGATCCAAGCATTAGGGTTTGTATGAGCACATAGGATGTTCTTATGTTCAAAACTCATCAGTGGTATCAAAGCCTAGATTGGTTTCTATTGTATTGATGCATTATGTAGCTGAAAATCGAATTCTGGCTTACTGTTCGACCTGACTCGGCGAGTCACTACTTGGACTCGGCGAGTTCCAAAGTGTGACTCGGCGAGTCAGAGCGTCAGACAGAGGAAATTTCGGATTTTGTTGCTGTTTTGCTTAAGGATAATTACCATATTCGTTTTAAACCTATAAAATACGAAATTTATTGTTTCTTAAAGAATATCCTTGCCAAAACACAAGATAATTACCAATTGATTAGATAATAACTTCCTTATATGATAAAGATTGGATTATTTGTATTAATTGGGTAACTTATTTTGCAAGAAATTGAAATTAGGTCAAATATAGATAATGATGAAATTAATTGTTTAATTTATATTATTTGTTATTTGATCCTTGTGTTATGAAAAGTTTCAATTTTCCCCTTTAGGTTTAGTTTTGAAATTTAAATAGTTGAAACCCTAATGTTTTGAAAAGGTTTCAAAACTTGCCCTCAAGTTTTGGAATTTAAAAGTTGATTAAAAGGTTTAATTTAGGAATGTTAAATTCTAAAACCCTAGTATTGTTTTGAAAAGTTCAAATCACACCCTTATGGTTTTATTAATTAATTAGGGTGTATAATTAAAAGTGGTTTAATAAATCCATAAAAGTTTAGGTTTACAATTTAACTGAATTAAAAGTATAATTGTTAAATTTGACCTCCTAGTATTTTAAAAGTGTAAAATACACCCTATACTATATATAGCATTAAAAGTCTAACATTATATATATGTATGAGTAAAAGTCAGTCTTACCATTAGTAGGCCTCATTCACGAAGCTGGTTTATGAGGGGTGTTTAAGGAATTTGCCTATAAAATGGCGATTGAATGGGTATCCACTCTTACCCACCGCACTCTTGACTAGTGGAGGGTCGTTAGCCGAACTGGTAGGATAGGACAAAACCTTCCATTATAAGTATAATGAAGTACAAAAGCAACTAAATGTTTTACAAATTCCCAATCTTAGTTACTTAGGCAAAAGTGAATTGATGCAATTCCATGAAATTACACTTTGTGCCCTTGCGAAGACGTTAGTGGAGCGTGTGTGGTTTACCGGCACACTAAATTGTTCTAAGCAAAGGTAGAAAAGGGTGACTCAATGTTTGTCATAGTTCGGTGGAGCGTGTGTGGTTTACCGGCACATCGAATAGGTGACTGTAACATGTGAGGGCACCATGTAAGCTTGCATGGTTATTCACACCCGCTTTGTGATCCTCGGCATCCCAGTCACAAACTAAAGGGGCATATCGAGATTTAAACATGCCATTGAAATGTTCAATGAATCTCAAAGGATCTAGGAGTTTTCATAGATTTAAAACTTAAATTTCTTTTTCGTTTTTCATGGTGGAAATTAGTGAATCGTCATTCACTTACTTTCAAATATTCTGCAACTAGATTACGGCATCTCTTTTCTAGGTTGTAGCGTATTGTGTTGGGTCCTAGCCTTAATATCTCATTTGGTAGATTTATTAAGGACTCAATCAATCAACTAACTTGAATTTGTTTTCTCCCTATTTATAGATGTCAAAGTACGACAACTATGGTCTTCCCAAATCCGGTGGAACAAGCATTCCACATGAAGATGATATTCCACGATTCGATCGAGGAACAAGAAATCATACTTCACTTCCTCCACCTCCTCCAATTATTCTCCGTAACTCACAAGTTCGAAGACTTGAAAAGTTCAAACTCACTCAAGCCCTTTTGGCAAGTAAACATAAAGAAGGAAAGTCAGTGTGTGCACACGTCCTAGAGATGAAGTCACACATTGATAGGTTAAGAATGTTGGGATCTGTTGTTTGTGAGGAGATCGTTGTTGATTGGGTTCTTCAGTCACTTCCTAACTCATATAGTGAGTTCGTAAGAGAGTACTATATGATGAACTGCGACGTGACCCTTATAGATCTCACCTATATGCTTATTGCTGCTGAATCAACAATGGTTTGGTGCAATAGAAAAGCAAAGTTGATTGGTGAATCTGCTTTCAAGACCTCTATGGATATAGACAATGGCAACGAAAGACATGCTATGATTGAAAAGTTTGATCATAAGAGAAAGGCAATGTATGAAGTAGTTCCATGTCCTGTTCCAAAAGAGTCAATTTGCTTTTATTGCCAAGAGAAGGGGCATTGGAGACGAAGCTGCCCTATTTACCTAAGAGATCTAAGAGATGGGAGAGTCAAAACGTATGGCTCTGCTTTAGGTAAAATCCATTGACTAACTCTTTTAAGCTCCTATTCTAGATTCTTAATACATAATGTGATAAGATTACAATTGATGTTTTGTAAGATCGAAGAAAAGAGAGGAAGCTTAAGGGAAGAAGTGAGCAGAATCTAACCGTGAAGAAATGGATTTCAATCGCATTACTTGAAGATTAGATTCTTGAGCTACTACTTAGAGTTAGAATTAGTTTGCTAAGAAAGATGTATTAGCATAGTTTTTCAATGAAATTGCATTGTAAGGACAAATTTTTTCCACATTAAAATAAATTTTGATTTTATATTATTTATTTATCCTTGCAATGGAATGCATGAAAATTGATGTTTGAGGGTTTTTAATATTAGCAATAATGGATTTGATTCTTAATTATGTTGTTTGTGGAAATGTCGAGAATTTACCAAATAGGGAGAGTTTCTCATCGCCCAAGTTTTAATTGGACAGAAACTTAGAATCATGCAACTTGGTTGCACGATGAATGAGAAATTTCATATTTGGAAATTAGACTAATTCATTGACAAAGTGTCAAGTGAAGGACTAGGAGATCGACTACACAAAGTTGTGTGTTGATCAAGTCCACAATAAGAGTAACAAAGATATTCGTCATGATTTACTAAAGGTTTAGTAAATATGATTATACTTATAAGATTAAGTGTAATTCTGAATTGATTGAAAAAGTTTAAATCAATAGCAGAACGAATAAGAAGAATCAAGTAGGCAGAAAGATAAAAGTTTCTCCATTCTAAGAAGAAAGGAGAGTAGCTTTTATGCTTTATGATAGGTCTTAATGATTAAGAACCATATCTCAATTGATCCTCTAAGTGAGTCTTAGTACAATTGTATGTCTAAGAAAAGGAATCAAGAATTGAAGAAATGGTTAAATCAAAAGGTCAATCATACTTCGTTCTAAAACAAGTGTTAGAGTTAAGATTGTGACATTGAGTGACAAATATTAGGTATGTTTATAGAATTCATCAAATGTGGAAAGTTGTGATGTCTTGGATAAGACAAAGACCAAGTAGGACCAATTTATGAAGTGTTTTTGATAAAACTACACTAACTCTTGAATATTTGTTTGTCAAGAAATGTTTATTGACAAGAGAATCTTATATGTCAAGGAGTCAATGGGAGTCTTAATCAAAATAAACCTTATCGATCATCACTAGCACACGAGTTGAGGTTTACAACCTATCGTGTTGACACTATTTTGTTTCTGTGCCATTCCAATCGAATTAATTATGCATATGAGTTCTATGAGTTCGCATTTGAATGCATAAAAGGCAAGGACCTTGATCAATGGAAAGTACATTGATAGGAAAAGGTGAGCTGATTAACTACTTGGAAGACATGGTGGGCAGCTGTGCTACCATAAGGCGAGAAATAAAGATTAAGAAAGTTCGGTCCATATGAGTTTGAATTTGTCGCAAACTTTAGTTTTGACAAATTCACATGGATAGGAACACATACACCATTAAAATCTAAGTGTCGTAAGATTCCCTCCTTCATGAAAATGACTGTGAGGAAATGCTTTCACTAATAGAGATTTTAAGACGATAATGATTGTGAAATTGTATTCTCGAATTCGATTATGGTTACGGTATCCCTTTCCATGATTCGAATTGTGAGATTTGACAATTAGTCTGAATTGGTTAGACACACATATAAGCTATCCAAGACAAAGGTGTATAAGTTCAAGAAGCCTTGATAAAAGATTATCAAAGCATTGGGTATTAGAAATATGAACTTAAAGAAATTCAATAGACATTGTTTTTCTGAAAGTTAAGCTGTTTCTGAATACATGTCAAAGCTAGTGGGAGCATAAGTGTTATGTTTATAATAATCATCATGATAGTAGGAGCATAAATGTTATGATTGTATGATTATTAAGGCAAGTATTGCAAGTTAGCAATATTAATTATAGAAAAACAAGAGTTACACCTTGCAAAGTCGTAAGGGTTGTAAAGTTGTTTTGCTATAATTAAGGGAGAGAATATTATGCTTAATTTCAAATCTAAAGGCTTAGGTTGTGGAATGTTAATAATTTAGTCAAGGAAACATAGTGCGTTCTTAAAAATTCGATTATGATTACGGCATTCCTATTCATAGTTTGAATTTTGAGAACGTAGCACATAAAATATTATGGCAGAAGATTGATAAAGTATCAAATCTTTATGTAAGACATTATGCATCGTGTCCCATATGCTTCGGGTATAGGATTGATTGCAAATGCTATAATATTTGACCATTCTAAAATTTTTCAAATGTCTAGCGCATTTAGAGGGAAAAAGGACAAGAATCGGTTTTGACTAAGATAAATTAAACAACTATCAAAGGACAATCCAAAGTTCGCCGAGGATTGGTCGCTTGTGAGTAGTTGGAAGCTTGATATTGGATGGACCATATCGACATTATTATGAGTAGATAAGACTCTATTAAGAATGAGTTTTCATGTGGAAAATATGGAAATGTTTCCATATTGGGAGTTAGATATTGAGAATCAATGTCTAGATTAGAAACTTTTATGCAAAAGGATGTTCAAAGGAATGTACTTTGAGTGAGAGACATCACATCTAAGGAATTGTATTGTAACAATCTCCGATAGAGGACTTTGTAATTTCATTGAAAATAGTCATTGTGACTTTAGTGCAGTGACATTACAAAAGGATCGTTGCATAAAATGTTAGAATCTAACGTATTCCATAAGTGGCAAGAATTTGATATTCTTTCACTTATGAAAAATGATTAGGAGTTGTGAAATGAGTATGATTGGAAATGTGTTCATTTGATCTATTTCACAAAGTAAGAACCATAGGTAAACATTGTGTGCATGCTAAGAGCATGGGACAAGTGTTGTAATAATTCAAGTAAAAAGTTGATTACCCGAAACAACAAATAATGAGTAATCGATATGGTGATAAATAAAATGTGTTTTATTTATGCTCAAAGGTTTGAGGCCATATGGGATTAGTATTATTCTTGTGTTTCACTTTGCATGTTTTGACTTCCTGAATAATTTAATTGGTTTAGAACAATCAAATTATTCGAATGGGCCACAATCGTTCATATGTTGGAAGTAGGTATGAATAAAGACTATCGTGAATTGGTGTGTGGATTGTCTAAAGAGCATTAGACATAAGCAAATGTTTTCTTCAACGTTCATGAGTGCTTATGAATGTGATTTGAGCATTGGATTAAGACCACGCTCACTTGGATCACTCCATGAATTGTATCAGAAGTGATTGGTGAGACGATAATATCTTATATTCTTGAAACCAAGATGTGTGAGTTGTATGTTGCAAATCGGTTGCACATTGATAATATGTAAACTCACCAGTAACTTGGTGTCATAAAACATATTGTTGTGTGTGATTCAGTGAGTGAGTCGAAGCGAGCATTGAATCAAAGTTTATCCGTTCCTTTTATCCAAAGTAGGATAAAAGCGATATCTTTGGGCCCCTCGATGATTTAGTGATGACAAACGTAAATGCTCGGCCGGGCTAGGCTAATTTGATTTGTTTAATTAGTCATTCGTCATAAATCGGAAGTCGAGAAATAGTACAGAGAGAATGATTAGAAATCATGTCTTATACGATATCTAGAATGGAGGAATATATGATCCCTTATCTAAAGGACACGCGTATCCGATAGGATCAGAGTTGACAGCGGCTTTGGAAAGCTACGATTGTAGATCCGGATCTGAAGTCATACGCATAATAGTTATTAGACTTATCCAAGTGGGAGACTGTTGGATTAGTGTCTAAGTCCATAACTATTTTGGTATGTACTTGACCCGGTGGTGCATGGTCCTTTTGGGTTGCCTTCACCAAAGCAACTTGATAGGATGAATTATGGAGAGAAAGGATTAAATATGATTTATTAATATATTATGGGAATAATATATTAAAGGAGAAATCATATTGTTTAATTAATATTAGTCAAGATTAATAAGAATTAAGTTTGTGACTAAAAGAGATTAATCAAACTTAAGGGACTAGAATTGTAATTATAAGATAATTGAAATTGGGCTATGGATTGCCTTATATTATAAGGTTGGACGAATTTTATGGGGAAAACCATTAGAAATCGTCCAAGGCCTTTAAGGAAAGGAGTCAATGGGTTGCTTAGGGCTTAAGCATCCAAAGTAGGGTTTCCTTGTTAGATAACCCTAATAGCCTCACTATATATAGAACCCTTATGCTCTAAAAACGTGGTGAACAAATTGTCTAGGGTTTCCACACGTTTTTGAGAGGCTCCTTCTCTTCTCTTCTTCATCCTCTTGCTCTTGGTGTTTGTGAACCATTAGAGGAGTGACATTTGTGACTCTAAGCTTTCTAAAGTCATTACAAGGAGGATTTGAGATTGTTATTGCTACATAACAATCAAGGTATGATCTAAACCCTAATTATATGTTGTATTGATTATCATATGCTAGATCTAGGGTTTATAGTCTTGGATAAATTGCATGTACAATAGAGAAACCTAGATCCAAGCATTAGGGTTTGTATGAGCACATAGGATGTTCTTATGTTCAAAACCCATCAAGCAGTTCATGTCATAAACTGTTATAGCAACTCACTACACTATCCCTGTCGATCTAATCTATCGTAGTTCAACGTTATTGAACCCGACATCTCTAGCGAAGTCTTGCCACCGTTTCATCTTTAACCCTATAACTAGAAATGCCTTCTCTCTATTTAAACAGACTCAATCCTTCGATAAATCCAACCTTTCTATCACCTACACCCTCAAGAGAAAGAGACAGTTATCATAGGATGAAAAATCCTTACAACTTCAACTAGAGCAATCAAAACAATGACGGAGATCCAACATGCCTGAAGAAAGGCAAGAACACCCTATATACGGATACCAGGAGATAACGAATCATTACCACCGAGGATAGTGCAGAGAACAGAGGAAACCACTTGTAAAGCATGTAAAGTGGTAGAGAAGATGAGGCGCCATACTAATATTTAATATTACCTAGTGAGATGGTAATTATATTACTCACACTATGAAATAGAATCATGTCTTCACATGGAAATGACTGACCAGCCACCGAAACACCCCTCCTACATATAGACTCGGCTACCTTTCAAGTTGCGGTCACAGATGCCATGAAAGTCATTATGACACACCTCAATGCAAGTAACACTAGTGGAGATGGAAATGATGTCGACACTTCAAATTCGTGCAGCAATCAGAGAAACCAACGAGTGTACCAACGAGAATACTCCAAAACACAAACCTAGCAACATGGAACGAAAGTTCATGAGTGAGAAAGGGAGCAGTTCAAAACAAGGGTCTACCAGAGGACAACAAAAGGTTTCTGTTCACCCTGTCACAACACCTACCACTCCAATACCTACTAGACGGTATGCTGGAAGACTTCTGAAATGTGATAAGGGACACACTACTCGTTTCTGTAGAGTACCGGCACAACCTATCTCACAGATTCCTGGCTGTTACAGGTGTGGCGAAACTGGACACTTCCAGAGGGATTGTCCAATAACAAGGAACTCTGGCGAAGATGAAAGAATCCTAGTGATCACCGCAGGAGAGACTACTCCGGAACCCCTATGAACAACGATATGCTTTTTCCAGTAAAATATAAATATAGAACTTAACTTTTATTAAAACAAGTACTAGATAAAAAGTAATTATAAATTACTTCCTCGTCCGAACACTTTTCCCGATCGGTTTCTCACTTGTTACGATAAGAAGTGCCCAAATAGCTACTATAAATGGATTGGCTTGGTCTTCACCATACCAATTCCATGTGCTATAGAAATACCCTTCATTTTCACCGTTGACTAACGAAAGCCTTTCGATCTGTAATGACAAACCCGACACAAACTTCCAAATCTTCTCTAGTTCAAAATCCAAAAGTACTCATGTGAGGAGTACTATACCTTTTGCAACCTTCCCGAAGTATTATCGACAAACTATTTAGGAATAGCACGCGTACAACGAGTCAAGTTCAAATGTTGAGGCTAGGAATGATTACAGCTAACCTATCACTACAAAGTGTGTATGCGACTTGTGTACACAAGGTGGTGATAGGAAAACCAGGTAAGAATTCAACCATGAACTTCCAAATGAAGCCGACTTATACTACGAGTAAACATTCTAACATTTAGATGAACATAAGTAAATAAACCCGAATCCACATAACCTATACCGATCAAAACAACAAACATGATAATGAATGTCCGCTGGAACACCCACACTAGAATCTAGATTCACTAGAGAACAAGAAGAGAAAATGGAACACAAGTGTCCACATCATCCCTCAAACAATTGAATTCCCAGTCGAAATGTGAATTTCGGGACGAAATTCTCTCTAACGGGGGGATAATGTAACACCAGCGAAATTAGGGTCAAAATTTAACTTCTATAAAACCATAATTGGGATATACCAAGTGGTAGATACCATAACAAGGTTTTTGGAACTATAGAGAACACTAAAATCCGAGTTATAACGAAGAAGTTGTGACCAATCAACGATCCGCGACAAAACCGACAAAACGTAGTGTAGTGTAAAAAGTGAGTTTAAGATAGACTACTTTTTAGCCTTAATTATCTTAATAAAAGTTGTAGAGTATGTCTCCACCTTCGCGTGTATATAAAGAACGTCGAAAACGGAGCTCGTATGCAAAAGTTATGGCCTTCCGAAGATACAGCTGTCTGAGAGCAGGACGCGTGTCAGAAACCCTAGTTTAACTGAACTCACGACATGAGCATCATTTCTCACAACATGAGGAGTCAAATCACCACTTTTAAGGCCTAGAATACACCATTCAAGTCTACGTATAAGACTCACGATGTGTGCCTTAAAACTCACGACGTGAACAGTCTGAATGACCCTTCCAGAGCAAGTTGATGAGTGACGCATGCCATGAGCGAAGCGGGACCAAACTCACGACGTGAGTTATGAAAAATCATGACGTGAGAGTCGAAATCTTGCCTATAAATAGAAATCAAAGCCTTCTGAAATTGGTTGCTCATTCCTATCCTCTCTCCTACTTCTACTCTCTGTTAAGCCCCTCTAAACCACCCCGAAGCCCCGGTAACACTCCTGGAACACGACGCAAGGCCCGACGCCCCGAAGTTCCCGAGACACTGCTTCTCTCCAATCGAAGTACTGCCCGCGTGAAGCCTTGGGTTTTATACTCAAGATCTGAAGGAAGTTCTATACTCCCGGGATTCCCGAGAATCCTGAGATTTCGGCTTTCTCCTGTCGAAGTTTTGCTTGATTCTTCTCTCGACTACTTCAAAACAACCACTTCAATCAAGTGAGTTCATACCCCTACAACCACACTTTAAATACGTTTTTAACTGCTTTTAAACAGTTTTAAGGGGGGGGGGGGGGTGGAATACAAGTAAACACATGGCTAAAATGGTGTGAAACATCGATCTTTTGCTATACTTTTCATACTGTTGTTTTAACTATCATATGAAGTTGTTATCATGCAAAACACCTCACAACACAACCTTACCTTCTTGGGATACAATACGTTTTATAAATATAAATATGTTTATTTATACGTTTGCATACTACATCATATCAAGGGTAATCATTTTCAACTATAACATGATGCTTTTACAAGAAAACTCAACTCATCGTCACGCCTTTGTAACACGATAGAAAAGGAAATCATTTCATACAAACGATTTTTCATCATATTACTCGTGAACTTGTTGTTAACCATCATGTGAGTTCAAACCGCTTTTATACACCTTCAAATACTTTATAATGCCATTTTAATACATTTCGGGGGAGAATACAAGTAAACACCAGGTTAATCCCGGGTGAAAACGTGAAAACTCTTGTTATACCTTGCATGCACTAGATTTATACAAACTGCATAGTATTCAGGGTAGCCATCCTTGTTAAACCATTTTATGCATTCAAAGAACTTATGATTTATGCTTTGTCAAACATTGTTAAAGAGGATAAACATTGCATACAAAACTATCACTTTAATACAGACTTAGTTGAGAATCTGTGAGACGATTACATCTTCAATGCTACCTTTTTGTTAAAAGGTACTACCTAAAGTCCTGTCTATTATAACCAGAGTCTCCCATTTGGAGAGCGTGTCAAATGTGTATAGATCTATACGGGAAGTCATGATCCCGCGCCCTGACTGTTAGCTACAGTGCTTTGGGTGATAGTTTGTCATAAACGTTTTGACGCCTGAAGACCGTCGCCACAGGCATATTATGTTTAGTATGGTTATAAAACTCACCGGATAGAGAATTATTATGGTATTCTGATTTTATGATTGAGTAGTTATTAAAACTATTCTTCATCTAGCAAATGTGATCTTCTTATAGCTTTATTATATAAAACTATGCCTCAACCTTTTAAGCATGTCAGTTGCTTGCGATTTTCGGTCTTGGACATTAGAGACTGCCTGTTACTTTAGGAAAATAAAGGATTTTCCTATATCTAAAACAATCAACTAATAGGAAAATAAGGGATTTTCCTGGCGCAACTATTTACAATTCACAACACAAACATCCATATGCATTTCATACTTTTATAAGAAAATAAGGGATTTTCTTGGAAAACGTACAAACTTTGGAATGGCTTACATTTTTCTCAAAACCGCTTATGAACTCACCAACTTAATTGTTGACACTTTTTATTTGAAATAACTTGTATTCTCAGGGAACCGCTAAGCAGGTTTGGAAACCAACTTTTGGGGATTAACGCTTTGACGTTAATTACTTCTATTGAAAGATGTTTATGTATTTATCTTTGAACATGTAACAAACACAATTATGTAAACATTTTGAAACCTTTATATGTATGCTGGTGTGTGCTTTCCTTACTATGAACTGTTATGATACTGAATATGACATCCTCCGCCCCTTAACGTTTCCGCCAATTTGGTTTGGGGTGTGACAAACTTCAAGAGCAATGGTGAGCACAAGCAAGCCTTATCTAGCACCAAAAACCGACTTTTCAAAAGTTTAGTATTATCTATCTTGGTTGCATGTAAGATCAAATGGTCAGAAACAAGTATTTCTACATAATATATTTAATATAATGTTGTTCTATCTCAATCTAAGCAAAACAAACCGTTATCATTAAGTAAAATAGAAATTTGAACTATGTTTTCATGAGTTTTACTCTTCAACATTCTGTCAGATTTGTTTACTCGATTTTAAAAGGTCATAACTCTCTTATTTCTTAACAACATCACGACATTATTTTTCTGAGCACTAGTTCTTTGAGTTCGATTTCGAACCCAATTGGCCTTACTGTAAAACATTAAAAAGCTGATTTTTGACGATTTTTACAAAAACGTTGCGCAAACAACACTTTTTCTGTGATCACAAGTCTTGCATTACATGATCAAGGGTCTTAAAACCCACCCTAAATATGGGAAAAAATATTTTAGAAACTCAACATATCCATAAAACAATGCCTAAAATTTCATGTATTAAAACCTTATAGAATTTTGTACATAAATTCATGAACTTTCAGCTCCATTTAGAACACATGCACCATATAGGGCTACATTCCCTAATTTGTGGAGGTTAAATACCCCAAGGGCTTAAACAAAAACCCTTATTTTTCTATAAAAATAATGATTTAATAACCATAAATCAAAATAATCATTTTCAGAAGAGATAAAAATTTGAAAAATTGTATTATTAATATACTCACAAAATAAGAATTCCATGTAAATATTCAGACGATTTGGACACTGTTTGGTATTTTATCCAATTTTTTCATTAAAGTGGAGCATGAATTTACATATTCGGGTCATTAGACTCAATGACGCTAACCAATATTTTTCTCAACCTTGGAAACATTATGGGAACTCGCAAAATTAAATTGAGAATTTTAGAAACTGTTTACCAATTATTTTGAATTTTCTCTATTATTTGGGCTTTAATTTATAATTAAATATAAAATGACCTTCAAAAATGTCTACAAAATTTCTGACGACCAATGCCCTTTGTTAGAACCAGTATATAAATTTTTACAATATTCCGAGTTCATTTTCATGCCTTTATGCATTTTTAAACACAAGGCACTGTGAATTCAATAATACCAATAATGAAACGAACAAACTTTGGGCACCTTGCGACACCACTAGTTGGATAGGTAGATCTTAGTTATTGGTTTAGTGAATTATATCTCATTAGAAACTATTTGTTCCGTAGGGCACTAGTAGAAATCGATCTCTACAACACCGAACCGCGAAGCTGGAACTACAAACTCTCCCTAGTGAGTATTCACAACCCCCTTTTTACTATTTTCATGTTTTCGGGTGGAAAAAATGCTATTGTTTTATGAGCTATCCGTACTATTTTATGAACTTGTTAAACTTTTTTTTATCAACTTGTTGAACTCTATTTTGTGAACTTGTTGCGCCTTGTTTTATGAACTTAATGATCTTGGAATGATATTGTTTTATGAACTTAATGAACTTGGAACGATATTGTTTTATGAACTTGATGAACTTTGTACGATACCCTTTTATGAAATTTGTGTTATGCACTCTTGATATGAACTTTGTGATATGAACTTGTTATGAACTTTATATGTTAAGTCCCCGAGAATCGAACTACAACCTATTAACTCGTATTCGAGTCGTTATGGATAACGCTATTTGGGGTAGACAACCCCCACTTACCCAGAACCGTGAGTGCATATTTCCATGAACTGACATCATGGGAACCATGGACATGATGGAATGGAGCAAGAACGGTCCTTAGGCTTGGTTGTGAACGAAGTGTTTTGGCATTCAACACTCATTTAGAGTTGGAACTTTTGCTGAATAAATCTATATTTTTGTACTAAAATGGTGTATCTTTATAAACCTGTAAACTCACCAACTATTTTATGGTTGAACCTCGTTTTTGCATGATTTTTAGGAAACGGTCAGTTAGCCGGTTTAAGACGCCACAATGATTTATGTTTATTTCTCTTGTTATGTACTAGGCTATGTAGTATGGAACTAAAATGTAATTATTGTTTCAAATATGATGTAAACATAAAATGCTCAATGATTATGGTTGGTAATCCTATTTACCTTGTGTTGTGAGACCTTAGCCTGTCACCCTTCGTGATTCTGCTTTAACGGGGTGTGACAACTTGGATCTAAGCTTTGGGTGTTAGGTCTTAATGGAACAAGTCATGGAGGTGGTTTTGGGTTGGCAGAACAGTACGTTGGGCGTACTCCCATGTACGCTGTGCGTACTGGGTCAACACCCTGATTCCGGGTCAACACTAGCGTACGCTGGGCGTACATGCTGAGTACGATGCACGTACGTAAGCAATGGGCAAAAAGGATTTTGGGCTCTCGGTTTTGTTGGGCCTTAGACTTGTCTAGGTTGGGCCTCAAGTCCACCTGTTGTAGCAAGACATTTGGGGCCTAGGACCATGTTAGATGTATTTGGTCTATATTGGGCCTTAGAAGCCTTTTTGGTTGGGCTTGGCTACTTTTGGGTTATTATGGATTTAAGCCTTGGAGGGAGGAGGCCCAATAAGGCAAAGGTAAAGGAGCCTTTTTGCCTTAAGTCGGGAATTTTGGTTTTGGACCTTTGGGTTAGAATGTTACCTAATTTCTAATTAGGATTTTATGCTTATGCGATTGGGATAGCAGTTCGCGAGTCATCCACTGAGTATGATTTGACACCCACAGTTTGAGTTGAGTCTTCCTTCGTAGTAGTCGTGGGTCGAAGGCATCAATGCCTGCCCACTAATTATGTTATAGCATGATGATTGTTTTTGTGATAATTATCAATCGTCTCTGTATTTGTATGATGAATCAGTAATTAGTGTTATGATATTATGTGGTAGTAGTAGGGGTGAAATAGACCCGATATCTGGTTGAAATAGACCAAAGGGGTAGGCCATCACCCAAATATGCTTTTCAATATATGGTTGAGATAGACCGAAGGGGTAGGCCAACACCCAGATATGCTTGGCAGTATCTGGTTGAAATAGACCGCAAGGGTAGGCCAACACCCAGATATGCTTGACACTATGTTGTGTAGTATGAGGTATATTAGGGGAACTCACTAAGCTTTATGCTTATAGTTTTTAGTTTCTGTTTCAGGTACCTCTAGTTCGAAGGGGAAGGGCCCGACTTGATCGCACCACATCACTCCATGTTTTTCCGCATTTAGTGAATTTTTGGGAATTGTACTATGATATTATGATACAATGTGACTCTTGAATACTTTGGTATCAGTTTCTTATGAATGGAATGAATTTAAAAATAAAAATTTTATCTGTATTTTTGGGATGATACATTCATTTTCCTTATTCTAAGGCTTCCAACTATTGATGATTATACCCTCTTTGTCCTTATTCTAATGCTTCTAACTATTGATGATTATACCCTCCAGAAGATCAAGTGGCAAGAAAGTATATGGTCTATTTGATAACAAATTTCAATCTGCTTTAAAAAGATTACAATTTGACAATAAACTTTCCATGGATAACCCATAAAAGAATCATAATTACATAAAATAATCACAGTAAAGGAATTACTTACAATCATAGATTCTTGTTGTGGAATTCAAATGGGCAAAACTTATGGAAGGGGAAGATCGGGTAGATCATCAAGAAGGACATAAATAACTTGTATAAATGAGATAAGGTGTTCTTCAAGTCCTCAAATATTTATAGCTTACACATTTCACATAGGCAACAAACTAATGTTATGGAAGTTACCTCATTTGAACCACAATAATCTCTGGTTCACATTATATCCAACTATTAGAAGGCCTCTTTGAGATCACATGTCATAAGATAGCCCAACACCAAAGAGAATATGAACGCTTATATTAAAAGCAATTTGCACCATTCTCAAAACAAACATCTGTGCAGGTCGTACAAGCCCATTCTTGCACAATGCATTTACCAGTGTTTCAATCCTTCCTTTTTCAGAAACTTTTACAGATCATTGATGTGTATGTGAGAACAATTGAATTATACAACCCAACGACTCACTTTCTTTTTCTCTTCTAATAGCATTAACCGTCATTATACTCATCATCTCTAAAAATCCCATAAAAAAATCAGAATATGTAACAACATTTGGAACATCTTTGTTTTACAATCTTGACTAGCCTGCAAGTATCTTCTATCCTACCTAAACTGCAAAACCCTTTAACCATTTTAACAAAAATCACCATATCATAATGAAGATTATTGAAACTCATCCATTAAAAAATAAGGCCTCATCCATCTTACACTTATCAGAAAACAACTTAATCACAAGATTATAAGTTGTTGTATCCGGTTTGCATTTGAAGTCAGTTAATTTCTTGAACAACCATAAACCATTATTGGCAACCCCAACCTCCTTGCATAGATTCAAAACAGAATCAAAATCTTTTAAAATTTACTACATAATGATCAATAGTGAGCCTCGATAACATCCTTAATGGATTTTGATTATTCTTGAATACTTTACAAGCAATGTTATACATGTATGAGTTGGTCTATACTCATGTTAGGTATTCGTTTTCAAATACATATGTGTATGTAATAGTATATATGAATTTCTAAAAGGCAACAATTACCCACATGGGTGAAAAATAAGTTGAGAGAGAGAAATAGGGGAAGAATGGAATTCATACCTCAATTAGTTTGCCTTGATACAACATACTCCAAAACCCAATAAAAAACCGAATTAAATAAACATTTGGTTTATTAAAAAATGAATATTACACTGGATGTCTTGAACTTCTTCGTCTTGTACGCTAAGACTTAGAAAAAGAAAAAGAATGGAGAAAAAGAAAAAGAACGGAGCCCTGTCTTCTTTGTCGGTCCAAGCGGGAAAGAAAACCTCTTCATTTACCCGACAATCAGCTAAATTTGGTCTTAATTAGCGAAATCCTTTGTTTGAGGCATTACCTTGTTCATCTACGGTCCTAACCCCAACCCCAACCAGAGCATCTTCAATAACAAATCCAAAATATGTAGTTTGATAGGGGGAGTATATCTTCACCTCGCCGCTGAAAGTCTGAGATGCAACTGATATTCTATAATACAAAACCATTTTCACTTCACAACCATACCAAGTGGTATGATGAGCCCTAAACAATTCAACTTGGATTGAAAACCAATAACATATTGAAGGGTAGAAAGGAACTTAAATTGATAAAAAGAAACTTACCAGTTGTTAGGGTGTAAAGTCATGATTGGATGTGGAGTGTTAGGCTTGTGTAAATGGGTTGAATCTTTCTTATAAATAGGAAGTGAGTGACTCCCATTATGTAATGAACCACTTGGAGAGCATTAGTTTTAGAGAGAGAAATAGGAAACCCATTTGTACTCTTTCTAACTATACTAATGAGAGCTTAAAAGATTTATTTGCTCTATGTGTTCTTGATTGGTATGATGATTCCCTAAAGCTTTCTTATTCCGCACATGCCATCATGATCAACACCACTACAATTGGTATCAGAGCTTATAATTTCACATCAATTGGTATGAGAGTTGGTGTTCTTGATTTGATCAAGAATTGATCCATGATGGCATTCTATATTTGGTGATTCTTCATTTTTAGATCTTTGATCTTTATGTTTTAGAGAGTTTGGATTCTAGAAATCGAATTAATCTTTAATTCTATTCATAATTCAATTTTCTTCACTAGAATTCAAGTGATTTTTGCTTTCTCTCTCTAGAAAACTCATTCAAAATCATTTTCTCTCTCTAGAAATTCTTGGATTGTGATTGTTGAAGATATCAAATACAAAGTCAATGAAGATCAATTTTATGGGTTGGTGTTAAGCAAATTGATTTCATGGGGTAATATGGTTTCTTATGGAGATTTGAAGGATGATAATGGAAGCTTGATTTTTCAACCACTTTGTAAGATTGTATGGTCGAATAAAATTGCCTTGTCCATATTAGTTCGTAGTAGAAATCAAAAGGAAGGAGAAGAAAGACATTTGTTTAATAAGAAATACATTTCTTTAATTGAAAACCCAAATAATCTTCGTGCTCTTAAGTTTGTTGAAGTTCAAGACAATGGAGTTCAATATGATGTTCTTGAGGTTCTTGATGTTCTTGACGTTCTTGATGTTCTTGAAGTTCATAATAAGAATATTCAAGTTGATTCTCATGAAGATGAAAAAGTTTTTTGCTCGATTGGAGTTCAAATCGATGATATTTTGTGTTCTTGTGATTCGTTTGAAGGAATGATTCCTTATCATAAGCCGGTAATCCAAGAATTTCACAAGTATCAAATTCCAAAAGATTTGATTCAAACTTGCAAAGTTGATGTTGTGGAAAGTGGGTTTGTTCATGAAATCAAATCTTCAAGATGCAAAAATATGAGAAGAAAAAGAAGAAGAAGAAGATTAAACGCAAAAACAAGTGAGTTTACTCACAAAAATCATCAAATGTTGTCGTGGAGCAAATTTGAGTTCCAAAGCAACAATCTCCAAATGTTGCATTGAATTTGAAGTCAAAACCCAAAAGTATTGATGGTTCTTATGAAGATGTTCTTGGATCATTGAAGAACACGAAGAACACGAAGAACGAGTTATACATCATGTATAGTGGGTGATACAATGTTCAAATTGGAGATTTTATCGTTCCAACAAAAGAACCAAAATCTTCTAAATTTGATTCGTTTGTTGAAAATGAAACTCGATTCGTCAAAAAGGTATCACAAATTCTCAAATGGATTCCAAAACGTTATTGATTACAAGTCTTGCTTTACGTTTTTCTTTTTTGATTGTTTTGTTTCGGTTAGATCGAATTTGTTTCAAGCCCAATTGTAGATCCAATCTATTTTCTTCCGTTGATGAAGTTCAAACCAAATTCAAAATCATTTGATTAAACATTTTTGTTGAAATCAAATTTTTGAGCCCAAGTCATGAATCCAATTTTGTTCAGTTTGAAAGCCCAAATCAAAATAAGAATTGTTTATATTTTTAAAGCCCAAATCGGGTGTTTCAAAGTTAGTGTTCGATGGTCAAAATAAGAACACTGGAAACGATCATTGAAGTCGAAAGATGATTCAAGAAGTCGTTGATCACGAATCAATGTTCGATTTTAACTAGAGTTAAAATCAAATCTCAAAATTGATTTGTACTCCTCATAGAACATCACGAATCGAATGATTGATGATTCAATCCAATTTTTTTTATCGTGATCGTATCTTATGAATTCAATTCTAATCTGAATTATTGATACTCGAAATCGATTTGAATGATGATATTGATTCTCCTTGCGTAATGATTGGATCGATGGCTGATCAAATCTGTTATTGGCTGCTCAAATCTGTTCTTGAAGTTGAATTCGAAAAGTCAAACTAGAAAGTCTAAATCGTTTTTGTGAGTTTGTTCATTGTGCGACTGATTTGGTTTGGAATCGAGAATCAAATGTCGACTAGTATTACCTGATGTTGGTTCGAAATTGTGTTGGTATTGATTTTGGATTCGATGGGTAAATGCTTGAAATCGGGTCTAATGGTCGATGGTATATGTCGATGTGCGAAGCCTGGATTTTGAGAGTTCGTTGACGATTTTTTTTTTTTTTTTTTTTTTTTGAAAGTCGATATGCGAAGCATGATTTTTGAAGAATTCGTTGCTAGTGGTCTTCAATTTTGGACTGGTGTTAATGAGTTCCGAAGGCTTGTTGTATGTATGAATGTGTGATGGTTGACGGGTATGTAAGAGCACAAGTTCATGTATTGTCGATGGTAGTTATATGCTTGATTTCGAAATGTGTTTAACTTGGGTATCGACATTAAGGGTCGATTGAATGTGGACTTAATTTCGAATGTTGAGTCCTTGTGGAGTTGATTTCGAATGTCGACATCGAGTGCATTGTGTCGATGTACATAAACGAGATTCTTGACTTGGAAGATTTGGGTTACACTCGACACTCGACGGGATGAGTGGAATCGAGCATCGATGTTCGAGGTTCGAAGGTTTGAAATGGGGTGTTCCGATTGTTGGTTGATTGAAGTTCGAATCAAACAATAAATGCTTGAGATCGAATGTGTTTTTGGGTATTGGAGTATTCTCGTTCGCATCTGGTGAATTGGGGAAGGAAGAAAACAAACATTTTCATTTCGCAGCCTTTATCTTTCAATGAACCGGCAAACTTCACCCACTTTCGACATTGAGTACAATTTTGAGAAGAATGCAGGATTTTTGTTTTGTATCCTGAAGTTTCGAAGACATGGCAGAATTGGTCCAGTTTTGAAATGGTGATAAAAAATGTGAAGAAAGCTGAAATTTCTCTATTAGCCCTTGAAATTTTGAATTATTGGAAGAAAATACCCAACTTCGAAAATGGGCTAACAAAGATGAGAAATGGAAGATTTTACATTTCAGACCACTGCAGTTTGTGCAAACTTACACTTTATGCCCAGTTTCGCAAATAGGGTAGAGTTTCGCATATTAAGCTGTTTTTGGCGCAACGAGTCCCTGCAGAATTCAGAAAGTGACAGTTTTTACCCGGATTTTGGAAAATCTTTTTACTCTCACCCAAAATTCGAAATTTTTCACAAATTGAAAATTTTTTCGAGGCTTTTTCATGATTGTTTATCCGTGCAAGTTTTTCGGGTGTTTCATTTTTGGTACACATCAAGGGGTAGTATTATGAAGATTAATCCTCGGGAGCTTCTCACCCTTAATGGGTTTTATAATCATTTTTTGATTATAAAAAGGGGGAGAATGAAGAGTGGGTATTCGAAGCTTCGAATATTTATTTGCGGATTTGAAAACCGGTGTTAATTCGAGGGGGAGTGTGACATCCCCAATTTTCACGGCCAGAAAAGACCGATTTTGTTTATGCTTTATAAAAATCAGAGTACTTCAATTCATAAAAATGTTGCGGAATTTGTTTCCAGAAAAACACGATAAATACATTATCAAAACATTTTCAAAGAAACGTATTTTATTCATTTTAAAATGTTGGGATGTCATCGTCAATACAGATACATAAGCATAAACAGAACTTATATTTATTTACACTAGTGATCTACATCTCTTTAAATCTCTCAGTGTAATGGGACTTCGTATCAATACCTGTGATATAAATAAACTGAGTAGGTCAGGTTGGGAAACCTGGTGAGTACATAGGGTTTTCAACCCATAATAATATAATTATTATGTTTAAACGAACAATCAACCCAATTACCCATCCTTATTATCTTTTTTACTCTTAAGGATTTAACCTAAGAGTTATCTATCTTGCCTTCATTTATTCCGAAGTCCCTTACTTCCAGGGTTATAGGACTGGCACTAAATCCATAGCTGCCAATGCTCGTTCGTAAAGCACTAATTCCATAGCTACTATAGTTTATTCTGTTGGATTAGTGTCTAAGTCCATAACTATTTTGGTATGTACTTGACCCGATGGTGCATAGTCCTTTTGGGTTGCCATGGAGAGAAATGATTAAATATGATTTATTAATATATTATGAGAATAATATATTAAAGGAGAAATCATATTGTTTAATTAATATTAGTCAAGAATTAATAAGAATTAAGTTTGTGACTAAAAGGGATTAATTAAACTTAAGGGACTGGAATTGTAATTATAAGATAATTGAAATTGGGCTATGGATTGCCTTATATTATAAGGTTGGACGAATTCTATGGGGAAACCCATTAGAAATCGTCCAAGGCCTTTAAGGAAAGGAGTCCATGGGTTGCTTAGGGCTTAAGCATCCAAATTAGGGTTTCCTTGTTAGATAACCCTAATAGCCTCACTATATATAGAGTCCTTATGCCCCAAAAACATGGTGAACAAGATCCTTAGGGTTTCCACACGTTTTGGGCAGCCTCCTTCTCTTCTCTTCTTCATCCTCTTGCTCTTGGTGTTTATGAACCATTAGAGGAGTGACATTTATGACTCTAAGCTTTCTAAAGTCAATACAAGAAGGGTTTGAGATTGTTATTGCTACATAACAATCAAGGTATGATCTAAACCCTAATTATATGTTCTATTGATTATCATATGCTAGATCTAGGGTTTATAGTCTTGGATGAATTGCATGTACAATAGAGAAACCTAGATCCAAGCATTAGGGTTTGTATGAGCACATAGGATGTTCTTATGGCTAAAACCCATCATATTCATCGGGTACTAAATCCATATCTACCAGTGTTTATCTAATAGGTACTAAGTCCATAGCTACTAATTCCGAACAGGTACTAAGTCCATAGCTACCGGTGTTTATCCAATAGGTACTAAGTCCATAGCTGCCGATGTTTATTAGGCACTAAGTCCATAACTGTCAAGGTTTACTCACATCATCTTTTATCTCTCATCATTCATCAACCCATGTCATGCCCAACATATTCGTATATATAACATACGTATACAGTTTAAAACCTTTAAAACATGTATAAAATGTTCATCCAGCATAGACAGCAAGTATTCAGATAATATGCACACATAGCACGTAGTTTATATAAAATACTTCATATCTATGTGTAAGATGAAAGGGACTATGCACTCACTTGATTAGGTGGTGACTCGGTACTTGAACAACACTTTGTTATCTCAAAACAATTTTTCCTTGACCAAAACCTAGTATTAATACCACTAGAGTTTAGTTTTAACGTTAATCGCGACTAATTAATAGCCTAGTTATTATTACTATTATATAAGTGTTAAATAACACTCAATATAACTCATAATAATAGCCCAAATAATTATTTTAAGGTCCTAATAATGTTACTATAATTAAATAAAAGCTATATTAAATATAGTATAGGCGTAACTCACTTACAGCGGGTTTTTATTAAAAACCGGGCTTCGCTGGAGCAGCGTTTCCGAGCCGAAAGCTTTTCTTCTCGGAGCCGTCGGGCGCTCCAGGGCTTTCTTCTCGTGATAGGGAGGTTCCCTAGACTTGGGAGGGGTTTAGGGAGGTTAGAGAGAAGTTAGAGAGAGAAAGAAAGGTTTGAAGGTGTGAGGAAATTATGAAGAGTTCATCTCTAATTTATAGGAATTGTATAGTAAAGTAGTCTCCAAGCTTCGTCCGTAACTTTTTCATACGAGCTCTGTTTTTGTCAGTCTTTTTACCGTTGAGTTCCTATTAATGATATCTTCAACTTTCATTTAGACCTCGTTGGCTAATTCTCATTCTATCTTGGATTTACAAAACTGTATCGAATTCGCCGCGCTCGAAAAGTAGAGACTAAGCTTCGTCCATAACTTTTGCATGCGAGCTCCGTTTTTGTATGTATTTTTACCATTGAGTTCCTATTAATGAGATCTTCAACTCTCATTTAGAACTCGTTGGCTAATTCTCATTCTATCTCGGATTTACAAAACTGTATCGAATTCGCCGCGCTCGAAAAGTATAGACTAAGCTTCGTCCATAACTTTTGCATACGAGCTCTATTATCGACTTTCTTTATATCCACGCGTTGGTATTTATGAGTACTACATCTTTCATTTAGATCCTGTCGGCTAGTTCTCACTCTATCTCAGATTTACAAAACTGTATCGAATTCGCAACGCTCGAAGAGTAGGGACTAAGCTTCGTCCATATCTTTCGCATACGAGCTCCATTTTCGACTGTCTTTTTATCATTTAACTCCTATTAACAATATCTTCATTTATCGTTTAGATTATTTTGGCTAAAAATCGACTGATCTAAAATTCAGATTTCGGGTTGTGCACTGCTATGCTAAATCTTAGAAAAAATCATAACTTCCTCATACGAAGTCAAATTTGGATGTTCTTTTTATGCACACTATTGGTTTAACATATACTACGACTTTCGTTTAGATCGCTAAGGCTAAATCTCGCTCTATCGTAAATTCACTATTTACGCCTCCCGGTATCGTGTCGGTTCCGTCGCGAAACTTCGACGGGTCATAACTTCTTCGTTATAACTCGAATTTCGGCGCTCTTTATATGTACGGAAACCTTATAACATATACTACAACTTGGTTAAGATTATATATTCTAAATAATCTTTTGCCAAAAAGTTGTTTTCGACCCCTATTATCTAAATTGACTAGCTCGGATCTACGGTCGTTACAATTATCTCCCCCTTAGGATGATTACGTCCCAGAATCATCAACGAAATAGGATTGTATAATGACTCCATACGTTATCTCTTCATCCTAGGTAATAACTGTAACTTCTATGTTGCTTCGAACGAGTATCTAACTCTTGGACTCCTTGACTGCAGGCGGTGCTCGGTCTTGCACCTGCTCGTTAGACTTTCAATCATGACCTTCGTGTCGCAATCTCAATCCTCACTGGATACGAACTTAAGATAAGTTCTTTTATTACTATAATGGACTGATGTGTCATATTCTAATGACCTATCATCGTATGTTGTAACGCTTAGACTCAGGTCTCTTAGAGTCAAATCCCAGAACAGGCTACCTTCCTTCATGTTCAAATGGGATATAATCACATCTTAAAAGGTAGCATTTCTAGCTACAAGCAACTATCGCGATACCTCTACTGATCTCTTTGATTATCTTTTATTTCAATCTTTCGGCTTAAGTCAGATGCTACATCGAACTTGGTTCTCTGAACCACGTAACATACTCATCGTAGTCGGACTCAATTTGATATGACCACTAGGGTCGGAATAACAATCATCTTCTTAGTCATTACCAAAATGATGGTAACGACATACTTGAATAAAACGAAATCGATTACTAGTTTCTTGGTAACCGTGTGACTTTCCTTGATCCAAGCGTGAATCCTATGCTTCCGGTAGTATAGGCCTCTACTACCATTCACACCTACTCATACTCGTCCCAAGTATCGTCTCGCAGTTTTCCAAGTCACCATACAAGAAAATCACATAACAATTTAACACACCAGATAACAAAACGAAGATTTTATTATTTCTTGAAACTATTACATACGTATTCAAGTTCACCCTAGACTATGCCTTTAATGGGCTACATCATACGATACTATGGCTACTGCATAACTTGATCTTCAGGTATAAAGTCCTCATCCTTGATTCCTCGCATGGTTCTCTGCTTCGTCGAGGATCATGTGAAATTCCCTTGGCCTTAGTGACGTTTCTGGTCTTGCTGCTTTATTTTTCCTTGGGCAGTCTCTGGACATGTGCCCCTTGCCTCCACATCCATAGCATACTTTATCATTATGTGTGCAGTCTTTGGAATAGTGACCAGTCCTCCCACACTTGTAACAAGTCACTTCTTCGTTGCACTTCCCACATGCTTCTTCTTGCATTTATCACACCATCTTGCTTCAACTCCATCTCCTCCTCCAAGCTTTGAGAATTTGCTTTCCTTGTTGGACCTTGAAGATCCTTCAAACTTCCGCTTCTCTCCTGCCTTATCTTTTTCTAGACCCTTTTCTCTTATCTGGGCCGCTACGTTCTTAGCTCCCCTAACAACTGTTTTCAAGGTAGTTTTCATTTTGACCATTGGGCCAAAGTCAGTGGGCAGTCCGTTAGCAAACCTATCAATCTTGGAGAGTTCAGTAGGCACCAAGTAGGGGAATAGCTTCATCCTCTCGGTGAATGCGGTGACATACTCATCAACACTCATCTTCCCTTTCTTCAGGTTCTGAAACTCGTTGTTTAGGTCTATCAGATCTATCTCCGAGCAGTACTGCATTTTCAACTGTTCCAAGAACTTTTCCCATGACATCCTTAAGGCTTCTCCTCGTGGCATCGTATCTGCCAATAGCTTCCACCAGCTCAAGACTCCAGTTTTCAGTTGTCTTACGACGAAGACGGTCTTCTGTTTCTCGCTACAGTCACAGCTCTCAAACACCATTTCCATCTCGGAGATCCAATCCATAATCTCAACAGGCTTTGGGCTTCCTGAGAGACCTGGTGGTTTCACACCCAAGAAATTCTTGTACATTTGCCCATCCTTGTCGTTTCTCCTCTCCGGGCCATCTTGAGTCCCCACTTGACTCACTTGGTGGCTGTAGTTCCCTTTCTCCGATTGCTCGGGAATCAGCTCGGGTTGCTCAGTGGGCATAGTAGGTTCGTCCCTATTCGACATCCTCCTCATTTCTTCCCTTTGTTCAGCTAGCATAGCCCGAATCATGGCTTGAACTCTAGCCATGGTGACTAGCTCAGGTGCAACTTCTTCTACAACAGATATTTGCTGAACCACTGGGGGTTGGTTCCTATTCTCATTTGCATTCACGTTTCCGCTACAGGTCCTTGCCATCTTGATCTATACACCGAATAAGGTGAATCTAGACCTTTACTTAGGATTGACGTTTAAATCATCCTTAACACTCCGAAACGTTTACATGCTAGTTCTAATATCGTAGTCGTACGTTTAGAATCCTAAACACATAAGGTTTCTAGATCCGGTCGGCAACAGACCATAGATCCGAATAAATAACAACATATAAGGCATAAAGCATTTAGCACATAAAAGCATTTTAGGCATAATTCCTAAAATAAGCCAGTGCTCACACCTCACAATCATCGCTTAGCATTCTAAGTTTAAGTCTAGAAATAAATCCATATTCCTAGTTCGCTTAAACTAATGCACTGATACCAACTGTGACATCCCCAATTTTTACAGCCAGAAAAGACCGATTTTGTTTATGCTTTATAAAAATCAGAGTACTTCAATTCATAAAAATGTTGCGGAATTTGTTCCCAGAAAAACACGATAAATACGTTATCAAAACATTTTCAAAGAAACGTATTTTATTCATTTTAAAATGTTGGGATGTCATCGTCAATACAGATACATAAGCATAAATAGAACTTACATTTATTTACACTAGTGATCTACATCTCTTTAAATCTCTCAGTGTAATGGGACTTCGTATCAACACCTGTGATATAAATAAACTGAGTGGGTCAAGTTGGGAAACCTGGTGAGTACATAGGGTTTTCAACCCACAATAATATAATTATTATGTTTAAATGAACAATCAACCCAATTACCTATCCCCATTATCTTCTTTACTCTTAAGTATTTAACCTAAGAGTCATCTATCCTGCCTTCATTTATTCCGAAGTCCCTTACTTCCAGGGTTATAGGACTGGCACTAAATCCATAGCTGCCAATGCTCGTTCGTAAAGCACTAATTCCATAGCTGCTATAGTTTATTCATCGGGTACTAAATCCATAGCTACCAGTGTTTATCTAATAGGTACTAAGTCCATAGCTACCAATTCCGAACAGGTACTAAGTCCATAGCTACCGGTGTTTGTCCAATAGGCACTAAATCCATAGCTGCCGATGTTTATTAGGCACTAAGTCCATAGCTGCCAATGTTTACTCACATCATCTTTTATCTCTCATCATTCATCTACCCATTTCATGCCCAACATATTCGTATATATAACATACGTATACAGTTTAAAACCATTAAAACATGTATAAAACGTTCATCCAACATAGACATCAAGTATTCAGATAATATGCACACATAGCACGTAGTTTATATAAAATACTTCATATCTATGTGTAAGATGAAAGGGACTATGCACTCACTTGATTAGGTGGTGACTCGGTACTTGAACAACACTTTGTTATCTCAAAACAATTTTTCCTTGACCAAAACCTAGTATTAATACCACTAGAGTTTAGTTTTAACGTTAATCGCGACTAATTAATAGTCTAGCTATTATTACTATTATATAAGCATTAAATAACACTCAATATAACTCATAATAATAGCCCAAATAATTATTTTAAGGTCCTAATAATGTTACTATAATTAAATAAAAGCTATATTAAATATAGTATAGGCGTAACTCACTTACAACGGGTTTTTATTAAAAACCGGGCCTCGCTGGAGCAGCATTTCCGAACCGAAAGCTTTTCTTCTCGGAGCCGTCGGGCGCTCCAGGGCTTTCTTCTCGTGATAGGGAGGTTCCCTAGACTTGGGAGGGGTTTAGGGAGGTTAGAGAGAAGTTAGAGAGAGAAAGAAAGGTTTGAAGGTGTGAGGAAATTATGAAGAGTTCATCTCTTATTTATAGGAATTGTATAGTAAAGTAGTCTCCAAGCTTCGTCCGTAACTTTTGCATACAAGCTCCGTTTTTGTCTGTCTTTTTACCATTGAGTTCCTATTAATGATATCTTCAACTTTCATTTAGACCTCGTTGGCTAATTCTCATTCTATCTCGGATTTACAAAACTGTATCGAATTCGCCGCGCTCGAGAAGTAGAGACTAAGCTTCGTCCATAACTTTCGCATACAAGCTCCATTTTTGCATGTCTTTTTACCGTTGAGTTCCTATTAATGAGATCTTCAACTCTCATTTAGACCTCGTTGGCTGATTCTCATTCTATCTCGGATTTACAAAACTGTATCGTTATATGTACGGAAACCTTATAACATATACTACAACTTGGTTAAGATTATTTATTCTAAATAATCTTTTGCCAAAAAGTTGTTTTCGACCCCTATTATCTAAATTGACTAGCTCGGATCTACGGGCGTTATAGGGAGTTTGGTCTAGATTGCGCAAGCTCGTTGGATATTGAAGCCATGACATCTAATCCTAACTTTGAGGGGGAGAATGTTAGGGTCATGCTTGGATGTGGAGTGTTAGGAAGTGAGTGACTCACATTATGTAATGAACCATTTAGAGAGCATTAGTTTTAGAGAGAGAAATTGGCATACTCATTTGTACTCTTTCTAATTCAACTAATAAGAGCTTAAAAAGATTTATTTACTCTATGTGTTCTTGAGTTTGTATGATGATTCACTAGATATTTTCTTATTCCGCACATGCCATCATAATCAACTTCACTACACCAGTTGGAATAACAGAAGACAAACCATGGAAGCTAGCAAGACACATACAACAATTTAGAACCCAATTGGGAAGAAATTATGTGGGTACCTGACTTAGGGATTTTGGCAATCGATGGAGAAAATTTGACCGATACCCGGTTAACATTATCTTAAATCCTAAAAAAAACAATTAACCACAAACATAAATTACATAAATTATATGGACCTTAAATACTAAATGAAGATGAAGTCGACCAAAAGAGGAAGTCAAATGAAGTCGGCGTGAAGAGGAAGTCAAGAGGATGACTCGGGGAGGTGGCGGTAAAAGAAGTCCTAAGAGTGGTAATCAACATCGGGGGAAACAATGTCATCAAAAAGAAACACCCACTGCTAAGTCTTCTGCATCTTCATGAGGTCAAGCTGACACGAAGCAAACAGGCATGATGCTTTCATACACAGCCAAACGACGCCGTTTCTGTAATCCCAATGTCACATCAGGCTGATGTATGGCTGATAAGAGTTTAAGCAGGTGAACAACTTACCACCAAATGACGGAGGGATGAGGAGTGGTCGGTGGGAAACCGCTAGTCGACGTAGAAACCCTAATCTTACCGAAAAGGGTCTTTCATATAGGTAATTGATATATATATATATATATATATATATATATATATATATATATATATATATATAGAGAGAGAGAGAGAGAGAGAGAGAGAGAAAGAGAAAAAAGTGTAAGTTTAATTAAGAAAATAAAAAAGGTTGAGAATGAGAGAATCATTCTCAGTCACTCATTTATTTTTGCCGCAAAAACCTCCATCGTACCGGCGCAAATGAGAAAAGAATACACATGAGTTTTCTAACAAAACATTTTTCTTTAAACTATGCTAATCATTACCTTTATATATATATATATATATATATATATATATATATATATATATATATATATATATATATATATATAGGGAGAGGTTCAAATAAGAACAAAAAAAGATTAACAACTCTAAGAACCTCCATTTTATAGTTATTAAACATTTGAATGCTTATTAAACATTTAAAAATCATTTTTTTCTTTTCTTTTTTGATAAGAAAATGACAAATTCATAATTTTACAGTTTAATATTTTCATTCACATTGTAACACAATATATATATATATATATATATATATATATATATATATATATATATATATATATATATATATATTACATAATTTCATATAGTCCATTTACAGTCTAATACACAAAATTCACAACTTAATACAATTAATTTTACAATAATTCAAAATTTCAAAGAAGTCAAACACAAATTCTACTATCACCAACCACTACAACACACTGTCACCAAACACATGTGTCACCGTTGTAACCATCCTTTACTTCCAAATCCGATCTGTATACAAAATCATGTATTGACAACTTAAATAGTATATTCACAGTTTAATAAACTTATATGTATGCCTTTAAATATGAAGGCTATTGTTTCTTTTAAAGTTTAATATAGTTTATATTTTATACAATTTATTTAAATTTAGAGAAAATCATATATGTGTATAATGATTCTTTTTTTTAAACACAAAATTTTAAAAAAAAATCATAGCTTAATAGAGTTAATTTATAGTTTAATTCTGTGAATTCACAATTTAATATACAAAATTCACCATTTAATATAATAAATTCACAGTTTAATACAGAAAATTCATAACTTAATACAGTTAATTAATAACTTAATACAATCAATTGTCTCTTTAAAAAAAACTTAATACAATCAATTCATAGTTTAATACAATCAATTCACAGCTTAATACATAAAACTAGTAGTTTAATACAATAAATTCACAGTGTAATACAGTTTAATACACAAAACTTATATATTTACAACAATATTCTCAACTTAAAACTTATATTTATACATTCATATCTGGAGGCATTTGTGTATATTAAAATGTGAATTTATTATATTAAGTTCTGAATAAAATTCACAGATTAATACACTAATTTCACAACTCATTTACACATAAAATTTAGATTTGGATAAAAAAAATTAGAATTTACAGTTTGATGAAACATTTCAGACACTAATTCATAGCTTAATTCCATATTTCAAACACTAAAATGCACAACTTATTGCAAAAACAAAAAAACAAAAAACAAAAAACAAAAACAAAAACAAAATTCATAACATAATACACGCTTCAGACACTAATTCAAAGCTTAAAACAAAATTTTAAACACTTATTCAGAACTTAAAAACTTACAGATCTCGTTGAGGCATTTCATCAAACACCTTGTGTGCACATTATTTCCAGATCTGATGTGATTTATAGATCTAAGATTGTCATATTCCTTAGAGTCTTCGGATATTCAAGATCTGATCTTATTACCGTATAGATCATTATCGAAGCAGATCTGAAGCAACATGAAGACGGTGTTTGGAGGAGAAAACAAAGGATGTAGTGGAGATAAGCAGAAGGAGGAAGAGGTGTCGGTGGTGGAACAGCTCTGATATGTGGAGATGCTAGTGGTGGTGTTTATGGAGGAGCAGAAGCGAGAGGAGTGAAAAGAGGTCGCAGTTATTGGAAAATCACAGATATAGAAGATCTGGTAAAACGACATTCAGAAAATTGCAGATCTAAAAGATCTAGTGTTGCGACAATCAGAAAAACATTGATCTGGAGGTTGTCGGATAATTATAGATATAGAGGATACAGAAAAATTACAGAGTTGGACATCGAGAGTGGCGGAGGTGGTGGAAGAAAGACCATGCAGGGACGTGACAACAATCTTCCAGCAGTAGTGTTCTCCCGGCAGCGACAATGGTTATTCTAGATCTAAGACATTTCAGATCTATAGTTTCAGATCTACAAATCTAAGTAGATTCTGATGGTTTTGATGAGAGGATAAGAAGAAACAACAGTTGATCAAATTTGTCGAGGAAGAAAGAGGCCATGACATCGGTAAGGATGCGACGGTGGTGGTGGTAAGTTCGTCGGCAATAGTGGCTGCAGTAGGTGGAAGGTGGTGTTCAGTTTTGACAAGAATTTCCCTTAATTAGTTGGTTCTTAGGTTCTTAATCTTTTTTGGTTCTTATTTGAACCTTTACCTATATATATATATATATATATATATATATATATATATATATATATATATATATATATATATATATATACAAAAACATAGTTTTTTTTTTGTTTTCTTTAATTTTTAAGGAGCTATTTTTATCCAAAAATGATTTTAAATATATCAAAATTCATAAGTTTTTATTTTCTATAAATAGACATCCATATTGATATAGTTTTAATATATATATATATATATATATATATATATATATATATATATATATATATTCTTATAGTTTCAGCTATCGTTGTTCATAAGTGAATAAAAATCCATCAGATTTTTACTACAATACATTCGTTATTCGCTTATGAATAAAAAAAATATGATTAATTTTTTTTACATTTTAAGTATCCTTTATATTACTTATTAATATATGAATAGCAAATTAACTGTAACAAAAATTTGATAAATGTTTTATTCATATATGAATATAAAATATGACGACAACTAATACACGTTTTATTCATATATAAATATAATATATGACCCAAGATGATGTAGGAAATATATTTTTAAGTAAGAAAATTTTATTACGTGTTATATTCATATATGATCGATACTCAAACTATAAAAAAAAGTTAAGCATATGTTTTATTCTTAAGTGAATAACGAATGTACAATAATAAAAATTTGATGAACTTTTATTCACTTATGAATAACGAGAGCTGAAACTCTAAAAAGAATAAAAATTTTATTTTATCTTAAAACTATAATAATATGGATGTCTATTTATAGAGAATAAAAAAATATGAATTTTGATATATTTAAAATAATTTTTCGATAAAAATAGCTTTCTAAAAATAAATAAATAAACAAAAAAAATATGTTTTTGTGTATATTAAGGTAATGATTAGCATAGCTTAAGGAAACATGTTTGGATGGAAAACACATGCTTATCCGTTATCTATTTCAGCCGATACGCCTAAGTGTTTTGCGATAATAATAAATGTGTGGTTGAGAATGATTCCTTCATTCTCAACCTTTTTTTCTCGATTGAACCCTACTTGTACTACTTTGATTAATTACTAGTTCATTGATTAATTACTTAACTATATACATACATACATACATACATATATATATATATATATATATATATATATATATATATATATATATATATATATATAAGTAGGTTCATGCGAAAATATAAATATTTTGCGAAAACGCGAAAACAGATTTATCTTATGAAAATCAAACACATGTACTATAAAAGAATAAATTTATTAGTAATAAATTAAAGATAGTAAGTTTACATTAGATGGTGTTATGGTAATATAGATTTAAAGACAGTTTTGATAATTATATTTTTTTTCATGTCCTTAATCATTTTTAAATTCATGTTTTCATAATAAAAATGTTAAAAATCATACTTTGCTAATATGAAACAGTTTCTCATCTATCATCGACTATCATCATGTATTTTAAAGTTTGGATGAATTATTTTCCAAAATATAATGTTGAGGTGACACAATATTATAAGTTTTTCTTGTTTTCGCGTTTTCGCAAATTATTTGTATTTTTGCATGAACCATATATATATATATATATATATATATATATATATATATATATATATATATAAGTACATGATGAATAGTTCTTGCATCTGATTGGCTGTTTTTTTTTATTTTTTTTCCATTTATTTTATGTCTATTTTTTGTTAATTATCCATTTATCCAATTATTAATTTCTATAGTGGATTACAAGTGTGCCCTGTGCCATGGACGTGTTCTTCTCTTCCTCCACCTGGTTCCTGCTCCCAACATGATGTCCTCCACCGTTTTTTTCCCAATCACATTATTCCACCACATCTTCTCTAAACCGCTTCGTGTCCTACATCTCTTCCACCTTCTCGATCTTCATTGTCTGCTTCCTTCATTTGCTTCGACTTCAGGAAGGTGTCGTTTCATCCTCCCGCTTCCATTTGAACACTTTGAGATTCAACTTATTGACCCCATAACAAGTACCGCTTCTTACAAATTCAACTCTCAAATAATGTTTGAATACGTAATATTTTCTGAACTTGCTTTTTAAAGTAATAACTCCACTTCTTCCATATTTTCCCAGATTTAGAAATCGCTTTCTTTCCCGATTTTGTGTCTCCCCTGCAAGCTCTCCGTTTGTATAATTACTTAATGAAACAGTTGCTTTGTTTTGATTGTTTTTCTATTTTGTCAAGCCTTTAAAGCATCAAAGTGAATTGCATTTTTAATTTTGGGCGTTATTATATATTATATCATATTATATAAAAGTCGTGTTATGGTCTCTTTTGACAAGTAGATGCTTTTTGTGAATGTACTGGCCTATCACAATGGGAAAAAATTATTGCTATATCCTATTTTTAAATAAGACAAAATTGCAAAAATGGTCCCTGTGGTATGCATGACTTTTTTGGGTTGGTGGTCCTTTTAAGCTACTTTGCTTGCAGTTTTGGTCCCTGTCCAAACTAACAAGACTTTTATACCCTTAATGAATTTATTATTCATTTTTCTTTCACTTTTTAATAATAATAATATTATTATTAAATATAAAAGTGGGCTCTCTCTCTCTCTCTCTCTCTCTCTCTCTCTCTCTCTCTTACCCCTTCTCTGTAATTATGGCATCCTTTCTTCTCCGATCTTCCCCTTTCTTTTCCTTCTCTCAACAACTAAATGCTAGAATCCAATTTGAAACCATAGCTCACAATCCCTTCTACACACACACACACAAAACATAGACCCACAAGGAGGCTTTCGATTCATCCTCTAAATCTTCTCTTCTAGCTTAAAACCAAAACAATCCAAATAAACCCCTAAAAATCATCTCTGATCTCCTTTAAATGACAGCAAAAGAAATAAGAGATCAAATTGCTTTGTGTTTCTTTTGAAATCGATCAGATCACGAGAAATTAAATCATTCATAGGAATTTTCAAGGTTATCAAGGGAAAACTAAATTGGATTTTCAAGAATTGTAAATATACATAAGAATCAAAGCAAATCTTAATAATAATCAAACCCATTTGAAGATATGATTGATCTAGATTTCAGTTGTTACGGCTTAATAAACCTACTTGACAGGTTGTCGGGTGGTCGTCGTTTCGTTGACAAATGTACGCGGTGGTGGTTGGCTTTCTGGGATTAATGTTGATTCTGAAATGGGTTTGAAGAGTGTGAATATATGGATTTATGAGAGGAATTTGGAGAATAAGAAGAGGGATTGTCTACCACCAGGTCGTGTGGGTTGGCCGTTCATCGGAATCGGAGAGTAGCTTTTCCGACAGATCAATGCTTTCCTTACAGTTAAGGGTGTAGATCCATGTCACACCCCCGAACCAGACGGCGGAAACGTCCGAGGGATCGCGTAAGTTTAATTGAATATCATCACAATGAATATACATGAATCATAACATAAACGTCACCATGCATCAATATTTTACAACTGGAATTGTTCACATCAAGTACATTGTTTTAACATTACACATTCTTAACATAAATTGTTTGAGTACTTTTAACAACATAACATCTAACATTACTTCCTATTACTCTTCCGCTTACCTGTTACCTGAGAATACAAGTTATTTTGGAAAAACGTCAACATATGAAATGTTGGTGAGTTCATAAGCAATGTTGTGATAAAATGAGTTGTGTAGTTTGTAAAACCCAGAAAATCCGATATTTTCTGAAAAGACATTTGTTTATCAAAGTGTGAAGATCCGTAGTTGATGCATGAATGATTTCAAAACATATATATGAAGGGTATTTTGTATTATAGTTATAAAATTTCGAGCGAGTAGTATTGAATTCCCCAGAAAACCCGATGTTTTCCTATATTGAAATGTATTCGTGATTACCGATTTTTGTATTGTCTTAACGTATGAATATTGATTAATCCACATTGTATATCGTCCTAATTTTGCCTACTTTGATTTCTCGTAAGCCTTAGCAAACGAAGAGAAGGAGAGTGTTATGTCCCACTACTATCGTAAGTACCTTAGGCTGTCGTGGATGCGAAAAACACGATGGTCCAACTCGCATTTGATTACTGTGACCTTCCTAGCTTTTCTAATGGGACACTTTGGCCCGCTAGCACATAAAAGCTATTGAAAGTCCTTTTATAAAATATTGGGTCATTGAAGGCCCAATAACATATAAGCGTTATCCCTTTGGGCCCAAAGATCATGTTGGTGGGCTTGTAAGGCCCAACAAGCATGATTTGAAACTCATAAACCCAAAGTTTGTAAGTTTACACATCGAAGGTATCGCGTTTCGTTTGGAGAGTTTGATTTTAACGTTAGTTATATTATATCGATTCGAGACCGAATCGATTCGTGTATCACGATATTTGGAGTCAAACGTGTATTCGTCTTTTAAGTTGTCGGTAGTCGTAGTTCTGTATTTTGACTTAATGAAATATTTTGTCTAAATATAAGTTTGACCTTTTTATTAACAGCTTTAGCCCTTCCAGAATTGAGTTTCTCGGTTAGAACCCCATATTTCGCAACTTTTACATTTTTGGCCCAAAATCTAAAAAGTTTACATTTTTTATCCTTTTTGGAAATGAAAAGCATTTTTGACCTTTGAAATAGTTTTATTGCACTTCTTATCCCCTGTTTTGCAGAAAGTTTCATTTCAGCCCCTTTAAACTTCATTTTTCGCAATTATGGGCTTATTGGGCCAAAAAGCCCAAATTTAGCCCATTAAGCTAAAAATTTGCATTTCAAGTCCTTTGAAAATTCTAATATTCAGAAAAATGATTATAGAAACTGTTTTGACCCTTTTGTCCCTCAAGAAACCGTGACTTGACAATTTTTAACCCAAGTTTTGTATTTTTGACAATTTAAGCCCTAAAATGGGTTTTATGTTAGAATATGTTCCTCATAACCTTATAAGCTATTTTTATTGACTTTTTCAGTGTAAAATATCTTAGATTATGTTTGTTTCCTTTCTCGTGTCATAGATCTCGAGTTAACACCCCTTTTGGTTACATATTTATCACAAAAACACATAAAATCACACACATACATGCATAAAATCACACATAGCATACACATACACATAGATCTACAAATTTTCTTGTATTCTCCCCCATAAAACATATGAAAACCGAAAAAAGAGGGGTATGAAGCTCACCTTGAGTTGTGGTTTTGGTTTTGAAGAGAGGAGTGAAAAAAATTTCGATCCTAGCAAGCCTTCTTGGAAGATCTCGAACTTAGAGGCTTCTAAGATGCAAGATCACAAGATTGCATGGATTTAGAAGAGATTTTTGATGAAATGAAGTAGTTAGATCATGAGTTAGTCATCAACTTACCTTAGATGATGAAGTAGTTGGTGAAAATCCTTAGACTTCAAGCCAAATTTTCGAGATTTTGGATGAAGAAGAGTGGATGATTCTTGAGCGATTTAGAGAGAATTTTGTTGTGAAGTGTGTGTGTGTGTGTGTGTGTGTGTTTGGGGGACTCTCGGCCGAAAGGAAAAGAGAGAGAAGAAGAAGAGAGAAGTGAGGTTGCATGGAAGTATGGGAGAGGGCTTGGATATTTGAAGTATAATACTTAGTTATCCACCAAATAAAAATGATGTGGCAAGAAAAAGTCAACCCTTCTTCTTGGGTTTGTAGTTTGGGCCGAGAGAGAGGAGAAAAGAGAAAGAAATTTTGGGCTTTTTGCCCTTGAGCCCACATTATAGATAATTTAGATGATGTTTGGCCCAAATAAATCAAGGTGTAATTTTTATGACCTATTAGGGCTAAATTAAGTTGGTTGTGACCCATTAAGGCCCAAAATATTAGGTTTCATGTATATGGGTCCAATTAGGGCCCATTAGAGAGTTCTAGATTCAAGATGGATAAATTGGAAGCTTATTAGTCCATTAGGCCCAATAAGGAAATCCTAGTCCAAAATGGACTTAAACCGAGATTTCAAAGGTTTCCAATTCTTTGTTGACCATTTGTAGTGTTAGAATGAAGTATTTGATGGAGTTTTGTTGTTATAGAATAAGCATCATGCATGCTTTCATGTTGTTGATTCATAGTTGTTATAAGTGTTGTAGTTACAAGGCCTCAAAATTCCTAGTTATGACATCATCCCCCCGTTAGAGGGAATTTCGTCCCGAAATTCTTTTGAAAGCTAGATTTGAGAATGCGAGAATGGATGAGGGTACTTCTGCTTCATTTGATCTTCGCTTTCCCATGCGAATTCTGGTCCGCATCTCGCGTTCCATCAAACTTTCACAATTGGAATGCGGCTCTGCTTGGTACACTTCACCTCTTGGTCCATGATTTCAACTGGCTCCTCGATGAACAGAAGGTTCTCATTGATTTCGATTTCCTCTAATGGAATGACGAGAGTCTCGTCGGATAAGCATTTTTTTCAAGTTGGAAACGTGGAACACAGGGTGTACACTACTGAGCTCAACGGGTAGCTGCAGTCTATAAGCCACTGGACCGATTCAGGCAAGAATCTCGAAGGGTCCAATGTATCGAGGGTTCAGTTTTCCCCGCTTCCCAAAACGAATCACTCTTTTCCAAGGAGAGACTTTTAGTAACACCCTATCTCCGACTTCGAATTCCAAGGGCTTTCGTCATTTATCGGCGTAGCTCTTTTGTCTGTCTCGTGACGATTGCAGTCGTGCTCTGATCTGAATTATCTTCTCGGTCGTCTCGTGTATGATTTTCGGTCCCGTTAAGGCATCGTTCGACGTTTGCCCTCTCGCTAGTTGGGTGTCTCCTACTCCAGCCCAGCACAATGGTGATCTACATTTATGCCCGTATAATGCTTCGTAAGGAGCAACTTTGATACTCGAGTGATAACTGTTGTTATATGAGAACTCGATCAAAGGCAAGTGGGTATCCCATGATTTTCCAAAGTCTATCACACACACTCGGAGCATATCTTCTAGTGTTTGAATGGTTCGCTCACTTTGACCATCCGTTTGTAGGTGGTAGGCAGTGCTCATGTCAAGTTGTGTTCCCATAGCTTTCTAAAGCGACTGCCAAAAGCGTGAAGTAAATCTATTATCTCTATCTGAGATGATAGATACCGGTACTCCATGGAGTCTCACGATTTCTTTGATGTAGATTCTTGTCAGGCGCTCCATCTTGTATGATTCTTTTATTGGTAAGAAATGGGCGGATTTCGTTAATCTATCAACTATTACCCAGATCGTGTCCAAACCGTTCGTCGACTTGGGTAGTTTGGTCACAAAATCCATGGTAACCTTTCCCATTTCCACTCTGGAATTACTGGCTGCTGTAGTAATCCAGAGGGCTTCTGATATTCCACCTTTACTTTAGCACAAGTGAAGCACTTGCTCACGTAAGTGGCAATCTCTGCCTTCATATTTGGCCACCAATAATGTTGCTTAACATCTAAGTACATTTTGTCTGAACCCGGATGGATGGAGTATCGCGTCTTGTGGGCTTCGTTCATGACTACCTCTCTAAATCCCCCAAGTTTAGGGACCCATATACGGTTCATGAAGTAATATGTTCCATCTTCCTTCACCTCCAAGTTCTTCTCCATTCCACGCAGCGCTTCACTTGTTTTGTTTTCCGCCTTCATGGCATCTGACTGGGCTGTCCTGATTTGCGAGGTTAGGTGGGATTGGATGGTTATTGAGAGAGTTTTCACACGACGATTTGAGTATTATTTTCGACTCAAGGCATCGGCCACCACGTTAGCCTTTCCTGGATGGTACTTGATTTCGCATTCGTAGTTGTTTAGCAGTTCGACCCATCTTCGTTGCCTCATGTTTAACTCCTTTTGATTCAAGATGTGCTGAAGACTCTTGTGGTCAGTGACGATAGTGCACTTGGTACCGTAAAGGTAGTGTCTCCAAATCTTCAGGGCGAAGACCACTGCTCCCAACTCCAGATCGTGGGTCGTGTAATTTACTTCGTGAGTCTTTAGTTGCTGGGACGCGTAAGCTATCACTTTTCCATGCTGCATGAGTACACAGCCTAAACCCTGATTTGATGCATCGCAGTAGACTATAAAGTCTTCCGTTCCTTCGGGTAGCGATAGCACCGACACACTGCAGAGTGCTTGCTTCAGAGATCGAAACGCGGCTCCCTGCTTGTCCGTCCATACGAAGGGTACACCCTTTTGTGTAAGCAGGGTAAGCGGTTTGGCCGTCTTAGAAAAGTTCTGGATGAATCTCCTGTAATAGCCTGCGAGACCCAGAAATTGGCAAATTTCTGCGGGTGTTGTTGGAATTGCCCATCATTCGATGGATTGGATTTTAGAAGGATCCACATGAATTCCTTCCTGACTAACAACATGGCCCAAAAAGTTCACACTTAAGAGCCAAAACTCGCACTTAGAGAGTTTTACATACAACTTTTCGTTTCGTAGGGTTTCCAGGATTTGTCGAAGATGTTGGCCGTGTTCTTCTTCATTTCGGGAATATACGAGGATATCATTGATGAAAACAATAATGAAGTTATCAAGAAAATGTCGGCAGATTCGATTCACTAGATCCATGAATGCGGCAGGAGCATTCGTTAGACCGAAGGGCATTACAACAAATTCGTAATGTCCGTAACGAGTTCGGAAGGCGGTTTTTGGAATATCCTCCTCCCGGACCTTGAGTTGGTGGTATCCAGATCGCAGATCTATCTTTGAGAAGTGACTAGCTCCTTGGAGCTAGTCGAATAGGTCGTCGATTCGTGGAAGTGGATATCGGTTTTTGACAGTGAGCTTGTTAAGTTCTCTGTAGTCGATACACATCCTGAAGGTACCGTCTTTCTTCTTAACGAAGAGAACCGGAGCTCCCCAAGGTGAGAAACTGGGTCGGATGAATCCTTTAAGTTGACTGGACAACTCTTGCATCTCCGCAGGAGCCAATCTGTAGGGCGATTTGGCGATGGGGGTAGCTCCTGGTACAAGGTCAATTCGAAAATCAACTTGTCTTTCTGGGGGTATCCCCTAAAGTTCATCAGGAAAGACATCTAGGAATTCACAAACTACTGGAATGTCTTGAATGTTGATCTCTTTCTTGGATTTGTCTACAATGTGAGCCAGGAATGTCAAGTCCCTCTTTCGTAGGTACTTTTGCGCTTTAATGTACGAGATAAGACGAAGGTTCTTGTTGGTTTTGTCCCCGTAAATAACTAGGGTTTCATGATTTGGGAGATGAAGGCGAACGACCTTCTCATGACACATAATTTCAGCATGCTGGGGGCTTAACCAATCCATGCCGATAATCACATCAAAACTCCTAATGGAAACAGACATTAAGTTTATTTGAAAGACGTGGTGATTTAAGGCTAGGGTAAATCCGATATTGATTTCCCCAGTGGATTCTGTCTTCCCATTAGCCATTTCCACCATGAAGGTTTCATTAAGCTTCTAGGGTTGTTGAAGTGTTTGAATTTATTTCTCACAAAACTCCGTTCTGCTCCGGTATCAAATAGGATGCATGCGTAAGTGTGGTTTAGGAGAAACGTACCAGTAACAACAGCGGGATCCTGAATCGCTTCTCCCTGACCCATAGCTAGCACCCTTCCTGTTCCTGCGCTCCCAGGGTTGTTGGTGTTGGGGCAATTCCGACGGATATGCCCTGTCCTTCCACATCTGTAGCAAGTGGGGCTTGATCCTGTGTTATTGTTGTTGTTGTTGTTGTTATTGTTGTTGCGGTTGCTGTTGCTGTTGTTGTTTCCTTGCGGTTGATTCTAGGGAGGATGGGTCCTGCAATACTTTGCCGTGTGACCCTTCCGATTGCAACTGCTGCAATGCATTTCCCTGCATTCGCCATTATGGTGGTAGTTGCACCTGTTGCACTTTGGGAGATTCCCAGAATACTGTTTGGGAGTGCTTGGATTAGCTGAGGCTGTAGCATGTGGTGTGAAGGGTACTTGAGTGGTCGCAGCGTTGACCGTCACTGTTTGTTGCTTCTTCGCTGATTCTGAGCCTTGTTTCCCTTTTCTCTTGTTATTCTTTCCTTTCTTGTTGTCATTCTCTTTCTTGCCTTCAATTTCCGCTGGCTTCTCGCCCATTTTGTTGTTGTGGTCGTACAGTTTCTTGGCCAATCTCTTGGCACTGTCGAACGTTTCAGGTTTTGCAGCGATCACATTTCCTTGGATTGGGGAGGTCAGTCCCCAGATGAATTGTTCGATTTTCTTCCCTTTAGACGTAATCATGCCAGGGCACAATAATGACAGCTCGCTAAACTTTGATATGTATGCATCTATATCAGAGTTTCGGACGGTGAGATCCCACAACTCTTGCTCCATCTTCTAGATTTCGCCACGAGGGCAGTACTCAACCATCGGCATTTCCTTCAGCTCCGTCCATGGCATAGAGTTGGCTACAGGGAGAGTCATGGCCTCTATATGTCCTTTCCTCCAGGTGAGAGCCTGGTCGACAAAGGTGCACGCGACAAACTTCACTTTCACTTCCTCGGGGCATTCACATATTTCAAACACCGGTTCCACCTTCTCAATCCACCTTTTCAGGGCTATTACACCACCCGTGCCATTAAAGGTTCGCGGCTTGGCATTGGTGAAATCCTTGTAGGAGTATGTTTTGGTTGGTCCTTGATTGATCTCATTGTTCGAACTTCCTGCCCCTTGTTCGTTGACTCCTCCATTATTCCCTTGGTGAATCTATGTCATTGTTGCATTGACCGCAACAGACACAGCTGCTTGGAATGCAGCTGAGTCAACTTCTGGAGGGGTTGGTCCAGGGTTACCGTGAGTTGGTCGTCGAGGCATCTTTCTGTCATGGAACAGAAAGATGTTGAGTGCCTAAGGTTTCGTGAGATTGTGATCCTATAAACTAGGCGTGTAGCACGAACTTAAGCAATTTCATAATTTAACATAAAATCATGGATATATAACACATAGTAGATTACAACATCACAGTAGAACACATAAAACTTTTCATTAAGATTATCCGCATTTTTGATACAGGAAAATTTTGCTCAAAAGAGCATACATAAGTGGTGCAAATTCGGCAGCATAACGACTATATGAGTAGTGTAATCACTTAAACATAGAGTCGGGGTACATAACATAGATCCTAATAACATAATATTAAAGATGGGTACGACTAGTCATAGTCATGGTGGGATGCGCCAGGGAGTGGTACTAAGGAAGTGGACGCTCTCTGAAGACGAGCCACCTGTCGTTCCGCATCTCAGAGTCGAGCCTCCCACCTCGCTTGTCTCATGTGGAACTCTTGGATAACCTCTCGCATTTCCTGCTCTGCACACTCGACCCTAGTCCGCATCTGGTGCATCTGATCGGCGGTGCTCTGAGCTAGGTCGCCAGTGTTCTGCAATCGTCTCACCATGACCGGAAGAGCACGATCGGTCGGTCCTCCATTCCTCAGGTCATAGAACTCGCGTGACATGCCGAACGGGGGTCGCTGTCCCTGCTGCCTGCTCCACCTCCAAAGGTCGATACACCAGGGGGGTGTAGGACCAGTGGGGCCTACCCGATAAGCGGGCACCCTAATCGGATAAGGGGGATTGATGACTTCGGGCTCTACATCCGAATCACCGTCTTCGCCTTCGCTGGGATCCTCCTCGAGACCTCCTTCGGCTTCCTCCTCCTCCTGGTCCATCACTGGCTCGGCAGGTTCTCCTTCGGCTTCCGCCTCAGGTTCCCCTTCGGATTCCTCCTCGGGTTCCTCTTCAGACTCCTCCTCGGGGTCCTCTTCAGGTTCCTCTTCGGATTCTTCCAACCATCCGTTATTCCCCTGATTAGGGAAATAAGGATCTCCAGGGTGATGGAAACCAGTCATGCTGTCTGCGAGGGTGTATAAACATGCTAATATCATTCCTAAGACGTATAGATTGAGTTGCTGTTCTCTTTTTGGTGATAAAGGGGTATGTTTTTAGGTCTTCCTACCATCGCGATTTCCTCGGGACACGTGATAGTTGTACCTTGGAGGAAATGTAGTTGATCAGACCACATCCTCTCCTTGATACAACCATGAAGAGTCCCGGCTTACCCGAGATGATAGCATTATCTTGTTTGGTTTGGTATTATATTATGTTTCCTAATTCACACAGGCAAAGATGTTTTATAGTTGTGTTTTTATTTGTTTTGTTTTGTTTAGAGTTGGGTTAGTCCCCTTTTGGGTTTATAATTGCATATCAATGTGTGGTTAGATATGCTAGTTCACTATAAACAATGCTCTGATACCAACTTGTCACACCCCCGAACCAGACGGCGGAAACGTCCGAGGGCTCGCGTGACTTTAATTGAATATCATCACAATGAATATACATGAATCATAACATAAACGTCACCATGCATCAATATTTTACAACTGGAATTGTTCACATCAAGTACATTGTTTTAACATTACACATTCTTAACATAAATTGTTTGAGTACTTTTAACAACATAACATCTAACATTACTTCCTATTACTCTTCCGCTTACCTGTTACCTGAGAATACAAGTTATTTTGGAAAAACGTCAACATATGAAATGTTGGTGAGTTCATAAGCAATGTTGTGATAAAATGAGTTGTGTAGTTTGTAAAACCCAGAAAATCCGATATTTTCTGAAAAGACATTTGTTTATCAAAGTGTGAAGATCCGTAGTTGATGCATGAATGATTTCAAAACATATATATGAAGGGTATTTTGTATTATAGTTATAAAATTTCGAGCGAGTAGTATTGAATTCCCCAGAAAACCCGATGTTTTCCTATATTGAAATGTATTCGTGATTACCGATTTTTGTATTGTCTTAACGTATGAATATTGATTAATCCACATTGTATATCGTCCTAATTTTGCCTACTTTGATTTCTCGTAAGCCTTAGCAAACGAAGAGAAGGAGAGTGTTATGTCCCACTACTATCGTAAGTACCTTAGGCTGTCGTGGATGCGAAAAACACGATGGTCCAACTCGCATTTGATTACTGTGACCTTCCTAGCTTTTCTAATGGGACACTTTGGCCCGCTAGCACATAAAAGCTATTGAAAGTCCTTTTATAAAATATTGGGTCATTGAAGGCCCAATAACATATAAGCGTTATCCCTTTGGGCCCAAAGATCATGTTGGTGGGTTTGCAAGGCCCAATAAGCATGATTTGAAACTCATAAGCCCAAAGTTTGTAAGTTTACACATCGAAGGTATCGCGTTTTGTTTGGAGAGTTTGATTTTAACGTTAGTTATATTGTATCGTCGAGACCGAATCGATTCGTGTATCACGGTATTTGGAGTCAAACGTGTATTCGTCTTTTAATTTGTCGGTAGTCTTAGTTCTGTATTTTGACTTAATGAAATAGTTTGTCTAAATATAAGTTTAACCTTTTTATTTCCTTTCTTTTATAAAAATAACAATTTAAGTCCTTTAAATAAAAGAATTTCATTTTTAGTCCTTAAAACATTTTCTTGACACTTTTGTATCATAAACTTGTTGAAAAGACAGTTTTAACCCAAAATTCAATTTTGTTAACAACTTTAGCCCTTCCAGAATGGAGTTTCTCGGTTAGAACCCCATATTTCACAACTTTTACATTTTTGGCCCAAAATCTAAAAAGTTTACATTTTTTATCCTTTTTGGAATTGAAAAGCATTTTTGACCTTTGAAATAGTTTTATTGCACTTCTTATCCCCTATTTTGCAGAAAGTTTCATTTCAGCCCCTTTAAACTTCATTTTTCGCAATTATGGGCTTATTGGGCCAAAAAGCCCAAATTTAGCCCATTAAGCTAAAAATTTGCATTTCAAGTCCTTTAAAAATTCTAATATTCAGAAAAATGATTATAGAAACTGTTTTGACCCTTTTGTCCCTCAAGAAACCGTGACTTGACAATTTTTAACCCAAGTTTTGTATTTTTGCCAATTTAAGCCCTAAAATGGGTTTTATGTTAGAATATGTTCCTCATAACCTTATAAGCTATTTTTATTGACTTTTTTAGTGTAAAATATCTTATATTATGTTTTTTTTCCTTTCTCATGTCATAGATCTCGAGTTAACACCCCTTTTGGTTACATATTTATCACAAAAACACATAAAATCACACACATACATGCATAAAATCACACATAGCATACACATACACATAGATCTACACATTTTCTTGTATTCTCCCGCATAAAACATATGAAAACCGAAAAAGAGGGGTATGAAGCTCACCTTGAGTTGTGGTTTTGGTTTTGAAGAGAGGAGTGAAGAAAATTTCGATCCTAGCAAGCCTTCTTGGAAGATCTCGAACTTAGAGGCTTCTAAGATGCAAGATCACAAGATTGCATGCATTTAGAAGAGATTTTTGATGAAATGAAGTAGTTAGATCATGAGTTAGACTTAAGAGTTTTTTTGCAAAATATTTGTAAACTTAAGGGTTTTTTCGCAAAAAGGTAATTCATAATAACGTGGAAACCTGCTATTGCAGGTAACAAGGGCAAAACCAACAAAAAAATGACAAATTTGCGGTATAAACGAACAAAAAATCTGTCGAAGGGTAAAACCGACATTCTGTCAAACTTAAGGCTTTTTATGACGTTATCCCTTATTTTTATGTATTTATCAGTATAAATTCAACGTGGTCAACCTCGATGTAAATTTAGAAATTTCGTTCGTTAATTTCAAATAAAAATTACTTGTTGTTTTTGAAATAAAATTTAGAACTTTTATTTTTATTTTTTTTTTAAAATTACTTGTTGTCTTATATGGAATTTTTTATGCATGTTTTCATGTTTATTTTTATATACGCTTCCTACGGATGAGTTAAGTTTGAGTTTTTTTTTTTTTTTTTTGGGGGGGGGGGGGGGGGGGTGGGAGGTTTGGGGCAACCGATTGAGTTATTCTTTTTACATTTCAAATGTAAGTATAGGTCACATATAATATGTTTTTATTTGACGATATAAATTGGAGTTAGCCACTGGTACTGACCTTATATATTTATATACCAACAAATTTAAAAGGATCTAACTTTTGTCAATATAATTGTCAAAATCAACTTATAAAACGGATTAACGTCGTCACTCCGTGTGATGATAAAAACCTAATTTGTGTAATTTATGGAACAAAAATTACAAAAGTTTGAAGATCAAAAACGGTTCTATTACCCACAGATAGGTAATCCGTAAATAATTCAAATAAAAGTTTTAAAAAGGTTACTATCTCTTGATAATCACTCTCCTATTTTCGTCTCTTATTTGTATCTTTTTGAAAGGGCGCAAAATAGTTTTGAATTTTTGTCTTATTCAAATATATACAAAGATTTTAGTGAAGTTTACAACCGTCCGATTGATAACATTGCATATTTTTTAAAAATATAAATAAAATATAAAATAAAAACCTTAAAATATTAAGTAAGGAAGTACCAAACTATGCTACGTTGTTTTGTGTCTCTTGTCGTTACTAAAGCAAATATAAAATTGTATGAATCACGTTTAGTTTCACTATCATGTTTTATATTAATTAAATAAGGAAACGCAAATATTGCGTGTTATATTTATTCGTGTGGTCTAATAGTTAAAAAATAATTAAACAGTATTAAATGTTAAATAATTTTCAATATATTTTAATAAATATATTACAATGATAATGTTATATACTTTTCACCGTTTAAATTAGCAAATATTATTTTTATACGACACAAATTTTATATAAAAAACGCTAGTATGGATGTAGTGTGTTAGGATTGATTACGAACACAAATGATTCAGACAATCTAAACAGTAAATGAACACTAGATGTAAATAATATATGTTTGGCTCGATTAGTCTGAATAAGTACACGAGTGAAAAAGAGTACAAATGAATTCTGTTAGTGTTCAAAAATGTTACTCTACTCTATGCACCTATCATATTTTTATTTTTAGGATACATCAAATTCACAAAAAATTACAAAGACTAAACATCAACGTATCGAAATAACAATGCCTTGTAAAATAGATAGTGTCGAAGTCATGCAAATTTCGACACTTTACAGACTCTGGCCAATTTGACCCTCATCACTATATACGTTCGACCCCTACAATCTCCCTCTTAGTGAGAGTAGTCAAAGTTAAGCAATCATCTTTAGAGTCTGTAGAAGTTCTCTTTGAATCTCAAAATACCATATAATCGTTTTTCGAATCTCAGCTTTGTCTTCACTGTCTTTCTCAAAATACCATATAATCGTTTTTCGAATCTCATCTTTGTCTTCCTTCTTGTTCTTTCCACGAAACACAACACCTATTGGTTGATGTATGATTTCTCCATCTTCGAACTAATTAATATTCAACTTTCCCTTCAACAAAGAGTGAGGGACTTTCGATGGCTTCTTAATAGATGTGGCAAGATCAATATTTGTGATCGCCAAGTAGTCATAGTAGTTGTCAATAAAGACTTTGATGTGAGCAAACCAAATAATAAAATCATTCTTATTGGTCTCTGATATCTTTGACACATCAACATTTCTCAAAATCTTTGTGACCGTGACCAAATCATTCAAGTTCATTAATGGAAAATTTGCTATTGTGAACTCATAAACAACGTTATTTGCTCTTACAACAACATAACAAAAGTTTTGTAGCAGTCCTTCGAACAAGTTGTCACGAATGATGGTCATCACTTTGATTATCTTCACTAGAGACCACACTTCTTCATTCTTCTCCAAGATTGCGTGAAATCGAATCTTTAACTTTTTAAATTCTTCTTTACCTTTGAAGTTGTCAACAATATTGAATTGTGAAGAAGTGAACAACATATGATTAATTGGAAAGTCGAGCTGATTAATATTAGAATTTTTGTGTCGTAGCTCTTCTTTGGCACTTTTCGAAAATCATAATTCATTCCAATCGAAACAATATCTTCTATTGTCTCATAACGCCATTGCTTGTTGGGATCACCCTTGTTCAAGCCAGGCGGGTCATTTGATTTTCGCCTGAGAATGATGTTAATCTGCCTTTGTTTTTCCATTTCGATTGCTTGTTGCTTTTTCTTCTTTTCTTCTGATTGAAGAACTGAGATTTATTTCCCTTTATCATTTGGATCAACATTCGATGTTGATTTGTTAGGGATTGAACTCGAATCTCATGCTCCTTCATTTATCAATATTCCTTTTGTAAAAGCTCTCGTTGTTGTTGTTGTTGTTGTTGTTGTTGTTGTAGAAGTTGAAGTTATGGGTTTCATTGAAATAGTTGTTGGGATTTGATTACTTATCACCTTTCCCACAACAACTCTAGAGTTATCACTTATCTCCTTCAACGAACTAACACCTCCTTCCCCTTTATCTCCCCCTTGCGACATATGCATAGCATAAGGAGCATTTGTTGGAAGTCAAAGAACTAACCTCCTGATCGGATCCAATTCAGCCTTAATGTTTGTTTCGATGTTAGAAACCATTTGAGAAATGGATTCTAGAGAAATCCTTGATTGAGCCGAAAGAATGGTTTTGATTTCCATTAAGAACTCTTATACTCTGGTAAATACTTAAGCATCCTATTTCATCTTGTCTTGAAGACCAAATGTGTAATCTTTTTTGAATGAAGTGATGTCTTCAATCAAGAGAGTTGACGCTTCAGCTACCACATCAATCTTATTATATAGCATTGAAGGACTTTCATAAAAAAAATTGAACTTCAGATTCCAACAACTTTCGAATATCAGAAATTTAAGTCTGCAAACAGCTTTCATTTCCTTAAGTTGTTTTGCAAAAAGCTCATGACGTTGTTTCGAAACATCACAAATCTTAGAAACTTCATCAGTAAGATTGCAATAATGAATGGGAATCCGTTCATCATTTTGCTTGTTAACACCATCTATTATTGATTGCAGTTGAGACTCTTGGGCTTTGAGAAGAGAATCAATTTCGACTCCACTCACAATATTCTTGCTTCCTATATTGGCCAAGAACTGTAAATCGACTTGATAGGATAATCCCTTCGAGTTGAACCAAGATATGATTCATCGATTCGAATATCTGACCTTTCACTTTCACTGTCATGCTCCGTTTTGACTATTACATTTTTAAGTGGTACTTGAACTTCGCGTTTCTTCTTGTTCAACTTTTGAGACATATCAATAACTCTTCGCTTCTTGGAGGCTGGTGATCCAGGAACCAGTACTTCACGAAATAGAACTCCTTTCCTGGTAAAATGTGTTTTTCGAACCTTCTTTTGACCACCATGAGAAGAAATTGGATTTGAAGATTCAACAATATTAGGCTCAACACTTTCGAATACAGGTTCTTGTGTAGTGGTCTTTACTGGTGAATGAGAAGGTTTCTTTGTTGGTTTCTTAGTTCGCTTAAGAACCCCAAATTTCGACGGGATGGTTTCTTTCACAACTTCCTCCTCCATAGTTGGTGGTTTTTCGACTTGTTTCTTCTTCTTTGGAGCCTTTGAAGCTTTAAATGTTCCTTCTACCCCCTTTGGTGGAAGAACCCCAGTTAGATTAGAAGAATCAGTTGAAGCCAAATATTGCACTAGTAGTTGATTTCTAGGATCCACGAGCTTGAGCATCACATCTGGAATGCAAGCAACATTGGGAAAAATAGCAGGATCATTAACAAATAACCTTGGTGTAGCCATTACCAGAAACTCAACAGTTTTGACACCAGATGGAACAAGAATATCCTCTTAATGATAAAACTCCTGTAAAATTAATATTTAAAATCGAGCATGCGAAACACCATTTGTTTGGTTCGTATGTGAGATTGAGGTTCCAAACTCCTCCCAAAGATGTGAAGCATAATTCACATTCAAACCATAATATAGTCCTGCTATGACTGAATAGACTTCACGCTTGGCTTTGTCAGGCCCAGAGCTTCTTCCTGTTAAACATCATATCACAATTCCAAACAAAAATCTCTACATACAGGGAAGACCAGACTTCTTAAAATGACTTATTCCAGTAAGAGTCGGTTGATGCCCTATTTAATTAAACATATGAACCACCTAATCATCCGAGACTTCAGAGAATGTACCTGAAACTGGTAATTTCAGAATTTGGGCAAATTTCTTCCAAGTGAGCTTCTTGGTCTTTGAATTCGGAAGTTGAAACGTAAACACCTTAGTAGTTTTGTTGAATACAACAACTTAACCAACAATTGAAATCCATTCCATCGGAATTGCAAACGAAGATGAAACTGCAGTTGATAACACAAAGTTGTTCAAAGTTTGAACAAGCATCCATAATACCTTTGGGTATTAATTAAGTGATGAAACCAGACAAAGATTAGTGGTTTGGATCTTTATCATCGGTTGTGAAACTTCTTCTTTATTGGTGGTTATTGGATCAGCAGTGTGATGAGGAGCAGCCATTGCAGAGAATTTTGGAGTAATTTGGAAACGATGAACAATTATGGTTCTTGGAGGTATAATTAAAGAGCATAAAGTTTGATAAGGAAATTATCAACTTCCTTTTCTAGTCGGAGGTATTTTTGAATTTGAACCGGTATCCAATAGTACAATGCCATGTATTGTGTCGGTTACTTAATAGGCACCGTAAAAAGTTCCAGTTCCACGTCATAAAAGTGATCATTACGTTTTCCTTGATTCCCATGAAAATCCTGAATCATCTAGTCCATCAGATCTTTCGCTGTTCCCAATTAGATAAGAATTGTCACAATTTTCGAACCTTAAACAAGTACACCCCGTAATTCAATACCATGTTAAGACCAATCCTTCGGCATGGAGGCTAGGCTAATTCGATTTTGGGATTTGGAAGAGAAATCATATGCCAAACTTTGCAAAATCTAAGTTACCGAAAACCTTATCGATTTCAGTGCATTCATGTGCTAAGGAATAAGATAGAAGCAATTAAAACAAAATGTGGATATAGTGATATCAAATTTCGTTTGATACAAAAGCAGAATGATCCCAGGAAAAGATCGCTTCATTCGACATCAAGAGAGATGAAGAATTACGTGTGTGGTGTCCCGTGAATTACAATCGAACACTCATTAATGAGCATTGAAGGGCTTATTTTACTTTGGTTTTGAAGGTGGCTTCAACTTTCTACAAATTCAAAACTTAACATAAGTGTGATCCAATTGAGGAAAATTACTTGGATGACCAGTATAGTTAAGAACAAGTATGGTTGGTGATGAATTTGAGTGAAAAAAATTCAGAAAAGATATTCAAACGAAAATCTCATTCCGAAAAAATAAAATCTTGGATATTTTTGGGCAAAAATGTCTTGGTGTTAGAACATTTTATCAAAATCACGAAATTCGAATAGAATGAGATTTTAACTATCAAATGCTACAAGGAAACAATTGTTTCGTGAAAATATTAAACAATGTTGTTCACCGTCAATTCTTTGATAGTTAGGTTCGTTGGGTTTCGCCATCATCATGGAAAAATGACTTAGGATCATAAACACAAATTTTTTGACATATCTACATTCTGGTAGGTTTCAACCAGATATGTCGAGGATATGTAGTATTGTGTGTGATTGTGAAAGAAATTTTGATGAAAAAGATTTGGTGAAAGAACTCGTACCTTTGCTAAAAATTTAGACCAAGCAGAAAAGTCTTTACTCATCATGAGAAGAGTAAGGTAGTTCTTCGACTAATGTGAATATAGCCTGATTGGGAAGAAACTTTCGTGTGAAAGATTTCATTAAGGCTTTGAACACATAGAGTCTTTGAGGCCTAGAGGACAACATACAACAACATGCTTCTAGGGACACGTAGCTAGTACAAAGTTTCGAGTAGTGTCTGTTCCCTTGATGAATAATTGCATTTGGCATGCGAAATAACATCATGTTGTTATAGTGTGACTTCAACAACAATATTTTTGTATTTCTTGGTTTTATCAAAGAAAAACAAATTTAAGAAAATCTTTTTGAATTTTTGATTTTTGAAAAACAAAGACAAAAATAAGAAAATATTTTTGGATTTTAAATTTTTGAAAAACAAATACACAAATAAGAATATTTTTTTGGATTTTTGAATTTTTGAAAACTCAGCAAAAATAAGAAAATCTTTTTGGATGTATGATTTTTGAAAAACATAGAAAGAACAAAAAGAAATGAATTGAAAGATGTTACCTAGATGTGTTCTACCCATAGTCTAGTAGCTCTTCAAAAAGACATGGCGCATCGAAAGCCTCTCCACATACGCAAATTAAAACCTGCATTGAATGATTAAGAGAGACATCGCATGCGAACAGAGTCGAACGTTGAATATGAACAATAACCTCTTAATGGAACAAAAACTATCGAAATTGAGTTAAATATATAAAAGAAATACTTACTACTCGAAAGTAACAATAACAATCGAAATTCAGATAAAACTTATATTCAAGTCAGATTTAATTAGAAGGGGGAATTGAACATGCTTCCATCATACCCAGACCATTCAAAATCCTTAAGAGTGATTTTTCATCTAAACATTTTGTGAAAATGTCAGCAAGTTGATCTGTTGTTTTAAAAAAATGGACTTCAATATTGTCATCTTCAACATGGTCTTTGATAAAATGATATCGAAGAACAATATGTTTTGCTTTCGAGTTTTGGTGAAACATCCCAAAAATACAGTCTAAAAATTTCGTTTTAAATCATTAATGAAACCATAGTTTCGTTGTAAATAATACATGGACTGGGTATTACAGTTGGACTAGGTTGTGACAAATTCGAATTACACTTTGTGAATCGAAATACAAAGGTCTTTTCTTCAAGTTGATTGAATAACCACATAATTGGCTTTGAATCCAAATGACTTGTGATGTGCATGCAACAACAACAACATACTCTGCCTCAGCAGTCGAAATTGAAACACATGTTTGCTTTTTCGATTGCCAGCTCACAAGCTTCTCGTGCAACAATTGACACCCTTTTGTTATGCTCTTTAGATCTAATTAATACCCACCCATGTCCGCATAAGAATATGCATGGATAAAGAATCCTATCTTCGAAGGATACCATAATCCTAACGTAACTGTTCCTTTGAGTTATCAAAAGATATTCTTGACTGCATTAAGATGAGGCTCTCTTGGGTTCCATTGGTACCTGGCATAATTACATACATCAAACAATATATCAGGTCGACTTGCAGTTAAATAAAAAAGCTAACCGATCATGCTTCTGCACGTCGTTAGATCTACAACAAGCTTATCCAACGAAGGATTTAAGCGCGTGCCAACTGCCATAGGTACTTTGACTTTCGTGTTATTCGTCATGCCAAACCTTTCAAGCCGATTTCGAGTATATTTCTCTTGATTGATAAATATTCCTTTCTTGCTTTGACAAATATGCAAACCCAAAATGTTATTGATTTTACCCATCATACTCATTTCGAATTGACTTTTCATGAGTTCCTCAAATTCCTTAGACAACGGAGGATCAGTCGAACCATAGATAATGTCATCGACATAAATTTGAACAAATATCAGATGATCCCCTACTTTCTTTCGAAATAAAGTAGGATCAACTGATCCTTGTTTAAATTTAGTGATTTTCAAAAAATTTGTAAGAGTTGCATACCAAGCACAAGGTGCTTGTTTCAACCCGTAGACTGCATTGTGTAGAAGATAACAGTGGTTAGGATACTTATCGTTAACAAAACCTGATGATTGTTCGACGTACACCGTTTCTTCCAGAACACCATTAAGGAATGCACATTTGACATCTATCTGATAGAAGTCGAAGTGCTTATGAGATGCATAGGCAATAAAATTTCGTACTGCCTCGAGTCTTGCGATAGAGGAAAAGTTTTCCTCATAATTGTTACCTTCTTTTTGAGAATAACCTTTTACGGCTAGTATCACTTTGTTTCGAATAATATTGCCTTCTTTGTTAGTTTTGTTCTTAAAAATCTATTTTAGACCAATTAATGAAACATTTTTTAGTTTAGGAATTAATATCCAAACCTTTTTTCGTTCGAGTTCAACAAGTTCAGATTGCATTGCAACAACCCAATCAGAGTGTTCTAGTGCAACCTTAACTATTTTTGGTTCTAATTTTGAAATGAAAACATTAAACATACAGAATTCTTGATGAACATTCAATGCCTCATTTCTGGCTTGAATTTGGGCTTGAGTCAAGACACCAGAATTTAGATCACCAAGAATCTGTTCTTTTGGGTGATCTCTTGTCCACTTGTCCATCGGTGGATATGTTGTATCAAAGTCTAAAGGTGCGTCTTCAAAGACGTCATCAGCTTGTGATCCTTCTCCTGCAATTAAGATATTACCATTTATAATGAGAATCATTATTGTGATAATTACCATTCTCATGATTCGATCCACTTGACTCCCCCTTGACCAATGGATTTGAGATGTGATGCTCCCTCTCAACATCAACATGGTTAGGCATACGCACCCCTCGATATGAGATTGAGATGGCATATTCTCCCCTTTAATATTCGAATCATGTCTACCATGTTGAGAAGTCGAACTCAAGCAACTACCCTCCACTTGATCATCAGTCAAAACAGGTATGCATTCGGCATTTACTCTTGAAGTTGATGAAGAATGCGCCTCATTTTCCCCATTTGTGATTTGTCTAATCATCAAAGTGTTTCGATGCTTCAGGAACTTGATTATCATCAGCATGGATTTCTACATCAATGGACCTATCATGAATCCCAAACATCAAATCAAGATCACTATCATAAGTACTCATTGGCTTAGATTCAACATTTGATTCATCAATAATTGGTTTTCAAACAAAAGGATGTTCAATTCTTTTAACATAATGATCATTGAACGTGAGGTTGAATGTTTCTTCGAGCTTCCTGGTTTGCTTGTTTAACACTCTACAAGCTACAAAATTTTGAGAATATTCCAAGAAAATCCCCTCATCAGCTTTCGAATGAAATTTGGAAAGATTACCCTAAAGATTCATAATGAAACATCTGCACCCAAAAACATGGAAAATTTTGACATTTGGTTTCCTTTTGTTTATAATTTCATAAGGTGTTATATTAAAATGACGATGAATGAAAGAACAATTTTGCGTAAAGCAAGTAGTCGAAACCGCTTCAGCCCAAAAATATTATGGGAAATTCACTTTAGTATTCACTGTTCTTGCCGCTTCAAAAAAGAAACGATTTCTCCTTTCGACCACACCATTTTGTTGTGGTGTGTATGGATACAAAAAATTATGAGATATACCCAGGTCAGCCAAAAATGAATCCATAATTCGATTTTTGAACTCCATTCCATTATTACTCTTTATTTTTCGAACTTTCCTTTTTAAGCTCAATTCTATGTTCTTGATAAAATCAATCTTCACTTGAGCAGTTTCAGACTTCTGTCGAAGAAAGAAAACCCTAGTAAACCTAGAAAAATCATCAACAATTACTAGTATGTACTTCTTCTTATTGAAAGTCTCAACAATAGAAGGCCCACACAAGTCAATGTGAAGAAGTTCCAACGGTTCGACGAATTTTGAATCTATGATGATCGGATGACCTTGACGATGTTGTTTTCCCTGTTCATATGCAACACACAAAGAATCATTGTAAAATTTTAAAACAGTTAAACCACGAACTAGATCATTAAGAACAAGTTTGCTTAGATTTTTGATGTTGAGATGAGAAAGACGTCGATGCCATAACCAGCTGAGATCGGAGGATGCTTTCGATGACAAACATACTGAGGGAACACCCACAATTGGTTTCAAGTTAAGAGTGAGCATGTCTCCCTTTTTTTCGACTTTAGTAGAACCTCCTTCGTTTCCTTGTTGGAGATAATTCTTGCTTCCTCATCAAAAAAAATTAATTACCAGTGCGAAAAACTAGTTGTGAATCACTAATCAGATTGTGCTTTAGTACTTCAAGACAGGCAAATCGATTCACAGTGAATTTTCCATTCGTTACTTTGCTATAACCTTTGACTTTACACTTGTTGTTGTTTCCAAAATTTAAAACTCAAATATTGTCCAACTTTCGAAAATAATGCAAATTCTCCTTCCTTCCAGTCATATGACGTGAGCATCCATTATCAATATACCAATTTTCATTATATTTCTCGTAACTTAGATCCTACGATCATTTAGAAGAATTTAGGCCCCCAAGACCTTTTAGATCCTTGTACATTAGTTTGGAACACATTATGAAACGAAGAACCTAAGACCTAATACTTTCGATTTGAAACTGTCAATTAAGTCAATTTCATTAGCTTTAGGCTTCAAAATGTGATCATGCAATGAGGAAGGTTCAACATTGACTTTAACTTTCTCATCCTTTTTCTGAGAAGTCTGAACTTTCTTCTTTGGAACTTCATTCTACTTTCGCACTGTTGGAGTAGATTCTTGAGACGAAGTATTTCCACGCATCGAATCATTCAAATATTTCTCGTAGGCAGATTGAATTTGCTCTTGAGAATATTTTCCTGATTGAAATTGTTTTCCTTTTCCCTCAAGCCAGTGATTGATGTCCTTATCATCACTTCTACCTTTTGAGAACGATGCTTTCATCTTTTGTTTCGAATCAGGATTTGGAAGGTGTGGATTTTTAGGTTTGAATGGTTTTGGAACTTCATTCCACTTTCGCACTGTTGGAGTAGATTCTTGAGCCGAAGTACTTCCACATATCGAATCATTCAAATACTTCTCATAGACAGATTGAATATGCTCTTGAGAATATTTTCCTGATTGAAATTGTTTTACTTTTCCCTCAAGCCAGTGATTGATGCTCTTAACATAACTTCTACCTTTTGAGAACGATGTTTTCATCTTTTGTTTCGAATTAGGATTTGGAAAGTGTGAATTTTTAGGTTTGAATGGTTCACTTTTCTTTCCTTTAACTTCCAGTTTTTCAAATTCTCGTTTTGGAAATGTCCTTTTTGGATGATTTGGGAAACGATTTTGATATTGGTTTTGATAACCAACACCATCTTCTTGAAAAACGTTTCTATTTTGATCAAAACTTTTTTGTGCATGATTTGGACCAAAATTCATGTGTCCATTATTTTGAGCAAAACTTCCATTTCCATGACTTTGACCAAAGCTCTTTTGATTATGGTTTTGAACAAAACTCATTTGTCCAGGATTTTGACCATTTCTTTGAAAATCATTTGATCAAAAGTGATTTCGGACATAGTTTCGACTCTTTTGAAAACCACTTTGTTTTTTAGATTGTTTGTTTTGAAAGTGCTTTGCATTTTGTGAAAAATTTTTAGTTGATTCAGAGGATTTTTGTTGAAAAATCGTTTTATTGTGAAAAGCTTTAACATTTTTCCAGTAGGCTTTATTTTGAGCTTTTGATTTTGAAATTCCTTCATCACAAGCCAATTTTCCAACCCTTTCTTTGAAAGTTTGTGCTTTCACAGTTTGACTTTTTGAATCATTGGTTAAAGAATCAACACGTTTTTCTTTGGTTTTAATATCAACAACTAAAATTTCTGTTTTCATAGCCAAAACACGTTTTGGTCTACTTTGTTGATGATATTTTTTTGAATTTTTGTTCAAAACATTTTCGATTGTGTTTTGATTTGAATAAAATCCTTCTTTCGTCACAGCTTCATTGTCTTCCTTTACCAATTTGTTTTATTGTGGAGTCACATTATCACCATTTCCGTTGGTGATAAAGACTTGATTTGAAAAAAAAACAACTTCTTCTGAATCCTTGAACCTAGGATAAACCACTGAATTCAATTCAAGATAATGTTTTCCTTTATTCTTTAACACATTTGTATACTACTTAGAGTCAGCGAATACTTGTTCGACCACAAATCTTGGAATTGGTTTCTCATTCGAAACTTCATCGTCATCACTCAAATAATCTTCAACCATAACATGATCAAGTGGATCACAAACTTTGGATGTTGAAGGTTGATCATTGTTTACTTTCGACATTGAATCATTACAATTTTATTTCCCTTTAGCCAATGAATTAACATTAATGACCGACAATCTTGAGCAATCAAGACACTTCACAGCCTCAATTTCACTAATATTGTCAGAATTATCTTCGATATCAACAAAATTTTGTTGAGATCCAAGCGTCGAATTCTCAGTCATGTTTAAAATCTTGACTTGTTCATTTTTAGTTAATGTCTCATTCACAATATGCACAAGATCATCAACATTCAAATGTTCATTAATAATTACAATCCCATATGCATATGAATCATTTGGAACTTTATCATAATCTGCTATCTTGCTTTGAGAGTCATATGTAGTTTCATCAATTTGTTCTCTTTTAAAAGCAAGAAAATGAAGTAGCTTTCGACACCGTTCACTACAAATCTTAGCAAAATGATGAAGTTTAGTCATTTTAGCATACAATCTCCTAGCAGAATTACTGTAAATATTACGTTTATTTTCAAGCATAATGTTGTCCATACGAATAGTATCTCTATCAATCAACAAATTAGTAATTCTTAAATATAGAGATTCTATTTCACCCTTCTTTTCTTCTAATTTATTCTTAGCTTCATAGTAAAGGGACTTGGACTTTTCTGCTTCACTACTCATGGAGATTAACATGTCATTAAGATAGTCACACATATTATCAAACTTAGAGAAAATATCATTATAAGAAGATGAAGGAATTTTAAATGATTTAAGAAGATCATGTACCTTAGCAGTCATCGATGAATTTGTCGAGTCAGTGGACACGAAACACCGGCCGGTAATCTCTTCTTCTTCACTCATCACATCCAAAACAGCTTTCTCCTTTTCATCTTCCTCCAATTTCACATACATGGCTCCATGAGTCGGATTTCACATCTTATCATAATCCGATCCAGAATCCCAGATCTGATAGGTTCATTCTCCTTGATTACCTCCTCTTGCCACCAAAGAAACACCCTTAGTTCAAGCTCTAATATCCTCAATCTGCTCAGCATAATATGCCTCATCCTTAGATTTCTTCTTCTTCTCTTTTTTTTTCTTCATGTACATGCAGTCTTTTGCTAGATCACTTGACCCATTGCAGTAGTTAAAATTGTAACCCGAGTCTTCTTTTAGCTTCAACTCCTACTTCTCATACGAACTCTGAACATCTTTCTTCTCCACTTTCGACTCATCTTACACACTTTTTCCAGTCAAAGACACACTCTTGTTCTCAGAATTGTTCTTAAACTTTCCATTGAAAGGCTTCTTGAAGAACTTCTTCACCTTGTTGTTCAAGTAGTATATGAATGCTTCATCATTAGATTTAAATAGGAATCCCTCTTTGATATCCTTGGATTCTTCTTTAGAATCAGACTCCTTACCAGCAACTTCGATACCATAGCTAATGGTCCTCCAAGACTCAGTTTACTTTCTTCATCAATGTCATTGATCTTGCTTTCATGTGCTTTCAAGACATTATACATATTTGTAAGAGAGTAACCATCAAAACTTTCTTGAGTCTTGATCATCTAGCTGATGTTCCTCCACTCCTTTCGCAAGCCCATAAGGAAAGTGAGAATGAACTCCAGGGACGACTGAGTCACTCCATATCGAGAACACTTGAAAGTCAGTACATTCAATCGATCATAGTATGATTCGATTGATTCATTGTCCTTCTGTTTGAACTCTCCCGACTCTAGCAAGCACTATTTCATAGAACTCTTCTTCGTCTTCTCATTACCTTGATACTTCTCCTTCAAGGTATCCCAAATCCGAATAGATGTAGAACATCCACCAACATAGTTGTAAACAACTGGTGGAAGAGAACCACGTAATTCACGTAGAGTAACAAGCATCTTTGGAAGAAATTTCCCTTTATTGATAAATTGCATCAAATCTTTATTTATCCCATTCATATAATATTCCATCCTATCAGCCCATTTCTTATAGTACTCGGGAATCAGCATCAGAATCTTAAATGATGATCCAAGCAAGTGAGAGAAATTCGTCATTGTGTTGAGAATGAAGTTCACCATTGTTGTATGGATTTAGAAGAAAGATGATTTTGGATTTAAAATGAGATTTAATAAGAAAATCAAACAAAGATTGATCAGAACTCAATCGATCTAACATGCATAGTATAGAATCTATTCAAAACAATCGATCAACACAAGTTTTTTGATTCAAATTGCGAAATATTTTGAATCGGAACAATGACTCAAAAAATAAATAACACAAGAAAACTACAATCGATTGAGAGAATCTGGCTTTGATAACAATTGTAGTGTGTTAGGATTGATTACGAATACTAATGATTTAGACAATCTAAGCAATAAATGACACAAGATGTAAATAATGTTTATTTGGCTCTATTAGTCTGAATGAGTACATGAGTGAAAAAGAGTACAAGTGAATTTTGCTAGTGTTCAAAAATGTTACTATACTCTATTCAGCTATCCTATTTATATGATACATCAGACTAACAAAGAGTTATAAGGACTAAACATCAACGTATCGAAATAACAATGCCTTCTAAAATAGATAGAGTTTCGAAGTCATGCATATTTCAACACTTTACATACTCTGACCAATTCGAATCTTCACTATATACGTTCGACCCCTACAAAGGAGATAGAAAAAAGTGTACAAACTAGCAAATAAAATATAATGAAACAGTCAAAATTGGGATTTTAAGCCAATTCATCCAATTAACAAAGGCCCTCCTAAGCCTATCATTACACCAACAATATGCTTGCGTGATAATGTTATTAAACAAACAAGCATTTTTAGGTTGATCCTTTCCAAAAAACAACTTATTCTTGAACATCCACATATGACTTGACATCACAAAGAAAACCCCCTCTAAGTAATCTTTCACACATTTCTGTTACCGAAGTTTGTAAACCTAAGTCAACCAATCTCCAAACAAAAAAGAACATTAACATGTAAATCCAACCTATGAAGCACATGTGCCAAGAGCTCCTTAGCAACTGAACATGTGAAGAAAATGTGGTTAACCAACTCCTTAGCAGAATTGTAAATTTGGCACTTCAGTAAAGGAATATCAAGATCCCTTTTAGAAAGACTAAATCGGGTGGAAAGCCTATCCAAAGCAAAACACCAAGAAAAAATCTTGTTATTTGGAAGATCTCAATCTAAACAACCAAGGTCCTAAGGGATCGCTTTTACCATCCAAACCCAAAAAGCATCTCATGGGGTACGAAAACATAAGATCCATTTTAATAAAAAGAGCCTTATTTAGGGATAAAATACAACTAATCCCAAGACCTCCAACCTTATTCTAGGACAACACTTTCTCCTAACTAATCCACATAATCTTTTTCTCTTCCAAATTAGTCACCACAAAAAAATCATTTTGCAAGGACTATAGTGTAGACAAAACCCCAATTAGAGCTTTATAAAAGGACATGAAATTGGTAGGAATAGAACCAATCACTAACTTTAGGAGAGTTAACTGCTCACCACCCAATAACGTTTTCATATTTTCATTTAAAAAGTCTAGAAACAATCTTATTGACCACATCAACCCACACATCAAGTATTGACATAACCCTACCCAAATGTAACACTAAGATATGAAAACAAGTATTCAACATATCACAACAAATTTGAGAAGCCACATCTTCAACCTCTAAGGACAGGATGTCAATCCCCATTAATTGAGTCTTATGGAGATTAATCCTGAGTCCCGAAGTAAGATGAAAAAAATGTAAAATAGTCGTAATGTTAAAAAAATTGAATACCTCCAATCTCCAATAAAAACAACATCATCTTCATAAAATATGTGAGAAAGCCAAACCAATGTCCAATGACTAAGAGAAATACCCATTAAGCTCCCCTTAAATATAGAACGTGTGAAAGAAATATACATAAAAATAAAAGAAACAAGGAACGAAGATCACTCCAAATAAGCCCTTTATAAAACTAGAACTCATCCATAGGGATAACGTTAACCAGATCGATCCCATAAAAGACACCAAACAACATTGAACCCATACTCTTCATGTATCCATAAAACTAAAGTTATGAAGAATATCATCCCATAAATCCCTATCGGAATATAATGGTTTTTATACGAGATACAATGTATTCAAATTTAAAACTTTTACCATTATATTGCACCATGGACCACAAGTTTATGAAATAATGCAACAAAGATAATTACACTTAGAATTTGATGAGAGAATTTGAGGGAGGAGTGGTCAGTTCGAAGAGTTAGGATCGACTAGGGTTTTAGTCCCATTTATTCTTCTTAAATTTCTATCTTTATCCCTTGATTTCTCAGATAACAATTAACCAATTAAAACAAAAGATAATTATATTTAGAACCTTTAATTCCTTTAGTTTCTAATTAAATCAATAGTAGATGATAACTAATAAACTAGTCCCTCCATTTTTACTTTTTCTTTTTATGCTTACATCATATCTTGTGTGTAACCCAAAATAACCATGTTATTTATCGATATATCACTAACTTGTTGCGAATATGGGAATGCTTCCAACAGTTTCTAGCTTGCACATATCACAACAACTATATAGTCTCATACTCCTTTAATCAAGCACGGTTTACTTCGTCAAAGAGTATTTGTTGTACACATAACATATAGGTATGAAATAATACGTATGTAAATGATCAAATACTCTTTTGTTAATCAAGATATCCATATGAATGTGAGACTTGCTAGATTGTCAATCTTAGACGTTTAAGATTATGTTTCCCGATAAATATTTGTGGTGACCATAATAGAATTCATGATTGATCCGTTATCAATTCAATCTGAGCACAACCATGCATTAGATGTCAGCACCAAATTTTCGAGGGGCCTAGGGATGTCACTTATCTTGTTAGGGCAGAAAGAAAAAAAAAACTTCGACTACATAGACATTGCCCCCATCATCATATCATAACTAGAAATTCCTTATACGGATGCCATTTACAGATAACGTTAGAGAATACGAAATCACAATTGACTATAGAACAAAGAATCTCATGGATCTTCCTTTAAAGAATTTATGATCTTACCATATTAGAAATTGTCGTGACCGTTTCCATGAAGTTATCTCTAAGTACGGGTTACTCCAGTACTTAATCTCTAGTAAGTGCACATGAGTTTGCATCACTATGATACGTCAATCTCCATGGACAATCTACTAATACCTGATGAAAGTCTTAAATCACTACTTATTTACAAAAGTATGACATACTATGGAGGGTTTGAAAAAATTAATATCCAGGAGGCCATGATTAAGAGAAATCCAAGATGGATGAGAGACTTAGAGGGAAGAGTGGTTGGTTTGAAGAGTTGGGATCGACTAGGGTTTTAGTCATATGTATTCTCCTTAAATTTCTATCTTTATTCCTTGATTTATAGGATGTTGACTAGCTTATTCAAACCAAATATAATTACATTTAGACCCTTTAATTCCTTTAGTTTCTAGTTAACTCAAAATCAGATGATAAGTTAATAAACTAGTCCCTCTGACTTCCTTTTTTCCTTTTTAATATTATACCTAATGGTGTACCCGAGTCGGTAAGTCAAGAGAACCCAAAACCAGCCCGATACTTACAGGGCCAGGCATGAAGAAACTACAACATGTCACAAATGAATCTAGGCTCAAGTAACCATGCACGAATCTCAGAACCATATCCCAAGAAACCTACAAAAGAGAAGATACGAGCAATAAAATAATAAAAGGGCATAAAGCGAGATTGCTAACAAATTGGGAAATGGACAAAGAACCGGGCATAACTATAAACCCATGGAACCACGGATAGCCTATAAATACATTAGAAACACAATAACCAGGCATAGGAAAAAGAGGGAGCTATAACCTTCACGCACAACATCATAGCATTTTATTCGCAATCTAACTTAGGCATTGGAGATCAATAATGCGGTCCAACTCTCAGTATGGCTGTCTGACCTAGAATTTGTCCATCTTATGCAGAGCAGATTCCCGGTTGCTTATTAGACCAAGAACCTTCAATGGTAGAGCTAAACATGCGCCCATAGTTCGTCGTAATAACATTGGTGTCATCTGTATTATGAGGGTGTCAGAGTACAAAACCACAAATATACCCAATAAACGATTTTAAGATTAAAGCAGCATAGACAAGGCAATATGGCAAATGACTAACTGTGTAACACCTCCAATTTTATTCCAATTTTTTCATTTTTAAATTACCAAAAACATAGTTTCACAACCAAGTTATCCAATACATGATCATTCCAAAGAAAAAAGTATCATAATTATCAGAGAACATAAAAGAACATGCCCCAATAGTAAATTCCCCAGCACATGTGTGCAATCAGACCTTCGCATTCCCGCGGTCCTGTGAAGTACCTGCCACATATAAATCAACAACTATAAGTACAAGCTTAGTGAGTTCCCCAAGATACCACATATAACACAACATAAATAAACATATATGGGTTATCTGCAACCTTGGGACTATCAACAGTCCTGGTGAGATAACAACACGCTCGAAGGGTTATCAACAACCCCAGTTGGCTATCAGCAGCCTCAGTCACATATAATGATCATATCATATCATAATATAGCAGCTAGATCCAACTGGTCATCATAATACAACCACCCTACCATACAGATAGGATTAAGTGAGGAGACTCACCTGATACTGATGACACGAAAAACCTAGCACCTAAACTGTCGGATCTAGATTCCGCATAATCAAAAAAATAATTAACCTTAATTAAAAACTAAGGTCCAAAACCACTCACGAGTCCAAAACCCCATGACCAAACCTACAAAGGGCAAAAGGTCCATTTTTCCCTTCCCTTGGTCCAAAAACCCTAAACTTTGACCAAAGGTCAACGTCAGCAAAAGTAAACACACAATGAGTATGTTGGGCGTACCACACCTTACGTTGGGCGTACAACTAGGTTAACTTGCATTAGGGGGGAATCAGACTACGTTGCACATAGTCAGGAGTACGCACGACATACTCCCCAGATCTACAAATCCACCAATAAATGTTTTAATTTGTTAAGACAACCAACCCAACTATAGAACCGACTAATTTACAGCTTCTTATTCCATAAAGTCATGGGCTTTAAGCCATTACATGGCTAGGAGAGTTTCAAAGCATCATTTCACCATTTCTAGTCTACTACTTTACTCATGCATGAGTAAAAAGGGAAGATCAAGCAAGTATTTTTCATCCATCTAGATGGCTTAATATGTATGAAAGAACATCTTAAACCCTTTGGAGAGCCCCAAACTCAAAAAGGACCAAACTTGGGAACTTCAGCTCATAAATCTTAAACAAAAGAGATATAGAAAAATAATACTAGATAAGGTATAAGCTTTATACCTGAAAATGATGCAAAAAGGTGGGAAGTTTCTGGATCTATAAGCTTGCTAGCATCTTCTTTTTCTTCTCTAACCTCCTTCTTCAACTACAAGAGCCAAGAACACTCAAAACTTGCAATAACAAACACACACACAAGCCAAACACACGAGATTAGGGTTTATGAGAGGGTTGGAGGCTGATAAGGATGGTTAAAAATGAATCCATAATGTTCTTTATATAGGGATCAATTCACATATTAGTGTTTTGCTCCTAAGCTAGTATGCTCATTATACTATAGGTACGTCGAGCATACTAGATGGCTTCCCATGTCCATTCATGATGAATGAGTACGTTGCGCGTACTCATGCGTACGCCCCACGTACATCTTTTTTTGTCAACTTTTCTCTATTAGGGACCAACTTTGAAAATTTTAGAAAAGATTCAAAGAATGATTAACGTACCTTATTTCGGGATGTTACAATTCCCCCTCACTAAAATCAGACTTTGCCGTCGAAGTCATCCTCTGGAAATATCTCAGGATACTACTCATGCATCTCAGACTCTGGTTTCCATGTCCACTCTAAACCTCTATGATGCTGCTACTGAACTTTGACCAAGTTCACGACCATATTCCTCAAGGTTTTCACTTTCCGATACAAAATGGATAGAAGCTTTTCCACATAATTCAGGCGATAATCTACCTGAATGTCCTCTAAGGGTACAACAGCCGCCTCATCGTTGTACACTTACTCAGCTGGGATACATGGAAGGTATCATGGATCTGATTTAGCTCCTCTGGTGGCTCCAACCGGTAGGTCACGTGGCCCACACGGGCCAATACTCGAAAATGGCCAATGAACATGGGGCCCAGCTTGCCCTGCTTCCTGAAACGGACAACACGCTTCCAGGGTGACACCTTAAGGAGCACTAAATTCCCCACCTGAAACTCTAACTCAGAGCGTCGTTGATCCGCACAACTCCTATGACGACTTTGTATTGTCAATAACCTTTTTTGAACCTGCTGTATAAGCACGGTCGTCTTGAGCACAACCTCCATGCTCTCCATGACCCTCTGTCCCACCTCGCCCCAACAAATAGGAGTCCGACATCTCCGTACCCAACTCTTCATGAAATATCTTCCAGAATCTGGAAGTAAAGCGCACATCCCAGTCAGACACAATACACGTCGGCACCCCATGCCGAGCCACCACCTCACAAACATAAATCTCGACCAACTTCTCTGTAGAAGAGTTCTCACTAACTGGTAAGAAGTGAGCACTGTTTTTCAAACAATCCACTATCACCTAGATAGTGTGAACACCCCTTGCAGTCCTTGGTAGCTTCGTAATGAAATCCATATTAATCTCCTCCCACTTCTATAGGGGAACCTCCAGAGGCTGCAACTTGCCATGAGGGGGCTGGTGCTCTGCCTTGACCTTCCGACAAGTAAAACATCGCTCCACAAACCATTCCACATCTCTTTTCATACATGGCCTCCAATAATTGTGCTTTAAATCAAGATACATCTTTATATCCCCTAGGTGGATAGATAATCTCGATTTGTGGGCCTCCTCCATCAAAATCCGTCGAGCCCCACCCGCATATGGTACCCATACCTGCCCATAAGGAGTCAAAAAACCCTCTACTGTCCATATCAAATGCTGAAAGCTGACTGATCACCTGCTTACTCTTCCGGTTTTCCTCTTTTATAGCCTCTGACTGCGATTCCTTGATGATCTCTAAAACTGAAGTCATCGCTGTCATCCTCATGCAGACATCTCGCATCGAGGTACTCGACGCCCTCTGGCTCAAAGCATCAGCCACCACATTGGCCTTGCCTGGATGATAAAAGATATCACAATCATAGTCCTTCACTATGTCCAACCATCTCCTTTGCCTCATATTCAAGTTAGGCTAATCCATAAGGTATCTCAGACTGTTATGGTCCATGTAGATGGTATACCGAACACCATAGAGATAGTGACGCCAAATCTTGATGGCGAAGACCACCACCCCTAACTCCAAATCATGAGTGAGGTATCTTATCTCGTGAGGCTTCTTCTACCTCGAAGTGTAGGCTATCACATGCCCTCTCTGCATCAACACAATATCCAATCCCGCAATGGATGCATCACAATAGACTACGAAATCCTTAAATCCCCCTGGGAGGGCAAGTACTGGGGCTTTGCACAACCTCTGGTGAAGAGTCTCAAATGATGCCTGCTGCTTAGGCCCCCAACTAAAGGAAACATCCTTCCTAGGCAACTTGGTGAGAGGAACAACTACCTTGGAGAAGTTTCTGATGAATCTCCGATAATAACCTTCCAAACCAAGGAAGCTCACAATATTAGATGGAGATCTCGGCACTTCCCACTACATCACCGCCTCAATCGTGGCTGGGTCGACCAAGATATTGTTCTGATCGATGTGGTGTCCTAAAAACTGAACCTCTCGCAACCAAAAGTCACACTTGGAGAATTTGGCATAAAGCCTCTGCATCCTCAAAACCCCAAGAATCTCTCCAAGATGCTCCTCATATTGTTCCCTAGTCTCTGAATATAATAGAATGTCATCGATAAAAACATTCACTGATCGATCCAACATGGGCCTACACACCTGTTTCATGAGGTTCATGAACACTGCCGGTGCATTGGTGAGCCCAAAAGGCATCACCACAAACTCATAATACCCATAAAGATTTTGAAAGTCCGTCTTCTGAATATCCTCCCCCCCCCCCCCGTACCCTCATCTGATGATAGTCGGACCTCAAATCTATCTTGGAAACCTACGATGCCTCTAAAGCTGGTCAAAAAGTTCATCTATCATCAGCAAAGGGTAAAGTTTTTTCACCATCAGCTTGTTCAATTCCTGATAATCAATGCACATCCGGTATGAACCATCCTTCTTCCTGGCGAAAAGGATTGGGGCTCCCCATGGAGAACTGATCGGTCTAATGAACCCTTTTCCCAACAGCTTTGACAACTTAGAGGATAACTCCTGCATCTCAGGAGGTGCAAGACAGTACAATGCCTTGGCGATCAGCGCCACACCCGGAATCAGATCAATCCGGAAGTCTACCTGCCTCTCAGGTGGCACACCCGGTAACTCCTTAGGAAAAACACCAGGAATGTCACATACCATTGGAACATCATAAACAGAGGTTAATCCCTTCTTCTCCAATTGAGTATCCACTACATATGCTAGAAAACCCATACACCCATGCTGTAAACTTTGTCTTGCCCTGGCGGCAGAACAGAAGGCTTATCCCGATCTAGTACCCTCGCCATAGATAGTCAGCACTCCCCCACTAGGATACATAACTGTCACTAGCTGATGCTGACTGTCAATCAGAGCCCCAAACCGGCTGAACCAATCCTTAGCAACGATCACACAAATAAACCCTATCGTGATAGGGATGAGTTCTATCAGATATCCAATACCAAAGATCTCTAACACACAACCCCAGTAGACATCAGTAGCTGAGACATGACGCTCATCAGGTATCGAGACTCTCAAGGGACTGCTCAAGGTCTCTAGCGGAATACTAAAACCATGGAAAAATGATGATGACACAAATGACCGAATCGCAACCAAGTCAAACAGCACAAGTGCAGGAACAAAGTTCACAAGGAAAGTACCTACACAAGCGACAATATAAGCAGCATAAATAAGTCAACAGAAATATAAAAAACACACACAAGAAACAACATCTGGAGCTACGCGGGCCTCCTCTACTGTCAACTGAAATGCTCGGCCCCGAGCCCTCGGTGCCTCGACCCTCCCCTGCCAGCCATTAGTGATACGTAGTATGGTTGGAGCAGGAGTCTGAACCGCCCTAGATGCAAGATGAGGACAATCGGCCTTCACATCACCCGTTTGGTTGCAGTTGAAACAAACCGGAAATCCCTTGGGGAAATCACTAGCTATATGCCCCTCCTTTCCACATAGGTAGCAAGCTGACCCGGACAGAAATGGTCCCTCGTGAACCTTGAGCTCTCTGATCAGTGGGCTTGGCCCATTTAGTCGCCGGTTGTGACTGCACTTTCCTCTTGTCTCTCCCCTGGGTCTCCCTCTCCTCCCTAGCCCGAGTCTCCAACTTGATCTCTCTACTCTTGGCATTGGTTTGTAGCTTAGCTAATGTTCTATACGTGGTATTCGCCAAAAACTCCCTGATATCCCTCCTCAGAATACTCAAATACTGAGCCACACGATCCTGATCCATCGATACCAGCTCAGGGCAAAACAAAGCCCTCTCAAGAAACATCCTGGTGATATTTGTCACCGTCTCTGTCTTCTTCTTGAGAGACACGAACTCCTGGGCTAACCTTTCCCGCTCAACTGTGGGTACAAACTCATCCCTGAACATCGTAGTAAACCTCTCTCAAGTCATCGCAACATGCTTTTCAAGCGCGTAATCATCTGTCACAAACTTACACTAGTTCTTCGCTCCTTAACGAAGCAGGTTCAACGCGAATCGAACCCTCAAATTCTTCGGACATGAGCAGGTATAGAAAAATCCCTCAACGTCAAAGATCCATCTCGTAGCAGCAATCGGATACTGGGTCCCATCAAACTCGGGAGGCTTCGTGTTGGTGAACTCCCAATACTACAATGAATCACCCCATGCGGTCTCGCAGCAGCGAGAGCTATGGTGGCTATGGTAGCAGCAGCCTCAGTGACAGCGACATAGCACTCATCAAAGGTCTCAATCAGCATGGTCTTAATAGTCCTAAACATCTCCATGATAGCCTCTCGGATTGTAACGTCCACCTCTGCGGCAACAATCCTACAGTTCTCAGCATCACTGGCACTTGGCCTCTCAGGGTCGCTGGAGCCTGAACCTCATGTAGCCACCATACTGAAATGCATAAGAAAATTATCAAAAACAGGCTAAAAACACATATACCAACACTTACACCCCTACAAGCTCTTTAGTCCTTTGAGGTTATTCCTCAATCCACATACGAATCTGGTGCTTTCATTAGTACGGGCCCAATACTACCTTCCACACCAATCCTTATTTGTCTCGAGTTGTAGCCTCGAGACCCCAACAACTCTACCTCCACATATGAGCTATGGAATCGCCCTACTGCTTCTTGAGAACCTTAATCTATCACAACTGGCATTTTGGCTAGGAAATTTTGCCCACCTGTACTCAACACTTGTATAACTGGTAACCTAAGTTGATACCAAGTATTATGCTCATTCAAAACCAACCATTTGAATCAAAACTCATCAGTGAATTTCAAAACCTAATTCAATACATCTCACCTACTCAAATTTAGGTTTGAAACCCTAATGTCCCGGTTCAAACTCAATATGGACTAGGATCCTCGTATTGGGCCTAATGGGCCAATAAACCTTTCATTTGATGATTTTGGGCCAAAGAACCCCATTTGGGCTCTAATTGGACCCACGTTTGTCAAACCATATCATTTGGGCTATGTTGGGCCTAAAACAACTTACTTTATTATCATGGGCCTTTATGGGCCGTAAACAACACTCTTAAACATCTCTCAATTCTCGGCCCACACAAAAAAAGAAGATAAAATGTGATTAACTTGGAAACTTGACACCTTAATAATACCTAGAGGATATCTATGCTAATTGTATTGCATGTATCTACGCTAGATCTTAAATCCTCCATGTAATAACCCCATGTCTAATCACCTTCTCTCTTCTTCTTCTTCTCCTATTCTCAACCCACAGCTCACACTACTACTCTCATCCTCTTTCATTCCAACTACATCAAAATTCTCTCTAAGAACTCTCAAAGAAACCTCCCAAGATTTTCGTGTGAGCTAAGTGTAAATCTAAGATCATTTCATCCAAAGTTCCACTCATTTGGTAAGCTACTCTCTAAGTGTGAAGATTAACTTCATTTTATGATAATCTTCACTCCTTAACACATCCTTTCATGATCCATGCCCATAGATCCATCTTAAGTTCGAAATTTACTCAAGAAAGCTTGCTAAAGGCCGAGAACTCATCATTTTCTTCATCACAACCGAAAGCTCCAAAGCAAGGTGAGTTCATACCCGCTATTTTTGGGTTTTACTATATTTTAGGGGAGAATACAAGTTGTTTTGTGTAGATCTATGTGTGTATGCATGATTTTGTGTGATTTTCATGATATATGTGTGATTATGTGTTATGAACTCCATGAACTTGAAGATCTACTAAAATGTGATGATATTGTAGAACATAACACTTATTTCAACTTATTATGCAAATAAAAGGTTTTAAAATACATCAAAGTCACTTAAAACTATGAGATTTCCATGAAAGGGGCCAAAAGTGACAAAATAACCAAAAATGGGGTATATTATGTAACTCACGATTTCAAAGGACCAAAAGGAATGTATTTTGATAAATATGAATCTTTTTGATATTTGTGACCTTAAAAGGGCTAGAAGTGTAAAAGTCCATAAATGGGCTTCTTTTGGGCTTTTTCGAGTTTTGGGCCAAGTTTGTAAAGTTTTGGACTTTGTGGGCATAAATGTCATTTTCAACAAAATTGTGCCAAAAATGAAATTTTTTGATAAGAAGAACGAAAAATGTAAATTTAATAAAACTTGGGCCACAAAGATGAATTTATTTATAAATGGGCCGAAAATGCACATTTTCATAAAATCAAGCCAAAAATGATATTTTTGACAAAAGTGAGTTAAAAATGTTATTTCTACTTAAAACTAGCCTCAAATACAAATTTTGTCCTTAAAGGACCTAAATTGTCACTTTTACCAAACATGTGCTAAAATTGTAAATTTATGGTTTCTAGGACAAAAATGACATTTTACAAAAAGGTGAGCTTTTTTCGTCACGTTAGTAAACAGTGTAACTTAAATAACCAACGTAACAAACCACGGATTGATTTCGGTATTCACGTCCTTATTGGGCCTGGAAATAATATACATGTTAAATGGGTCTTAGTTGTCAATTTTCATGTATATTGGTCCCGAGACATATATATATATATATATATATATATATATATATATATATATATATATATATATATATTCTCATTCCTTTTGAGTCTGGAAATAATTTACATGCTTAGTGAGCCTTATTGTCCACTTACATGTTTATTGAGCCTGGAATATACCTTATATGTTTCTCTTTCGTGTAAATTCGATTAAGGATCTAATGAGACATGTCGGTTGACACCTATTGAGTGTACAATCGTAGCCTGTAGTTATACCTAGAGCCTCCTGGAGGGAGAGCGAGAGTTTGTGTATAGATCTATACGGGGGTGACACCCCACACCTGAGCTATTCGCTACAGTTAGACTAGGCCAGTCTAGGGTGACAAAAACCTTACCTAGTTCCGTCGGCGTCCGAAAAACGTCAACACAGGCGAAATTGTCATTATCTAGTTTGGTTATAACGACTTACTTAGACGAATTAACGTTATAAATTTATGGGAAACCATCTTTTTTTATAACACGGTAATATACTCGCGTTGGTACTCAAACTCGGATGTTGAGATTCCAGCATTCTCATAAGCAGACAACATCGGGTTGTCTGGGGTTATTCTCTTTATACTCTCACAAACATTAATACACATGCATTAATACAAGATCGGACACAAACATTTCAAATATTTCAAACTGTGTTTCAGAAAATATCGAATTTTCTGGTGTTTGCAAAGCAATACAAAACATTTTACTCAAACATGCTTATGAACTCATCAACATTTTTATTTTGACCTTTTTAAACTAACTTGTATTCTTAGGAAACTATTGAGTAGGTTGGTCAGCAAGACTACTTGGATATTTTGTTATGTTTTGTTTTCATCATACTTTGAATATTTGGCATGTAATATTTAAATACAATACTTGATGTAAACAATGAATGTTGTAATGTTACATGTGTGATGATGATGATGTTATGTTTCAAATATACACTATGTGATGATACTACAAAAATGAAGTCACCCAAGCCCCTGGACGTTTTTGCCGTCTGGTTCGGGGGTGTGACAGATTGGTATCAGAGCATTGTTTATAGTGAACTGACATATCTAATCATACAAGATATGCAACTATAAATACAATGGTACTAAAACACTCTGAATAAAATAATACCTAGGTGTGCATTTAATACAATATCACTAAAAGTCTCTGGAGAAAATTGAACACCGTGGTTAAACCCAGACAATTATGTGGTCGTATTGGGGATAAATAGAGCCTGATCAATTATATTTATTCAACATACGACCAACATGTGTTTGGGAGTGATCATGGTGGGAAATGAATTTAGAAACTTACCTTGTATCCAAAAAGCTTTAAGGAACTCAAACATAAAAAATTACAGTACTATAGGAGTATTTTGGAATGCCATCTACGTACACTTCCCTTACGCACTTTTCACACCTCATGCAGACCGCATGGCTGAATTCCCACCATGTGAGCTTTACTATCAGGCCTTAGTGGCCCATGAGTGGATGGAGGAAGAACCAGAAATGGTTCAAGAATAAAATTCAGAAGCAAAACCTGAAGAGTATGTGGTGACGGACTATGAGGATGATGAATCTGATGAGGAGTCAGATGAAGGAGAGGAAATTAAGGAAACCTCTAGTGAACCCCACCCTACGGAGACACCACTAGCTCAGCACGTAGTGCAGGAGAGCACTACTGACCATATACTCTCTCTCGAGCAAGAAGTAGCCAACCTCAAGCGACAACTTTTTTCGGCCGAATCTATGGCTGTTCAAGCAAGACAGAGGGAAAATGTGATCACTCAGGAGGCGAATGAATTGGCTGAACTTCTGGTGCGTCATTTCGACGTTTGAGTATCACCGCCACTATTGAATGGGACTCTCTTTTCAGTTACTATTATCTGTAGAAGTCGACTCTATGGTTAAGTGCCTACACTACTCATAAAGTCGTTATGTTGTCAGACCATATTTTCCCTATGAAACGTATGCCTTTTAAGGCAAGTTCTCACATACTAAGATGGTATTCACTAGTCAAACAATTATGTGCTTATCGTGACATTGCTATTTGTTATGTGTTCTATTTTCCTTATTTCCTGAATTCACTTGTATGCACAACCGAACCACCGAAACTGCTAGATACTCAAGGATCTCGAACCCAAAATAATCTATATATGATAGGGGTAGACTTAGCATTCGTGAAAAATCTACTGCTACTTGTCACCATAACTACATCTCAGGGATGTAGGTGGAAACAATGAGAGTCATACAACAAAACGCGAAGTGACCATCGTTACTTACGAGCTTGCTTATCATCATGCAGTAGAAAAATGTCATCCCACGGAAATAACCAACACATCCGTGAGACACCGGTCCTACGAATAGACTTTGCTACCTCCCAAGCCACAGTGACAACTGTCATGGCACAACTCAACAACACAAGGAGAAATGAAAATGAAAAAGGTGTCAGCAACTCCAAGCGCAATAACAACCAAGGGCACCAACAACGGGCTGCCGAAAGAAACACCTCCAATTGCAAACTTAAAAGTAAGAAAAGAAAGTCCCGAAAAGATAGAAAGGATAAAACAGCACAAGAGCCCTCAAAGAGACAACAGACTGTTGTGGTTCATGCTGCCACGACACCTACCACACCAACATCAGTAAGAGCATATGTTGGAAACCTCCTAAAATGCAGCAAGCGCAGTTTCCATCATAAGGGAGCCTACCGAAAGTTACACTGTAAGAATTGCAATAAGAAGGGCCACCCTACCCGTTTCTGCAGGGCATCAGTACGACCAATCCGCCAGACTCCCAACATCAGAATGAGCCCGACCTGCTATGAGTGTGATGAATTTGGACACTTCAGGAAGAACTGTCAAATTACAAGGAACTCTGGCAGGGACGGTAGAATGCTGACAATCACTACAAGAGAGACCCTCCCGGGATCACCTATGAACAACGGTACGTATTCCCAATAAAGATATTCAAAGGCATTAGTCATTAATTATAGATTACTCTATCGTCCAAACTAGACATGCCATTCGTATAAAGACCAAGGATTTTTGCAGGAGAGCCACGAGGTCTTAGTATACATATTAGAGTCATATATAATTGAGGTTCTAAAAGTTTAGAGTGCGCGATCTATTCGTTGTGAGGTTATGGATTTAGGACAGAGCCCCTCAGTCGACTGTCTTCCATTCTTAACTATACATGCTCTTTAACCGTCAAGCGATTATAGGAAGACCTAGTGAGGAACATGCTACCAATTTCATCACTAGTAATCGAAACACTCATACTACTAATACTCACTAAACATGGTACAAGAACGTTCACAGTAGTAATAAAAAGGATGAAACCAGAAACATTACAAACAAATACATGAAACACACTCTCATTTCCGAACAACCATCCCTTCCAAGTCAATCCAACATCTATTACAAAAAAACTCTAAGGAACCCAACAACGTCACTTGACAAAGGTTGGCTTGATCCTCACCCTACAAACTTCATGTGGAGACCCTACGCCTTGACCAATCAACTAACTAAGTCCTTACAACTTATAAGGACAGATCCCCGAATCATTCCTGACATCTATACTCCTAAGTGCCTAAGTAAGAAATACCATGCTCGTTCCTAGCCCACTATAGAGATAAGAAACGAGAAGCAAAGGACATCAAGGGTAACCTAGTGATTTATAATCTTTATGAAGTGGATTCCAGAAGCCCTTTCGGAAATGTTATCAATACTTCGCAAGGCGAGTTCTGAAATTGACTCAACTGATGAAGTCATTTCCATAGCCAGAGCACCAAGGACACTAAGTGCCAACAAAAACACCGAAACTATCCGGTCAAGGGAATGACCCAGTAAGTATGAGAGTTACCAAACCAAGACTTGAACCTCAGAGAACACATATCCAACTCATAAAGAGGAAAGGCTAAGTATCAATAGGACCGTTGACTACTAAGAATCAAACGAACTCATCCTTAAGGATTGATATCCTCCATTCCGAAACGAAGACTTGCGCGACCCGCCCCCAAAAACACGCAAAGATCAACCTCCTACAAGTTCTGAATCCTACAGTAAGAAACTCCAATGGCAACCTAAAAAGTATGAGGCCAACTACATCACGCGACCTTAAACCTAGAGATAATAGTGTTCACCTCAGGGTTTGGAGGTACTACTTTGGCACATCCAGTACACGATCCTTGTTAACCATGATCATCAATCCACCTCACCATAGAGGATGTGAAGGAAGAATACCTCTGTGTTGGGCTGAGATGACCAACACCCAACTAGCAAGAGGACAAGAATCGAACAAAACTCTTACAGACCCAAGATCATTAGGGAAAACGATAGAGAAAATAGTTCAAATCAAGGCACGACCTCAAGCATCGCGAGACCAACAAAAAGGGCGATGTTGATAAATGGTAAAAGCCTCTGGAGTTTCAAGTAGGGGAGAAGGTGCTATTAAAGGACTCTCCTTAGAAAAGGAAGATCCAAGTTGGAAAGCGGGGCAAGCCAAACCCACAATATATCAAGTCACTCAAGGTTCTTTTCCGCATTGGTCTGATGGCCCACAAACTACTACTACCCTCAAAACTTAACAACGTACACCCAGCTGAAACATCCCAAAAATACAAGCCAAAAATTTCATTTGAAAACATTATTAAAACCATAATATCCAAATATCATATAAGAAAATCATAAGTCGTGTGTCTTAAAATATCATAAGACATGTCTCATATCACAACTGATGTCAAATCATGTCAAAATATCAGAGTCTAACTCCCAGGCTAAAACTGTGGTGGGTGACGTGCCATCATCCCGAGCCCTTCACCTTGCTAGATGAAGTACCTGAAACCAAAACTGAAACTGTAAGCACGAAGCTTAGTGAGCTCCCCCAAACTACCACATACCATACAATATCATATAAAGCACACACTGGGCCATGCCCACTGCATCGGACTGAAGTCCGAAACTGACTAGGGCCTTGCCCTATGCATTGGACCGAAGTCCGGAACTGACTAGGGCCTTGCCCTCTGCATCAGACCGAAGTCCGGAATTGACTAGGGCCTTGCCCACTGCATCGGACCGAAGTCCGGAACTAACTAGGGCCTTGCCCACTGCATCGGACTGAAGTCCAAAACTAACTAGGGCCTTGCCCACTGCACGGGACCGAAGTCTGGAACTGACTGAACATAGCATAACATAATCATAACATATAACAATAACACATATACTGCATACTGCATCGGACCGCAGTCGGGAACGCATAACACATTTACATGCCTGAATCACAAAGACATCAAGCATATTGAACTACTTCTCGGGTCCACCCCGGCGTCGGACCGTAGTCCGAAACTACTGATATCTATACGGGCCGACATTGTGTCCGTAGACCCATTCCTACTAGAAGGAAACTCACCTCGAAGAGTTGACTGCTGAAAATCTGAGTGAAGGATCCCTGACTGCTGTCCCAGCTGCTATCCGGCTATCATGACCAATAAAACACATAATCAAAATGAGGATCCTTCTACGGGTAAAATGACTATTTTACCATGCTATGGTGTGGGTCATGATTAAATTCCAAACCCTCCACACCCCCCCACACTTAAATCTTTCCAAATATACCAATGGCCCACTAATGGCCCAATTTTCCAAATTGGGCCTAACTCCTCTTATGGGCCCACATAAGCCCAATATGACCTTGGCCCAAAATCTAAGTTTGATGGCCTTGCTAAGGACCGATAGCTGACAATCCAACAATTGACCCAAACCGAGGCCCTAAAATGTACAAGTCCAAATCTGTGGATTACGCGGGGCGTTGCTATCTGTACGCAACGCGTACATGCTTTAGGGCTTGTACGCTGCACGTACTGGCTGGTACGCCCAACGTATTGGCTGGTACGCCCAACGTACTACTCTGCTATGTCTCTTACCACATTAAGAACTTAATACTCAAACCCAGAAGCTACAACTACAGATCCATGTTCCTTTCAACGTCTTAATACATAAAGTCTATGACTTGGTGGCTTGCAACCCACCAAATGCACCCAACTCTAGAAATAGCAACAAACTTCCATGGAAATGGATAGATCTCATGCATGACTACATAAAGGCCCCAAAGTTTGAAACTTTATTGATATAGGGTTACTTTAAGCTTCAAGGATAGCAATCCCAAGCTAAAAAACGAAGTTGCATGATAAAGGTCCTTCCTTTGGACCTAAAAGGTCCAAACTTCTCAAGACACCTAGATCTAAGTTTATAAGAGGAAAGTTGGGAACTTTATACCTCTTTTGGATGCCAAATGAAGAAATGATCCCAGATCCTTGAGCTCAAGATACTCAAGTTCTCCTTCTTCCACTTCTCTTCTCTTCTTCCAAGCTTTTCTACACAAAATGAGCCCAAAATATCAACCACACACAAACAAAGGAGTAGGGGACGAACTAGGGTTTTCTGAGAATGATGGATATGTGAGGAGGCCAAGTTGGAGGCTATGATCGGGTTTATATACACATTAAAACCTTAAATTAGGGTTTTCTTATCTGTTCACGTACGCTGCACGTACGTGTGCGCATTCCCGATTCCAAACGCAAACCATTACGCCCCGCATACGCCAAGGCTACACCCAGCGTACGTCTTCTGGGCGGCCCAAGTCTTTGGTCCAAGTGCATAAGTCCAATCCAATACTCCTTTTTATCCACACTTGTCCCAACTATAATTTAACAAAATTAAATAATTAATACCTCAAAAGTCGATCGTTACACTAGCATTCCACATAGCAAAATTGAAAAATGGTGCCTATCAGATAAAACCCTCATCATTTCCTTGGATGAGATCAAGATAAACAAGAATCTCCGGTTCGTCGAAGAGCCGGAGGAGATAATGGACAGGGAAGTGAAGCGTACAAAGCAAAGTCGCTTTCTGACTGCGAAGGTTCGATGGAACGCTAAGCGTAGACCGGAATCCAAATTGGAACGCGAAGACCAGTGAAGCTAAAGTATCCTCACCTATTCTCTCGTTCATATATCTATCTTTCAAATAATTTCGGGACGAAATTCCCTCTAAAGGGGGGATGATGTCAGAACTGGCATTTTGTCTAGGAAATTATGCCCATCTACACTCAACACTTGTATAACTGGTAACCTAAGTTGATGCCAAGTAGCTTATTCAAAATCAACCATTTGAATCAAAACTCATGAGTTAATTTCAAAACCTAATTCAATACGTCTCACCTACTCAAATTTGGGTTTGAAACCCTAATGTCCCGGTTCAAACTCAGTATGGACCAGGATCCTTTTATTGGGCCTAATGGGCCAGTAAACCTTTCATTTGATGATTTTGGGCCAAAGAACCCCATTTGGGCTCTACTTGGACCCACATTTGTCAAACCATAGCATTTAGGCTATGTTGGGCCTAAAACAACTCACTTTATTATCATGGACCTTTATGGGCCGTAAACAACACTCTTGAACATTTTTGGGCCGTAAACCCCATTCCTTCATCATTTTGGGCCGTAAACCCATAAGAAGGACCCAATGGGCCGAAAACTTCCTTATGGGACCTTATACTTTCGGTTGTGATCAATTTTAGCCCAACAATCAAAATTTCTTTCATCATCTCTCAATTCTCGGCCCACACACAAAAAAAGAAGATAAAATGTGATTAACTTGGAAACTTGACACCTCAATAATACCTAGAGGATATCTATACTAATTATTTTGCATGTATCTAGGCTAGATCTTAAATCCTCCATGTAATAACCCCATTTCTAATCACCTTCTCTCTTCTTCTTCTTCTCCTTTTCTCGGCCCACGGCTCACACCACCACTCTCATCCTCTTTCATTCCAACTACATCGAAATTCTCTCTAAGAACTCTCAAAGAAACCTCCCAAGATTTTCGTGTGAGCTAAGTGTAAATCTAAGATCATTTCATCCAAAGTTCCACTCATTTGGTAAGCTACTCTCTAAGTGTGAAGATTAACTTCATTTTATGATAATCTTAACTCCTTAACACATCCTTTCGTGATCCATGCCTATAGATCCATCTTAAGTTTGAAATTCACTCAAGAAAGCTTGTTAAAGGCCGAGATCTCTTCATTTTCCTCATCACAACCGAAATCTCCAAAGCAAGGTGAGTTTATACCCCTATTTTCAGTTTTAACTATATTTTGGGGGAGAATACAAGTTGTTTTGTGTAGATCTATGTGTGTATGCATGATTTTGTGTGAGATATATGTGTGATTATGTGTTATGAACTCCATGAACTTAAAGATCTACTAAAATGTGATGATATTGTAGAACATAACACTTATTTCAACTTATTATGCAAAGAAAAGGTTTTAAAATACATCAAAGTCACATAAAACTATGAGATTTGCATGAAAGGGGCCAAAAGTGACAAAATAACCAAAAATGGGGTATTTTATGTAACTCACGGTTTTAAGGTACCAAAAGGGATGTATTTTGATAAATATGAATCTTTTTGATATTTGTGACCTTAAAAAGGGCTAAAAGTGTAAAAGTTCATAAATGGGCTTCTTTTGGGCTTTTTCGAGTTTTGGGCCAAGTTTGTAAAATTTTGGACTTTTGTGGGCTTAAATGTCATTTTCAAGAAAGTTGTGCCAAAAATGAAAATTTTTGATAAGAAGAATGAAAAATGTAAATTTATTAAAACTTGGGCCACAAAGATGAATTTATTTATAAATAGGCCGAAAATGCATATTTTTCATAAAATCAAACCAAAAATGATATTTTTGACAAAAGTGAATTAAAAATGTTATTTCTACTTAAAACTGGTAGGACAGTTAACAAGTTTCGCAAAACACTCATGTATGAACACTGCTACGTACAGTTACCAGAGCAAATGCAGAAAAATATGAAACGACTGATAGGACAGTTAACAAGTTTCGCAAAACACTCAGTATGGAAAAAAGGGATATTCTCGATTCTGCTAACCTTAACATATCAGTTTACACAAGCCAAGAACACACAAGTAATGGACTTCACAATTGTAGAATCAACATCGTAGTACAATATTATATTCACAAGAAGTGCAATGAAGAAATTTGAAGCCATTGCTTCGACAATTCACGGTTCAGTCTAATTTAAAACATCGAATGGATAAGGAATGATCCATAATAGGTCATTAGCAGTACCCACGACAATGGTAGTAGAGGAAGGAGTGAAAATGACAATGCCAGAAGGGAAACAATTAAATAACGAAACATAGGAAGTCATAATAAACAATAGATATGCAGATCAAGGAGTACAGAACGGGTTGGGTTACCGATCAAGTTGAAAGAGGCACTAACCAAAATTTGGAAATAAAGCATTGACGTATTCGCCTGGGAAGTAACAGACTTGACCGACATACCCAGACACTTACTCGAGCACAAACCAAATGAAAAGTCGGGAACCAAACCAATCCGACAGAAAAGAGGGGACAGTTCAAAGACAGACACAAAGAAATAAATGACGTGGTAGAAAAATTAGTCAAGGCAAGCATAGTACGAGAATCACTCTTCGGGTCTTGGGTAGCAAACCCACTATTAGTGAAAAAAGGAGACGAACAATGGATGATGTGTAAAAACGTTACAGACTTTAGCAAAGCTTGCCCAAAGGATTATTACCTACTACCATACATCGACGATAAGATAGAATTGCTACATAGGCATAAGTTGAAGAGTTTCTTAGACGCCTACAAGGTTTACTATCTAATACATATACACAAGGAGGAAGAAGAAAAAAATTTCTTTCCACACGGACATGGGCACATTCTATTACATAAAAATTCCATTTGGATTAAGAAATGCAGGGGCAATGTACCATAGGTTAGTAGACAAAGTTTTCAAACCACAAATCGGTAGGAATATCAAAATTTACGTGGATGACGTGGTCATAAAAAGCAAAGATGATAACCATTTCCTACAGGATATAACAGAAACCTTCAATAACTTAAGAGTGGCAAACATGAAGTTAAACCCAAAAAATGCATCTTTGGGACGGAAGAAGGGAGGTTCTTAGGACATGTAATCAAAAAAGACGGAATAAAATCAAATCCAAAGAAGGTAGAGTCATTACTAGAAATGCGCTCACCAAAGATAGTGAAAGAGGTGCAAGCATTAAGCGGAAAATTAGCAGCACTAGGACATTTCTTGGCTAAATCAGCAGAAAAAACATTCCCCTTCTACAAAACACTAAGGAGGGTATTTGACAAAAAGACCTTCTGATGGACTAAAGAATCTGAAAATGCATTAAGAAAGCTAATCATAGCGTAAGCCGAACTATCCACTTTAACAACACTAATTCTAAGTGAGGTCCTGATGAAATACCTGGAAACATCAAAAATAGCAGTCAACGCGGTACTAGTAGCACTGAGGAATGAAAGGAAGGTACCCATATACTTCGTAAGTCGAATACTAAAAGGAGTAGAGATGTGATATTCACATATAAAGAAATTAGCATTACTCCTAGTTAATGAAGCAAGACGGTTAAGGAGGTACTTCCCAGTGCACACCATTGAAGTCCTCACAAACATACCACTATAACAAGTCCTATTAAAACTAGAGAAGTCAAGAAGGCTAGCCAAATGGGCTATGGAATTGGGAGAACAAGAAATCGTCTTTAAGCCACGAACTAGCAAAAAAGCACAAGCATTAACCGATTTTATTACTGAGATAACAGTTCATAGAGAGGTATCGTCAGTAGATGAATCAAATGATAACCAAACAAGTACCAAAGTTATGCAACAAACCAATGAATTTGTTTTCAGATGGATCTTCTTGCATGGAATGACCAGGAGCTGGGTTAATATTAAAAAACCTAACAAAAGAAGAAGTGACTTACACATTTTTATTCAATTTTCGGCATCGAATAATGAGTCAGAGTATGAGTGCTAATTGCAGGATTACAACTAGCAATCTATATGGGGTGCGAACACATACATGATTTTATAGACTCAATGGTAGTAGCCAGTCAAACAAATGGGTTATACAAGATTCGAGGAAAAACTCTAGCACAATATGTAGAAAAAAGTAAATACATTAACAAAGCAGTTCACAAACTTCAAGTTGGAACATGTAAAAAGATCCAAAAAAACGAGCGGATGTATTGTGCAACATCCTGTTTCCTGTCCTTTCTTATTTCAGGGACGTGGGCCGAAAGTAGATTATGTAAAGGATTTGGGCCTTAATAAAGTTAATTTTAGTCCCTTTGGAAGGAGGCAATTATAGTTGTGAGATCTTAACCTTTGAATTGTGTTTTTGGGCCAAAGGGTAGAGAAGGGAAAGTCATAGGCTGGGGTCTTGCATGAAATATGGATTTTTGTTTGAGATGATTTTAGTCCAAGATATCTAGATAATATTGTAGGGATCTTCAATACCTTTCTATCGATATAAATATAATCGAAATTGGAGTTAGAACAAATTATGACCGTTCGAAGTTAGGAAGGTTTTGGGTTTAGTCGAGTACGCCAGGCATACAGAGTGTACGTTGGACGTACTACGCATGGCTGATCGCGGAGGCCTATCCTAGTACTCTGGGCGTATACGATCAGAAACCAAACCCTAATTTGAGGGTTTTGAGCCCTATTTAAGCTCCTTAACTTCCCCAAACCCTCTCCATTCTTAGCCTCCATCCCTTCGATATCCTCCCTTGAAACCCTAACACAAGTTTGAGACGTATGAGCTAAAGAAGGAGTTTTTGAGAGCTTTGGAGTGTTCTTGGGGCATCTTGGAGAATATGGCGCTCATTGGAGAAGTGTTGGTTACATTGGATCTTATAGATCCAGACTTTGTTCACCTTGAATTTTCTTCTGGAGGTATAAAGCTTGAATCTTGATGATGCACTTGTTAGATCTAGCTAGTTTTGGGTGTTATGAGCTTTTGGTTACTTTAATGCATAAAGTTGGATATTGTAAGTTTGTGACCTTGTTATGGATAAATTTGGAAACTTTATCCATGTAAACATCATTTTGATTCAGATCTAAAGTTGGAGACTTGGGCTTAATGGGTTAAGTTGAGAAAGATGCACTTTTGGTCCCTTTGAGACTTAAATACTAGATCTTGGTTGTTTGAACCATTCTAATGGATAAAGTTGGAAAATTTATCTATTATCGAGCTAATAGGAACCATAAAAATTTTCCTCGGTCCTTCTATCCCTTCCATGCAAGAGTTATGATGTCTTAATGGATTAATAACTTAGGGTTTTGGCTTTTGGACATTTTCTAGCCATGGAAAGTCATAAAGGTGGAAACCTTATGACTTAAGTCAATGTTTTGAGTCTAGATCTGAGCTCCGGACAAAAGGTCTTAAGTGGTAAAGTACTCAATGGAGAAGTAATAACACGCTACGTACGGTGGGCGTACTTAACTGCCTTGGACTTTGACATTTGTTGACTTCCATTGACCGTTGAATTTTTTACCGAGTTTGACTTTGGATCAAACTTAAGGATTTTGGGATATTGATTAAGATTCTATTTGATTATGGTGTTAGGGGATTCACGGGTGCAAGCAGTGTTGAAAAGGGATCGTATCGCAGTGTTATAGAGTTCACCAATACAGGTGAGTTTTCCTCATTATACATATGGGTCGAAGTCACCAATTCTGGCCCACTAAGTTAATACCCTTGTGTTTGTCGATGATTTCTTGAATTTGCAACCAATCGATGTAGCCAAATTTGACCAGCGTACGAGCAAATACAACTTTCGTGTATTCATACTCAGTCCTCTTTCTGATCAAGTGAAGCTTTAGTGACTTGTTCCTTGGTTTGGTGCATCTCACTTTGATAATGGGACCGGGATTTGTTCTTTGAGTCAGAATGTCTCCAAAATTCTTACTGTTGATCTTGTCTTTTAGCTCTGAAACTCTATGCTATTTCTCCACATTGTTATTGAAAAACTGAATTTTCTTAACTTGATCATTAGAGCTTTGAACACCAACACTTTCATTAGTGGAAGCAAGAGCTCCAAGCAAAAGTTACTAATTCGAAAAATAATGGCAGGAATTTATAGATTCCCGAAAAGCAGATCACCACGACATGGTAAGGCCACCACGTCGTGGTATTCATTGTTATCCCGTATACGACAAGTCTTCGAAGTCAATCGGGAAAGGTCAAAACACAACGTCGAGGGGAAGTCACCATGATGTGTTGAGTGCATTTTTCTTCATTTAATAGTCTTCATTCAGATTCCTTAGCTTCCAACTTCCTTTCTGCTCCAAGTAGGGGTGTGCAATAAACCACTCAAACCACATAAACCGCCCGCACCGCATAACGCGGTTTAAGACACTCGCGGTGCGGTTTGTATTTTTGTTAAACCGCATTATGCGGTGCGGTTTGCGGTTTACGATTACAAAATTACGGTTTAAACCACACTGCATTGATAAAATCAATTGATGATTATATATATATATATATATATATATATATATATATATATTCAAAAATATTTTGACATGTCCTAAATTAGTGACATTGTCTTAAGTTTTTAAAATGTAATCTTAATTAATCCAAAATTTAACGCAGTTACCATATTTCTTTTGTATCAAATTCATTTTCAACTAAGATTCAGTGACCATTATTTTATGGTCACTATGTTTTCTTAAATTATGTATATTCATAAGTAGTTAATGACCACAATTATTGGACCACCAAATTTCTTAATGACCACTTAGTGAGCCGTTAGTGATGACAATGATAGTATTATAATTAAATTTAAAGTAAATAATTAGCCAAACCACAAACCGCATGTAAACCGCATAAACCGCCCGCACCAAACCGCACCACATAATGCGGTTTTGAACGTTCGCGGTGCGGTTTGCGGTTTCTAAATATCTCAAACTGCATATGCGGCGCGGTTTGCGGTTTTGGCTCTAAACCGCACTAAACCGCACTGTGCACACCCCTAGCTCCAAGCATAGCTTTTACCCCTACAACACAATACATAACAAATTAAGTACCTTTTGTTCTATAAAGGGCATAAAAGTAATTAAGAATATTAATTTATGATGTACAATTATATGTGTAGATATGCACATATCACCAGGTCCACCTTGGACTGCGATAATCACATGAGCCTCGCCGATGGGTCCTAACCAACTATACCACGGAGTAGCCTCGCCCGTAGGCCCCACCTATCAAGAGCTACCCAAGCCTGACTCCGCCTTGGACCCTAATGGTCCTCAACCTAAAACAAAGAATACTCTTCGACAATCTTGGCCGACGTGCCCAAGGCACAAACCGATTCCCCCGATACGCTCATGACCAACTCCAATGGTAGTCTACCTCAAACTGGTGAATGCTACGATCCCATCGCAGTTATACAACACCTCAAGCCGACCATAGATACCACCCACGACATTACCACACCTCAAACCATCACAACCCCACTCATCATGAGCCGAAACCTGCATCCCACTGCATCCAATCAGGTGTTCGGGTCATACTTCAAATTTCGAAGCCCTCAACCTAGGCTTAACCACAAGCCTGCTATGCATAATAAACAAGATGCCGACCAACAGTTGGAAGTTTTCGATCTCCCACTTACACAACATCAATATAAATGGTCACTTGAGTCGTCTCTCCTCCTGGCCAGGATGTGAAACTTTCCATAGTTCACACCCTTCCCGCCTTCCTGAAAACCTAATCAATTCTCCCCCACTTGGATTCAACAAAGTTCTCTCATCCCTTAAACCCGACGGGTTCCCTACCTATCAACCTCATATAGCATGAATTGCCTACGACCTACACTAATCAATACTAACGTTCCATTGTTAGCCAAACTCAATGATCGCCTAATTCCTGAAATGCTAAATAATACTATTGAAACCTTAACCAGTTTGATATTCCAAATCACTTCCCATGATACCATACCAATTCCTTAAGTTCTTATGCTGGTAACTAAAAGCCACAACCCTTGCCCCGAATTGATGAATCTTCACCCCCAACTTCCATTATGAAAGAATCACTGGACCCCAACCGTCTACAACCCATGCAGATATAAAACTACCCTGGCTCTTCCAATGACAAAACAACTCATGCAATTGACACCACCATCTTCCAGCTACCGCTCCTCTCCTAACAACGGTAGTTCTTGAACCCAAAAGTTCTTCCATATGCAACTGTCAATCATACCCGAACAGATGATAAAACCACTGAACCTTGACTTCACTAGAGAACTAACCCGCTAACCCTAACCAAAGATCCTCTAAGAAATACTCTTGACTTAATCCCGACAAGGACCCGGAACAACAACGAAACACGTTGAACCCACTCAACAAGATATGACCTTCTAAAGATTCATCAAAGACTCCCAGCATGCAGAATGGCATAACACATTCCTTGATAATATAATCGAGACACAAGCAAAGAACCAACCCGAGATATAACAAACCCAAACCCAGCAAAATTCCAACACAATACAAATTCCCGACAATAACCCAGAAGAAGACATAAGATGACATGCCTGCAAAAGCACCTGAAGAAATCCTGACCTCCTCCTCCTAAGTTACCTTGACCAAACTGAGGACATGGTGCAAAAGTCCCCTCAAATCTCAAATAACAAGAACTAACAATATGATCCTTTTCCTGAAGTATTATAGGGATCCACCATCTTTGGTCTCCAGATGAGCCCCCAAAATGCCCGACCACAATCCCGACCCGAAAGGCCCTAAGATGACCATCCAAGAGCTCCACAATCCCTTCCTTAGCTGAACCAAAGACCACGAAGGTCCAATTTGAAACACCGCGAGTAATATCCGATGAGATGAACTCCCGCGACCGTGCATATATTGGCTCAGTACCTGCTACTGAGCCAGAACCAGAATATGAACCCCATTCCTGAGTGTTCAACACCATACCGAAACAACATGCAATAGATCCAAATATACCCAAGAATCCTCATACCATAGGCTTCCTAGATTCTCCAAGACTCTCCCTGATTCAAGTATGGATCTTGTGCTTTCAGTAGTACGAGCCCAATACTACCTTCCACACCTATCCATACTTTCCTCAAGAATACTCCCAAATCCTCTAAGTTGCCTTCTCAAATCCATTCTCCAAACACTCACTACCCAGGACAACAAAACCCAACGAAGAAATCCCTAGGATTTCCTAGGTTCCAGACCTCACCCTGTCATCAGCTGCTAAAGAACTCCTCATAATGCCAGTCACCTACCTCATGAATACAATCACATGCAACAAAGCTTAGATAATCCTTCGAGTAACAGACTCATTGCTACAACATTTGGACTCAAACAAGAGCTACGCAATAGGGTCAAATCCATTTCTCTGAGATTATTCAACCCTTGTCACATGTGACTTGGCATATTCATTTAGTAGTTAACTCCATCACCTAAGAGTTCCACAAAGCACAAAGAAAGTAGAATTCGAGTAGTAGAAATACAACCCCGCATACGACAACTCATACTAGGAGCTCACACTCCCGCTACTGATTGCCTTAGACATCCAAATCATACCCAAACCAGCATCCCATGCTTCCTAGGCTACCACGCATCACATCTCAGGCCAACCTATCACTGGCTAATTAGAAGTAGCATGCAAGTCTACAAGATCATACACTAGGCATACAAAGGTATCTCTCCTAGCATTCTATCATGCAAAAACTGAGCAGATCCTTAGCCCTAACTAGCATGCGATTCACAGATTCACAGATCAAAGCATAATAGATAACATGTATGGGTAATTTGGGAAAACTTACTTGAGCTCGGCTGATTGCATGCAGCACACCCTTTCTTCTTTTAGAAAAAATCCTTTCTAAAAATATATTTCTTTTTGAAAAACTTTACTAAATCCTCTGTTTGTGTTCAGACACACCCGAGAGTGTGTCTGAATCCCTCATACCAAGGCTCTGATACCAACTTGTAACGTCTCACTTGTAATGACATAAACGTTTTGTTTTTAGATTAATAAATCATTACTACATAACATTTACATAAAACCAAGGTAATCAAGATTTATCAAACATCATCAAATAAGAGTAAATCACAGAATGTGGAAACATGTGGTGTGTGCTTTGTAATCATCCCGATCACTTCCATTTGAAAACCGAAGCACCTAAAACATAAACTGAAAACTATAAGCATAAAGCTTAGTGAGTTCCCCAAGATACCACATACCACACATACATAAATAACATAATGGGACCCCGCCCTCCATCGGGCATCGCCGGTCTCGAGTCCCACTTGGCCTTGGGCCCCGCCTGGCATTGAGCCCAGCTCGGATTACAAATTTGTCAATCACCAAGCCCCGCCTGACATTAGACCCTGACCGATACACATATAATCATATAACCATATAATCATATAAACATATATCCTTACTATTATATTCAATAATCAGAAAGACTATAGCATACCATTCAGCCATCTGGCCCCACTCGGCATCAGGCCTCGCCTGGTAAGCATAAAAGCAGATACTAATAACTAGCATACATATACTCATCATGCCTCGCTTGGAATCGGGCCTTACCCGTTAAACATACTACCTCGTGACACATGCAAGAGTTACACACACATCTAGCATTGTAATATAAAAAACTAGGGTCGCCATTGGTGCCTTTGACCCGCTAAACCAAGTGAGGAGACTCACCTCGCACTTCCGAATCACACAGACGATCTCCGGCTGTTGGCTAACATATTCCCCGAACCGTCAATATCAAAACAACACCAAATTAACAATTGGGTTCCAAACCATAACCATCAATCCATACTTGGGGTAAAAATACCATTTTACCCTTAACCTGGCTTGGTCCAAGACTAAGGCCCAAACTCACAACCTGAAAGGCCCAAAAGCCAAATAACCAACCAAGGCGCAAATATGGCCTAATTTTCCAAATTGGGCCCAAACCCCTTACATGGGCCTTACCCTAAAGCCCAGCCAATTTTCCTAGTCCAAAAAACTTGTACTCAGATGGCCCATTAAGAACTCAAACACCCAAGCTCAAAAAGGAAGCCCAACACGAAGCCCAAAAGCAGAAACCCTACCGACTGAGTACGTGGGGTGTACTCAGTTTTATGTTAAGCGTACATGCAATTTGGATTGTACGCTGCATGTACAGACTTGTACGCCCAACATACTCATCCATTAAGCCAATTTTGACATTAAGCTCTTAGTGCTTAAGTCCATAAGTCCAAACCACAGATCCGAGCCCACACAAGTGTCTAAAGTCACTGAATTGGTGACTTTGCATGCCCCAAAAGAACCAATATTCAAGTGAAAGCATTATACTTTCACCAAATGGACACCATCTAATGCATGGGAGATTCCAAACCCTAAATGAGGCAACTTTATGCATCTAGAACCTCAGAAACACCAAGAGTGGCAAGTCATAACTTGTGGAGTGGTACCAAGCCACTAGATCTCGTTCTTGGGGCCAAAAAAGGACCAAAACTCATACAACATAGATCTAAGCCAAAAATGAACAAGATCAAAGATTTTTACCTAAAACAAACTAGAAATGAATCACATAATCAAGATCCACAAGCTCTTCCTTGGTCCATAACCTTGCACAAAACTCCATCTTCTTAGAAATGACCCAAAAACTCCAAGATGCACATAATGAGCTCAAAAACACCACCATGGAGGCTAAGGGACAATTTCTATGGTTTTAAGGACTTGGAGGCTGGTAAAGATGCCAACCCTAAAGACTTAATGAGTTTATATAGGGTACACATCTAAAAATTAGGGTACAAGGTCTCGCAACCCCGATCTGACCCTTGCAGTACGCTAAGCGTACACAACATTACGCCCAACGTAATACCCTTTGCATCAGTATGCCCCGCGTACTCCTTAAGTACGCCCTGCATAATAAGGTTTCCTCTTAAACCCTTAAGCACTCCGAAGGCCATAAATTCATTATTACAAATCCGATTCCAGCAATCCTTATATCCATGAAAGGTAATGAGAATCCCTATACTTTAATCAACCCATACCTTCCTTACCATTTCCCGAACAAACCTCCAATTTCCAAAAAGCCCAAGCTGACAAATTACCGAAATACACTTTGACTCCAAAACACAAACCGAATACCCAAATCATCCAAATTACATTATTTTCCACCAAATAAGTCCAAATCTCAATTCTTTTAGGGTCCCAAGCCCGCTAATACCCAATCGCTGATCACTACTCCAAAATGGGAAATGATTCGAAACAGAGCGTTACAGCTCTCCCCCATCCAAGATTTTTAAACATCTTTTATCCCCATAATTTTAAAGTAACCATACTATTTAACTGAATCGTATATGGTCACTTTCCATGTAATGAGATTCAACTCGGTCAAAAACCAATTAATTTGCGGGACGTTGATGGGGATTAAAACATGCATAAAAATGTTTATATATATATATATATATATATATATATATATATATATATATAAATTTAAAATTATATGATATATAAATAAATATGCTAACCCAATCAATATCCTTCCAATGAGGTCCACCAACCTTCCCTGATGTTATTCGCCTCAAATAAAGTTCTTTCCTAGCTTCCAAATTAGTGCCTTGAGGATTAATAATTGTCCACTTAATAGTTGAGGTATTGATTTCCTTGAGAAACGGTGCCCATATTACCAAATGTTGCGTGTTATAATATAAGAAGTTGCATTTTGTACAATTAATTATCCAAAACGTTTTGTGCAATGAAATAAGGGATATATCTTATTGCAGAGTCCAACCACCCAGACCCATACATGCCAAGTAAAGTTGCCCAAAATTCCAAATTCATCTCAAGACCGATGTAATGCTTATGTTCCAGAAAAAGCGTCGTCTGGTTCTTTCCCATAATTTCCAAAATTCATCATCAGTAGGCATGTAACGATCCAATAGTAATTCTACGTTCTCTAAAGTACCGTCCTTCTTTGGTTTTCTTCCTTTTTTGTTCTTCACTGGGTTTGTGGACGGAACCTATAAAATCAAAATGTTAATTAATTTTTAACGATGATATAATTTATAAATACAAAGTAATTTATTTAATAAATATGTAAGGCTCCTTAAAATACTTCGATTTTATCTTCCCCTTCTTTACCAGTGTAACTGTCTTATCGTTAATTTCAACAAGAATTGATGGCGACTCCACGTACATAGCGGGTGACTTCGGTTCCAAACCGCCAAAAAAAATTTCATGGCCATCCACATTATCGATATCATTCACACCAAATTGTCTTTCGTTTTCCCATTTTTCAATTTTCTTCGTAAAGTGCTCGATTATGGTTGCCAAATGATTAATAACACTCATTAACTTGTCTATTTTACTATCTTGTGAGGTGCTATGGTTTGCTTCTCGAACATGAGAGGGTGAGAGGATGTAGTTTGTTTGCTGAAACTGAGAGGGTCGAGGTGATGGAGACCGCTCTTTAGGGGGGGCTCTGTTGCATCGGTGGAGACTCCACTCCATGCAAAGTCCAAGTCAGATAACGCATATAGAATTGCAATTCGATCTCAAAATTCGTTTCTTCAACAGCACGTGAAATGTTGTTTTCCTACAAAAAAAATAAAAACAATAACTTTAACTACATATAAAATTTGAGATTTTTTACTATATATAACTTTATAAGGAATGTATAACTATACCAGTGACACATCTAATATACGTAAACATTGCTTGATGGTTAATTGTGTTTTTATTCTCCATGCCCTCATTCTTGGAAATTCATTTGCGGCATGATGTGCATACCTCAAAGCTTCTAGAAATGTCTCCAAAATTCATACCTAGTATAACTTTAACGTGTTATGATTTGTTGATAATTATAAACACTTTAAAATATGTTACATTAGTTGCCCCTAAAACTAACCTTAAACGGAAGGTGAAAACCGGTCAATGTATACTTCAACTTCTTCACAAAACTCACATTTTCTTGATCTCGTAAATATTTGTAGATTTTCTTATACCAGAGTCGTAATTGTGTTTTACTATACCTCCATAAAAACGTACCCCATGCAAACTTGTCATACTCATTAAAATTAATATAAATCATCTTGTAGTTATAAATAAATAGTAAATTTAGTATATGTTCCAATTATATGGATTATCGGCGAGCTCATACACTACCAACGGAATGCACATATTTGTATCACGTCCTATGAGACCTTTCAACAAAAACAAGATTTGCATAAGCATTACGACATCATCATCGCTACAAGTTAAGAATGTTGGCCCTTTCTTTCAGTCGTAAATCTTCATCTCTCACATTTGGGAACAATCGATTCTGTAATGCAGTTTTTGTGTTGTGTTTTGTATTGATTACATCAACATAAGGTCAAAATCTCAAACCGCTAATCAAACAAAATTCAGTTTCACCATATTCCACCACCCTGCCTTGTAACTCGAATTGAAACCTCCCAACCCTGGCTACCAACACATCACGGACATCATGCACAATCATCAAATGATAGAGCATCGGGTCAACATTCGGGGTGGGCATACCAATGAAGATCCCAAACTGTGGCTCTTGAAATAATTCAAGTCGCCTAATATTTTGTTTTGGAATGAACTTCCTCAACACAGTCCCCACCACCCCTTTAATAGTTAATTCTGCAGTCCATCCACAAATACTATGCTACAAAAGATAACACATATATGGCAAAATTAAAAAAATAAGACTAAAATGCCCTTCTTCCTAATGATAACACATATTTGCTTATAAATTTTATAACTATTTCACATTTTAATGGAGTATGTAACTCAAAATCGAAAAAAAAAAATTAATAATACCGAATTCTGCAACATGACATTTTCAAAATTATACAACTAATAGGTACATTCATGTTAAAATTATCTTAACTTATAACGATTGTTGATAGGTAAATTCATATATAATATTTTGACTTAAACAGTTTTTGTTGGGTTTTATTTAAAACTTGGTTTCAAAAGCTACAAATAATGGCAAACGGAAGACTTGAGTTTTATAAATAACATAAACAATTTATCACCCACCAAGGATCATCTTGCAAGTAAATGAGAGATTTAAAACATAACCATAGAAGGAAGAAGTGGTAACTACCTTTGAAGCACTTTGAGTCCTCTAGGGGAGGCTTGGAAGTTGATGGAGTGAGGATGAACCCTTGAGACATCAACAATGTGCCAAATTTATTTAATGCTAGTTACAACTATTAAGCTTTAAGTCAAAACAAGATTATGACTTAAAGAGAGAATGCAAGCAACAAGAAATCTTCAAATTTCAAGATTTAGTGAGAAGATGGAGAGGGGAGAGGTGCTCTCGGCTAAGCAAGAAGAAGTGAGAAAATTTTTGAACACTCTTCACTTATTTATAATAGAATCATGGTCCAAGAGTCCTTAACCATTAAGCACTTTAAACAACTTTGTCCCTTAGCATGCACCATACCTTTAATACTTTAGATTAAAGAATTAAGAAAGCCATACTTCTTCTTTTCCCCATGCATGGCCAGCCATGCTTATGGAAAAGAGAAGATTTTGTTTATATTTTATAAACTCAAAGTTTATAAGATATAAACTTTGTCTATTTGCTAAAATACAAAAGGCTTATCTAGTCCAGAATGTTGTACATGACTTATTAATTCATACATTATGACATAATGTGTTACTTGTATTGCAAAATAATTATATCCTTGAAATAAATATTTTCGCAATTTATTATAAGAGTTAATGAATATTTATTGAAATTAATTTCTAATAAATAATCATTTGTATCAAGTTGTTGTTAGTGTGACCCTTGGGATCATATGTTATTTAGCAATATCATTTTAATAGGACTCTTGAACATACTATATCTTTCAATCTCCTACTTGCGCAAGACTCATATCAAATTGATATAGATAGTGGTGAACGTCTAGCAACATTTCACTGCCCCCAACAACATATGACATTGTGCCATTCCATCAACGCCTAATTCCCCAAAAGTCCCAAAGGATACAATTGGTGAGTAAGGTAAGTTTTTCAGTTATCCCTTTGCTACAGACGTCATGTTGAATCATGAGATATAGATCACACTCAATATCATATAAGTTTTCAACTTTACATCAGGCCATAGATGTCTAACTCTCAACGAATAAGAGGAGCAAATCCCATCTTGACTACATACGCCTCTTGCATGGTTTACATCACGCCTAATATAGCATTTATAACTGCCTAACAAAAGAACAGATTTTGACTACATCAAAGCATAACGTTCCCCACACTTAAGTCCCAAATATGTATCTCAGGTGTTAAGGATATACATATATTACCTTTTATCATGTATCATTCATGACAGCGATCCATGAAGTGATCTTGAACGAGTCACTCCAATACTTACTCTCTAGTAAGTATCTATGAAACTGGTTACAACGCTTTGTCAACCATCCTATTTCATATTAGTCTTATTTCATTATTGCTCCCACAATAATAACTGACTATGGAGTTTTAGATTGAATAAATTCACTCAAGGATTAAACATGTTAGTAAAGAACACAACAAATATTTAATCAAAAGATCATATGCCATGTATATCATAGTCATTACAATAGATGATGTTATATAATGTTCCAATATTCAATACTAATACATAGATAAAATTCAATCACTAGAATAGCGAAGTCATATTCCTCGAGCATTCCCCTAAAACTTTGTTTGAGGAAGAAGCTTTGTGAAAGGGTCCGCCAAATTATGATCAATGTGAACTTTGCAAACACTAATTTCACCTTCTTCAAATTTATACATGATGAAGTTGAATTTGCGGATAATATGTTTGGTCTTCTTGTGTGCTCGGGGTTCTTTTGCTAAAGTAATAACACCATCATTTTCACAGAAAACGTATAGGGGTCCTCAATGGTAGGGACTACCCCGAGATCCCCAATGAATTTCTGCATCCAAGCAGCCTCTTGTGCAGATTCAGAAGCAACAATGTATTTTGACTCTATAGTGGATTGTGCAACAACACTTTGTTTGTAGCTTTTCCAAGACACAACACCCCCATTGATAATGAACACATATCCTGATTGAGATTTGAAATCATCTCGATCAGTTGTGAAGGAAGCATCAGTGTAGCACTTCACACTTAAGCTTTCTTCCACACCTCCATAGACGAGGAACAAATCTTTAGTTCTTCGTAAGTACTTTAGGATGTTCTTCACAACTCTCCAATGATTGTCCCCTGGATTTTGTTGGAACTTGCTTACCATGCTCATAGCTTGAGCAAGATCAGTTCTTGTACAAATCATGGAATACATGATGGATCCAATTGTAGAAGCACATGGAATATCTTTCATCTTGTCTAGCTCAGCCTTTGTGCTAGGACATTGAGATGAGCTTAGTATAGTGCCATGTGCCATGGGCACAAATCCTCTCTTCGAGTTTTCCATATTGAACCATTTCAATACTTTCTCAATATATGTACCTTGGTTTAGACCTATTAATCGTTTTGATCTATCTCTATAGATTTTGATTCCAAGAATGTATTGTACCTCACCAAAGTCCTTCATTGAGAAACACTTTCCAAGCCAAGTTTTTACACCTTGTAAAGTTGGAATGTGATTTCCCATGATCAATATGCCATCCATATATAGGACCAAGAATGTCACCGAGCTCCCACTAGTTCTCATGTAAATACAAGATTCATCTTCATTTCTATTAAAACCATACTTTGTGATTTCATCATCGAAACGATGATTCCAGTTACGGGATGCTTGCTTTAACCCATAAATGCATCTCTTCATCTTACACACTTTATTAGGATGCTTTTGGTCGACAAAACCTGCGGGTTGATCCATGTAGACATCTTCCAAGTGTCCATTTAGAAAAGTGGTTTTGACATCCATTTGCCATATCTCATAGTCATAACATGCAACTATGGAAAGTAGTGTCATAATTGATTTAATTATAGCTACTGGTGCAAAGGTTTCATCATAATCAACCCCATGAGTTTGAGTGAATCCTTTAGCAACCAATCTTGCTTTGAATGTGTGTAAGTTGCTATCCATATCAGTCTTCTTCTTGAAGACCAAGTTACTTCCAACAGTCTTGCTATTGGGAGGAAGATCAACCAAGTCCCAGACTTGATTTTCTCTCATGTATTGCATCTTAGCATTCATGGCTTCAAGCCATTTGGCAGATATGGGATCTGTCATTGCATGCTGGTAGTTGACCGGCTCATCAGCATTCGTCATTACGAAGCACTCGTCAATGAGAAATCCATATCTCTCAAGTTCATGATGAATTCTACCAGATCTGTGAATGCCTTGTGTTTCAGTAGGTTGAAGGATAGTGATCTCTTCATCTTTAACAACCTCTTGTTCAGTACTAGTGCCAACTAAAGATGCATCGGGTTGAGGTTCTTGATCTTCTTCAAGTTCCACACGCCTCCCACTTGCCTCATCCATTAGAAACTTGATTTCTAAGAATTCAGCATTTTGTGAAATAAAGAGCTTATTTTCACTAGGGATGTAGAAGTAATATCCTAAATAATCTTTGGGATATCCTACAAAGATGCATTTGGTAGATCTAGGCTCAAGTTTGCTAGAAGTCTCTTGTCTAACATAAGCTTCGCATCCCCAAACTTTCATATAAGATAAGGATGGAGGTCTTCCATACCACATCTCATAAGGTGTTTTCTCTACCTTCTTAGTTGGTGCCATATTCAAGATACAGGTTGCGGTGAGTAAAGCATAACTCCAAAATGATAAAGGAAGGGTACTTCGACTCATCATAGATCGAACCATATCAAGTAAGGTTCGATTTCTCCTATCAGAAACACCATTAAGCTATGGTGTTCTAGGTGGAGTGAGTTGTGAGATAATCCCACGACTCCTTAGATGGTCTTGGAACTCTTGACTCAAGTACTCGCCTCCTCTATCCGAACGAAGGATTTTGATTGTTTTGTCGAGTTGATTTTCAACTTCACTTTGAAACAATTTAAAATTTTCAAATGCTTCATGTTTATGTCTCATCAAATACACATAACCAAAACGATTGTAGTCGTCAGTGAAGGTGATATTATATCTCTCACCATATCTAGACATTGTTTTAAAAGGTCCACATACATTGGTGTGTATGATGCCGAATAAAACACTTGCCCTTTCACTTGTCCCAAAGAAAGGGGATTTTGTTATCTTTCCACATAAACAAGATTCACATATGTCAAATGAGTCAGTGTCATTTTCCCCTAAAAGTCCACTCTTTTGGATTTGATATATGTGTTTCTTGTTTATATGTCCAAGGCGACAATGCCATAGATATGTTTGGTTCAAATTTGGTTTGAGCCTTTTGGTGTTGACATGATATAAGGACTTATTGTTTGAGGTGTCATCTAGGTTTAGTTCATAAATTCCATTTATTGGTCTAGCCTCAAAATAGAAGATTCCTTTCAAGAAGGAGTGAATGTTATCATCAATAAATTTGAAATCATAACCAGATTTTCTCAAATAGGAAACTGATACAATATTTCTAGCAATAGAGGTAATCAAACACACATTATTTAATGCTCGGTACAGACCAGATGGTAAATGCAAATCAAAATGTCCTATTTCTTGGACTGCAACCTGTGCTCCATTGCCCACATGCAATACCATCACATCTGTCTTCAGTTCCCTACTCTTTTTGAACCCATGTAATGAATTACAAATATGAGTTCCATAATCAATATCTAATACCCAAGTGTTCGATGAAAAAGTAAATAATCCCATTTCAATCATCAAAGTGGATATAATTGAAGGGCCTTCCCTGGCCTTCTTATTCTTCAACTCTGCAAGGTACTGAGGACAATTCCTTTTCCAATGCCCGACAACTCCACACTCAAAGCATGTGTCGTCTTTGGCAACCTTTTCCTTCTTTTTGGGTGGTGCGTTTTGGTAAGCTTACTTTCCTTTTCCCTTTCCAACTTGTGGCCTTCCCTTGAAGTTATTTCCTTTGTTATTCTTGACTTTTTCCTTCCCTAATCATGAACACTTGGGGTGTTTTACTTGGGATATTCTTTTCTGCAGTTTTCAGCATCCCGTGCAACTCAGAGATAGGTTTCTCCCACCCATTCATGTTGTGGTTGATGATAAAAGCATTATAAGACTTTGGCAAAGAGTTCAGAATGATATTTGTAGCCAAGTCTTGTGAATATGGAGAGCCTAATCTCTCCAATTTATCCATGTAACTTTCCACCTTGTCAACATGTATGCTCACATTCGCATTCTCCTCCATTTTCATGGCATGAAGTGCTCTCATAGTGTCAAACCTTCGGTTGTAGCTTGTTTACCAAACATCTCCTTGAGATGTTTAATCATGTCAAAGGCAGTGTAGTGTTCCAGATCCCGCTGAAGATCGGGAACCATAGAGGCAACATAATACATGAAACATCAAGTGAATCATCTATATGCTTTAGCCATGCATCATGTGTAGCCTTTGGGAGAGCAAGTGGTTCATTAGGAGTTTGGTTTTCAAGGACATAGTCTTTCTTTTCTTTGCCAATCCAAAAAGTTGGAGTGGTTGAGCTTTTCTTTGTCAAGAATTGACTGAATGTTCATTGGGTGATGTGTTACAATAATTGGTGGAGCCATCTACAAAATTTTAACAAAGTTTTCATTTAGTATATAATTTTTTAAATAATAATACCTTTTTGTTTCCAAAAACATTATTTATTTAAGGTCTAGGATCCAAGTTACAAATCAAATAAATGGTTAGGTATCATTTATCCCATTTACCCAGTTTTAACAGTGTAAATAACTTGTATTAATTACACAATTTGTAATTCCTAGATTTATGAGACCCTTAACAATACATTTGTTAATTTGACATGTTTGGTCTCATCTATGCCTTGGAACAGTCTTGCTTAAGTGACCTTTATCACAAGAGGTTTCCAATCAAGTCATCCAATTAGAGAAACTTGTATAATTTGCTTATAACTTGGTTATAGAAATCGCAAAAATACTTTCGCCACCAAAAGATGATATTGATGGTTAGGTATCCTTTATCCCACTAGCATTATACAAGTGATGTCAAATGTTTCTAAAGTTGAATGACATAGATTTGCATTTTGAAAAAAAAGATTTGTATGTTTTTATTATTCTATTTAAAAACATGTGATATCATGACAACTGCATGCATCCAATATGTCATGGTATCAATTTTTCCAAAAATCACTTTTAAGGTTCTTATAAAAACCCGGTTTTTATATTTCGGCTAAGTTCAATTTTAATATTAATACCTAGTATTAAGTTTGTGTATGAGCCATTTTGAACCTTTTAATATTATTTAATAAAACTTCCTTTTATTAAGTAATACTTTGGAGTTTGAATAAATTATAAAAACATGATTTTTACAATTATAATTTAATATTTCAAAAGTCGTCATAATTAACAATTTTATAAAAACGGTTTTTATTTTATGGTTAGAATATGTTACATCTAATGTCCATATTTTTCATTTTGAAATCGAAACTCCATGTTATTTTTATTTTGTCAAAAAAATAGTTTGGGTTTGTGAAAAACTAAATTATCAACCACACAAAATATTTACTTGAAAAACAAACAACACAAGCATGCATTTGACATAAACAAGCCTTAAACTATATAACCCTTTTGTGAGCCAACACAAAAGTGTTAAGTCCTTCCTAATGGACAAAGGGGCCAAATATTACAACTTTTTCTTCATGTGATCTTCAAGCTCCCATTTGCAATGACAACCAACTTGTTGAAATTTTATAAAACTTTATAAAAGTTATGAACTTTTATAAAATCATTATAAAACCTTGGGTGTCCATGGTTCTTCAAGAAATGGCATCCATCTTCATCTTGTTACATTTTTCATAAAATCAATCTAATCTAAAACTAATCTATTACATAAAAATAAAAAGAATAAAAACTAGCTACTTTTGTTACATACTTTATGAATAAAAGAATATTACAAACCATTTTCAACCAAATCACACAAACAACAACATAAATGGTCCAAGGCTTGTTTATGCACTCTAAAATACATATAAGCATAAAACAACCTTTGTTTTTCTAAGACAACTTTAAGTGACAAAAATGCATGTAAGTTTTGTCACATAAAATAACAATTATAAAGTTCTCAAAGAAAATATGTATGAACTTGTTTTAATAAAAAAAAAAACAAGTTATCAATATTATCCAAAACCTAAGATTTCCATAAATCAAAAATCTAACCAAACTTGCAAGGTGGCTCTGATACCAATTATTGGGTTTTATTTAAAACTTAGTTTCAAAAACTACAAATAATGGAAAACGGAAGACTTGAGTTTTATAAATAACATAAGCAATTTATCACCCACCAAGGATCATCTTGCAAGTAAAGGAGAGATTTAAAACACAACCATAGAAGGAAGAAGTGGTAAAAACCTTTGAAGCACTTTGAGTCCTCTAGGGGAGGCTTAAAAGTTGATGGAGTGAGGATGAACCTTTGAGACACCAACAATGTGCCAACTTGATGTAATGCTAGTTACAACTCTTAAGCTTTAAGTCAAAACAAGATTATGACTTAAAGAGAGAACGCAAGCAACAAGGAATCTTCAAAGTTCAAGACTTTAGAGAGATGATGGAGAGGGGAGAGGTCCTCTCGGCCAAGCAAGAAGAAGTGAGAAAAAATGTGAACACTCTTCATTTATTTATAATAGAATCATGGTCCAAGAGTCCTTAACCATTAAGCACGTTAGACAACTTTGTCCCCTAGCATGCATCATACCTTGAATACTTTAGATTAAAGAATTAAGAAAGCCATACTTCTTCTTTTCCCCATGCATGGTCGGCCATGCTTATGGAAAAGAGAAGATTTGGTTTATATTTTATAAACTCAAAGTTTATAAGATATAAACTTTGTCTTTTTGTTAAAATACAAAAGGCTTATCTAGTCCAAAATGATGTACATGACTTATTAATTCATACATTATGAAATAATGTGTTACTGGTATTGTAAAATAATTATTTCCTTGAAATACATATTTTCCCAATTTATTATAAGAGTTTATGAATATTTATTAAAATGAATTTCTAATAAATAATCATTTGTATCAAGTTGTTGTTGTTGTATTAGGTGTCTAAGCTCATAACTATAATTGGTATGTACTTGACCCGATAGTAGCATGGTCCTTTTGGGTTGCCTTCACCGACGCAATTTGATAGGATGAAATTTTGAGAAAGAGGTTATTTGTGATTTATTAATATATTATAATTATAATATATTAATTGAGAAATCATATTATTTAATTAGTATTGATAAAGAATTAATTTGAAATTAATTTAGTGATCAAAAGAGACTAATTAAATTTACGGGGACTAATTAAGTAATCAGTAATACTTATAGTTTAGGCTAGTGATCCATGGTTGATTACGGATGGGATAAACCTATATGATAGTCCAAGAAGGTTTAACCCATAGGGCCTAAGAAACATAAAGGGTCATGATGAATTAGGGTTTGCATGGAAGTAACCCTAGTCTTTACCACACTATAAAAGCAACCCCTTAACCCCTAAAATCGGCCCCATGCATTCACGAAGCTGGTCTATAAGGGGGTATAAGGAAATTGCCTATAAAATGGCGATTGAATGGGTGTCCACTCTCACCCACCACTAGTGGAGGGTCGTTAGCTGAATGAGTAGGATAGGAAATTAATCCTCATTAATAAGTATAATGAAATTATAAAGTAACTAAACTTTTATAAATTCTCAATCTTAGTTACTTTAGTAAAAATGTGAAAATGGTGCTATTCCATGAAATTCCACTTTGCACCTTGCCAAGTCGTTAGCGAAGCGTGTGTGGTTGACCGGCACAATAATTTGGGACTAACAAGGGTGGCAAAGGGTAGCTTGATGTTTGTCATAGATCAATAGAGCGTGTGTGGTTAAACGGCACATTGATTAGGTGATAAGTGACATCAAGAGTACCAAGAAATTTGCATGGTTATTCACACCTTGTTTGTGATCCTCGGTATCCCAGTCACAAACTTGAAGGGCATAATCGAGATTTAAACATGTCATTGAAAAGTTCAATGAATCTCAAAGAATCTAGGAATTTCAATTCATTTAAAACTCAATAATCAATTTTGATTTTCATGGTGGAAATTGGTAAATCTCCATTTACCTACCTTCAAATATTTTGCAATTGGATTACGACATCCCTCTTCCGAATTGTAGAATATTGTGTTGGGTCCTAGCCTTAATATTTCATTTGGGTGTTATATTAAGGATTCTTATCTAATCCAAACCTTATTCTTTTTCCTTTTCAGATGTCTATCCCAAGCAATGCTTCAGGCTCCAACCCTTCTAGCTCATTCTCCCTTATGAACTTGGTTGGGAGAACTATCTTCGATGGGTCAAACTTTAACGATTGGACTCAAAACATTCGTATGGCCCTTCGCTACGAGGACAATGAATATGTCCTCGATAAAGAGCTGAAGGAGATTGATGACAAACTGCTACTCCCGAGAAAATCGAGGAATACAGGGTTCATGAGAGGGACGCGACAAAGGTTTCGTGCATTATGATTGCTACCATGACTGCTAAGCTTCAAAAGTCCTATGAGGACTTCTGTCCCTTCGAGATACACCAAGATTTGATGGAAAGGTACCATCAAAGTGCTTGGCAAGAAAGGTATGAAATCATCGCCTCCATGATTACAACCAAAATGAAGGATGGAGAGTCCATCACGGCCCACTTGCAAAAGATGCAAAGGTTTGTGGACCGCTTGCTGAAGTTGAATGTGAAATTCGATAAAGAGTTGGATATTAACATCATCCTACACTCTTTGCCTCCTTGTTATGACTTGGGAGAGATTTACGCAGTTGTTCCTGGACGAGTATTTTCCCCGGGTGGAGAGGGAACGATTAGCCCAGGAGTTTCTGTCTCTCAAGCAGAAGACATAAACTGCTACTGAGATTTCAAGGATGTTCCATGAGAGGGCGTTGTTTTTCCCTGAGCATGTGTCTACTGAGCAGGCACATATGAGCCGATATCTGCGTATACTGATGGAGGAGGCACATAGATCGAGATTCTCGATCCATCCAGGAGCCACTAAGACGTATTTGGATTTGAAGAGGGATTATTGGTGGCCCTGTATGAAGAGAGATGTGACATGGGTAGTCGAGAGGTGCTTGATCTGTCGTCAGGTTAAGGCGGAGCACCAGCGTCCTCATGGCCTATTTCAGCCTCTAGAGATTCCCCAGTGGAAGTGGGAACAACTTTCCATGGATTTTATCACCAAATTACCGAGAACCGCGCGAGGATTCGACGCGATATGGGTAATTGTGGACCAGTTGATGAAGAGTGCTCACTTTTTGGCTATCAGTGAGAACTCTTCTGTAGAGAAATTGGCCGAGATTTATGTGAGAGAGGTTATAGCTTGGCATAGAGTGCCGACATCGATAGTGTCGGATCGATATGTGTGCTTTACTTCCAGGTTCTGGAAGAGGTTTCATGAGGAGTTGGGTACCCGGTTGCACTTCAGTACCACATACCACCCACAGATAGACGGGCAAAGTGAGCGGATGATTCAGACGCTTGAGGACATGATGCGTGCATGTTTTATGGACTTCGGAGGAAGTTAGGACACTTATTTTCCCTTGGCTGAGTTCTCATACAACAACAACCACCATTCCAATATTGGTATGCCTCCCTTTGAGCTCTTATATGGGAGGAGGTGTCGGACTCCCATCTGTTGGGGAGAGGTAGGGCAGAGAGTGATGGGTGGCACTAAGATAGTGATCAAGACGACTGAACAGATTCAGCAGGTCATATAGAGGTTACTGAGGGCCCATAATCACCAGAAGAGTTATGCAGACCGGCGACGATCCAAGCTAGAGTTCTAGGTTGGAGATTTTGTCCTCCTGAAGGAATCCCCATGGAAATGGGTGATCCGATTTTGGAAGCAGGGAAATTTGGGTCCTAGATATATCAGTCCTTTCAGAGTGACTGCTAGAGTAGGGAAGGTAGCTTATCGGTTGGAGCTACCTACAGAGTTTAGCAAGATTCATGACACCTTCCATGTGTCTCGGTTGAGGAAGTGTGTAGCCGATGAGACAGCGGTGGTACCCTTAGAGTACATCCAGGTAGATGCGATCCTGAATTACATTGAAAGACCGAAAACGATTTTGGATAAAAAAGTTAAGACCCTGAGGAATAAGGAGGTGAGGCTAGTTAAGGTGCAATGGGAGCACCGCAGGGGATCCGAGTGGACTTGGAAGTCGGAGTCCGAGATACGCGAGCAATACCCAGAGTTGTTTCTAGAGCATAACTTTGAGGGCGAAGTCTGATTCTAGTGGGGGAGAATTGTAACTTCCCGACTCCCAGGTATAATATTTATTTATTCATTTATGAGTTGATTGAGCAACTCGACGAGTTGGATGACCCAACTCGTCGAGTAGAGACAAGTTGGCCACGTGGGTTTTATGCTCAACTTGGCGAGTTGGCGCTGTGAGAGGAAACCCTAAATCTCCAGGCTTTGGTCCTATTTAAAGGGCCTTAAGCCCTCATTTCCGCCTCACCAGCCACCTTACTCCCATGTGTGAAACCTTAATCGTCCATAGTGATCTAAGAGAGAAAGAGAGCTAATCTTTGGGAATTTTGGTACACTTTTGGAAGATTGGTAAAAAGTCTCCACCTTGCTCATTAGTTTGATTAGATCTCATTTTATGGATTTTTAGGTCTTATTCCATCTTCCTTGAGGCTTTGAGTGTGTTGAGCTTACTAAGAGATTGAGACTTCAGATATGGACCTTGTGAGGTCCCTAGAGACCAAAGGTCCCAACTTTATCCAACTAATAGAAAAGCTTTTATGATTAAGACCCTAAATGGGAGTTGTTTAAGCATTTCTAGCCCTAAGTGCCACGCATATCTCAGCCTTGGGAGGCTACATCTAGAGTTTGGGGTTGTAGATTTGCCTTAAAACGTCTGAATGAGAAAAGGGTCTGAAGGGACTCGACGAGTCGATGAGTTTACTCAACGAGTCGGTTAGGGTTTTCCCTGACGAGTCTGTACATGAGTAACTCGGCGAGTTGATGAGACTACTCGACGACTTAAGTTAGGTTTTTGCAACATTTCTGAAGGAACGAGGGGACTCGACGAGTCACATATTTGCACTCGACAAGTCGGGTCAACATGGATTGTTGACTCGAGTGCTGACTTTTTTGACTTTAGGGTTTGGTCAAGACAGGGATTATGGAGACCATGGAGGGGTAGAACAGTCTTTTACCCATTCCAACAGATTAGAGAAAGAAATAAATTGGTTTATTTGGAGTTGTGATTGAAGTGTTAATTAGAAATAATTAGCGTATGTGTTAGGTGGAGGCTAGATTGGTGATTCGTGTACGAGGTCTATTTGCTTATTTACTAGGTGAATCTTCTCACTATACTTACCTTGAGTGGTAATTTTGTGTGACCGGAGGGTCTTGTGTGCTTATATTGAGTATTGTGATATCATGCATTATGTATTTGTGATTTATGTTGTGTACTATGCTGATCTTTATTGAGTTAGGACTGGAGGGTCCACCCGAGTTATGGGACCGGAGGGTTCCACTAAGACGTATCGACCAACGGGTCTTACTTGAGATATAGCCATGAGAGCCTAATGAGATATTTGTGGTATTTTGGGGAACTCACTAAGCTTTGTGCTTACCGTGTTATGTGATATGTGTTTCAGGTACTTCTTAGGATCACGGGAAGGCGCCGGCTTGATTGTACACACGAGGCGGAGTTATGTTTTGAGGATCCTTGATTGTGTTTAAACAATTTATGAACATGTGTTTTTGATAAATTGTCATTTTTGGATAATTGTGAATCGTGTTTATGAGAATTATGTGATTTTTAAAATGAAAAATTTGTTTGAAAATTTACGGTGTTACATCCTTGATACAGGTTGTGGTTAATGACATTTTTTCTGATTTGCAGGGACTAAAAGGAAGTAAGGATGTGGAGCACGGGAAGATAAACTTAATCATGGGGAATAGGAAAGTGTCGCATGTGACCAAGATTGGAGTTTATTCTTTATTACTTAGTGGTGGGTTAAATTTAGAGTTGAATAATTGTTGCTACTCGTCAGATATGGCGAGAAACATTATTTCCTTTTATGGTTTGTATAAACAAGGTTTTAGATTTTCATTTGATAATGAAATTGATTCTATTAATGCTTTATATAATGGTGTATTTTATTTTAAAGCATTGCCTTGTAATGGTATATATGAAATTGTGATGGTTGTAGATAACTTAGGAAATAATTTGTTGAATATTGATTCGTCCAATGGTTTGGACAAGGCATTCTTGTGGCATTGTCGTCTTGGACATGTCAACAAGAAGCGCATAGCCCAACTCCAAAAGGATGGAGTCTTGGAGTCATTCGACTTAAAGTCGGATGACACTTGCAAATCTTGTTTGCTTGGAAAGATGACTAAGTCACCCTTCACTGGTACTTGTGAAAGGGGTAAGGGTCTATTGGATCTCATACACACCGATGTGTGTGGACCCTTCAAATCCACCACAAGGGATGCTAACCGCTTCTATGTGACCTTTACTGATGATTACAGCAGATATGGCTATATCTACTTAATCAAGCATAAGTTAGAAACCTTTGAAAAGTTCAAAGAGTTTAAGCAAGAAGTGGAGAATCAATTGGGCAGGAAGATAAAGATGCTCCGGTCCGATCGAGGTGGTGAGTATCTTAGTATCGAGTTTCGCGACTATCTTAAGGAATGGGGAATTGTTTCACAGTTGACGCCACCCAGCACACCACAACTTAATGGTGTGGCTGAGAGGCGTAATCAAGCCTTGTTGTACATGGTTCGTTCCATGATGATTCGAGCTTCGTTACCTATCTCATTCTGGGTGTATGCCTTAGAGACTGTCGCCCATATCCTTAATCTAGTCCCTACTAAGAAGGTTGCCAAAACACCTCACGAGATGTGGACAGGGAAGGTTCCCTCGTTAGGACACATCAAGGTTTGGGGTTGCGAGGCTTTCGTGAGGCATGAGACTCACGAAAAGATTGAAACTCATAGTGAGCATTGTATTTTCATCAGCTACCAACAGAAGTCTTTTGGATATCTCTTCTACAGACCGAGTGACAATGTTGTCTTCGTTACGAGGAGAGGGGTTTTCCGCGAAAGAGAACTCATATGCCAAGAGGACAGTGTGAGTCAAACTAACCTTGAAGAGCTTCAAGAGTTAAGTGATGAAGGAACCTCAACCACTAGTGCTCAACCTGTGGAGGAAACTCCTGTTGAACCAATTGACGAGTCCGTACCTCTGAGACGTTCTGGTAGAGTTAGTGTTCCACCTATGTTATATGGTTTTCATATAACAACTGAAGGTGATATGTTTATCAGTGATAGTACATTGATAAATTTGGATGAACCTAATAATTACAAGGAATCCATGGCAGGCCCCAAGTCTGCAAAATGGAAAGAGGCTATAGACAACGAGATTCAGTCCATGTATAACAATCAAGTTTGGAACTTGGTTGACAATGTACCAGGTCGTAGGACAGTTGGGTGCCAATGGATCTTCAAGAAGAAGACCGACATGGATGGGAAAGTACACACATGTAAGGCGCGATTGGTTGTGAAGGACTTTACTCAAACTCATGGATTTGACTATGATGATACCTTCTCTCCAGTAGCGAAGATTAAATCTATAAGGCTTATGCTTGCCATAGCTACATTTCATGATTATGAAATATGGAAAATGGATGTCAAAACCGCTTTCCTTAATGGGAAGTTGGCTAAAGATGTTTACATGAGTCAGCCAGAGGGTTTTGTCAGTGAAAAGTACCCTAATAGAGTGTGTAACCTTAATAAATCCATTTATAGATTAAAACAAGCATCTCGCAGATGGAATCTTTGTTTCCATGAGAAAGTCAAAGAGCTTGGATTTTCGAGAAGAGAGGATGAGTCATGTGTATATGTCAAAGCTAGTGGGGGTATAGTTAGCTTTCTAGTATTGTATGTAGATGACATACTGCTCAAGGGAAATGACATCCCAACCTTGCAGGAGGTTAAGTCTTGGCTTGGGAAGTGTTTTTCTATGAAGGACCTTGGGGAAGCTCCCTATATTCTAAGGATAAGGATATTGAGAAACAGGAGTAAAAGACTAATAGGACTTAGTCAAAGTACCTACTTGGATAAGGTGTTGAAACGCTTCAACATGGAGAATTCCAAGAAAGGTGAATTGCCCATCCGGAGCAATACCAAACTGAGCAAGGCTCAGAGTCGGAGAACTGATGAAAAGATAGTGGATATGAGTCAAGTGCCATATGCCTCCGTTGTTGGCTCAATCATGTACTCTATGACGTGTACTAGCACTAATGTGGATTTTGCTTTGAGCATGGTTAGTCAATATCAAGGGAACCCTGGTGAAGCTCACTGGACTGCAATAAAAAACACACTTAAGTACCTGCAGAGGACTAAGGACTGGGTCCTTACCCTCAGTGGGAGTGATGACTTAAGAGTGACAAGGTATTGTGACGCTAGCTTTCAGACCGATGGATATAATTTACGCTCTCATTCGGGCTGGATGTTTACCTTAAATGGAGGAGCAGTAACATGGAAAAGTTCCAAGCAGGAGACTGTAGCTGATTCAACGTGCGAATCAGAGTACATAGCAACGATCGAAGCATCGAAGGAGGCGATATGGTTGAAAAAATTCATCGGAGACCTTGGAGTTGTACCATCTATAAAGGAGTCTATGGAGATTTTCTGCGATAACGAAGGAGCGGTCGCCTTAACCAAGGAACCGAGAGATCATGGAAGATCCAGGCATATCAACAACAAATATCACTTCATAAGACATCGAGTAGAAGAAGGACTCCTCGTAGTAAAGAGGGTATCGTCAGAGGATAACCCAGCAGATCCCCTTACAAAGGGACTGAGTAGGGTTAAGCTCTTGTAGCATGCTAAGAGTATCGGGCCGAAGGACGATATTAGTTTTAGTGATTAGATATATATTTAGAAATTTGTAATAGCTAAAATGTAATTGACATTTGATGATTGAATAAAAGGAGTTTTATTTATAAGTAAAGTTACTATCTTGTGTCAATTGTTTACTATTGTTTCACTTTTGCATGTTTTGACTTCCGGAATAATAAGATTACTCAAACTATCCACAGTCGATCATACTTTTGGATTAGGTTATGAGGCTAGACTGTCATGAATTGGCTTGTAGATTGGATAAGGTGTTAGATATAGCAAAAGTATGCTACAACATTCATGAGTGCTCTTGAAATAAGATTTGAGTATTGGATTAAACCCACGTTCGCATGAATCACTTCATGGAATTTATCACGAGTGATTGTGAGACGATAATATCATATAGTCTTCAAACCAAGATATATGAGTTGTTGACTATAAGTTGGTTGTGCATTCATGGTATGAAAACGCATCAGTAACTTGATGTTATAAAACATATTGTTTTGTATGATTTAACGAGTAGTTAGTACAAGCATATAAGTCAAAGTTTATCTGTTCCTTTTATCCTAAGAGGATTAAAAACGATATCTTAGGCCCCTCGATGATTTTGTTTTGGCTTATGTGTCGGGCCCGGTCAGGACTCAATTGATGTGTTCAATTAAGTTTTATGTCAAACAAATCAGAAATCGGGAAACAAAATGTTGGACAATAAGTATGACTATGTTCCATGTATTTTTCTTCATGATATCTTGAAGAACAGAGGATTATATGATCCCTTATCTAAAGCATTCGTTGCTGACTAGGTCAGAGTTCGACAACGGCTTTTGAGAGCTACGATTGCTAATCATATTTTGAAGTTGCATTGGCAGTTATAGTTATTAGACTTATCCAAGTGGGAGACTGTTGGATTCGGTGTCTAATCCCATAACTATAATTCGTATGTACTTGACCCGATAGTAGCATGGTCCTTTTGGGTTGCCTTCACCGGACCAATTTGATAGGATAGACTTTTGAGAAAGATGTTATTTGTGCTTTATTAATATATTATAAGTATAATATATTAATTGAGAAATCATATTATTTAATTAGTATTGATCAACAATTAATTTAGAATTAATTTAGTGATCAAATGAGACTAATTAAATTTATGGGGACTAATTAAGTAATCAGTAATACTTATAGTTTGGGCTAGTGATCCATGATTGATTACGGATGGGCTAAACCTAGAATCGGCCCCATGCATTCTAAAGAAGAACTATAACCGATTTTAGTGTTACCTAGCCTCTCTCTCATAAGCCTCCTCTTGCATTTGGTGTTTGTGACACATTAGAGGCATCATATTTGAGGTTCTAAAGCTTTTAAAGGCCAATAACCACCAGCTACATCAAGAAGTATTCATCTAACTTTGTTTTATGTTGTATATCTCTAATTGCATGCTAGTTAGGGTGTATGCTTTGGAAAAATGAAATTGCATGTATAATTAGATCAAACTTAGATTCAAAGCATCTAGGGTTGTATGTGCACCATAGGAGTGTTATAGTGCTCAAAACCTAACAATTGTTAGTGTGACCCTTAGGATCATATGTTATTTAGCAATATCATTTTAATATGGCACTTGAGCTTACTAGATCTTTCAGTTTTTTCTTTTATTCACGAATTTTAACATAGTATGATATTAATTTGGTACTTCATGCATCATGACATGCACGTTCTTATCTCCTTAGTCTTCTTCATACGAACATAAATTATGCATACAACATTTATACACACATACATCATTTTGCATTTAGCCACTTTATTCACGGACATCGTTATTTCATTACCCATTTGGCAACCTTATTCCTACATGACATAATGAGAAATAAAAAGAAACATCCCCTGAAACACTTATAACTATAGTTCTCTTGATCTCATTAGCCTATCAGATATTAGTTCCAGCGATTAGTACCATAATTATTAACACCTTACTACAAACCAATGAAAAATACATGATTAGGATAATGGAAATGCTTTTGATGAACATATGAAATCAAAATAATAAAAAATTAAATAAAAAAATTGAAGATTTCCACAGAGATGAATGGATCCACAGAAGGCTCCTCTGCGGACTTGTTATTCAGCCACACACCTCCAAAAAAATATTATTCGGACAAAAAAAAACTTACATGGCAAAAATCGGGATTTACTAATTAATTAAACTATCATATACCCTAACAAACATATAATTAATTCAATAACACATTTTAAAATCAGATACCACACTTTTATTGGCCATTACGGTTTCATACAATTTCAAAAGGAGGAAAAAAACTTACATGTGTTCAATAGCCATCGGATAAGACATCCGAGTGAAGTTGTTCAACAATTCGCGATCGCCACACCATCAAAACGATCGATTCAGCGTGTTTCGATTCACATTGATTCCTTCCTTTTTCCGCAGCTAACTTCCGCCTCTGTTCGAACATCTGCAGTTAGGGTATTAGGAATGGTTTTTTTTTGCCATTTTACGATTTTACCCTTATTTGGAACGATCATCGGTGAATGATAAGGATTCGTAGAGTGTTAAAGGGATTCGCAAAGCCCTCTCTGCGAATCTCGTGGTCATTCTCCAAAAATCTGATTTTCATGGTTAAATTCTTCATTCCCCCTTATATTTGGTTATTTGATGAATTTTCTCTAAATAGAATAAGCATTTATTACTTTTAGGGGGCAGTAATTATGTTTTAGAATTGATTTTGACTTGAAATCATTACAATAAATTATTTATTTATTTATTGGAAACGGCAAACGAATTAAATGGAAGCCTATTCGCAATATTTCAACGAGTGAGTTTAAGCTCCTTTACAAGGCAAACCCAGCTCCCATAGGGATTTCCAGGGGAAAAATTCTCCACATGTGGCACCACAAAAGGTAGTTTAGGGGAGTCGAACTCCCAACCTCACGCTCCATATAGGTATAAAACCCGATGCATCAATCCAGCTAGGTTGGACATCACTTGCATTAATTATTTATTGATCCCAACAAAATCAACTATCACATGATAAAAAAAGATCTACTATTATTTATCCACTTTTAAAGCTAATTTGAGAGTTTTACTTCCATTCACACAACATTTTTCCAGCAAGAATATTTTTCTCATTTTCTCGTGTGTGTGTGTGTGTGTGTGTGTGTGTGTATATATATATATATATATATATATATATATATATATATATATATATATTATTAGGAAAATATAACTCACAATTGTACGAAAGAACAAAACCATAAAATTCTTGACTAAGGCATGTGTTTCACACAATTTGCTTAAAACAAATTCGCCCTATATGGGTGTTTGTTTCCCAGGATACAATAGTAGAAATGCTTTCTACTATTGATTATGACCCAATCATTTTAGTTATTTAAAAACAAGTAATTAATGCATATTACATATTAAAGATATAATGAATATTAATTACTTTATTAAAATAATTAAAATGATTAGTCTAGAATCAATCCTACATGCACAAAATAGATAGTAGAAGCATTTGAACATAACTCTATTTCTCTCTCTCTCTCTCTATCTATCTATCTATCTATCTATCTATCTATATATATATATATATATATATATATATATATATATATGTTGGAAAATTAATTTTGTTAATTTCCAAAAATGGATTTTCTCCATTTTTGAGCACAAATTTTGGACTCTAAATATAATCAAAACGAGTTATTGATTATATATCCGTGTTCTCCGTGATATCTTCGTTTTTATATATCGCACGTCCATAACGGATTAAATATGAATGAGAAATTACTTGTCAAAGTAGGGCAATTGGAAGAGACATTAAAGGAGTTAAGTGTGTTTAAAATTTATCCGACATTGGTGGGAGAATGAAAAGAAAATTGATTTATAACTACAAAGACTAGCTACCTTTGTAAGACTTATTAAAACAAATCCAGAAAAATCATGTACAACATAATTTTATTATATATAGCTAATCATTTTCATCATACCATACGTATTAAACACTTCCTAAATCTCCAATAAAAATTAGTATATATTTCTAATATTTTCTGATTCATAATTTAGATGGTAAAAAAAATATTGTTATTGCCGTTATTAATTAATAAAATGGATTTTAAGTAGCATGGATACGCAAAGTGACGGACAAAGTGGGCAGCCGCACAAAACCTATTTTTTTGTCCAATTTTTTTATTATGTTATATATGTATTTATTATTTATTTAAAAATAAAAAATTTATAATCGCGATAAAAGGTCATTTTTTCCTAACTCGTCCAGAGCATTTGAAAATATTTAAACCTTCGGGACTACTTATTTTCGATATATTATAATTTGTTAAACGTAATTATTGATTTAATTGTTAGGGTCAAACACCATATTATTTTAATAGAAATTTGACAAAAGTTATTTGGCATTTAATACTTTTTAAATTTTGCTTAACTATTAAGCGAAACAAATATATGAGACTCATGTACCCAAAATCTTTTTGGAAAGAATTATAGACAAGGAACGTCCCATTTAGTCTAGTCAAAATAATTAAGGTGTGAAGTTAGTTTATTATTATTTTTTTAATTTATTGAAATGTAGTGTTACGTGAGAAAATTGGAAACTAAAATAGCGTATATGCTACTCTAAAAAAAACGAATTTAGATAAAATGAGAATTCAAAAATTCGGAGAACATCATGAATTCATGATAAATTTTTTTAGTAAAAACACCACCAAAAGTGTATATATACCGTTTTGAAGATTGGGTTGAATATATATATATATATATATATATATATATATATATATATATATATATATATATATATATATATATATATATATATATATTCAACCCAATCTTCAAAACGGTATATATACACTTTTGGTGGTGTTTTTACTAAAAAAATTATATATATATATATATATATATATATATATATATATATATATATATATATATATATATATATATATATATATATATATATATATACGGGTGAGATTGGTTGACAATTAATAGTTTCCCAAAACTAAAATTGAAACATAAGATCAAAACTAATTCATTAAGAGCATGATCGTAATCTTATCAATCTCATTTAATGTTTAATTTTTTGTGTTATTGTAAATATTAATATAAATGTCTAAAACTTACATAATAAATCAAATTTTCAGATTTTTTTAAATTGTATTTTTTAGTTTTTTTTTTTTTTTTAAAAAAAAGTGTTGATTTTTTAATTTTTTTATAAAGAACATGAGTTTCTGAAAAAAATATTTTTTTACAAAAAACTGCAATTTTTTTTAAAAGCATTTAAAAATAAGTAAAAAATATAAATAAAAAATAAAAAAACTTGAATATTTAAAAAATACTATAATTTTTTAACCAAAAAATTCATATTTTTGGTACATTTATGCATATTTTTACAAGTGCATATATGCATATTTCATATATTATAATATTTGTAAAGGAATCATAATAAAACTCATTTTATTTACTAATCTATAAACACAATACAATAAATATTTTATTCGATACAATATAAAATATCAAAAAAAAATGCTACAAAATTTCAAAGCATTTTCATGTATTCGTGTCAATATTTTCATATTTTCTTCAATTTATCATTTTTCACCCCTTCAATATTTACCATAATTTCTTCCAAATCTACAAGAAAAATAAAAAGAAATTTATTGATGCAAAAACGCTCACATAAATACATATGTGAATCATATGTAATTCATATGTGAATTACATGTGTCTCATATGTGAATAACATGTGATTTACATGTGAATCACATGTAATTCATATGTGAATAACATGTGATTTACATGTGATTCATATGTGAATTACATGTGATTTAAATGAGAATCACATGTAATTCATATGTGATTCACTTGTTACATGTGATTTACATATAACTAGGCGAATGCCTGCGCGTTGCGCAGAAACACCTATATAGTTGAAGTCTTTACAAATATATGATTTTTTAAATATAACAATAAAGTTGTTGTTAAATTTGATATAATAATTTGTATATACTAAATTGATATAATATATTGATTATTTTGAATTATATGATCATATATATATTTATTATAACTTCATAATCTCAATTGTTTGAATGACTTCTACCCGCGAGTTACACATGAATAAAATTAAATATAATATATGATTTGATGTTATTTATAGTTGTTTTATTGTTAATTAATTTTTTAAAACTTATTTGCTTAATGTTTTAATTTCTATCATTATAATTATTTAAAACATAAAACATTGTGTTTTTTTATTTTAAAGCTAACAATATAATCATTTATATAGAGTTGTTTTTAACTATTGTTATTGTAAGTTATTTTAAGATACTTATTGGAAACTTTTAACGATTATAAAAATATATTTAAGAAATATTTTAGTTAAGTTGAAATTACAATTTAGGTTTTACTTTTATTACTACAATTTATCGTTTTTAACTATTTACAAAATATTCTTTAGTTTTTTTAAATGAAACTGAAATTTATATTTGAGTTGACATTGTAATGCGCACAAACACCCATATAGTTGAAGTCTTTACAAATATATATTTTTTAAAATATAACACTAACGTTGTTGTTAAATTTGATATAATAATTCGTATATTAATTTGATATAATATATTGATTATTTTGAAGTATATGATAATATATAAATCTATTATAACGTCATAATCTCAATCATTTGAATGATTTCTACTTGCGAGTTACACATCAATAAAATTAAATATTATATTTGGTTTAATATTATTTATAGTTGTTATTTTTAACTAATTTTTTAAAATTTATTTGCTTAATGTTTTAATTTCTATTATTATAATTATTTAAAACATCAAACATTATTTTTTTAATTTTAAAGGTAACAATATAATCCTTTATACATAGTTATTTTTAACTATTGTTATTATAAGTTATTTTAAGCTACTTATTTGAAAATTTTTAACGATTATATAAAGATATTTAGGAAATATTTTAGTTAAACTAATATTACAATTTAGTTTTTGCATTTATCACTATAATTTATCACTTTTAACTATTTACAAAATATTATTTGGTTTTTTAGTGGAACTGAAATTTATATTTAAGCTGACACTGTAATGTTATATTTAAATTAACAATTTAAGTATTTTGTCCAAACTGTTCAAAAATTGTAGCTTTAAATTGATAATAGTTTACATGCAACAACATTTTAAATCTAATAAATTAAGTATAATATGTTAAAATTTAAAGACATAACTTTATAAATAGAAGTAAAGATATTATTTTAAAATTGAAATTTAGTCAATTTATGATTACACATTAGGTTTGATATTTATTTAACTTTATTAACCAACTTACAATCATTATTAGAAAGACACTATAATTTATCACTTTTAACTATTTATAAAATAATGTTTGGGTTGTTTAAGTTAAATAAAATTTATATTTAAGTTGAGCCTATAATGTTATATTTTAATTAATAATTTAAGTATTTTATACAAATTGTTCAAAAATTATACCTTTAAAATTATAATGGCTTACATCCAACAATATATTAAAACTAATAAATTAAGTATAATATGTTAAAAGTTAAAAAGCATAATTTTTTAAGTAGAATTAAAGATATTATTTTAATATTGAAATTTAGTTTATATATGAATACACTTTAGATTTGATATTTATTTAACTTAATTACCAAATTATAATTATTATTATAAAGAAATTGAAAAGTCATGGGAGTTTCAAATGAATGTGGTGAAAGGAAAAAAAAAATGGGGGTTTCAAATGCATGAGATTCAAAAAAAAAATGCTAGCTTTATAAGTATGTATGATTTATATATAATTCACTTGTGATTTACATGTAAATTTATGTGATTCATATGTGAATTACATGTAATTCATATGTGATTTTTTTGTGAATCACAAATGATTCATATGTAATTCATATGTGATTCACATGTGATTATAAGCATGCTTCATCATCGATACGCGACTGCATCTGTGGTTGACAGGTTAATTGTTTTTTTTTACAACTAATTCACATGAACCAAAACTATGAAACTGTAACTACAAAAATAAGATAAACTAATCTCACATACCTCATTGGTGGGTAGTGGCGAGCGGTAGCAGGCTGCGTTGGTGGTAGTAGGGTTGGGGTAGGAGTGGAGTAGGACCATTTCTTATTTAAAAATAAAAATTTAATAAAATAAAAATCTAATAAACAAAAAGATATGGAAAAAAGGGTAAAAAAATCATTTTATTAGGAATTTCACAGCTCTTTGTTAGATTTGATTGTTTAGGGATGATCATTGTAATATCGAAAAAACATAAAGACCAAGTTTGTTTATTTTTCGAAGTTGAATTGTATGTACCTATTTTGCTAAACTATATGGACCATTTATGTAATTTGTCATAAGAAAATGAAAACCCGGTGTGCAGTTTTGTCCCTCTCACTCCACCTGCGCATGTTATCACTTGGCGTACTTTATGTGATTCTACCACATACAGATGTAACATGAACAAAAATACATATTACAGAGATAATCACATCATGATCATGTAATGTAACTAATCTTAGGCATACCAGTACATAAGGAGGAGGCTTCACATTAATGTTGACTAATATTTTTTGATGAATGTTACAACACCAAGAACCAACACAATATTTGCCATGGAATTCCTCATCTCTGCAGATACAAAGAGAACTCATTACTGAGACATATGTAAAATATAGAGTTTTTCTTTCTGCATTAAGTTAGAAAAGAAATACTTATGTATAACTTATTCAATTGAATCATGTCCTAATTAAGTTGATTAAATAAAGAAGCTTCTTATAGAGATAACGAGTGCTGAAATCACATTTGGAGATGAGAAAAAAATTGCATCTTTATTTGGAATCAACTTTAGAAAATCAGTTTGGGACATATCGAACTCATCACAATCAATGATGAAAATTTTCACTTAGTAAAAACCATGCATGGTTACTTTCACAGAAAAAGATATTTTATCCAAAAGCAATTATAGTTTATATTGCCAAAGGATGTCTGAATGCACTATAACTTATTTTGCTTTCTTTTGAGAGCATTTTGTTCGGTTTCTTCCTCATCATTATCACCAATTTTCTTTTTTTCCTTTATCCTTCACACTAGAACCCGAAGCTTCATTACTGTGACATCCCCATTTTCACGGCCAGAAAAGACCGATTTTGTTTATGCTTTATGAAAATCAGAGTACCTCTTTTAATAAAAATGTTGTGGAATTTATTCCCAGAAAAACACGAGAAATATGTTATCAAAGAATTTCCGAAGAAACATATTTTATTCATTTTAAAACATTTGGGATGTCATCGTCAATACAGAAACATAAGCATAAACAGAACTTACATTCATTTACACTAGTGATCTATATCTCCTTAATCTCTCAGTGTAATGTCCCTTCATATCGACACCTGTGATATAAATAAACTGAGTGGGTCAGGTTGGGAAACCTGGTGAGTACATAGGGTTTTCAACCCACACTAATATAATTATTATGTTTAAACAATCAAACAATCAACCCAATTACCCATCCCCATTATCTTCTTTAGTCTTAAGGATCTACCCTAAGAATCAGCTATTCCTCGTTCATTCATTCCTAAGGATCATCCTAAGGAATCGGCATGAAGTCCATCGTTGCCACGGTTTACACAACGGACACTAAGTCTGCATAGTCGCCAGGGCTTAGGCACTAAGTCTGCTTAGTCGCCAGGGTTTAGACACTAAGTCTACATAGTCGCTAGGGTTTAGGCATCAAGTCTGCATGATCACCAAGGTTTAAGTATCAAGTCTGCATGATCACCAAGGTTTAGGCACCAAGTCTGCATGGACGCCAGGGTTTAGAGTACACCGGGTGAACACATCTTTCACAACACCTACAGGTTGCGAGCCTGTTAGTTTTCCGCTGGACTATCTAGAATAGTTTGTGATTGTCATCCATACTCTGCTAAATGACGGGGCCATCATTTGGAAAAGGCTTCTCACATCATCCACCTCTCACCCTCACCTCGTGGTCTATAACACCTCTCAACTCATCATCCAACTCATATTCCATCTATTACATCTACCCATGTTTTCCCCCCAACATTATCGTAGATATAAAATACATATACAGTTTAAATCATTTAAAACATGTATAAAATTGTTCATCTAGCATAGACAGCAAGTACTCAGATAATATGCACACATAGCACGTAATTTATATAAAATACTTCATATCTATGTGTAAGATGAAAGTAACTATGCACTCACCTGAGAAGGTGGTGACTCGGTATTCGGACAGCGCTTCGTTTACTTTAAAATAATTTCCTTCGACGAAACCTAGTATTATTACCACTAGATTTTAGTCTAATATTTACCATGACTAATTATTAGTCTTATTAGTATTATTATTATATAAGCGTTTAAACAATACTTTCCAACCACTATGTACAGACAGAGGCCAGACATAAAACACCGGAGGGTAGGACCATTTTGGCATATAGCACTTCTGAAATCCAACAACCCTATGCGGCCCTTTAAACCAGATTTCCCGTACCGCGAGTAGTTAAAAAGATATTATAATGACACTTATATAATAATAGCTCAAATATTCATTATAAGTTCATAATAACAATACTAATTTTAAATATAAGCTATATTAAAATTGGATAAGCATAACTTACTTACAAGGGGGTTTTAGCTAGGAGTCGGGCTCTGCAGGGGCAGAACTTCGTCGCTGAATCTTTCTAAGAAAGATTCGTGCAGCGCTTCATCGTTCACCTTACTATACTAAAACTACAGAAAGAGAAGTCGAATCACGAGGGACCGAAATGCTCGGGGAATAAGAAGGGAAAGACCCTTGAATCAAGAGAATGGTGCAAGAAATATGAGAGCTAGAGGCCCTTATTTATACTAATTGAATTTTCAAAAACTACCATCTATAATTACTTAATGACCTTATAGTTATATAAACAACTAAACACCCCTTTATAATACTATTTTAAATAGATTTAACGATATTTGTACTAAACTAATGTCGAAATAACTCAACATTAGTCTTATAATGATCGCATCGTCGATACCTTTCTAATGATATATATATATATATATATATATATATATATGTATGTATGTATGTATATATATATGTGTACGTATATATGATTTATACTTTATTTTAATACGTAAATATGCTATTATAATTTTTAACTCGTTCATACGAACTCCGTTTTTTACGTTATTTATATCCACGTGTAGGTGGAGACGTACTCTACAAATTTCTTTTAGACTCCATCGGCTAATTTTGACTTTATTTTTAAAGTTATATTTTTAACAAGCCGGGACAGGATTGGTCCGTTAAAATCTCAGAACTTCTTCATTCGATGTCCATTTTCGTCTGTCTTTTTATCGTTATGCTACTAATAACGGGATCTTCGATTCTCGTTTAGGTTGTGTCGGCTAAAAACCGCTCTATCTAATACTCGAACTTCGGGTTGTACACCGCTAAGCCGAAACTTCAAAAAATCATAACCTCCTCATACGAAGTCAGATTTGGGTGTTCTTTTTATGGACGCTCTCAGGTTAACATATTCTACGACTTTCATTTAGATTACTAAGGCTAAAAGTTGATCTATCATAAATTCACTATTTACGTCTTCCCGGTGCCGTGCCGGTTCCGTCGCGAAACTTCGACGGGTCATAACTTCTTCGTTATAACTCAGATCTCGGCGCTCTTTATATGTATGGAACCCTTGAGACATATTCTACAACTTGGTTAAGATTATTTATTCTAAATAATATTTTGTCAAAAAGTCGTTTTCGACTCTTATTATCTCTAAATTGACTAGCCCGGATCTATGGGCGTTACAATTACCCTTCGGTTCAGTGGTGACTTTCGGTTGTGAAGTGGGTGTGCTTGTTGGAGGTTGTTGTGTTTGACCCTGACTTGCATCTCCCCCTTGTTTCGTAGGGACAACAGTCTCTGGAACACCTTCAATACGACTCAGTATGTCAAGAGTTGGTCTCAGCTTCTCAGCCAAGTGTCGTTGAACAGTGATAGTAAGGACCGAATCATGAGCTTCCAGTATATTGGAGAGAAGAGAGTGCACATCACCAACACAACTTTTGATAATTTCTCTCTCTGACTTGAGGTCATCAATTTCCTTGTGCGCCTGAGTGAGCTTCAATGCCTGAGTCTTAACCTTCGTGGTTTTGAGGGCAAGTTCATCCATAACTTTGTTTTCCAAGGCAAGATCAACCTGGAGTTTATCAAGACGGGAATGAATAGAAGTTTGAATCTCAGAGTAGTCAGACTTGATGCTTTGGCGTGCTTCTTCAAAGTGTTTCTTCTCAGCTTGAAGCGATTTGGTGAGATTGTCAACCAAGGCATTAACTATTTGAGCGTTCTTTTGAGCAACAGCCTAAAGAAAATCTAGAAAAATATTAGCATTAGAAATTAGTTTTTCGACATTTTCGGTCGCTTTCTTGTAATCTTTTGTGGATTCCTCAACATCAATTGTTGCTTTCTGGCAAGAGCATGTGGAAGCTTCAACGGCTTTGGCAGCGTTGGAAATAGATGAGTCATGTTCCTTGACAAAAGTTGCCAACATAGCCTTGATAGCAGCCTTTGGATAAGTCTCACTTAGAGTTGTAAAGGAAGAAGAAAGCAACTTATCAAGCTTTTCATTGAGCTCCCTTAAATGTCATTTCGTTACAGGAGCTTCATCATCATCATCATCATCGCTCTGAACTCTGTAGGGGCTATAGTAGAAGGAATCAAACTGAATATCCTCCCCACCAAGAACAGTGTCAGATTCATTTGATTCGGGTGGTGAAAGAGATTTAGAGGTAACGGGTGGTTCGGTTCTTAAAGTAGGCGCCCCCGTATCAGATACGTTGACACGAACTTGAGGTTCGGATGTAATTGGTATAGTGGTGGTGGTAATTTCGGTGAATAAAGGGGTTGGTATTGGTATAGAAGTTGTAGTTGAAGAGGAGGTGGGAGGTCGGCAAGGAGCAATGGTGATAGGAACAGAGTGGGTAGGAGAAAAAGGAGGTGAGTTTCGGTTACCTTGACGAATTGGTGAAGGTGGAGGCGAAGTGCCTTGGAGCGAACTATCATGTTGAGAATCTTCATTATCGCTTGACTCTGGTTCGGGTTGTTGGTCAGAGGGAACATAGTCTGAATCACTTGAAGAGGGAACCTTTGGCTTGTGTGCCTTCTTCTTGATCTTTCGCTTCTTAGGAGCAGAAGGAGCTGCTAGTTCTTATTTTCGCTTTTTAGGCATAGAACTTTAGATGAGGGTCCTTCCTTCTCGCTTTTTCGCTCAACCTTCTTCCCCCGTTTCGCTGGTTTATCAGCAGCATCCAGCGAGCTTTGCATTTCAAGGGTGAGTTGCCTTGGTCCCGTAGGAGGAAGCTTCTTGTATTCATTCATGAGCTTGCTTTCCCCAGAAACACACTTGAACATAGATTCAGGAACTAAACCGATGATCAGAAATTTGGATGGATAGGCCACAATAATCTTTGTCGTGTGAAAAGTGGCTATAGATGACATCAAAGAATCGACCATTGTTGGAATGTTGAATTTCTACATTGCCCATTGAGTGACTAAGGTCCAAAACCTGCCACATGAAATTTCAGAATAACGAGAAGTGGAGTTGAGGCTTTGTACCAGTTGAGTCCAGAGAATAGACCCGTAGTCCATGTTGACCCCATGGTAAAGATCGTAGAGAAGAGTCATGAATGCTTTGATTGCCCCATCAGACCCTGCAACCCTCTCCGATAAACCCTTGAAGAGGAGAGTAAAAAGACCATTCCATTGTGGAGGAAGGCATGATTTCTTGAATTTCGTCACTGTTGTAAGAACTTCGGTGTACCCCATATCATAAAACATGGTGAATAGTTGAGTCGTAGTGATCGAATCTGGGTTGATCATGGAGTGACAACAAGCCCTAGCAACGAACAAAACCTAGCTTTTGAAATCGAAGTCTTATGGTTGAAGATCTCAAAGAAAATCCTCTCCTTGGCTTTATCGCATAGCTTCGTTAAGTAGACTTGAGAAAGAAGTGACATCGAGACCAATTCCACCTTGGTGAGAGAAATCACAAGTGGTGAATATTTGAGGCATTCAACCACTTGAATCATGTACGGATCATACTGAAAAGGAGAAAGTTCAATGATCAGGTTTTGATTTGGCTTGATGGTGAGAAGCGAGGATGTGCGTTTTGTTCATGAAGGGATGATGAATCTGCCATTAATGAAGCTTGAAGTGGAAAAGATGAACAGTGGAGAGAAATCGCCGTTTAACGCTCGAGAGGATGTTGTAAGTGGTAAGGATGTAAAAGTAAGGTGAGAAATCCCTTTATACGATTACCATGAGAGAGAAAAATCTGGAGTGATGATTGTACAATCCTTTTACATGATGCCTGAAAAAGCATGATTTGACAACTGTTACCCCGAAAAGTGTGTCAATGATGTCAGGCGGCATGAGAAAAGGAAACAGTTCAAATTCACACGCCTTTTGAAATCTTATCCATTCATGGCCTCTTTAATGTTAAAATAGTTCAAATTCCCTTTGAAATGTGGACTCATCCTTTCGCTTTATTTGGTATTGAAGTGCCTTCGCTCCCAAACACAGTGTAACATATTGAACCGAAACCATAGATCTGAGAAAAAGCCATTAGTATCATGATCAAGATTTGTGGAAAATCATAAAGATCTTCGTGTAAGAGTGTGCCAAAGGAAAAGAAATAAAACAAATTATTTGTGGGATATAAGTGATGTCAATTAAGACACGAAACAGTGGATCCCGGGCACGAATCTCTTCCTTCAAAATCAAGAGAGACTTAGAAGTGTATGTGTTGTTTCCCATTAAAATACGATCAGATGCTTATTAAGAAGCATTGAAAGGCATCTTTTTAGTATAAGGCTATTAGGGTGGCTTTTGCTTCAATCTCATTACGGAGCTTGATATAAGACCGAAAGTGAGATGAAGTACTTGTGAGACCAATGTGGCCTATAAAACAAGTAGGTTTGAACATTTTTAGTGACTTGGTGATGTCATAGAAATCTCAAAAACAAAATTAAATTGGATCTCTTGGGTAGAAAAGTCTTGGTATTAGACAATTTCATAAAGATCGCTCAAAAATAAAAAGAGATTTCTTGGTGCCTCCCACTCAAGTGGTTTCGTTAATACTTGGGTGAAAACTAGAACGTTTGATTGTTCACCGTCAATTCATTGTAGGTGTTGGATTTTGGGTTTCACTTAGCACGTGGAGAAACGAAACTAAGATCATTAACGTAGATGTTGTGTAACCGTAAACCTTAGTGGTAAATTTAGAGAGTCTCAAGGGTTACAAGTATGAAATGAAATATGATGGAGAAAGGAGTTGAGGTGGTTAAAGAACCAAAAGTACCTATGCTATGCGAAAGTGACCAAGCAGTTAACTCTTGACTCAATATGAGAAGAGTAAGGTACGTCGTGACTTAAGTGATTTTATCAGCCTGATTGGGAAGAATCGATTTGTATATATCGAATCATTAAGGCTGCACTTGAAGTCTTTGAGGCTTCGGTCAACATGCAGCAGCATGCTTCTAGGGACACTTAGCTAGTACAAAAATAAAGAGAGTTATACCTTCCCCAGCTTCATCATTGGAAGTTATCCATGAGTCCTTTCAGTGTGATATTTTTGGTATTTTGATTTTATTTGTGAAAAAGAAAAACGAATAAAACTAACCACAAAATAAAATATTTTTGATCATTTTGATTTTTCTAAAAACTAACAATAAAAACAGAAAAAAAAATGTTTTTGGATTTTATGAATTTTCTGAAAAGAAATAAAAATAGAAAAGAAAAGATTTTTGGATTTTATGAGAAGAAAAGAAAAACATAAAATTAATTGAGAAAAGACATACATAGTGTACAAAAATTATACAATCGAATCTTCACCTTTGGAGTGATGAAGCGAAATGGACCGAGCGTTCAGCTTATTTCGGTTCTCGAAAAATCTGGACCCAAAATAGACCAAGCGTTCGCTCTATTTCGCTTGTCTAATTTTAATGAGGCGAAAGTGGTTTCGGTACTGATTAAGCTTCCATCAATCCTAAGCCTTGGAGTATCTTATTAAAACTTGCTTCAGGTAAGGATTTCGTGAAAATGTCAGCTAATTGATTAGTGGATCGAACAAAATGGATTTCAACGTTACCATCTTCTACGTGATCCTTGATGAAATTGTATCTCAATGCTATATGTTTCGTTTTGGAGTGTTGCACTGGGTTGTGACAAATCCGAATAGCGCTTTCTGAGTCACAATAGAGGGGAATTTTTTTCATATTTAGGCCATAGTCCGTAAGTTGACTGTGTATCCATATAACCTGTGAAGTGCAAGACGTTGTGGCGATGTATTCAGCTTCGGGCGTAGAAATAGACACACACGTTTTTTTCTTGGATTGCCAACTAACGAGTTTTCCGTCAAGGAATTGACACCCTCCAGTTGTGCTCTTTCGGTCTAGACCACATCCTCCCAGATCAGCATCAGAGAATGCTTGTGTCACACCCCTAAACCAGACGGCGGAAACGTCCGAGGGCTCACGTGACTCAAATTGAATATCATCACAATGAATATACATGAAACATAACATAAACTTCACCATGCATCAATACATTACAACTGACATTGTTCACATCAAGTACATTGTCTAAATATTACATATTCATATCATAAATTGTTTGAAAGTTTTCAAAAGCATAACACCCTAACATACTCGGTACTACTCCTCAACTTACCTGTTACCTGGGAATACAAGTTATTTTGAAAAACGTCAACATATGGAATGTTGGTGAGTTCATAAGCATGGTTGTTTTGAAAATGTTTGTATAGTTTATAAAACCCAGAAACTCCGATATTTTCTGAAAAGACAATTGTTTATACCAAAGTGTGAAGATCCATGGTTTTGTACGTAAGTGATTTCTAAGCGTGTATAAATAAGAAGTTTTGCATGATAGTTAGTGAAAAGTACGAGTGAATGGTGTTGATTTCCTCGAAAAACCCGATGTTTCCCGATAACATAATATAATATAATTGTTTCGAATTGTTATACCATCACAGCACTTGATTATGTTTTTCCTTTATTACTCGGATAGTATTGGATTTATCTATGTGAGTCGTTATAACCATGCATGATAATGACTAGTTCGTCTGTCTTGGCATTCTAATGAACGTCGGAATTAATCTTAAGACTTTGTCACCCTAGACTGGCCGAGTCTAACTGTAGCGAATAGCTGAGGTGTGGGGGAGTCACCCCCGTATAGATCTATACACAAACTCTCGCTCTCCCTCCAGGAGACTTTGATTATAACTACAGACTACAAACGACCCATAAAGGTGCCGCCCGTTATTACTCACTGAATCCAATTGAATTTGATTACCATTTATTAACGACCTATATTTGTTTACTGAATTGAAGGTAAGCCTAACAAACGAGAAGAAGAGGATTACAAAGTCCTGCTAATTACGTGTATTATTTAAGGCCGTTGGGTATACGAAGGACACATAGGCCCATTTCGCATTTGATTTATTTGGACCTTACTAGCAATGCTAATTGGGCCACTGAGGCCCAATAGCACTTGAAAGCCATTGAGGGTCCCTTAAGCATGTAATTGGGTCACCGGAGGCCCAATAACATTTATCTTCATCGTTGGGCTCAAAAGTTAGGTTAATGGGTCACGAGGGCCCAATAAGAATGATTTGAGACCTTCAAGCCCAAATATTTGAATATTTACTTGTTTTAGGTATTGTATAATTGTTGGAAAGTTTGATTGAACGATTGTTATTTTTGTATCGACACAAGGCTTTTTTGTATCGACACGAGGCTGGTCGGTTGTTTATAACGATATTTGGAATTATACGTATATCCATCTTTCCATTTTCATGAGTTGTAGGGTGGTATTTTTGACTCAAATATCTTAATAATAAAATAATTGGTTCAAAATATTGGTTTGACCTTTTCAGCCCTTATTTAATAAAAATGACAATTTTAGTCCCTTATTTAAAAAAAGACATTTTAGGCCCTTAAACCATTTTCTTGACATTTTTTACCCATAGACTTGTTTAAATGATGTTTTTAGTTCAAAATTCACTATTTGGAAGTTTCAGCCCCTCCATTAAAGAGTTTTTGAGTTTAAGTCCAAACTTTTGCAACTTTTACAATTTTGGCCCAAAATCCAAAAAGTTTACATTTTTTATCCTTGTTTGGAAGAAAATCATTTTAACCCCCGAATTAGTTTTATTTACCCTTTTTCCCCTTGTTTTGAGAATTTTAGCATTTTAATCCTTTGAAAACCACCTTTTTTGCAATTTTTGGGCCTATGGGCCGAAAAGCCCAGAAATTGGCCCAATATGCTACAAATTACATTTCTAGCCCTTTAAAGAGTATGTTATTCACAAAAACATATATTTTTACAGTTTGACTCTTTTGGTCCTTAAGAAACCCGTGAATGATCATCTTTCCCCAAACTTTTGCTTATTTGACAAAAATAACCCAATAATGAGTCTTATGTTGTAACTTGTTTATTTTAACCCTTATGTGGTAGATTTTCTTAACTTGTTATGTGTAATACATCCTAGATCACATGTTTTCCCTTTTGTACTATAGATCTCGAAATCCCTTTCATTTTTGGCACATAAATACCATATAAACACAAAAAAATCACACATAACATACAAATACTCATAGATCTAGACATTTTACTTGTATTCTCCCTCATAAAACATGTAAAAATCGAAAATAGAGGGGTATGAACTCACCTTGGGTTTTTGGTTTCGGTTTTGAAGGAAAGAAGAAGAGGATGGTGTGGTTTTTGGCCTTAGACACTTCCTTAAAAAGAACTTTCGGACTTAGAGGACTTCTAAGAAGTATGATCACCAAATGAAACCATATAAGAAGGTGTTCTTAACTTATGAATGGAAATCAAGACTTATGTATAATAACAACTTACCAATGATGGTGATATAAGTGAAAGATCTCCTTGAATCACCTCTAATTTTCAAAATTTTGAGGATAAATAAAAAGATGTTCTTGAACTATTTGAGAGAGTTTGAAAAGAAGATTGAAGATGGTGGTGTGGGTTTATTGTTCTTGGCCGAGAGGTAATAAGAAGAAGAAAGGGAGAGGTCCTTGGGTATTACATGTATGATTTGGCATGAAAACATGAGAGGTAATGCATAGATTACCTCTAAACAATTCTTAGGTGTCATGGTTAAATAATTCCTCATTAATCTTCCCTTTTTTTATGGGCTAAGAGAGGGAGAAGAAAGAGAAGAGTTTGGGCCCTTTTTGTTCTTGATTCCATATTATGGGCCCATTTTGATGATTTTCGGCCCATTTGGTCTTTGGAGATGGTTCACGGCCCAATATAAATCAAAGTATGAGTTTTATGGCCTGTTAGGTTAATTAGATTTATTATGGCCCAATAAGGGTATTTTATTTCATTCTAGGTCCATTATGGCCCAAAATGTTAAAATAAATGAAAGTGGGTCCAATTAGAGCCCATTTAAGAGTTCTAAGCCCAAAATAGTCAAATTGGAAGCTTATTGGTCCATTAGGCCCAACAAGAAAATTCTAGTCCAAAATGGACTTAAACCAGGATTTTTAGGGTTTCCAACTTTTGTTGACTATTTGAAAGTTTGTATAGGGTATTTGATGGAATTTTGTTGTCATTGAATAAACACCATACATGTTTTAGCTACAATGTCATTTTTTGTTAAGTGTTTACAACATATCAGAATTCCTAGTTGTGACAGCTTGAACAAAGAAGCCAGTTTTTACTGGGTACCAAAGACCGAGAGACGAGGTTCGCTTCAAAAGCCTGAAGATATTTTTCACAGCCACCATATGAGGTTCACGTGGATTAGCTTGGAACCTAGCACAATAGCAGACAGAAAACATAATATCTGGTCTACTAGCTGTTAAATACATTAGAGACCCTATCATCTGACGATAGAGTGTCATATCTGCAGTTGGTTTCTCCAAAGATGGTGTTAACTTCGTTCCGAATGCCATTGGAACCTTTACTTTAGAATCTTCCATCATAACGAACTTCGCTAGTAGAGTCTTTGTGTAAGCCTCCTGATTAATGAATATGCCTTCGGGTCCCTGTCTTATGTTCAGTCCAAGGAAAAAGTTAATTGGACCCATTGAGCTCATCTCAAACTTGGTCTCCATCAACTTCCGAAATTCAGTTGTTAAGCTAGGATTCGTAGAACCGAAGATGATGTCATCGACATAAATTTGGACGATCATTAGGTGTTCACCCTCTTTCTTGCGAAAGAAGGTTGGGTCAACCGAACCTTGTTTCAATTTTGACATTTTAAGAAAGCGAGTTAGTGTTTCATACCAGGCTCTCGGCGCTTGCTTTAGACCGTAGATCGCTTTGTCCAGAATATAGCAATGATCAGGATACTTCTCGTTCACAAATCCAGGTGGTTGCTCAACATACACCGTCTCTTCTAGTTCTCCATTCAAGAACGCACACTTGACATCCATTAGAAAAACTTTGAAATTCTTGTGAACAACGTATGCCAAAAAGATCTGAACTTATTCTAACCTTGCTACAGGAGCGAAGGCTTCTTCATAGTCTATACCTTCTTCCTGACAATATCCCTTAACCACTAGCCTTGCCTTGTTACTTATCACGTTCCTTTCTTTGTCCATCTTGTTCCAGAATACCCATTTTAAACCAACCACAGATGCATCCTTTGGAGTGGGAATCAGTCTTCAGACTCGATTTCGCTCAAATTCATTTAGCTCGTCTTGCATTGCCTGCACCCAATCAAAGTGATCAAGTGCATAATTGACTGTTTTCGGCTCAATCTTGGAAACAAACAAATTAAACATACAAAATTCTACTTGGGAGAATAAAGCACTTTGGTTCACTTTTAGTTGAGAGCGTGTAAGAACTCCCTCATGTGATTCACCATTTACTTGAGTTTTCTGATGATCTCATGTCTATTTGGTGAGTGGAGGGAATTCAGATCATAAGAAGGATCCAATTCAGCATCTATTTCTTCTTTAAATTCTGATTAAGTGTCGTCATCATTCGTATTACTATTCTCCCCCTCGAATGATGAAACAATTTCAACATCAGGTTCATAATTCTCCCCCTCGATTGGACTTTCATGGTTCTTCGTTGGAGATGGGTTCTCCCCTAGAAAGGAAAATGAGATTGCTTTGGTGAGGATGAATCCTCCCCCTGGAATGTGGTGCAGTCATTTGTGGGTTTGCTTGGACCTTGAGGTTCGCTTTCCATAGCTTTTGCAGCTTCGTTGATTATCTTCTTCAGGTTGTCAACCTTGTTATCAGCCGCTTTTGCTTCAAAGAGAATTGCATTCTCCGGTTCATCAAAGAGCAACATATACTCTTCAAACAGATTTGATATAGGAGCCGTGACGTGACCTGTTTATGGAAAGATCTCCTCTATTGGACTTTCGCTGGATTGAAGTTTCTTCACGTAATTGTCATCAAAAGTGACATAATAGGTTTCTTCTATCTTCTTTGATCTTTTATTCAGAACCATATATGCCTTAGAGGTAAGAGAGTAGCCAAGAAAAATCCTTTCGTCTGCCTTCACATCAAACTTTCTTCGGTTCTCTATAGAATTAAAGATAAAGCACCTCAAACCGAAGACATGGAAGAATTTAACATTAGGCTTGCAATTATTCAGAATTTCATATGGTGTGATAGAAAATTGCTTATTGAGGAAGGATCGGTTCTGGGTATAGCAGGCAGCTGCAATCGCATCAGCCCAGAAGTACAGAGGTAAAGAAGCGAAGCTAAGCATGGTTCGGGCCGCTTCACACAATGAACGGTTTCTCCTTTCAACTGCACCATTTTGTTGTGGAGTATACGGAGTAGAGAAGTTGTGAGACACTCCCTTTTTAGTAAGAAATTCTTCATACTCTTGGTTTTTGAATTCCAACACGTTGTCACTTCGGACATTTCTAACCACCTTTCGTAGTTGAAGCTCCACTTGCTTTATAAAGTTTTTAAGCTTTGGAGTTGCCTCTGATTTCCGTTTAAGAAAAAAACCCAGGTGAAACATGAAAAATCATCAATTATTACAAGAATGTACTTACTACCACCGATACTTTCTATGGCCGACGGACCGCACAGATCGATGTGTAGAAGCTCAAGAGGTTCGATGATCTTTGTGTTAACATGTGTAGGATGACTCTTCCAGCTTTGCTTTCCCATTTTGCATGCAGCACACAAATGTTCCTTGTCAAACTTTAGAAGTGGCAGACCTCGCACATGATCACCAAGAACTAGCTTGTTGATGTCTTTGAAGTTAAGGTGCAAGAGTAGTCGATGCCATAGCCAACTTTCATCAGAAGGAGCTTTCGTTAAAAGACATACAGCAGGCTTCCCTCGTATCAGGTTCAAATTTAATGGATACATTTCGCCTTTGCGTTGGGACTTCAACAAAATTGTCTTTGTTTTCTTTTCAATGATCTCAAATCCTTCATCATCAACCGAAACCTTCAGGCCAGTTCCTGCAACCAATTGCGAGACACTTATTAGATTATGTTGCAATCCTTCCACGTAGGCCACCTTTCGAATGGAAAAATCTCCGTTCGTGATCATTCCATAGCCTTTTATTGTGACATATGAGTTATTTCCATACTTTACACATCCACCATCTTTTAGAGCTCTAAACTCCCTCAGTTCTTCCCTTCTCTCTGTCATGTGATGCGAGTAGCCACTATCAATATACCATTCATCGTCGAACTGCTCGTCACGAATAACCTGAAAAAAATCAAGCAGATTTAGGAACCCAAAGTTGCTTGGGTCCACATGAGCTTTTTACAGGATAGGAAATAGCAATAGAAAGATCAACCAAGTATGTTCGTTTTATTAAAGTGGTTTCATCTTTCCTTTTGATGGTGAAAACTTTAATTTTATTGGCTTTCGATTTGTTTGAATCAGACTGTGGAATTTTATTTTGATTCTTAACAAACTTGTTTTCTTGTTTCCTAGAGTTAGTTGTCGTCTTCTTCGTTTGTGTTTCGTATTCTGAGATGAGCTTTCCTTTTCCCTTGACATCCTTGTGAGGATGTTGTTTTGGTTGAGAATGAGGAGGATGGGATTTGGGACCAAAACTTGTCTTTCAGTTCTTGTCACAGCTAGATTTGGGACCGAAACTGCTTCTTTGGTTCGTATGTCTACAAGATTGGCAGTGAGTACATGGATCAAAGTTACCCTTTGATCTTTCGTTCTCCTTAAGATTGGATGCCTTTTCTGTGCGAACATAATTGGAGTTTTGGGATTGGTCCCAAAACTGCTTCCTTTCATTGAGATTCTTTCGATATCTCCTGTTTTGTTGGCGTTTTTGTTCAACAAGTTGCTTTTGAGACTTGTGAATGTTTACTTTCGGCTTCAATCTCTCAGCATGAGTTTCACTCTTCAATGAAGAGGTTTCGCTCGCCACCTTTGAAGGTTCGCTTGGAATCTCTTTGGTACCACTTGTGCTTGGTACATCAAAGCTTGTAGGCTTGTTGAGTGGTTCTGCTACATATATGACTTTAACTCTCCATGAGGTTCTCTCTGATAAACCGACAGTCTCATCTGCACTGTCAATTGGAGCAGACCAAAAATAATTATCACAGTCGCCTGCTTGTCTTCGTTTACTATGGTTGTAAGTTCAGTTGTTTGTTTCTGAGTGACTCCTGTTGTGGTGTATACCTGATTTGGTACAGTTTGTATCTTTTGATATACCACAACCTTCTGTTTCAGAACTTTGGATTAATCTTAGGACATTCGAGCGAACTCAACCAATTTTTCAGATATAAGACCTTTGGTAGGTTCGGTTTCGCTTTTGACAAATTCTGAATAGTCAACTTCATCCTCTATAGATATTTCACTCATATCACTATCCTCATCAAATTCAGAAGTGTCTTCCACATTTATTTTGTTTTCTGAACTCAACTTGGCATTCAATGAGTCAAATTTTTGCATGGTTTCAGTCTTGATTTTCAATTTATCATTTTTTTCCAAAAGGTTTTTAAGCATGTCCTTATGGTCTTTGAACTTAATAAAGGACTCGATTTTGTCCAGACCGATCTTGTAGGCGTCAGAAATTTCATCTGAAGAAACAATAGATTCACAGTTATAACCATCAATATCGACTTCGTCCTCCTTTAATTCTAGAAAGGGCAAAATCATTTTATGAATCTTTTTACCGATCTCACAATCTAAATGCATTTAAGTGATATTAGTATATAAATGTTTAGCAATCAAGCAAATAATGTTTCTTTGTTTCAAAAGTTTCAAATTATCACGTTGCAATTAAATCACTTCATCTTTCGCCCTAACTAACTTCAAATTATCACGTTGTAAATAAATCACTTCATCTTTCGCCCTAACTAACTCCACTTCCTTCTTCTCTATCCACATCCTTCTCTCCTCACTCTTGGAAGACACCCTGCTGAGTTGATCGGTTAGGTTAGAATTTGCTAGGCGATTTTGTTTTAGACTACCACTTAAACTAGAAAACTTGAACTTTAATTCGTTTAATTCCTTTTCATAGTTCGTGACTGGTATTTTTAGTGATTCGAGAATGGATTGTACCTTCTTGATCAACCAATCACATTCGTTGATCTGCTCACCCATCGGTTTGGCAGCAAAGCACTTGTCTTCTCTTTCCTTCGCCTCTTCACCTCCGCTATCGGTTGTGTAGCCTCTCATTTGTGACACTCCAACAGTCACCATTAAACACCTTCCAGTAAACCCAAAGTTATCTTCCTTCGCCACAAAAGCCCTGCCATGCGTGGGCTTGCGAACTTCTTCGTCTTCGGAGTCTGTAGACCAGACTTCTACACCTCCGAACTTATCATCAACAATGTTTTCCTGCACTATTAAAGCATTCATAGAATTGTTAGTGGTTTTCTTCTTCTTTATTTCTTCCAGTTTGCGCAGGTTATATGCTTCATCATCTTCTCCGTCCTTCTTCTCGGACAACTTTCTCAACATACAATCTTTGGCAAAGTGATTTTTGCCATGACAGAAATTGCAATCATATCCAAAGTCACCTACAAGCTTGATCTCCTTCTTCGTTTATTCTTCCTGAGGAATGTTTTTAATCTCCTCTTTCGCCTTTTCAGAACTGTAGCTCCCTTGCCAGTTTCGGTTCTTGGAGGTAGGGAACTTTTTGCGAGCAAACTTCTTGGGATTAGAGACCATCAATGCATATTCTTCGTTTGTCAGATCACATTCAGAAAGAGCCAACTTTTCTTCTTCTTCAGCCATGCTCTTGACCTTTGATAGAAGGGCCAAAGATCCCATACTAGAAACCACATTCGTCTCCTTAGTCACAACACTTTCGTGTGATTTGAGTATTCCCACAAGCTTCGCCAACGAATAGGTTTTGAATTGTTCATGAGCTTTTACAATCGAAACCACCGCCATCCATTCGGGTCTCAAGCCATTCATGAAAGTGACCTTCTGCTCAATTACGTCTCTGCCAATTCCATGCTTGATCATCTTGCTGAGAAGATGATTAAAACGATCAAACGCTTGAATAAGTTTCTCTTCGGGTATTTGTTTGAAGTCACCGAACTCAGAGAGCAAAAGAGTTTGTATTAAGTGCTCTAAATCCTCATCTGTAGAATAAAGCTCCTTAAGCCTATCCCATATTTGTTTATTTGTTGTGTAAGTACTGACTAGACGAAACGTATCAGATTATAAGGCAAATCTGATCATCCTCACAGCTTTGATGTTGCTCATCAGTTTGTCCTTTTCGTCTTGAGGAACTTTCTCTACGTCAATCATAAGTTGATTGTATTCCTTTTGCGTCTTGATGATTTTAATCATTCCAGAATGAACAAATGGACCCACGGTGATCGTCTCCCAGATTAGATACCTATTTTCCTCCGAACCAGGAACATAGTCCTCAAAATGATTCGTCCAGACTTCATAATCATGAGTGTATAAAATCAGGAGTCTCGTGGTAGATCCAATACTGTTGTATATGTTGATGGGGTTTGATTGAGAGTCATCGTGTGACATGATGATTCGGTTTGATAACCTGCCAAGAATCAGACTAGTAAACTGAGTTAGGATATGATCGAGATCTAAGAGCTGCGTCAATAACAAGATGACGGCTCTAATGAAAACGATGATAACGGAAACCCTAAAACCTTCTTCAACAGAAGAGATGCATATGGATTACACAGTCTCCTGCTCTGATACCAATTGATGAGTTGAAAACTCTATTAAGATCGTTTAGATTCTTAGCAAGTAAATCAGAAAGTAAATAAAAGTATGAACACACAATAAATCAAACAAGTGTTGAATGATTGAATCCGCAACACCTCAGAAAAGCTCGACTAAGAACTTCTACTGTAGAGGTGTGCTAGGGTTACAATACAATAAAAGAGATAATAATATAGAAGCGTACTAATGACGATGCATGTATGCACCATAAATACTAAACCCTAATATCAAAAACACGGTTGGACAGGCCCATACCGTGACAATATTGGACCGACTACACAAGCCCAATGACGCAACTCCTAGACTCAGCATACAAATTATACCTATGATTTCAAAGAAACTTCCTTAGTCTGTACCTTTTCCACTGAATGATTCACCTAATCAAAATTACAACCAAATTGATTATCGCATGAATAAAAGATGTTCTTTGTTTCATATTCATAAATCGATGTGGATTAGACCTAATTTATGTACAACGTGTTTTGATCATAACTTGCATTGAGATGAATTATATATCCAATAAAATGAAAAAAGGTTTCATAAGATTACTAGTATACGACCATAATTTGTGCTAGAAGAGAGATTGTTTCTCCAAGAAGATGCAAGAATGTTTCAAAAAACCAGTTCAACAATTTGAATCAGTATATAACCAAAATGAAATCAGATGAGGCTTAAGTCTGTAAAACATGTAGCGAAGAATACTCAAACCATAGTTCTTACTAGAAACGAGATTAATTCTCTCAAAAATATCCAAAATAGTTCTTATCTTTATAAGTTCGACGTGAATCTGTAGATTGAAATTGCAATTTGATGATAATCTCTTAATTTCAACACGAACAAGTTTTTCAGTTGTAAATAACAAAAAGGATATGCTCATTTATTAACGATTGAATCAATATCTATACCTAATTTTAGTGAATCGGCTTCACTTTGGCCCTAGGTTATGATTATCAATTGATATGTTCTACTTTCTTATAAAACAGATCAATCGAAACAATGAATCGAACACACAGACTAAAATCGGTGATAAAGAATAATTAAAAATTAGAAAACACGAACCTCTGGTTGAGCAGTAACAGGAACAACATTTTCGGCCATGATCAACATGATTGATTCAAAGAGAGATGAAATCGTCGACTCTTAGGGAAAAAAGAGCGAAAACTTTATAATCGGCTATGGATGATGGAGGAAATTGAGATGGTTGTGCAGGTGTAAGATTTTTTGTATGAACAGAACTAATATCAATGTGGTGGAGACGATGGTGATTTAATGGGAGATCGGCGGACTAGATGATTGAAACCGATGGTGATTGAGTTCGATCCAAGGAAGAGGGGTGATTCGGTGATGAAGACGACCTGAGAGAGAGAGAGAGAGAGAGAGAGAGAGAGAGAGAGAAAGAGAGATATTTAATTGGGAGAATTAAAAGAATTATTTTATTCCTAAAATGCCCCCCGATTCATTTTAAAATCATACCCCTGTGTCTTATTGTGTCTATGTATTTACAAAAATGCCACAATGCATCTTGGCCATTTTTTTTTATCAAACGCTCCAGTTTTAGTTCTCGGGAAGCTTTCAGTTCTCAAATGATCCTTCCGCTCTCTCTCTCTCTCTCTCTCTCTCTCTCTCTCTATATATATATATATATATATATATATATATATATATATATATATATATATATATATATACTAGGTGGATTCTCGCGTGTTGTGCAGTAACACCTATATAGTTGAAATATTTAAAATATATATTTTCTTAAATATAACAAAAGTGTTGATGTTAAGTTTGATTTAATAATTTGTATGCTATGTTGATATAATATATTGATTATTTTGAATTATATTATAATTTATAAATCTATTAAAATTGCATAATCTTAATCGTTTGAATGACCTCTATCTGTGAGTTACTCATGAATAAAATTAAATAAAATATATGGTTTAATGTTATTTATAGTTGTTATTGTTAATTTAATTTTGTAAAAATTATTTTCTTAACGTTTTCGTTTCTATCATTGAAATTATTTAAAACATCAAACATTGTTTTTTGTTTTCAAATGTAACAATATAATTATTTATATAGAGTTATTTTTTAACTATTGTTATTATAAGTAGAAGTAAATACATTATTTTAATATTGAAATTTAGTTTATTTATGATTACACTTTAGGTTTGATATTTATTTAATTTTATTAACCAACTTATAATCATTATTAGAAAGACACTACAATCTATCATTTTTAACTATTTAAAAAATATTATTTGGGTTGTTTAAGTTTAAGTTGAACTAACTTTATATTTAAGTTGACCCTATAGTGTTATATTTAAATTAACAATTTAAATATTTATCTAAATTGTTCAAAAGTTGTAGCTTTAAAAAGATAATGGGTTACATACAACAACATATTAAAACAAATAAATTAAATATAATATGTTAAAAGTTAAAGATAGAACTTTATAAATAGAAATAAAGATATTACTTTAATATAGAAATTTAGTTTATATATGATTACACTTTAGGTTGATATTTATTTAACCTTATTAACCAACTTATAATCATTATTAGAAAGAAACTAAAAAGTCATGAGAGTTTCAAATGAATGTGGTGAAAGGAAAAATGCTTCATTTATATATATATTGGACAATTCCTGCATGTTGAGCAGCGTAGGTTAAAAATATATTGTTAAAATGTTGAAAAATATATGTTTAAAATGGTTATATTATTGACATTAACTTTGACATAATATTTTGAACAATATTATTCATTAACATCAATCTACATTCCTCATTAATAAAATTAAATATAATTATATATTTAATATTATTTTTAACAATTTTTATGATTGATTAATTTAAATTTTTACTTATGCGATTATTTTCTAATTTCAATAATGATGTTCATTTAAAATACAATTTATTTGTTGTTAACGTTATGTAAATTATAACTTGATTTTATTATCATTTAAAGTTATTGTTCTTTAGTTTTAAACCACTTATTATTATTAATAAGTTAAAGAAGACTTTTAAGAAATTCGTAATATTACTATTAAAATGTGAAAGATACACTAAATAATAAACTGATAAGATAGACAATTTGCATTTCAAAAGAGATTTGCATGGATAATATGACATATCCATGATTTTTATAATTTGATTTTATTATTTATAATTATGGTTCATTAGTTTTAAAACCACTTATTATTATTAATAAACGGAAGAAAACTTTTAAAATATACTTTTTATTATAATTAAAATGTTAAACATATACTAAAATATAAAATGATAAGATAGATAATTTATATTTTAAAGAGACTTACATGGATATTATGTATAATATTGCATATCCATGATTTTTTATTACTTATTACTTTGAAGTAACACAAACATACAAACATATATACAATATTTAATTAAATATTATCTATATCACTTTCCATAACATATGATCGATAATATGAATCTAATCTAATTTACATTAAAGTTTCAACCACAACATACAATGATTGTTTTAAAAGAATAATTAAACCAAGAAAAAAAATTAGTATATAACAAACTTATAAATTAAAAACTTTAACATAATAACATGGCTCGAATATTTGTCCAAAGCCCTCAAACCAACACAAAACATTTAAACTTGTTTTCTTTGTGAATTTTGTATGTGATTTGTATTTGTGTGTCTACTCAAAGAGAACGATATTTTTATAGTAGATTATCCATTAATTGCTAATTAAACATATTATATAAGTTATAAAACCTTTCATGATATGTGATTAATTACTTTGAACGTGAAAATGTGTGAGAGTTTCAAATGCATGAGGTGCTTGGAAATTTGTGTGGGGGTTTCAAATGCATGAGGTGATAGGAAAAATATCTCCTTTATAAGTATAATATGATATAGATTATAAAAATATCTTTAAGAAATATTTTAGTTAAAATGAGATTACAATTTAGTTTTTGAATTTAGCACTACAATTGATCACTCTTAACTATTCACAAAGTATTCTTTGGGTTTTTAAGTGAAACTGAAATTGATATTTTAGTTGACACTGTAATGTTATATTTAAATTAACAATTTAAGTATTTTGTCCAAACTGTTCAAAAGTTGTAGCTTTAAACTGATAATGGTTTACATACAACAACATATTAAATCTAATAAATTAAGTATAATATATTAAAAGTTAAAGACATAACTTTATAAGTAGAAGTAAAGATATTATTTTAATATTAAAATTTAGTTTATTTATGATTACACTTTATGTTTTATATTTATTTAACCTTATTAACAAACTTATAATCATTATTGGAAAGACACTAAAATTTATCATTTTTAACTATTTACAAAATATTCTTTGGGTTATTTAAGTTGACTTATAATTTTATATTTAAATTAACAATTTAAGTATTTTATACAAATTGTTCAAAAGTTGTAGCTTTAAAATGATAAAGGTTTACATAAAACATCATATTAAAACTAATAGGTTAAGTATAATATGTTAAAAGTTAAAAAGATAACCTTGTAAGTAGAAGTAAATATATTCTTTAAATACTGAAATTTAGTTTATATATGATTACACTTTAGGTTTGATATTTATTTAACCTTATTAACCAACTTATAATCATTATTAGAAAGAAATTGAAAAGTATGAGAGTTTCAAATGAATGTGGTGAAAGGAGAAATGCTTCATTTATAAGTATAGCGGACGAATTCCCACACGTTGCGCAGTGTACAATTATATTGTTTAAAATCTTGATTTTTATAACGGATGTTTAGTTGTTAGAATTTACTATGACCAAGTTAATAAAATTCATCAACGACCGGATTAAAACGCAAGACCTTCAATCTAAAAGAAAAACATCTACTAAGTGGGCTAGTCTCACATTGACGTTTAATTAAATATACATTTCAGTTTAGGTATTATATTTAAAATATACATAATTTTTAACTATTAGAAAAATAGTCTTATGATATTTTGATTTATGGTTGTGATTTAAAATCAATTTTATTTTAACCAATAAGTTATACGTATATATTAGGTTGAAAAATGAAGAGTTGGGTTTGAACTTAGACTAATAATTGATTTTAATGTATTAAATAAATCAAATAAATAAATCAAATTAAGGAGGTTAAAGTGAATGACTTAATTAAGTTCAAAAAAAACCGAGTATGTTTGGTTAATTACTTGAAGATCAAGAGTTTGTGTAACTTTTAAATGAATATTTTGCATTAATATAACATTTATTACAAAATAAAAACCAAGATTAGTGAATAACTAAAAAAAAATACACATTGTAACAATCTTGGCATTGATATTTCTTATTAGGTGTTTGTTTTATAGTTTCAACATTTATTATCATTTCTATTATTAATTATTAAGATTTTTTTGTAGGTTTAAGCTGTGGAGGTAGCTTGTTCGAGCAATGTGTTTCTTCATAAAAGTCCAATTATTATTTTATTGCAATTAATGTGTTTGACTTGTTACTCTGTTAATGTTGATTTAAGAAAATCATTGCATTGATCATTTTTTCAAGAATATGAAACATGTGAATGGATAACAACAATAGAATTAAAAACAAAGAGATACAACTTGTACAGCAAACCTACAACAATTAACAACGGTAAAGGGTAAAGTTTTTGGCATCATCTTTAAAAACATCAATGCATCATCTCATTAAAAACTACAAATTTCCTCATAAAGCGATAAACTCATCAGCTTATTAAAGTGAATTTTCACATCTCAATATGAACTTCAACACAAAAACTTGCATATTGTTCAAAATGTGAGGTAATCTTCAACTTAAATATTCATTAAATCTCAGAGTATTTATAAATAATTTCAACAAATTATGCATATCACATTTCAAGAAGAGTTAGAATCATAATTCTTGAAGTTAAATCCTCATCCTTGATTGCTCCATTCACCAATTCAATTTTACCCCCAATAATATAAATGTATAAGAAATGGATAGTGTAGAGCCTTGCCTTTCAAAAAATAATTGCTCGTACCTGTATGCTCATTAAAATATTACATGTGTCAATTTTTAAAATAGATGTTAAAAGGTTCTCAAACCTAAGAGCTACTTTTATTCACGATTAAAAACACAATATTAGAACAAACCAACAAAAAAACCAAAACAGAGACTTTCATTTACACCAAAACAGAGAATAAATGATCACTAATTAGACAAAAGAAGTATTTTGTCTTGGTTTAGGATATTTATTTCTATGGAAGTAAGTATTTATAGACTAACTACATTTGTGTGAAGGGAATTTCAAAAGTCAAATTAAATCTTATAAGTTGAATAGTCTTGGAAGTTTCAAATGAATGAGATTCATTACTTTGAAGGTGAAAGGGTGTGGGGGTTTCAAATGAATGAGATTCAAGGAAAAATGCTAGCTTTATAAGTATGTATGCTATATATATATATATATATATATATATATATATATATATATATATATATATATATAGGAGGGTTCAATTTAGAAAAAAAAAATAGGTTGAGAATGAGGAAATCATTTTCAGCCACACATTTATTTTGCCGCAAAACACTTAGGCATACCGGCGGAAATAGATAACGGATACACATGTGTTTTCCAACCAAACATGTTTACTTAAAATATGCTAATCATTACCTTAATATCCACAAAAACATCTTGTTTAAGGATTTAATGCTGAAGATTTAATTAATACTCATTATATCTTTAATATGTAATATGAATTAATTACTTTCTTAAAATAACTAAAATTAATGGTTCAGAATCAATCGTAGGGCCTGTTTGATTTGAACTTACCGGGTCCGGTCAGTGTTGACTGCTGACCCGGTCAGCAGTCAGCTGTTTGTTATTGACATATTAGAGCTGATTCGGTCAGCCCAGTCCATCCCATTCCACTGACTCGGTCATTAAAAAAAATACTTCCTGACTAGGAAATAAGAGAAGCGATTTTTGCCCTTGCCCTTTATCGCCTCCAGCCTCCTTCGTCTACACAAAATCCAATCCCATCGACTGTTGTTGTTGCGTCATCGATTGCTGCCTGTTGCGCCATCTTCTGCTGCCTGCTGCACCATCTTCTTTGGTGAAGACCAGACAGCGCCGACGACAACCACACAGCGCCACTGCAGGTATGTTTCTGCGATTTTTTTTTGCTTTTCTTTTCCTGAAATCAGAAAACCCTTCATGTTTGTTGTGAAATTACTGATTTCATTCTGAAATCAAAGTTTGAAATCACTTCTTTCATTATTCTTGGATTCAATTAGATTCAAGAGTTAGCATAAAATCAATTTGTTATGTGTTTTTGTTTATGAAATCTGATTTCATAATGTGTTTTTTCCTGAAATCATAAAACCCTTCATGTTTGTTGTGAAATTACTGATTTCATTCTGAAATCAAAATTTGAAATCAATTCTTTCATTATTCTTGGATTCAATTAGATTGAAGAGTTAACATAAAATAGATTTGTTATGTGTTTTTGTTTATGAAATCTGATTTCATAATGTGTTTTTGACATATAATCAGATTGTTATATGCTGTTGACATAAAATCATATTGTTATATGTTTTTGAAAATATGATGAACTCACATTTATGTGTTTTTGTGCATAAAATCAATTTGTTATGTGTTTATGTTTATGAAATCTGATTTTATAATGTGTTTTTGACATAAAATCAGATAGTTATATGTTGTTGACATAAAATCAGATTGTTATACATTGTTGAAAATATGATGAACTCACATTTATGTGTTTTTATTTATAAAAGATTGTTGTATGCTTATAAAATCAATTCATAATGTGTTTTTGTTAATAAAAGATTGTTATATGTTGTTAAAAATGTGATGAAATCACATTTATGCTTTATTTATTTGTGAATTTGTGTTATGTGGATGATTAGCGATTTGTTTTTCCTTTTTACAATAGACATGACGGATAAAAGAATTAGGGTTAGTTGGAAGTCGGAATTGGTGGACAAAACTTTTTTGGAAGCATGTATACAAGAATTAACAAGCAATGGCCGGGAGGGTAGTGGCCTAAAAGCAAGCTCATGGGCTGTGGTCGCGGAGAAATTGAAAACAGATCATAATTTTATTGTCGACAAAAAACAAATGAAAAACCGATACGACTATTTAAAAGCAAAGTATGCAGTGTGGTTAAAACTTAAAAACAAAACAAGAAATATTTATAATCCCGTAACAAATTTTTTTAACATGACTAATAAAGAATGGGAAGCAGAAGCGAAGGTACATATATACATATTTTTTAAATTAGATTATTTTTTACTAGTTTAATAATATTTCTTAAATTTTCAAACAGTTGAACAAGTATGTAGATAAGCTGAGAAATGCATCCCTCCTTTGCCCTGAACTTTGTACCCAACTATTTGATGGTACGACCTCGACCGGTGTTCACAGTTGGGGTCCATCTTCGACACTACCTCATCCCAATGAAACCTTCAGTACACATGATTTTGAGGATACAGAGATGTATGAGCCAGCACCTCATGCAGATACCCCAAGCTCAACAGTACCTCAACTTACTAGTGAGGAATCATCTGGGCGGACAAAAAACAAGGGGGGCAAACGAAATGGTCCTAAAGATACCACACTTGATGATGAGTTGAAAGAAGTTGGAAGAGAATTTATCAAGGCTGCACAAGGATTCACGGAAGCAAATAATCTTGACAAGGAGATGGATGCTTGTATGGCGAAGTTGACAAGCTTGGAATAGGGAGAATATGATCTGAAATACACCACTACTCTTATGTTATTTGTTGAAAGTGCTGGTAATAGGAAAATTTGGTTGCGCCTTAACTTGTCAACTTGTGAGTCGTGGGTAACAAATGCGGGAAGAAAGTTTGGATTAGTTGGTTGACTTTAGTATGTTATGGTTCATTGTTTGACTTTAGTATGTTATGGTTCATTGTTTGACTTTAGTATGTTACGGTTTAGTTATGTTATGGATTGTTTTCTTAGATGAAATTATTGTTATATGAATTTATATGTTATGGAATGTTATGCTTTTAGTATTTACATGTTACAGTTTGTTATGTTATTGATTAAAATGTAATTTGTATTTGACATCTAACAGGACACATGGATAAAGAAGGTGACTTTTTATATTTCTTATATTCTCATGGTATTGGTTGATGTTGGTCCGACAAAGGCAAAGAATAATTGAAAGAATAAGAGCTAGCGAACAGGTAGCAAAGGGGTATGTGTATACATAAGATTTGATACACGGATGTCCTATACAATGTTTCGATATGATACGTCTTTCACAAGATGCATTTGTACTATTATGCAATCACTTTACAAAAAGAAATTGGTTGCAATCTAGTAGGACGATAAGCGTTGAAGAGAAGATGGCTATGTTTTTACATGTTATAGGACATAATGAACGTTTTTGAGCCGTTAAAGAAAGATTTCATCACTCCACACAAACAATTCATCAATGTTTTCATGAGGTCTTACGTGCAATGATGTGTTTTGCACGAGAAATTATAGTACCAACCTCGTCTAATGCAACAAGAAATACATCAGAACGACATAGACGGATAATGCAGATATTTCCCGAAGCAATAGGTGCACTATATGGAACACTTGTACATGTAGTTGTGCCTGTTGATCAACAAACTCATTATAGGAGAAGAGGAAAAGGTGAATGTTATCAAAATGTAATTGGAATTTGTAATTTTGATATGATATTCACCTTTGTATGGGCTGGATGGGAGGGCATGGCACATGATTCTAAAGTTTTGAAAGAAGTTGCATTTAACCCGACTTCCGGATTTCCATTCCCTCCACCAGGTTTGTAACTTTACTATACGTTTTTTTTTATCTTTTTCTATTTATATGATAAATATGTCATACATCTACAGATAAATATTACCTTTGTGATGCCGCATACACCAACACCCGTGGATTTATGGCTCCCTACCGCAATACTAGGTATTGGTTAGCCTATTTTCGAAGAATAACTAAGGAAGAAAGGTTCAATCATGCTCATGCACAACTTTGAAATTACATTGAACGTGCTTATGGTGTATTGAAGGCGAGATTTTCAATTTAAAACAAATGGCTCCTTATCCTTTTCCAGTGCAAAGAGACATAGTCATTGCTTGTGTTGCGGTCCATAATTTTATAAGGAAATACAATATTGAAGTTGAATTATTTACGAACTTTGAACAAAACACTATGGTTACTCCTAATGTGGGTGGTGGAGGAAATGAGGGTCAAAACATAGAAGGCATAGAATGGGGTTCAGAAGCCGTTGACTATATGACTACTTTGCGTGACCAGATTGCTAATCAGTTACTTTCAAATGGTTCACGTTAAATGGTGTACTTTTTTTATTATGTATGACAATTTGTATTTGGATTTTGTATTATATTTTGTATTTGGATTTTAATTGATGTATGTTTAATTTGTATTTTATATGATAATTTGTGTTTTTATATTTTTTTTATCCATCACAAGAGACAACACAAGGGTAATATGATCATTTTTTCATTCAGCACAACCATTCAGATAAATAATCAAACAGCATAAACTCAATCAGATATGGACTCAGTCAGCATTTCTAACCCAGTCAGCTCTAGCACAATCAGCAACTATCAAACGACCCCTTACATGCACATAATAATAGCTAGAATACAATAACCTAACCATATATATATATATATATATATATATATATATATATATATATATATATATATAAGTTTATAACCCGTGCAAACCACGTTTACTAAATTAGTTAGACTTTCATAGTAAAAAAATTATACTTATTAATTAATTATTTTAAATAAATTATTAATTAAGAGATATATCAAAATTTTAAAGTTATTTATAATTTCAAATTTAACATATAATTAAAAAAAAAGTAAATGTTTATGTAAAAAGTTTAAATTCTATTATTTAAAAACTTTATCGTTATTAATTATGATAGTTATTTGCCTAATATATTTTTCTGACATGTGACATAATATTAAAGCTATTCTTTTATTAATATATATATATATATATATATATATATATATATATATATATATATATATATATATATATATATATATATGTGTGTGTGTGTTTTCAATTAAATCATCTAATCATCTAAACATTATATAAAAAATATATGCAATGTGCACCTGCACCGGAAAAATTCAACATGTTTGTGATTTATTTTTTTCAAAATCTTCAAATCGGTACATTAGTGCACATTTGATAGTGTTTTGATTGAAAAATATTACTGAGAAAAAAGAATCTTAGGTTCTTTAGAAATTTGAGTTCTTATTTGATCTTAATCATTTAAAAATCATTTGAAATAATTATATACAAAGTTAAGATGTTTTTTTTCACGGGTTTTCCAAATACATTTATATGTTATTATACTAATACTTTATCAACTACCTTGTTAATTAAAAACTAGCTTTTCACACAACTTTAAACTTCAATATCCGTATGTAAATAAATGAAATGATCAACATGAAACATCATAAGTCTATTTTGTCCATGTAGTTAAGTCGTGTGCTTGCTAAATTCATTGTGATTTAAAACGAGCGTTCAAATCTCATAATTTATGATTGATTTGATTGAAAATAATAAGTAAAGGGTGACTTTTTTAAAGAAGAAAGAGCTAGTTACAATGACTTTTTTATATCGTTTGCCCACCTAAACTCTTCTTAAACCTTCTTTAAGTTAAAGTGAACTACAAAACTCATCTATTCATCCATTTACTAATATGTGTTGATGTTATTTGTCTAAATCTTGAATTTGTTTATATCGAGCAATATATACCATGTTAAGAGGGTTACAATATCTGTTTATAAATCAATTTTATCTAGTTTATGTCATATAATTAATTTCTAATTTCTAATATACATAAAAAATAAAATCTAAAATCCACCAAATTTACGTGTTTTCACTGCAATTTACAATTTAATGATTTTGATGGTTGCAACTGCAGGTTGACTTGAGAACCGAACATCAAACGATGTTAGGGGTACAATTACTTTTTTACCCTGATAACACATTACTGTTTTAATAGAGTTCCATTGAAGTTAACGAAGGAATTGTTTAAAGAAAAAAACTAAATTAGACTGAAAAGGTAATAAATAAAACTTCAAGACCAAAGTTGTACAATGATGAATAGTCAAGGACAACTTATGTAAATTAGTAAAAGAGTTGAGAGTTCAAAAGTTCATACAGTGGTTTTTAAATATAAACCAGAGGCAGCTACACCATATTGTTTATTCTTATTTTCAAGTTGCCAGTTAAGCATAATAGAGAGGGTCTCTACATCAATATCACCAGCAAACCTTTGCTGTATCGTTTCTTCACAAGTTACAACGTGGGTAGGGTTCGTGAAGTTCATCACTGAAACTAATCACGGTTTGATTCTTTCACTTGAATGCTGAAATCTAAATTCTTAGTTGATTAATTAATTGCTAATACGTTTGATTTGCCAAATATATGCTTCTCAAATTGAAATTTGTTTTCTATCGCAAACAATTCCGCCTGTGGTTTTTCCTTTCCACATCGGAGAATCAAGGTTACGTCAACTTTAAGTTTTCCGTTGAAAATTTGACATTGATTTTTCAAAATATGTTACAATCGTCGATTGTGTTTTGTTTGGAGGATTTTTTTCAACTAAATTTTGTTTTATTACTTACAGTTCGTTGTATTTGAATCTTCGTACTGGTTATGGCAATAAACACTCGTATCGGCGTTCAGCACCATTGCTGAGTTTGTGGAAATCGTAGTTAAGCTTCTTACCTGTGTTCTTTTTTTTTCTTTCAGGGAAATGACAGCAAATAAATATGATGCTGATAGAGAAGATTCTAATTCGAATGATATCAAGGTACACGGATAATAATGCTTCAATTCTGTTATTCTTTTCATTTGTCTGTAAATCATTGTCCTGCATTACATTTGTAAATTGTGTTTCTAAGTAAATTTTACTGCTGGAAAACACTAGAAATTAACGATGATTAGATTCTTCAGAAGTTAAATTGAAGTTTTTACTGAATTTGACTAGATCTGTCCTGGTGTCTCTCTCTTTCTCTAGGGTAAGGTCGATCCAGCAAAACCAGCATCTCTTACATGGAATAGGAAACTAAACACCGACGCAATTCCCCTTTCACAGTTTGGCATAAAGGTCTCAGAAGTAATTCGTCTGGTATGTATGCTTTACCAATCATAAAATTAAAGTGAAAGAGTCTTTATCGAAATCAATGCTCTTCACTTTATCAGTATTTTGTCTGTAGCAACAAACTCTGGTCATTTATTGGATTTTTTAAGTTGTTTTCTTGATTTGCATAGGCTCCATTAATATATCGCTTATGGCTTTGGTTACGAGAAGATGCTTCAAAGGGAAACGGAAATGTATTTTTCTAACTCGTTAATATCATTATTTCTTTCACTAGTATTATAATAATCAAATGCACTAATTCAGTGACTTATTTATATATTGTATTTGTTTCAGGGAACTTTTGTGGACCCTTTCAAGAAACACTACTTTTCTTCTTGTTATGGTGTTCCTTTAGGTGGTATTGGGTAAGCTCAATAAACTTTTGTATGATAAATTGATAATCACAACTCTTTCTTTTGGTCATTTTATTTGTAAAAACACATCTGGCAGTGCAACTTTTGTATGATAAATTGATAATCACAACTCTTTCTTTTGGTCATTTTATTTGAAAAAAACACATCTGGCAGTGCAGGTAGCATTGGAAGGACATATAAAGGCGAGTTTTTGCGTTGGCAACTCTTTCCTAAAATATGTGAAGATAAACCAGTTTTAGCAAATCAATTTTCTGTAAGTTTTTTCTTCTTTTTAACAGATATTCATCACTTTAATATTCAAAAATTATATCATATTTACTTTTGATATTGTGTAGATATTTGTCTCACGACCAAATGGAAACAAGACCTCCACTGTCCTCTGCCCGCCAAACCCAAAACTGCTGAAGTAAGCAATTTTTCTTGTGTACCAAAATAATTATAAATTATGTGGAAGTTATGAAAATTTAGTATTATGTAGAAACACTAATTTAGATTTTAGACTACTAAATCTTTCACTTGCACTCCAACCAGCAAAATCACTATTTTATCTTGGATAAATTTTATTTTATAGATTTTAAATACCCAAATTTTGACTCTTAAGATTGATAAGAAGGCATTTGATTTTATATTTTCATGATGGCAAAATCTTGTTCTATATGTAAGAATGAATGAAAGTGAAACTGAAAATAATGTGAAATTAATAGAGAGAGTTCGGTTGATGGGATTGGATCTTGGGACTGGAATTTCAGTGGAGAGAAATCTACATACCATGCATTATACCCAAGGGCTTGGACAGTTTATGATGGTAATTCTCATTTTTTTTCATTCCCAAGGTTGACCATTGGTCTAAGTTTGACTTTTTTTGTGTCATCATTGACCAACCCTTTTTCTGTTATGTAGGTGAACCTGATCCTGACCTCAAAATAGTTTGTCGTCAGATTTCCCCTATTATCCCTCATAATTATAAAGAAAGCAGCCTTCCTGTAGCAGTATTTACTTACACAGTATGTCTTTTCTCTTAAAGTATTACATGACAAGACATGACACTCGACCAGAACACAACATAACATTAGAATAAGAGCAAGTACTAAGGTTGATGCCAATGAGAGAAAACTACAATTTTTGTCCCATTCAAAAAGGTGGGAGAGAGACTCGCTCTCAATCTTTCTTTTGTACAAAAGACGTGAATACCCTCCTGTCCTTATTTACAGAGTTTTGTTATGTGGTCTATTGAGATGACATTGATCTTTATCATTGGCTTTAATCTTGCTTAGCTGTCAAACACTGGAAACACAGATGCAGATGTCACTTTGCTATTTACATGGGAGGTAAGTTATCATCAGTTTAGGTATTTCAGAAAAACAAAATAAGTAAAAGTTGATATTCTCACTTATTTTAGAATTCTGTTGGTGGATCCTCTGGATTATCCGGTCATCATTCCAATTCAAAAATGACGTAAGGATGTTTACATGTTAACCTCAGATTCTACATCCATACTGGGTTTCAGGATTATTAATTATATGCTTTGTCATAAATGTTAAAAATATTGTTATCAGGGTGAAAGATGGCGTTCATGGTGTACTCCTACATCACGCGTAAGCTATTCTCTCCTTGATTTATTAATTCATTTATAATGTTTTGTTCCATTTGTGCCATATGCAAGAAATAGCAATGTACTTTCATTTATTTTTATTACAGGACTGCAGATGGGCAAGCCCCGTTAACATTTGCTATTGCAGCACAAGAAACAAACCATGTTCACATTTCAGAGTGCCCTTCCTTCATAACATCTGGAAAGTCCAAGGGTTTCACAGCAAAAGACATGTGGAATGAAATTAAAAAGGTTGGCTTAATTGCTTTACTATATAGCATGTGAATTTCATTTATAGCTATTACAACACTGTACTTTCAATTTTCTTTTTCTTGTAACGACAAAATTTACCCAATTATAGCAATGATATTACTATAATGGGATAGATTTTTCAAAGTGCAATGTTGTAATAGGTAGAAACGAAAGTAAGATGCTATAATAAAAAGATAAATGGAAGTAGATTGCCATTTCTTACATTTAGCCTTAATTTTTATGATTCAGAATGGTTCGTTTGATGACCTTGATTCCTCTCAACTGCCAAGGGCTTCAGAGCCAAAGTCATGTATAGGTGCGGCTATTGCAGCTTCTGTGACCATACCATCTCAGGCTGTGCGTTCTGTTACCTTCTCATTGGCATGGGACTGTCCGGAACTTGTCTTTCCAACCAGGACTTACCATAGGTGACTCACCATACCTTTTCTACACCTTTATTATAATATATGAAAAGAGTAAATGCAAGAAATAATAATGTATTTTTAATTCATAACATTTTACTTTCTTTTTGTCCTATTACATGATCCTACTTTGAAAATCAACCAAATTATCACAATGTCATCCAAATAACTTTTATAGCTATAATATGCTAGTTTTTTTAAAGTACAATGTCCTAATAAGAATAAAAAACTGAAAGTAGAATGCTATGATTAGGTAGATTTTCAAAATACAATGAATAATAAGAAAAAACTAAAAATGCGCTGTTCTAATAGAAAAATGGGTAGGATGCTGATGCTTTTTGATAAACAAAGAAATGAAAGTACATTGCTATATCTTGCATTTTAGCGTTATATGAAAACTAGCATGATTCTTACAAGTGATGTTTTGTGACAGGCGTTACACCAAATTTTATGGTAGTCATGGGGATGCTGCTGAAAAAATCGCACATGATGCTATTCTAGGTGATGCCTTCTTATCTATTTTAGTATTTTAAAGTACATTGTTGTTTCAAGAAAGTTGTTTTTATATATTATTAACAATTCCAATTATTCATTTTGTATGAAATTTAGAACATGGTAATTGGGAGGCACAGATAGAAGCATGGCAACAGCCTATCCTTGAAGACAAGAGGCTTCCTGAATGGTACCCAATCACTCTTTTCAATGAATTATATTATCTCAACTCAGGGGGAGCAATTTGGACAGGTAACCCAATCTTTTTAGCTTTTAAATCTTCCATCATTGAAAGCAGCTAACGTTCATGTTCATAATCCATGTTTCCAGATGGACTAGGTCCAGTACAGAATCCCCAGAGTATTAATAATGGTAATATAACTCATGAATCCGACAATGATGATAATGTTCTTGAAAAAATCACTTCAGTCCTTGAAGAAATCCATATACCAACATCAAAAAACTCAGCATTCGGTACAAATCTTCTACAAGAAGGCGAAGAAAACATCGGGCAATTTCTATATTACGAAGGAATTGAATACCACATGTGTAACACATACGATGTCCATTTCTACGCATCATTCGCCCTAATCATGCTTTTCCCCAAACTCGAACTCAGCCTCCAACGCGACTTCGCAGCTTCTGTCCTGATGCACGATCCTCGTAAAATGAATCTTTTATCCGATGGGACGTGGGTCCCACGAAAAGCCCTGGGTGCTGTCCCACATGATATCGGAATGATCGATCCTTGGTTTGAAGTTAACTTCTATAACGTCTTCAATACGGATCAATGGAAAGATCTAAACCCTAAATTTGTCCTCCAAGCTTACAGAAACGTGGTGGCTACCGGAGATAAGACTTTTGCGAAAGCTGTTTGGCCTTCGGTTTATATTGCAATGGCGTACATGGAGCAGTTTGATAAGGATGAAGATGGGATGATTGAAAATGAAGGGTTCCCTGATCAGACGTTTGATACGTGGTCGGTTTCGGGTGTTAGTGCGTATTCCGGTGGGTTGTGGGTGGCGGCGTTGCAGGCGGCGTCTGCTATGGCTGGTGTAGTTGATGATAAGGGTTGCGAGGAGTATTTTTGGGCCAAGTTTTTGAAAGCGAGGAGTGTGTATGACAAGCTGTGGAATGGTTCTTACTTTAACTATGATGATAGTAATGGGAGGGCAAGTTCGTCAATTCAAGCTATCCAATTGGCTGGACAGTGGTATGTTACAATTGAACCACCTTTGTAAACCCAAAATAAACGATAATAAAAACAATTTTTAGTCATATTAAAATAATAATTTTTTTTACAATTTACATAAATAAAAACCGGGTTTTTTTTTCATTCATGTGGACTGAAACAGAAATATCCTTGTCTAATGAATAAAAATTAACATCTTTACAAAGAATGATCCATTCCATTTTCCGTTCCATTTACTTATGAAAGAACAGATGATATTACAAAAGGGAATTTAAGACATTTAACATTGGTTGTGAATTGTGGTAGGTATACTCGAGCATGTGGGCTTTCTCCTATTGTTGATGAAGAAAAGGCGAAAAGTGCATTGGAGAAGATTTACAACTTCAATGTTTTAAAAGTGAACAATGGGAAGCGTGGAGCTATTAATGGGATGCTACCCACTGGAGAACCCGATACCTCATGTATGCAATCAAGAGAAATTTGGACCGGAGTCACTTATGCAGTTGCTGCTGGTATGCTTCATGAAGACATGATCAACACCGCTTTCCACACTGCAAGTGGTGTGTATGAAACCGCGTGGTCTGAAGAGGGATCTGGGTAAGTCTACTTAATAGCAACCTACTTTCATTCATTTAAGTTTTCAGAATATATCCAAAGTCTCTTCTTTTTTCTACTTTTTGCAAAAATGGTGGTCTATTTGCAATAAAAATCCAAATATGACAGGTTGGAAAAGTTACACCTTCTTTTCCACCAAGTTTCATTATCTCACATCCCATGAAAATTCCAACAATTAACCATCTATATGTTTAAAAAAAATAAAAGAGGGAACTTTTGTAAAAAGTTAGTCCTGACTTTCTCCATTAAGTTATTCTTTATGCATTAAGTAATAAGTCTGTTTTTTTTTTGTACTTGCAGTTATTCTTTCCAAACCCCAGAAGCTTGGAACAGCAATGGGAAATACAGATCTTTGACTTACATGCGCCCTTTGGCGATTTGGGCTATGCAATGGGCCTTAACACTACCCAAAGGGCCTAATCATGAAATGAAGCCTGATGTAAAGCCCGAATCTCTCCTCAGGCAACATGCCAGATATACAAAAGTGGCTCGTCTACTAAAGCTGCCAAAAGAGCAAGACACGAGAAGCATCTTGCAGAAAATGTTCGACTACGCTTGTAAAAGATGATGTGACATTTTTAGTTCTTTTTTACTTACATTAAGTTATTAATATTCATGGTCGTCTTCACAAAAAACAAAACCCAACATTCATATGTACATACATACATCGTAGCATTCTTGTAACGACCCAAAATACGACCCAAAATTTTTTGTTTTAATATTACTAAAAATCGCAACATCAACTATTAGATAATAAAACCATGAATCGTATGTCTCATAATGCCATAGTAAATGTATCAATTCAAAACTGAAGTTAATATCATATCTAAATATCTAAATAAAACTCCCAGGAATAAACTGCAACTGTGGTGTGTGCCATGCCATCAATCCGAGCTCTTCCCATGGCTTGTGGAAGTACCTGAAACCAAAACTGAAACTGTAAGCACAAAGCTTAGTGAGCTCCCCCAAACTATCACATACCATACAATAACATATAAAGCACATACTGGGCCTTGCCCACTGCATCGGACCAAAGTCTAGACTAACTGGGGTCTTGTCCCTGCATCGGACCGAAGTCTGGAAACTGCATCGGGCCGAAGCCCGGACTAACTGGGGCCTTGCCCCCTGCATCGGACCAAAGTCCGACTAACTGCATCGAACCGAAGTCTGGACTAACTGGGGCCTTGCCCCCTGCATCGGACCGAAATCCGGCTAACTGTATCGGACCGAAGTCCGGACTAACTAGCTGAACATGGCATAACATAATCATAACTACTAGCATAAACACATATACTGCATACTGCATCGGACCGAAGTCCGGAACACATAACACAAAAACATGCTTGAATCACAAAGATATCAGGCACACTAAACTACTGCATCGGATAAAAGTTCGGAAACTACTGCTAACTAGACGGGTCGGTATTGTGGCCGTAGACCCGTTCCTACTGGAAGGAAAACACACCTGAACTGTTGAACTCGGCCGATAACCCTCCGGCTGCTAACCGACAACTCTCTGAAATGCTGCTCCTCTAGCTCCCTGAGCAGCCAATACCAATAACAACACTAAGACTAAATTGTCTTCCCGGGGTCAATTAAGTCAACTTTGGTCAAAGTCCTGGTTAAAGTCAACCTTCCTGATTGACCCTACTCGTCGAGTCAACCCGTCGACTCGTCGAGTTCTTATACTCAGAAAACTCCCATAACACGACTCAACTCGCCGAGTCGCCCCAGGACTCCTCGAGTTGAACGATATCAGAATTTCGTCTTGACCAACTCACTGAGTCGCCAACCGACTCACAGATCCGAAGCTTAACCAAAAGAGGTTGGGGTTCTGCGACGTGACTCGCCGAGTCCAATAACAAACTCACCGAGTCCAAGGCAATGTTCAATAGACTCGCCGAGTTGTTCTTCCAACTCGTCGAGTTCCTGCCCATCTTCATACAACTCGCCGAGTCCACCCATGTGACTCGCCGAGTCGCTTCAGATCTTAATCCATATAGTGGCTTTTCGAGCCATGCAGGGGCTCCAAACTGTAGATCCACTCTTCTAAGGCCCACCCTTCACGTAAAGTTGCAAACTTTACGTGAAACCAAGGAGCTATAGGCTTAAAACACTCTAGGGCTAGGTTTTAAGACAAACATGCTTCACCAAAACACCTAGGGCTGATACTTTATGGGTTTTTGGACCAAGACAAGCCTAGATCTGAAGTAGCAACCTCAGATCTGGACTTGTAACTCGAAATGGCTCCTTAACATGCCAAAATGGCCCCAAAACATCATCCAAGAAAAGATCTAGAAGCAACAAAGGCAAAGTGACAGATTGTTACCTTCAAACTGATGCTCACAACCAAAGAGTTGAATCCTCCAGCTCCTTAGTGGTCAAATCCTCCAAATCTTTCTCTTGTAAAAGCCCCAAGCTCACTTTCCTCCTCCTCCTCTTACTCAAATTAGGGTTTGGAATCGCTTAAAGAAGCTTCTGGCCGACAAGGGGGCTGAGGAGAGGAAATAAGGTCCTTTAAATAGGGTGCAAACCCTAAGATTAGGGCTTTTCTCGTCCAGACCAGACTCGCCGAGTCCACTCGCCGACTCGCCGAGTCGGTCACTTATTCTATAACCCCGATCTAGCTCCGACTCGGCGAGTAAGTATACCTACTCGTCGAGTCCCTTCTTCAATCTACACTTTAAGCTCTTAACTCAAACTTCTGAAATTTGGGATGTTACAACTCTCCCCCACTTAAATTAGGCTTCGTCCTCGAAGCCTACTGCAGGATACGCTTCTGAACTAACCACTTGCACTGCAACTCCAAATTCTCAAATAACTCAGGTCCTTCCAAACCCTACCACTGCACCCCTTTTTAAAATAACTTCTTCTCGCGTGGCAGCCTTGCCAAAACTTCATGCCGACCACCAGAATCAATTTCATCACATAACAACCAAGTATCACACGAGGATACTGTCCCCTTCCTGACAGGAACACACTTTCATGACTTACGAAAGTTATATACCACAATAATTCACTGGGTCCTCTCCCGGTGCCAAACTATCCTCCCTTTTTCCATATCTGGTTATAACCCGAGCAACTCGAAAGGTTGGAACTCATTCTGTCCTCTTCATGAATCCATTCCTTTCATGCTAACTACCCTAGGTTCTCGCTAGAACAACAGAATCCCCAGATCCACTTATCCCAGTGATTCACTTATACTTGCCCATAAATCAGATAATCGTGCTATGAGTGGCTTGCCACTCCACAAGCTATCCATAAAAGTCCAAAATACCATCACCGCTAGAGACCCAAGACTTTCTGAAAACATTGAACTTCCTAAAAACACTGAACTGCCTGGTCACTGACTGCATGAAACACTGACTGCCTGAAACACTGAACTGCCTGGAATACTAATTGCTTGAAATGCTGAACTGCCTGAGCACTGAACTGCCTGAACACTGACTGCCTAAAACACTGAACTGCCTGAACACTGAACTGCCTGAACACTGATTGCCTGAAACACTAAACTGCCTGAACACTGACTGCCTGAAACACTGACTGCCTGAAACACTGAACTGCCTGAACACTGACTACCTGAAACACTGAACTGCCTGAAACAGCATGCTGCTACATGGCTTCTTTCCTATATCTCTCGAGACCTTCCTAGTCTTAATTCCCTCGATAGTCATCTGAAATATCGGGTTCCAACCCGGCTGCGGAGCCCAAGGACTCCCTATTTTTGTCGCCTCACACGACTTCCGAACAAAATCCTTCTCTGAAACTAGTTGACATTAGTTGTCATGTTACTGAGGCTCTAACATCCTCCTGATCCAACCGATCAGGTCCGAGCGTCGAAACCTAATGTTACCAAATCGCGGCTAAACATGATTGCTACCAGACCAATTGTAGCCTTATATAACAAGTATCCTGAAGCAATCCATTGCTTCCCTGATCTCAAAACTGCAATTACATGCCTACAGTCTTATCTCTGGCTCAACTAGGTCTAATCCATCTAGATAATCCCGAAATCCAATTCGTGGATTTCCACATCCTTACTGTTATGCCCGATCTGGGAGCTAATGTTTCTTCCACGTCCTAACAACGTGGTCATGCTATCTACCAACCTAGTGGATGCTATGACTACACCCGCAGACTTACAACACTCTATCACTATCTGGTTGCTAGTGAATGCTACGGCTACACCCGCAGACTTACAACACTCTGATACTATCCGGCTGCTAGTGAATGCTACAGCCACACCCGCAGACTTACAACACTCTCCCTGCTGACTCTATCACTAACTACTATTCTGAGGGCACCCTAACTCACCCGAGTCCTGATAGCGATCCCCAAACTTGATTTCCACAACAAGTCCTCAGTTATCCAATGCTACAACTATCTGGTAGTCTTACATTCTTGCTACATTTGCTTTCTGTCGAGAAATTCTTCAACTTGGTTTCCCAACCCAATCGTCTACTAATCCCTAATATATGAAACCGACATTGGGAAGTTTTCCAAACCCCCAACTCCTGAACTCCTGAACCCATTAGACCCTTCGGGCTGCTTTCCCTTCCAACAAAAGATTACCAACCCTTTCTCAGTTTAGCATACTAATGACCCTGAATACATGAAGGGTTCTCTCCCACTTTTATCCGGCTAATTCTTATAACTCACAGCTTGAAAAGGATTCCCCATCCTTCCTATAATCTAAAGGGGTCGATCTGCTGACAATCCACGTTTATCTCTGCTGGCGCTTCAACTAACCCTTCATTAGACCTAAACCAATCTTGTCGACTAATCAAGCACCTTTAATTCCCCGATTGTTCCTGCTTCAGTGACTGCATCCTGATAACCTGCGCTTAGGGGGGGGGGGGACATCTTCGAACTGCTATCCTATCATCCTCTGGTTACTCCACTAGGAACTCAAGCTTACCACTGCTGAAAATATAACTAATCTATACACAACTAACACCTTCCCGAAAATAGTGGCACACCACCAAGTCTCACTCACACTTTGCTACAATTACTGCATCCGAAGTGACCTGCTTATGGGGAACGTCCTCAACTATCATTCTAGATTCCAAGGTATGCAAATGGCATATGACTCAATCCCAAATAGGTAATATAATATTCCAATATAAGTACTTACTAAATCGGTGCAGTAACATAACAACAACATCATAAATCATAATTGACAGGAAGGTAAAAGATACGTACCCCCAACATCCAGTGCTGCTCGAATCCTTGTTGAAATCAACCAGAATACTCTGCTCCGAGCCGTGGTCGCCTTTGCCCGACCCTGATGTCTGCTGGCGGTTCTCGAAGTCCCAAGGGCAGGAGCTGGCACCTGCCCTGCTGTATACAAACTCGGACAGTGGGCCTTCTTGTGGTCCCTCTGACTACTATGGAAACAATTCGGATCAAGCCCCTGAGCAATGGTAGTAGTACAATCTCTGCTAAAATGACCAATCTGGCCACACTTGAAATAGCCAGGATCGCCAACTCTACTACTCCTACACGCACCCCTGTGCGTCCTACCACACTTACCACATCGGCTGCGGCCATGGAAGTCTCTCGATCTCGAACTCAGCCTTTTGGTTCTTTTACCGAAACCTGTGGGCCACTGAACCTCATTTGGTTTCCTCTTCCTTTCTGACTCCCGGTAAATCTCTTACTCCTGTGCTACCCCGTCGTCCCCATCAATTGTCTGAACAACCGTTGTTTGATCCTGAAGCTTCTCGGTCAACCTATCAGTGACCCTCTTGACGATGTCGGGTATCTCCTTGCGAACGACTCGTGAAACCTCCGCAACGACCAAATCATACAGGGGACTCTTTTAGGGACAGGGCGCCCCACTCACTCCCGACCCCTGATGACAAGAGCTAAAAAATAGGATCCCCCTCCCTGATGGATCCCTGGGATCCATAAGAATCGGGCTCTAGACGATCCCCAAACTGCCCTGAAACTATCCCGACCCTAAAGGCCTCAAGACGACTGTCCAAAAGCTCCATGATGGCCTCCCTAACTGAACCAAATATCACAGGGGTCTGATCAATGATGTTGCGCATAATCTCTGCGGAAATGACATCTCTCATCTGATCATCAAATTGTCCGACTCTAGAGCCTGAGCCAGATCCCTCCCCGGCACCTGAACTGCCAACTGATATCTCGCGCAACGTCACCATGTTGAAAACATATCACAATAACTGTCAGAATACTCATTGCTACTGAGGGATCTCACACATACTCCACCACTCCCTGGTTTCGTCTTGGCCCCTCTTGAATCGAGTACAGATCCTCTGCTTTCGGTAGTACGGGCCCATACTACCTTCCACATCTATCCGTATTTTCCTCAAGAGTTACCTTAACTCAACCAAGTCCCTTCTACTGCTACGGATCCCTGCTACTCTCATCCTAGGCTTGCCCTAGGGAAATCTCTGACTCTATCCAAACCAGTCCTCAGCTGCTGAAGGCCTCCTTGTAACGCCAATTAGTCCTCACCTGAATACTATCACATGTGACGAGGCTCAGATAATCCTTCGAGTAAAAGACTCGTTCCTACAACGGTTGGACTCAAACAAGAGCTGCGCGGTAGGGTCAAATCCAACATTCTGAGATTATTCAACCCTGATCACATGTGATGTGACGTATTCACCTAATGGCTAACTCCCATCACTCAGAGTCCCAGAAAGCACAAAGCAAGCAACATTCGGACACAGGAAACTATTCAAGAAATTCTATCCTCATAACAAGAAACTGTACTATCATACAATGCTAAGCTCATAATATCAAGCATAACCTAAACAGGTTATCCTACTACTGTCTACTCAATACTAGCATGCAATTCTCATAAAACTGAAACACATATATAGCAGGCACATAAGGCATCCTCCTAGATCCTTAGTCCTATTCTAGCATGTTGTTCTAATGAAATTGAAACTGATAATCATAACATAAACTTGTATGGGTAATTTGGGAGTACTCACTTGAGCTCGGCTGATCGCATGCACCACACCCTTTTCTCTTTTTAAGAAAACTCTTTTTCTTACTAAGTTATTTTTTCAAAAAATTTCGAAAACGTTTCTCTCTTGAAAATATTTTACCATTTCCTCAGTTTGAGTTCAAACATGCTCGAAAACGTGCCCAAATCCCTCAAACCAAGGCTCTGATACCAACTTGTAACGACCCAAAATTTTTTGTTTTAATATTACTAAAAATGGCAACGTCAACTACTAGATAATAAAACCATGAATCGTATGTCTCATAATGCCATAGTAAATGTATCAATTCAAAACTGAAGTTAATATCATATCAAAATATCTAAATAAAACTCGTAGGAATAAACTGCAACTGTGGTGTGTGTCATGCCATCAATCGGAGCCCTTCCTCTTGCTTGCGGAAGTACCTGAAACCAAAAGTGAAACTGTAAGCACAAAGCTTAGTGATCTCCCCCAAACTACCACATACCATACAATAACATATAAAGCACATATTGGGCCTTGCCCACTGCATCAGACCAAAGTCCGGACTAACCGGGGCCTTGCCCCCTGCGTCGGACCGAAGTCCGGAAACTGCATCGGGCCGAAGCCTGGACTAACTGGGGCCTTGCCTCCTGCATCGGACCAAAGTACGGCTAACTACATTGGACCGAAGTCCGGACTAACTGGGGCCTTGCCCCCTGCATCGGACCGAAGTCCGTCTAACTGCATCGGACCGAAGTCCGGACTAACTGGCTGAACATGGCATAACATAATCATAACTACTAGTAGAAACACATATACTGCATACTGCATCGGACTGAAGTCCGGAACACATAACACAAAAACATGCTTGAATCACAAAGACATCAGGCACACTGAACTACTGCATCGGATAGAAGTCCGAAAACTACTGCTAACTAGACAGGTCGTCATTGTGGCCGTAGACCCGTTCCTACTGGAATGAAAACTCAGCTGAACTGTTGAACTCGGCCGATAACCCTCCGGCTGCTAACCGAAAACTCTCCGAAATGCTGCTCCTCTAGCTCCCTGAGCAGCCAATACCAATAACAACACTAAGACTAAACAGTCTTCCTGGGGTCAATTAAGTCAACTTTGGTCAAAGTCCTGGTCAAAGTCAACCTTCCTGATTGACCCTACTCGCCGAGTCAACCCGTCGACTCGTCGAGTTCTTATACTTAGAAAACTACCATAACACGACTCATCTCGCCGAGTCACCCCAGGACTCGTCGAGTTGAACGATCTCAAAATTCCATCTTGACCAACTCACTGAGTTGCCAATCGACTCACAGATCCAAAGCTTAACCAAAAGAGGTTGGGGTTCTACGACCTGACTCGCTGAGTCCAAGAACAGACTCGTCGAGTTGTTCTTCCAACTCGTCGAGTTCCTGCCCATCTTCATACAACTTCCGAGTCCACCCATGTGACTCGCCGAGACGCTTCAGATCTTAATCCATACAGTGGCTTTTCGTGCCATGCAGGGGCTCCAACCTGTAGATCCACTCTTCTAAGGCCCGCCCTTCACGTAAAGTTGCAAACTTTACGTGAAACCAAGGAGCTATAGGCTTAAAGCACTCTAGGGCTAGGGTTTAAGACAACATGCTTCACCAACACACCAAAGGCTGATACTTTACGGGTTTTTGGACCAAGACAAGCCTAGATCTAAAGTAGCAACCTCAGATCTGGACTTCTAACTCGAAATGGCTCCTTAACATGCCAAAATGGCCCCAAAACATCATCCAAGAAAAGATCTAGAAGCAAGAAAAGCAAAGTGACAAATTTTTACCTTCAAACTGATGCTCGCAACCAAAAAGTTGAATCCTCCAGCTCCTTAGTGATCAAATCCTCCAAATCTTTCTCTTGTAAAAGCCCCAAGCTCACTTTCCTCCTCCTCTTACTCAAATTAGGGTTTGGAATCGCTTAAAGAAGCTTCTAGTCGACAAGGGGGCTGAGGAGAGGACATAAGGTCCTTTAAATAGGGTGCAAACCCTAAGATTAGGGCTTTTCTCATCCAGACCAGACTCGCCGAGTCCACTTGCCGACTCGTCGAGTCGGCCACTTATTCTATAACCCGGATCCAGCTCCGACTCGGCGAGTAAGTATACCTACTCGTCGAGTCCCTTCTTCAATCTACACTTTAAGCTCTTAACTCAAACTTCTGAAATTTGGGATGTTACAATTCTCATTTCTCTTATGTCCCTTCTTTAACTAACCTTCTTGTCATACAATACTCATGTACTTGAAACCTTCATTTGGGTGTAGAAGTTGCAACCCAAGTTATACTTTTATACTTTCAACATTATGCTTCTTGCTAAAATTGCATCAAAGAATTTTGTCATAATTGTGTTAAGTAAGTTTGTCAAGGTCCTGATCTTAGGATCGTAAGATCTTAAGATCCACCTATGAAAATTGTGTTAGATCATAATACGATCATTTTATCTGTAAGATCACAAAAGTTATAAAAATCAATGAAAAACATTCTTTGGAATTACTTTTTAATGAGACAGATTTTGCATTTATAAATAAACTTTGTTTAAAATATGCATAAATAAAACGATCTTTATTGGCCGAGAAAATTTGTGGATGTCACAAAACACACCCTTAATATGATGCTATCCAATATCCAAACTTAATTGAACTAAACATCCTTTTCAGGTCTTAGTTTATAACTAGACAATGCTATAATACCCACAAGCAACTTCAAACACAAATTTCATGTCTATGTAATATCTTTAGATTATAGGATATAGCTAAACACTCTCTCAACTTAACTCGAACTAAGCTTCATTTATAAGTATTGTTTCATTATTGGGCAAGACTATAATGTTTTAGTCAACTTACAAAACCATTTTCCTGTTTATATCATATTATCGCAATACAGTATATGACTACACTTTTCTTCAACTTAACTGGAACTGATTATCCTTTATACGTCATAGTTTAAAACTTAGACAAGACTATAATCCATGTAATCTAATTTCAATACCAACCTTATTAACACAAGACTATCTTAATTCAGTGTGTGTATATATATATATATATATATATATATATATATATATATATATATATATATATATATATTTAACACATAATACAAGGTATTTAATATACATTAATCTTTTAAGTAATAACACTTATATTAAGATTATCAGGTAATAATGCCATATATATATATATATATATATATATATATATATATATATATATATATATACATACATACATACATACATACATTTTAACACATATATAACCATATTTGGTTCGCACAATGAATGTTATCAAATATGTATTTAACACATAAATCCAGATAATAAGTATTAAGTTTCACATATAAACTTTCAATGGATATTTAACACTTTTAATAAATACTTGTATTAAAATCATGTTCATGAAAATAACTATACACTCACCTGACTGAGGTGGAAGACTCACAGGAAAGTCAGCTCCTTGACTGGCATTTCAGTTTTCCCTTTTAAATGACCTAAAGACGAGTATTACTAAGCCTTAGTATTCGTTTGTATTTATAAAGTTATATTTAATCGTTACTGGATTTGTAATTATAATAATTTTTTTTCATATTTATCAATAATCCAAAAAGAATATTGACTTATAGTTGATAACGAATAACCAGGTAATATCACTCTAGAGGTAGGATCCGTTTGGTAATAAGATGTACCGTTTGGAAAATCCACTTTAAACACCAAACAGATCTAGCCTAGGCATCACTCCCGTAAGTTGGTCGATCAATATAACGACTACTGGTATTATTGATGAACCCTAATTTCTAGTTCTTTTTCAAAACATGTTGATTGCTTGACTTGAAGCATATGATTTGATGTTTGATTTGTGATTCTATTCTAGTGATTATGTTTTTGTTTAAACTAGAACCCTTGAATTTGATTTGTGTTTGATTGGCCACTTTCATGAATTGAATTTTTGTGTAGTTAATTAACTTTTAGGGCACCTAATCGTTCTATTAAGTTAATAGTTGGTAACAAACAATAAGTTTTCTTATTATAAAACATATATCACATGTTTTCACACTTTCGGGCGTATGAGAAGAAATGAACATTGTTGGGAAGCTTGTACAAAACTTAATACAATTTTTCAATACAATCTAAGAGCATGTTTAGGTTGAACTAGTAAAACTAGGTCTAGTCAAAGAACGTGTTTTGGTAAGATAATTTGTAAAGCGGTAGGTATTAGAGCGTTTTAATACCTTTCAGTACCAACATAGAATAGCAATCATGAATTACATCAAGTCATAATCAAGTTAAACAACAACATTGAGAACTAGAACTAGAACCATTCCAACAACTTGTTTACAAATCTATTTCCTTTATCTCCATGTTCTTATAGTAGATTGTTATTTTCATTATTTAACTTTTGCAAACAAAACCCCTTTTGTGACCAAATTACCTTGCACAAAGAGGTATAGACTTTTATCTCGTGTCTTTGTGGTTCGACCTTGCTTGAATTGTACTACTTTTTAGTGCATTAAATCAGTGTATTTGGAGTCTATTGTACCCTTATTCTTCGTTGGGTTTGACACGCCTAACAAATACGTCAAAGATAGCGGAGCAGTTATCTAAAGGAAGACCTAGCTAACGATCCCTACCCAGCATAAGTGCTAGGCACGGGTCCTTACCCTCGTGGCCTCACACTTAGACCTCAACGGTCTAGCACCCAGGTCCAACTTAGAATGAGAAACTCTGGTCTATAGCAAGCCAAAATAGTACTAACTGCTCCCCAGAGTGACAGGTGTAGCGTTTAGATCATTGTCATTTGGTAGTTATGCACCAATAGCAGATAACTGCTAGTGGTGCATGTAGCACCTGGTTGGTACGTGTTCTTTTTGTTAAACCTTTAAATATTTTGCATTTGGTCTTGGACTCGGCGAGTTGAAGGACCAACTCGCCGAGTAGAAGCAGGATGAGGCGCGGAGTTTAAGTTCTGGACTCAGCGAGTAGCCGCTGTCTGGACAAAAACCCTAATCCAGGGGTTTGCATCCTATTTAAATGTCCTTATGCAGCCTCCATTCCCCCTTTATGCTCCCAAACACTTCTCATAGCCCACCCTAGCCGTTTTTGAGAAAATCCAAGGCTTTTGAGTGATTCTTGTGAGTTTTGACCTCGAGGAAGAAGGAAGAGCATAGAAGGATCAAGAGGAGGCTGAAGGATTCGAGTTTGGTTCACCATTTGCAGTCTTCAGAAGGTATAAAGTCTATACCTTGCTTGCTCTTTTGATAGATCCCATTTTGGGGAGTTTTAGGGCTTTTCTAAGCCATTTTGGTCACCAACCATGATTGCAAGCATGGTTTGAGAGTGATGTTTCGGATCTAAGTCCTTTGAGGGGTTTCAAGGCAGAAAGGAGTGGCTTTTGCACTCAAGGAAGGCCCCATGCATTGTGAGAGCTTGTTTTAGGACCTTTTGAGCTTAAAGTCCCATGCAAGCACGTAAAGGTTGTAACTTTACGTGCTAGATCGATTGTAGAAGCTTTGATCTACATTTTTATCAAGTGTTGTACATCAGAAAGCGAAGATTCAGTGAGTGGTTGTGACCAACTCAGCGAGTCCGCTCTTGGACTCGGCGAGTCCAAGGTTCTGTCCCATATCAGTTGAGGGTCATAAGGACCTAGTTGAGTGTGGAAAGGTTTTAAGGGGGTCCTAAGGGGTGACACAACGTTCTGGACTAAGCCATTGTTCTGGAAATTCATGGTACTCGGCGAGTGCATCAACAGACTCAACGAGTCCAAGGCAATCTTCTTAGGGATGAAGATGGACTCGACGAGTTGTTCATACAACTCGGCGAGTCAAGGGCAGGACCCGAGTATCAGTTGATGATGAACTCGACGAGTTGTTCATACAACTCGGCGAGTCGGATGAGGATTCAGTCGATGTTCATTTAGAAGGAAAACTCGTCGAGTCATCACCTAACTCGACGAGTAGAGACGGGTTTGAGGTCTAATGGAAGGATATGGACTCGGCGAGTTGGCGAGCCAACTCGGCGAGTCAGGTCAACTAGAAGTTGACTTTGACTTTGACTTGGTCAGGGGTAAAATGGTCATTTTACCCTAGGAGTAGATGTCAGTTTCTGACTAAGTGTTTTGTGGGAATTATAGCCGGAGGATTTCCGGAGCAGCAGCAGCGGCAGCAGTCAGAGGATTCTAGCGCAGTTCAACAGCTACTACGAGGTGCGTTACCTTCCAGTAGCTGTAGGTCTAAGGCCACAATGCCGGCCCACTAGTAGGAGACGTATGATAGATGATTGTCTTTGGTATATCATCTAGGTTTTCTACTACCTGATATGTTATATGCTAGCATGATATGTTGTATGCGATAGTAGTAGAGTTCGGTTGTTAGGACCGAATGGTAGTCAGACACCCCAGATACGTCTGACAGTATGTGATGAATGTTTGCATGCTGGCTTGTTATGTTATATGCGATAGAGGTAGTAGGAGGGGACCAGTCCCCGAGTTCGGTTGTTAGGACCGAAGGGTAGTTCAGGCACCCCATATATGTCTGATAATATGTTTGTGTTATGTTATATGTGATAGTAGTATTAGGGGGTGAAATGGTCCCCAAGGTTTGGTTGTTAGGACCGAAGGGTAGTCAGCACCCTAGAATGGCTCGACATGGGTAGGTCAGTGCCCCAGAATGGCTTGACACGGGAAGGACGGCACCCCAGAATGGCCGCATGGGTAGGTCGGCACCCAAGAATGGCCGTACCGGGTAGGTTGGGCACCCCATAAATGCCTAGTAGTATGTATGTGATATGATTGTATGGTATGTGGTACGATGAGGGAACTCACTAAGATTCGTGCTTACAGTTTTCAATTTTGGTTTTAGGTACCTCTTCAGTGAAGGGGAAAGAGCTGGCGCGGTAGCGGCACATCATACACACACACATTGGTTTTCCGCATTATGAGATGTTCTGGGATTGTACTCTGACATTATTATTATTTTCATGTTTTGGGTTTTCAAACACGAGATATGTTTTATGAAATGATATGATCGGATGATGTTTTACTACAAATGTTTTACAAACCACTTATTTTAAATGAAATTTTTGGGCGTGAAAATTGGGTCGTTACAAGTTGGTATTAGAGCCCTGGTTTGAGGGATTCGGACACAACCTCGGGGGTGTCTGAACTCAAATCGAGGGACTAAAAGATTTTGAAAAAGGAAATGTTTTCTAAAAGCTAAGTAAAGAGTTTTTGAAAAAGAACGAAGTGTGTGATGTGCGCGATCGGCCGAGTTCAAGTAAGTATTCCCCAAAGTACCCATACAAGTTTATGTTACGTTTATCAGTTTTCAGTAGAACAGCATGCTAGAATAGGACTAAGGATCTAAGAGTGATGCCTTATGTGCCTGCTTTATGTGCTTCAGCTTATGAAAGTTGCATGCTAGATTTGAGTAGACAGCAGTAGGATAGCCTATCTAGGTTATGCCTGATAGTATGAGCTTAGCATTGTATGCTAGTGTAGTTCCTGTTATGAGGATAAAGTTTCTTGAGATTGTTCCCTTTTTGTCTGAATGTTGTTTGCTTTGTGCTATGTGGGCTTTGAGTGATGGGAGTTAGCTATTAGGTGAATACGTTAAAGTCAAATGTGATCAGGGTTGAATAATCTCAGGGTGTTGGATTTGACCCTATTGCGTAGCTCTTGTTTGATTCCTAACCGTTTTAGGGATGAGTCCCTTACTCGAAGGATTATTCGAGCCTCGTTGCATGTGATTGTATTAAGGCAATGGCTAATTGGCATTACAAAGAGACCTTCAGCAGCTGAGGACCGGTTTGGGTGGAGTCAGAGGTTTCCTAGGGTAAGCCTAGGATGAGAGTAGCAGAGATCAGCAATGGTAAAAGGGATCTGGTGGAGTCAAGGCAGTCCTTGAGGAAGGTACGGATACATGTGGAAGGTAGTATGGGCCCGTACTACTGAAAGCAGAGGATCCGTACCCGACTTGAGGAAGGGTAAGACAAGACCGGGGAACTTGTAATAGATGTGATCCCTTTAAAGATATCAGTATCACTAATAGTTGCATGTATGTATTGCAGAATGGTGGTACTACGTTAGAGGCCATCATTTGGCAGTTCTGGAGAGGGATGGGGTTCGGGATCAAGTTCCAAGCCAGTAGATGAGAGGCTACGCGATCCTTGAGTCGACCCCCATCATTTTTGGGTCGATCAAGGAAGGGATAGTGGAGCTGATGGAGGACCGCCTCAAGGCGTTCAGGAGTGACATGGCATCTGGCCAGTCAGGATCTCGCACATTGTTCTTTAAGGAATTCAGAGACACTGGTGCGCTGGATTTCCATGGGACGAAGGACCCCATTGCTGCCAGATAATGGATTGCGGACATTGAGTCCGCACAGCTGACCGGCTTCTGCCCCGAGGGGTCGAATGTGAGATATGCAGCAGGATGTTTACGAGACCGAGCTAGAGATTGGTGGGTGTCTGTCGGTGACTCATTGGGAGCCTCGGCTATTGAGGCTATGACCTGGTCGGACTTTGTGACCAGGTTCGGGGCAGAGTTTACGCCGGCTGTCGAGCTTCAACAGTTGGCCATGGAATTTTTAGATATGAGGCAGACGACGAAGACTATGGCGGAGATTACCACCAAGTTCCGGGAGAGGGCATTATTAGTGCCCCAGTATGCGGGGGATGAGGATATGAGGAGGACCCGCTACCATGACATGCTACGGGCTGACATCCGAGAGCATGTTAGCTTTTCAGCTTGCCCTACCTTGGAGTCCATGATCGCCAGGGCGAGGGAAAGGGAGATCAATCTAGAGCATGTCCGGAAGAGGAAAGTAGAGGAGGGGCAGTCGATTGGGGCTTCGGGGAAGAAGCCCAAGGGATCAGATGGTAGGCCGAAAGTCCAGTCAGGATCGGGCCGCTGCAGGAAATGCAGCATGCCACATGAGGGGGCGTGTAGACTGGGATCGTCGGGCTGCTACAAGTGCGGAAAGACGGGGAATTTCAGCAAGGATTGTACTGCCCCTGCATCGGTTATTCAGACGTCTGAGTTGCTGTGTTTCCACTACAACCAGAGGGGCCACAAGAAGGCCAATTGCCCGCAGTTGACAGTAGCATCAGCGCCAGCTCCAACGACCCTGTGGATCACTGATGGCCGACAGGGCAAGGCAGAGGCTCCAGCGGTGAGGAGTCGGGCATTCCAGTGGACTACCGAGGAGGCACGCGCTGCACCCGATGTGGTGACAGGTATGACTTCTTATTTATGCTGTTATGATATGCTGCTGTGATTTTGATATGTTATGTATGTGCTTTGTTTAGGATCGTTCCATGTGAACGGTATCCAGTTCAGGTATTGTTTGATTCGGGTGCTACCCGATCGTTTGTTTCTCTTGCGCTCAGCAAGAGATTTTCCGAGTCTTCAGGCATGTTGGATTGCCCTCTAGACGTAGAGATTGCGGATGACCGTTCAGTGCGAGCATCGATGATGTTCCGAGATTGTGTGCTGAGGTTATTTGAGGAGCGTTATCTAGTGGATCTGGTTCCCATACCTTTGCGGGGGAACAAGGTTATTATCAGTATGGATTGGTTAAGCCCCAATTGGGAAGTGATCGACTGCGTGCAACAGTTGGTGCAGATCAGGACCCCAAGTGGGGGAGAGTTGGTCGTTCAGGGCGAGAAGCCACAGAGAGGACCAACCCTATGTTCAACAACGAGAGCTAGGCGTTACCTCCATCAGGTTACACAGGTTATGTCGCGTATGTTATGGATACCCGGGAGGCGGGTAGAGAGACGTGGGCGAGGTGCCCGTAGTACGAGAGTTCACGGATGTATTCCCTGACGAGCTGCTTGGGATACCTCCGGAGCGCCAGGTGGATTTCAGGATTGACCTAGTCCCTGGTGCGGCTCCGATAGCCAAGGCACCCTATCGGTTGGCTTCTCCTGACATGAAGGAGTTGTCTACGCAGCTGCAGGAGCTGCTAGACAAGGGATTTATCAGGCCAAGTAGTTCGCCTTGGGGAGCCCCGATTCTATTTGTGAAGAAGAAGGACGGGTCGCATCATATGTGTATAGAATATAGGGAGTTGAATAAGGTAATGGTGAAGAACCATTACCCACTCCCGAGGATTGATGACCTCTTTGACCAGCTACAGGGAGCATCTTGGTTCTCCAAGATTGATCTGCGTTCAGGATATCATCAGATGAGGGTCAGCGAGGAGGATGTGCAGAAGACTGCGTTTCGGACGCGCTATGGCCACTACGAGTTTGTGGTGATGCTCTTTGGGCTCACCAATGCTCCTGCCGCGTTCATGGACCTCATGAACCGCGTATGTAGACCGATGTTAGACCGATCAGTGATAGTGTTTATCGATGATATCTTGGTTTATTCCAAGATGTAGGAGGAGCACGAGAAGCACCTGCGGGAGGTGCTGGAGACTTTGAGGAGGGAGAGCTTGTATGCCAAGTTCTCCAAATGTGAGTTTTGGTTGCGCGAGGTACAGTTTCTTGGGCACCTGGTCAACCAGAACGGGATTTCGGTAGACCCGGCCAAGGTGGAGGCCATGATGAGATGGGAGGTTCCGAAGTCTCCATCTGAGATTCGGAGTTACCTAGGATTAGCAAGCTATTATCGGAGATTCATCCAGGATTTCTCCAAGATAGTCGTACCGTTGACCAGGCTAACAAGGAAGGTCGTGGTCTTTTGATGGGGGCCTGAGCAGCAGGCAGCGTTCGAGACACTAAGACAGAGATTGTGAGAGGCGCCAATCTTAGCCCTGCCAGAGGGCATGGAGGATTTTGTTGTGTACCGTGACGTGTCCATCTCAGGTTTGGGCGCGGTATTGATGCAGAGAGGGCATGTCATTGCCTACGCGTTGAGGCAGCTGAAGCCTCACGAGGCGAATTACCCGACACATGACTTGGAGCGGGGGCTGTTGTGTTCGCCCTCAAGATTTGGCGTCATTACCTCTATGGGGTTCGCTGTACCATTTACACGGACCATAAGAGTTTGAGGTACGTCATGGATCAGCCGAATCTAAAAATGAGGCAGCGTCGGTGGATGGATGTGGTAAAGGATTACGATTGCGAGATCCTTTATCACCTGGGTAAGGCCAATGTGGTGGCCGATGTGCTTAGCCGCAAGGCGGCACCGATCAGGGGTATCTGCATGCGGATGACAGTGGTGACTCCGCTATTGGAGCGGATTCGGGAGGCCCAACAGGAGGCCATGAAGGAGGAACATCGGAAGAGTGAGCGCATAGTGGGTCAGGTTTCCTCCTTCGACTATGAAAGCAAGGGATTATTGACATTACACCGCAGGGTGTGGGTGCCATACCTCGGAGGCGTGCGCCAGATCTTGAAGGAAGAGGCGCACAAATCCCGATTCTTCATTCATCCCGGGGCGATGAAGATGTATAGGGATCTTCGTCTGGACTATTGGTGGCCGTGCATGAAGAGGGATGTGGCATGGTATGTGGAGCGGTGCTTGACCTATAGGAAGGTCAAGGCCGAGCATCAAAGACCTCATGGCAAGATGCAGCCGTTGGATATCCCGCTATGGAAATGGGAGGAAATTACGATGGATTTTTTCACGAAGCTTCCCAGGACCACGCGGGGAGTGGATTCGATATGGTTCATCGTGGATCGATTGACCAAGAGCGCCCACTTTATCCCGATTCAGGAGAGCATCTCGGCCGAGAAATTGGCCGATATCTATATCAGAGAGGTGGTGGCCCGGCACGGAGTGCCAGTTTCGGTGATTTCGGATAGGGATGTGCGGTTCACATCCAGGTTTTGGAAGAAATTCCACGACGAGTTGGGTACTCGTCTGCATTTCAGCACCGCCTTTCACCTGCAGACGGATGGCCAGAGCGAGCGGACCATCCAAACTCTGGAGGACATGCTGCGGGCTTGTGTTTTAGACTTTGGAGGTAGCTGGGATACCTACCTTCCGTTGGCGGAGTTCTCGTATAATAATAGCTATCATGCGAGCATCGATTGTCCTCCTTTCGAGATGTTGTATGGGAGGAGGTGCAGAACCCTGATATGCTGGGGCAAGGTTGGCCAGAGGGTCATGGGGAGCACCGAAGTAGTGCTCAAGACGACATAGAAGATTCAGCAGGTCCGGAGCAGGCTTTAGACTGCTCAGAGTCGGCAGAAAAGTTATGCCGATAAGCGTTGATCCGACCTGGAGTTCCAGGTCGGAGATATGGTTATCCTGAAAGTGTCGCCTTGGAAAGACGTCATTCGATTCAGGAAGCGGGGCAAGTTGGGCCCAAGGTATATTGGACCGTTCAGGGTTATAGCCCGGGTGGGCAAGGTGGCGTATAGGCTAGATTTGCCAGCCGAACTCAGTCAGATACACAACACTTTCCATGTTTCTCAGCTGCGAAAGTGCCTGGTGGACGACTCAGCAGTGGTACCGTTGGAGGACATTCAGGTTGATGACAGCCAGAATTACATCGAGCGGCCTGTGGCGATCCTTGACTGGAAGTCGAAGGATCTGAGGAACAAAAGAGTAGAACCCGTGAAGGTGCAATGACAGCACTGGAAGGGGTCGGAGTGGACTTGGGAGCCGGTGGATGAGATGATGGAGCACTACCCTGAGCTGTTTCAGGATCGAGCAGCAGACTTCGAGGACGAAGTCTAAAATAAGTGGGGGAGATTTGTAGCACCTGCTTCTTGGTACATGTTCTTTTTATTAAACCTTTAAATATTTTGCATTTGGTCTTGGACTCGGCGAGTTGAAGGACCAACTCGCCGAGTAGAAGCGGGATGAGGCGCAAAGTTTAAGTTGTGGACTCGGCGAGTAGCTGCTGTCTGGACAAAAACCCTAATCCAGGGGATTGCACCCTATTTAAACGACCTTATGCAGCCTCCATTCCCCCTTTATGCTCCCAAACACTTCTCATAGCCCACCCTAGCCGTTTTTGAGAAAATCTAAGGCTTTTGAGTGATTCTTGTGAGTTTTGACCTCGAGGAAGAAGGAAGAGCATAGAAGGATCAAGAGGAGACTGAAGGATTCGAGTTTGGTTCACCATTTGCAGTCTTCAGAAGGTATAAAGTCTATACCTTGCTTGCTCTTCTAATAGATCCCATTTTGGGGAGTTTTAGGGCTTTTCTAAGCCATTTTGGTTACCAACCATGATTGCAAGCATGGTTTGAGGGTGATGTTTTGGATCTAAGTCCTTTGAGGGGTTTCAAGGCAGAAAGGAGTGGCTTTTGCACTCAAGGAAGGCCCCATGCATTGTGAGAGCTTGTTTTAGGACCTTTTGAGCTTAAAGTCCCATGCAAGCACGTAAAGGTTGTAACTTTACGTGCTAGATCGATTGTAGAAGCTTTGATCTACATTTTTATCAAGTGTTGTACATCAGAAAGCGAAGATTCATTGAGTGGTTGTGACCAACTCGGCGAGTCCGTTCTTGGACTTGGCGAGTCCAAGATTCTGTCCCATATCAGTTGAGGGTCATAAGGACCTAGTTGAGTGTGGAAAGGTTTTATGGGGGTCCCAAGGGGTGACCCAACGTTCTGGACTAAGCCATTGTTATGGAAATTCATGGTACTCGGCGAGTGCATGAACAAACTCGGCGAGTCCAAGGCAATCTTCTTAGGGATGAAGATGGACTCGACGAGTTGTTCATACAACTCGGCGAGTCAAGGGCAGGACCCAAGTATCAGTTGATGATGAACTTGACGAGTTGTTCATACAACTCGGCGAGTCGGATGAGGATTCAGTCGATGTTCATTTAGAAGGAAAACTCGTCGAGTCATCACCTAACTCGACGAGTAGATACGGGTTTGAGGTCTAATGGAAGGATATGGACTCGGCGAGTTGGCGAGCCAACTCGGCGAGTCATGTCAACTAGAAGTTGACTTTGACTTTGACTTGGTCAGGGGTAAAATGGCCATTTTACCCTAAGAGTAGATGTCAGTTTCTGACTAAGTGTTTTGTGGGAATTGTAGCCGGAGGATTTCCGGAGCAGCACTAGTCAGATGATTCCCGCACAGTTCAGCAGCTACTACGAGGTGAGTTACCTTCCAGTAGCGGTGGGTCTAAGGCCACAATCTCGACCCACCAGTAGGAGATGTATGATAGATGATTGTCTTTGTGATATCATCTAGGTTTGCTACTACCTGATATGTTATATGCTAGCATGATATGTTGTATGTGATAGTAGTAGAGTTCGGTTGTTAGGAACGAAGGGTAGTCAAATACGTCTGACAGTATGTGATGATATGTTTGCATGCTGGCTTGTTATGTTATATGCGATAGAGGTAGTAGGAGGGGACCAGTCCCTGAGTTCGGTTGTTAGGACTGAAGGGTAGTTCAGGCACCCCAGATATGTCTGATAATATGTTTGTGTTATGTGATATGTGATAGTAGTAGTAGGTGGTGAAATAGTCTCCGAGATTCGGTTGTTAGGACCGAAGGGTAGTCAGCACCCCTGAATGGCTCAACATGGGTAGGTCTGTGCCCCAGAATGGCTTGACACGGGAAGGACGGCACCCCAGAATGGCTGCATGGGTAGGTCGGCACCCCAGAATGGTCGTACCGGGTAGGTCGGGCACCCCAGAAATGCCTAACAATATGTATGTGATATGATTGTATGGTATGTGGTACGATGGAGGAACTCACTAAGCTTCTTGCTTACATTTTTCAGTTTTGGTTTCAGGTACCTCTTCAGCGAAGGGGAAGGAGCTGGCATGGTAGCGCCACATCATACACACACATTGGTTTTCCGCATTATGAGATGTTCTGGGATTGTACTCTTACATTATTATTATTTTCATGTTTTGGGTTTTCAGACACGAGATATGTTTTATGAAATGATATGATCGGATGATGTTTTACTACAAATGTTTTACAAACCACTTATTTTAAATGAAATTTTTGGGCATGAAAATTGGGTCGTTACAGTGCATGATCTGCAATAGGACGCCTCCATGTCATGTCGGCCCAGATAAGACAAAAGGTATTGTCATGGACATGCTCCCACAACGACATGTATAAAAGAATCCCTTCTTCACCATAAGAAGGGACCGCCTCATTCTCTACCTTAAACTAAACCCTAAATTTCTCATTCTCTCTTCTAATTACTGGATAAACCGTCATGGCTTCGTTCCGGTACCACCTCCCAGATATCAGTTCTTTCTTTGTTGCGATTCCCATGCTTAACCTAGACAAAGCTATTCCCAAAAGGCATTAAGCTCGAAGCACATATCACAACAAATATCATATATGAAAATAGTTCCCCCTGAGAAGGTGTATGACTCTTCCCCATTTTTGGTTACCAGTGGTAGAGGCGGTAAGAGTAGCAGAAACAATAAGCGTATCATGATTCGCAGTAGAATAATAGATGATAAGGAAATGATAGAATGTTGATATTATCTCCCCTAGATTTAGTTCCCCCCTCAGATAAATAACATCTGAGGTCTGCTCCCCCTTAGATAAATAATCTTCCACTTTCAGGTGTGTCTGCTATTCAATGAATGATCAAGTGACAACATAGCATAACTGAACATTTATCCCCTTTTTTGTCAGAATTAATAAGCACCGCTTTTTTTAAAGACAACAAGAAACCTGAAATGAAATAAAACAACAAATAAAGTTAAGGATATGAGAGGATTTGGTGTATCACACTATTGTGTTGTTGGAATAGTAGATCATTTACACAGTTTTTCATAGTCTCATCAGCAAATGGTTTTATACGCTGAATCATTAACCACATTTATTAGAAGAAAAGGGCGAGAGTGGAATGATGCGTGTAATACATTCCAGTACGGAATGTACCCATTGGCATAGATTTTTCAAGTTATTATCAGTGTCTGGCATTTGACACTAAATCATAAAACTTTTAAGAAGAGTGACAGGGCATGAATGGATTGGTGTGTGTGTGTGATAAACTACAATACATTGTCTAACCATCGACACAAAGTTTTGAACTTTTATCAGTGTGTGGTTTTACATAGTGAATCATCAAGTTCTTATAAAGAAGACTTGTAGGAAGAAGTTGGATGTCTCAATCATGCTGAGGTGAAATCAATGTGAATCATTGATAGTGATAACCCATCAGCAAGAAGTGGTTTAATCATTACATCATAGAGTTAGCTGTAGTCTAGAATTGAAGATTCACCGTCAATTCATTCAATGGTACCATGTCATACATCAATCTAGGAAGTCAAGGACATGAATAACCCTTTGTCATTTAAGGACCATACAAGTATCTATTACACTTATGACTATGCAATCAAGGTAAGTCAGTAGGTAATGCTCAATGTTTCAGCAGAACATGAAACTTGATGCATACGACAAGCATGCTTCCAAGGACGGAGTTAGGTAAGAGATGATCAATCAAGAAAATAATCACCTTAGCCGTACAATAATTTTCTGATCAGGACTAGGCAATCTCATTCTGAAAGTTTAGACAATGCTAGACAATCAGCGTGAGTGGTGACTCAATGTCATCTCAACAGATGGTTTCGCTAATGAGACACATATAGAGATTTAGGCACATAAACGTCATGCTTCTAGGGACAATGATTTGTCAAAAGTTACATACTTTGCTAATGAAATGCCACCGTAAAATCATGAAAAGTGCAATGATCTTTGGAAGGAATGACCATACCTGATGGAGCTTGTAAGAGACAACTCCAGAAATCAACCAGCCCCAGATAACTTTATGACCAGCTAGTCAATTTTCAGCTTGGTTGCCTTTGTCAGACTTGATTGCTCCCCTTAGACTTGTGGTTCATCAACAACTTCAGTTCCGGATCATAAAGCATGACATCTTAGAACACATAGTTCACCGTGCAATGAAATTGCAAATATTAAACCAAATGTGTATTGACACATTAGGTAGATCGTCACTAAGACCCAATAGAACCTATCAATTCTAAGCAAAAAGAACCATCACTGATATAACATCCATGTTATTACTTGTTCAACTGCAGATTAATGCTTGAAAATAAAGAACCAGAGTTGAATTATTCACTCCATTTCGATATTTGAGTGCATTCTACCCCTTATATTTCTATCAAGTTGATAGAAAATATACACTTGAGACACCTTGTTGAGAAGACCTGCACAACACTTGTTTTTGAGTTTTTAGAATTAAAGATAAACTAAATAAATATAGGAGAAAAAAATTCAATAGACTAAATAAAATCAACTAGAAAATAGAAACTAACAAAAATAACTAAAAATAGTTTAAATTAAACAAACACTAACGGTTTTGAAAAATGTGATTATATATATATATATATATATATATATATATATATATATATATATAACTAGAATATTAAATATACGAGATAAAAGTTAAACGAATGAAAAAAGGAATATAACTAGAATACTAAATCATCGAGGGGCCCACAGATATTGCTTTTATTCCTCTAAGGGAAAAAGGAATGGATAAACTTCGATTAAAATGCTTTCTTGTATTTAGTCATCAAATCACAGACAACAATATGTTTTATAACACCAAGTTACTGGTGCGTTTACATATGTCAATGTGCAACCAACTTATAAGTTACAACCCACATGTCTTGGTTTCAAGAATATAAGATATTATCGTCTCACAATCACTCATGATAAAATCCATGAAGTGATTAGATGAGCGTAGGTTTAGTCCAATACTCAGACCTTATGATCACTCATGAATGTTGTAGCAAACTTTTGCTATGTCTAAACACTTTAGACAATCTACAAGCCAAATTCATGACAATCTTGCCTCAATACCTACTTTCAAAGTATGATCGACTGTGGATAGTGTGAATAACCTAGTTATTCGGGAAGTCAAAACATGCAAATTGAAACACAAGAATAATCAAATCCAATATGGTCTTAGAACTTATGAATATAAATAAAAAACTTTTTATTTAATCACCATATTGATTACACATTATTCATTTTATAATGTCTTGATTAATCAACTTAATACTTGAATTAAAACAATAGTTATCCCATGCTCCACGCATGCACACTATGTTTACATATGGTCATTTCTTTGTGAAATAGATCAATTGAAAGCATTTCAATGGCACTCAATTTCACAATTCCAAATCTTTACCGTAATTGTAAGAATACCGAATTCTTGTCAGCTAGTGTAATCTGTTAGATTCTAAACTTAAATGCAATGATCCTCTTGTAATGACTATGCACAAAAGCCATAGAGACTTGGCAACATATATCACAAAGTATTCCAATGGAGAGCAATTCCATGGAAACGGAGTCTCACATTCAAAGTACATTCCTTTGAACATCCTTCTTGCATTAAGTTTTCTAATCTTACATAGATTTAAAGAATAACTTCCACTTATGGTAATATTTCCATATTCTCATTTTGACTATCACTTCTGAACAAGAGATGCCTCTTTTTAGAATATGTAAATATGGTCCTTCCAAAATTCAGAATATACTTCCAACTGTCCATATGCAACCAATCTTTAGTAAACCTTAGATTGTCCTCGTCAATTGCTTAACCATTTTAGTCATATCTCGTTCTAGTCCCTTTTCCCTCTTAATGCCCTAGGCATTTGGAAAATTAGAACATATTAATATTATAGCTTATTTAATCAATCCTATATTCGAAGCATATGGGATACGATACATAATATTTTACATAAAGACGTGATACTATACCAGTCTCTTGCTATAACATTTCCATATATTATTAACTAAAATCTCAATCTAAACTTTTAAATTTGAAATGAAGTATGAATTCCTCTCCCTTAATTATAGCAAAACATCTTTGCAAACCCTACAACTTTTGCGAATTGAAACTGGTTTTCTATAATTAACATTGCTAAATTGCAACACTTAACGTAATAATTGTGCTCCCATTAGCACAATGATTACATTCTTATTAATATAACACTTATGCTCCCACTAGCTTTGACATGTACCCAGAAATCAGCTGGACTTCTAGAAATCACTACTTATTGACTCTCTTACCAAAATTAAGATTTCTGATACAAGATGCTTCGATAAGACTTTATCTAGGCTTCTCAAATGTGACATCCCCAATTTCACGGCCAGAAAAGACCGATTTGTTTATGCTTTGTTTTTAAAATCAGAGTAATCGTTTAAAGAAAGTTGTTGCAGAATTTGTCCCCAAAACAAAATATGATAAGAATTTATCAAAGCATTTCTTAAAGAAAAGTATTTTCATTATATAACAAAATCTCGGGAGGTCATGTTCCGATACAGACACATAAGCATAAACAGAACTTACATTTATTTACACTAATGATTTACATCTCCTTTAATCTCTCAGTGAAATATGTCTTCGTATTGATACCTGTGATACAAAGAAAACTGAGTGGGTCAGGCTTGGGAGCTTGGTGAGCATATAGGGTTTTCATCCCACAATGTTATATCATATATTTATAAATATGGAACATTCAAACTTGTACAATTTCACCATATAAAGGCAACTCTTATCCCACCCCATCGATCCTCACAACGACACGATCTAAACTCTCGTATCTAAAATTTTCCTCTTTACCTGATCCCTACTCACGGATCTAAAACTATCTTCTTCACCCGATCCATACTCATGGATCTAAAACTAACCTTTTCACCTTATCCATACTCATGGATCTAAAACAAACCTTTTCCCCTGATCCATACTCACGGATCTAAAACTAACCTCCTGATCTGATCCATACTCCTGGATCAATAATTGTACCCAATCCATACTCCCGGAATAGGGACAATTAACTATACCTTAATCCTGATCTGATCCGTACTCCCGGATCAATAACTGTGCCCAATCCATACTCCCGGACTAGGGACAATTAACTTAGTCTTAATCCATACTCCCGGACTAATAACAAGTTTTATCTCTTTACCTGATCCATACTCCCGGATCTAAAACTAACCTCTTGGTCTAATCCATACTCACGGATCTAAAACTAGCCTCTTGATCTCATTATCCAACTCATCCTTTTATCACACACCAACTATCTCATCTACCCATGTTCTACCCAACATATTTGTAGATATAAAATACATATACAGTTTAACTCATTTAAAATTATATAAAACATCTATTCCACACTCATCTCAAATAAAACACAACAATATATAAACACCTAGCACGTATTTTATAACAAATACTTCATATTTATGTGTTAGAAGAAAGTGACCACACACTCACACATATAAACATCTTTATATTATACACATAGCACGTATTTCATAGCAAATACTTAATATTTATGTGTTAGAAGAAAGTGACCACACACTCACACATATAAATAACAATATATATACACATAACACGTATTTTATAAAATACTTCATATTTATGTGTAAGATGAAAGTGACTATACACTCACACATATAAACATCTTTATATTATACACATAGCACGTATTTCATAGCAAATACTTAATACTTATGAGTTAGAAGAAAGTGACCACACACTCACACATATAAACAACAATATATATACACATAGCACGTATTTTATAACATACTTCATATTTATGTGTAAGATGAAAGTGACTATACACTCACTTGATTAGAAGATGATCGGACAACACTACGACTTGTAGAAGTAGTATTCTTCGGTAGATCTGGAAGATCTTCACTAAAACCGAGCTCCTCGCGGGCAGGGCTTCGGCTCGGGAATCTCACTTTTCGGGATCTTTGGGACTTCGGAACTTGCTTCAGGGCTCGGGAATGATACTGGGGCTTCGGGATATAATTGGCACGCAAAACGATGCAAAACTTAGAGAGAAAGGAAGAAAATTTGCAAGGGAAATGGCTGATCTCGGGTTCTATTTATAGGCTGCTGGGTCTGGGATTACGTTGGGCGTAATTTTGGAGTATGCTGGGTGTAATCAGTACGCTGGGCGTAATCTTCGGATAAGCTTTTTTATGCGTGCCACGATCTTCAAAAATTCATAACTTTCGCATACGAGCTCCGTTTTCGACGTTCTTTATATCCACGCGTAGGTGAGATCATGCTCTACAACTTTCATTTAGACTCCGTTGGCTAATTTTGACTTTATTTTTTATTATATTATTTTTAGTAGGCCGAGACAGGAAAACTCTGTTATAAATTCATAACTTCTTCATCTGACGTCCGTTTTCGCCTATCCTTTTATCGTTTCACTACAATTGAGGAGATCTTCGATTCTCGTTTAGATTGTTTCAGCTAAAAACCGTTCGATCTCAAATCGAGTATTCGGGTTGCATACCGCTAAGTCGAAACTTAGAAAAATCATAACTTTCTCATACGAAGTCAGATTCGGACGTTCTTTTTATGCACGCTCATGGTTTAACGAACTCTACGACTTTTTTTTAGGCCGCTAAGGCTAAATATCAATCTAACGTAGATTCACTTTTTACGTCATTTAGCGTCGTGCCGGTTCTGTCGCGAAACTTCGACAGCTCATAACTTCTTCGTTATAAATCGGATTTCGGCGTTCTTTATATGCACGGAAACCTTGTGACATATACTACAACTTAGTTAAGTTTATTCATTCTAAATAATCTTCTATCAAAAAGTCGTTTTTGACGCTTATCGTCTCTTAATTGATTAGCCCTGATCTACAGGCGTTACAATTATCTCCCCCTTAGGATGATTACGTCCCGGAATCATCAACGAAATAGGACTTGCATAATGATTCCACACGTTATTTCTTCATCCTAGGTAATAACCGTAATGTTCAATCTTACATCTGCTCTCCATACTATGTTGGACTTCCAATCGTAACCTTCAATTTATAAAATAAATCCTTATTGTGGACTCCTTAGGATAAATACATTCATTTATGTATTGTAACAGACCGATGGGTCGTGTCCTGATGACCTCTCATTGTATGATGCAACGCTTAGACTCAAGTCTCATAGAGTCAAATTTCGGAATGGAATATACCTTCCTTCATGTTCTAATGTGATATAATCACATTTTTACATGTAGCGTTTCTAGCTACAAGCTTCCTTAACAAGGAGCGCGATATAATCGATTGTATTAATTTCAACCTTCTGACTTTCGTCAGATGTTACCTCGAAATTGGTTCTCTGAACCACGTAACATACTCACCGTAGTCGGACTTAATTGGATATGACCACTAGGGTCGGAACTAGAACCATCTTACTAGCCATTACCGAAACAAGGGTAATGACATAGTCGAATGAAACGAGACCAATCACTAGCTTCTTGGTAACCTTGTGACTTTCCCTGATCCAAGTGCGAGTCCTATGCTTCCGGTACTATATGCATCTACTACCTTTTGACACCTACTCATACTCGTCCCAAGTATTGTCCCGCAGTCGACCAAGTCACCATACAAGAAAATCAAAAAACAATTTAACACATACAAATGTGTCCAAATAATCATAAACAATTTCCCTAGACTCTACTAGGACTTCTTCATTGCTCAATCTTCAATCATCAATTCTACTTCAACTCGATTGGTGATGGAAATACCAAACGACGAGACAACTTCAAGAATTTCACCAATCGTTCCATCATCCTACCAATCGAAGGTGTACTTCAGACGTACCGTACTCCTCTAAACGTACTATTATTTCATAAGACATACTCTAAAGGCAAGATACCACTCTTACGATATCTTCTGATATGTGTCATCCACTATCATAAGCCTTCTTCATTTCCTCCATTTACTCACTTTCTCTACGAGTCTTCACCATGACCCTTTGTGCACCCAAGGAGACATTCGGTGTACCAAGCGAGAATTTAAGATAAGAAAGTTTTAATTACGATAGACGTATAAATCTCCATATCACCCCGAAACGTTTACATGCTAGTTCTAATATCATAAGCATAAGCTTAGAATCCTAAACACATAAGGTTTCCTGATCTGGTCGGCAACAGACCATAGATCCGAACAAATAATATCATATATGGCAACATATAACATTTAGCACATAAAAGCATTTTACGCATCATTCCTAAAATAAACTAGTGCTTATGTCAATTTAGGTGTACTACCTAACATATTTTAGGTGATCAGAATCTTTCCTTAATTGGTAAATTATGACACTACCACAAACGAAAGAATCAAATCCATTTTCCACTATTGCTGTCACTGCAAACACATAAGCAACAATTTTCACAAATGCCATTTTAAGGAAACTTAAAATAAGATAAAAATAAAAAAAGTTTTATTTATTTATAAAAGTGCGAAAACTTGTCCTTACAATGCAAATACATATGAAACTATGTTGTTATCTATTCCTAAACAAACTATCATAACTCTTAAGCAGCAGCTCAAAATTCTGATCATCGAACCCTGCGATCGAAATGATGGGTTTGAGCCATAAGAACATTCCTATGTGCACATGCAAACCCAAATGCTTGGATCTAGGTTTCTCTAATGAACATGCTTTTCATCCAAGACTTGCAAACCCTAGATCTATGATATACAATTTGAAATTGACAAGACAAAGTAGATCTAGATGATTACCTCTTTCTTGGAAGCTTGAAGCTTGTTATCCTTGGAGCTTAGAGTCACAATTGACACTCCTCTAATGGATTACAAACACCAAGAAGCAAGAGGATGATATGGAGAGAGGTTGAGGGCACAAAATCGGCTCTAGGAACTCCTTAGGGTTTCTGGTAGCCGATTTATGTAGCCCATGGGTCCTTTAAATACATGAGTTGCTAGGGTTACAACCTGAAACCCTAATTAGATTACTTGGGCCTTAAGCAGTCCCAGGATCCTTCTAGATTAGGGCTTAGATGATTTCAAGGAGCCCATGCACCTTATTTTCGTCCACCTCATGATCCATAAGGATCCACAACCCAAAACCAACTATCACATAATTGACAGTTCTAGTCCCCTTTATTTAATTAATCTTTTTTAGCCACAAAATTAATTCTTAATTAATTCTTGTCTAATATTAATTAAGCTATATGATTTCTCTTTTAATATATTAATCATATAATATATTAATAAATCATAATAACCTCTTTATTCATAAATCATCCTATCATGTTGCTCTGGTGAAGGCAACCCAAAAGGACCATGCACAACCGGGTTAATTGCTTACCAAATAATGTTACGAGCTTAGACACTAATCCAACAGTCTCCCACTTGGATAAGTCTAGTAACTATAATGTAAGTATATTCTGATTAGCATTCGTAGCTCTCAATGACGTTGTCGAAATCTGGTCTTATCAGTAACCTGTCCTTTAGATAAGGGATCGTACAGTCCTCTGTTCTAGATATCGTGCGGACAATCACATGGGACATAGTCATACTTATTGTCCAGCAGTTTGTTTTTCTCGATATCAGATTCATTTGACGTAAATCTTAATTGAACACATCAATTCAGTCCTGACCGGGTCCGGCACATAAGTCAAATCAAATCATCGAGGAGCCCTGATATCGCTTTTACCCTCTTAGGATAAAAGGAATAGATAAACTTTGACTTATATGCATTTACTATTCACTAATCAAATCATACACAACAATGCGTTTTATAACATCAAGTTACTGATGTGTTTTTGCATTATCAATGCACAACCAATCAGAAAACAATAAACCATATATCTAGGTTTTAAGACCATATGATATTATCGTCTTGCGATCACTCGTGATAAATTCCATGAAGTGATTCCAGCAAGCGCAGGTTTATTCCAATGCTCAAAACTTATTCATAAGCACTCATGAACGCTGTAGAAAACCTTTGCTATGTCTAATACCTTTTAGACAATCTACACACCTATTCATGACAATCTTCATTCATACCTACTTCCAACACATGAACGACTGTGGACCGTTTGAATAATTCGATTATTCTTAATAACTCAATTATTCAGGAAGTCAAAACATGCAAAGTGAAACAATAGTTAAACAATTAACATAAGACAATAGTTTTACTTATAAATAATACTCCTTTATTTAATCATGTAATGTCAATTACATTTATCTATTACATGTTTCTATACTATCTAATCTAAACTAATATCGTCATTCAGCCCAATGCTCCTAGCGTGCTGCAAGTGCTTAACCCTTCTCAGTCCCTTTGTAAGCGGATCTGCTGGGTTACCCTCTGATGATACCCTCTTTACTACGAGGTGTCCTTCTTCTACCCGATGTCGAATAAAGTGATATTTTCTGTCGATATGTCGAGATCTACCATGATCCCTCGGTTCCGTGGTCAAGGAACCGCTCCTTCATTATCACAAAAAATTCCCATAGGCTCCTTTATGGCAGGTACAACTCCAAGGTCTCCAATGAAGTTCTTCAACCATATCTCCTCCTTTGACGCTTCGCTCGCTGCAATGTACTCTGATTCACACGTTGAATCAACTACGGTTTCTTGCTTGGAACTTTTCTAAGTCACTGCTCCTCCATTAAGGGTAAAGACCCAGCCCGACTGGGAACGGTAGTTGTCCCTGTCGGTCTGAAAGCTGGCGTCACTATACCTTCGCACCTTTAAGTCATCACTCCCACCGAGGACTAGAAACCATTCCTTGGTCCTCCGAAGGTACTTAAGAATGTTCTTGACTGCGATCCAATGTGCTCTGCCAGGGTTCCCTTGATATCTACTGACCATGCTCAAAGCGAAGGCCACAACAGGGCGAGTACAAGTCATAGCATACATAATCGACCCAACTGCGGAAGCGTATGGTACTCGGCTCATTTCTGCTATCTCGACTTCGGTACTCGGGCATTGAGTCTTTCTCAACTTGGCATTACTTTGGATTGGTAACTCTCCCTTCTTTGAGTTTCCTATACTAAAACATTTTACTACTTTCTCCAAGTAAGTATTCTGACTAAGTCCTATTAGTCTCTTACTTCGGTCTCTCACTATCCTTATTCCCAGAATATAGGAAGCCTCTCTAAGGTCCTTCATAGCGAAGTACTTCCCGAGCCAGGACTTAACTTCCTACAGTGTCGGGATGTCGTTTTCTATGAGTAGTATGTCATCGACTTACAATACGAGGAAGCTAACTATACTCCCAATGGCTTTGAAATATACACATGATTCATCTTCACTTCGTACAAACCCAAACTCTTTGACTTTCTCATCGAAGCAAAGATTCCATTTGCGAGATGCTTGCTTAAGTCCATAAATGGAGTTCTCAAGCTTGCACACCCTATTGGGATGTTTCGCATTGACAAAACCCTCTGGCTGAGCAATGTAAACATCCTCAGCCAACTTCCGATTAAGGAAAGCGGTTTTGACATCCATTTGCCATATTTCATAATCATGAAATGCAGCAATGGCCAGTATCACCCTAATAGACTTTATTTTGGCAACTGGTGAGAAGGTCTCATCATAGTCAACTCCGGGAGTTTGAGTAAAACCCTTCGCAACCAATCGCGCCTTATATGTGTGCACCTTCCCATCCATGTCAGTCTTCTTCTTGAAGATCCACTTGTACCCAACCGTCTTACGTCCGGGCACATGGTCAACCAAATTCCAAACTTGGTTGTCGTACATGGACTGAATCTCGCTGTCCATTGCCTCTTTCCATTTTGCAGACTCCGGGCCTGCCATGGCTTCCTTATAGCTGTTAGGTTCATCTAAATTTATTAGTGTACTATCACTAATATACATGTACCCTTCTGTAGTAATATGAAAACCATATAACTGGGGTTGAACTCTAACTCTTTCGGAACGCCTAAGAGGTAAGGACTCGTCAATCGGTTCAACCGGAGTTTCCTCCTCGGGTTGAGCGCCAGCGTTAGAGGTTCCTTCATCGCTCGACTCTTGAATTTCTTCAAGATCGATTTGCATCCCACTATCCCCTTGGCTTATGAGTACTCGCTCTTGGAAAACCCCTCTCCTCGCAACGAAGACAACATTGTCACTCGGTCTATAGAAGAGATATCCAAAGGGTTTCTGCGGGTAGCCGATGAAAATACATCGCTCACTACGAGGTTCAAGCTTGTCGTGAGTCTCTCGTCTTACTAAAGCCTTACAACCCCAAACCTTGATATGTGCCAACGAGGGAGCTTTCCCTGTCCACATCTCGTGAGGTGTTTTGGCAACCTTCTTTGTAGGGACTAAGTTAAGGATATGGGCGGCAATCTCTAAGGCATACCCCCAGAATGAGATAGGTAGTGAAGCACTACTCATCATGGAACGAACCATGTCCAACAAGGTTCGATTACGCCTCTCAGCCACACCGTTCAATTGCGGTGTCCTAGGTGGTGTCAATTGCAAAACTATTCCGCATTCCTTGAGGTAGTCGTGGAATTCAAGACTTAGGTACTCTCCTCCTTGATCGGATCGAAACATCTTGATTTTCCTGCCCAATTGATTCTCCTCTTCTTGTTTAAACTATTTGAACTTTTGAAAGGTCTCTGACTTGTACTTGATTAAATAGATATCATATCTACTATAGTCATAGTGAAAGTCACATAGAAGTGGTTCGCATCGCTTGTGGTGGATCTAAAGGGCCCACACACATCGGTGTGTATGAGATCCAATAGACCCTCACCCCTTGCACAAGTGACAGTGAAGGGTGACTTGGTCATCTTTCCAAGTAAACAAGACTCGCATACGTCATCATCCCTAAGGGTGAACGACTCTAACACTCCATCCTTTTGGAGTTGGGCTATGCATTTCTTGTTGACATGTCCAGGACGACAATGCCACAAGCATGATTTATCCATACTATTGGAAGAATCCACACACAATACATCATTTCCTAGGTTATCTACAACCATAACAGTTTCATAAATTCCATTACAAGGAAATGCTTCAAAATATAAAACACCATTTAGATAAGCATAAATTGAACCTTTCTCATTATCAAACGAATATTTAAATCCTTGTCTAAACAAACCATGAAATGAAATGATGTCTCTTGCCATATCTGGAGAATAGAAACAATAATTTAAATCTAAACCTAATCCATTACTAAGCGCTAAAGAATACACTCCAATTTTGGTGACAGGCGACGATCTTCTGTTCCCCATGATTAGATTTATTCTTCCACGCTCCACATCCCTATCTCTTCTTAGTCCCTGCAAATCAGAACATATGTGAAAACGACATCCTATATCAAGAACCCAAGAAATAGCATGTGATGAATCATTAGATTTAATTGTGTAAAATACCTGCGAAAGACGGCTTGATCTTCCCACCCTTGATGGCTTGCAGATATTCCAGGCAACTTCTCTTCCAATGTCGTATTTTGTGGCAGTGGTGGCACTCTGCCTCTTTTGGGTTTGAGTTAGGCTTAGCAGAACCAACTTTGGTTCCACTAGAAGAGGTACCATCTTGGGATTTACCCTTGTGGTGGCTCTTGGAGGGAGCCTTCCTCTTCTTTCCCTCCCTTGCCCTATAGCCAAAACAGGAGCAACGGTTGGAGTGGGAGTTGATGCAACAGACTTGTCTTTGAGATTGCTCTCAACAGTTCTCAGAAATCCTTGGAGCTTGCTCAAGGTGACCTCTTCCTTATTCATGAGATAGGTTATGCGGAACTGGTTGTAGCAGGGAGGCAAGGAGTGAAGGATAATGTCCATTGCCGTCTCTTCATCGAAGTTAACATTCAACTTCAGCAAACGATCGACATATCTCTGCATCTTTTGCAGATGAGCGGTAAGGGACTCTCCACTGCCCATTTTGGCAGTGATCATCGAAGTGATGATCTCATACCTCTCTTGCCTCGCACTTTGATGGTAACGGTCCACCAAGTCTTGATGCATCTCATAGGGATAGTAGTCCTCATAGGATTTTTGTAGTTCAGTAGTCATGGTCGCTAGCATGATGCAATGGACTTTCGTAGCATCACGCTCATGGACCTCAAAGGCAGCGATCTCTTCGGGAGTGGCAGTGTTGATATTCACCTCCTTCAGCTCCTTATCGAGGACATACTCTTTTTCCTTGTAACGAGTGACCATTCGGATGTTACAGATCCAATCATTGAAATTGGACCCGTCGAATATCACTCTCCCACGCAAATTCATGAGTGAGAACGAGCTGGAAGCATTGTTGTTGTTTGAGTTCGACATCTGAAATAGAAAAGAACAAAGTTTAATTAAAAATGAATCCCTAATTAAACACCCAAAAAGAGAAATTAGGGCTAGGATCCAACAACATTATTTACACATTAGAAAAGGGATGTCGTAATCTAACATGCAAATAATTTGAAGGTAAGTGACTGACGATTCACTAATTCTCCACCATGGAAAACAAAAAATTAAGTTTTAAATGTGGTGAAAAACTCCTAGTTTCCTTTGAGATTCATTGAACTTTTCAATGGCATGTTTAAATCTCGATATGCCCCTCTAGTTTGTGACTGGGATGCCGAGGATCACAAAGCGGGTGTGAATGACCATGCAAATATACATGGTGCCCTCATTGTTACAGTCACCTATTCGATGTGCCAGTTAACCACACACGCTCCATCGAACTATGACAAACAATGAGTCACCCTTTTCCACCTTTGCTTAGAACCAATTAGTGTGCCGGTTAACCACACACGCTCCACTAACTTCTTAGCAAGGGTACAAAGTGTAATTTCATGGGATTGCATCAATTCACTTTGCCTAAAGTGACTAAGATTGGGAATTTAAAAAAAAACGTTTAGTTACTTTATATAGATTCATTATACTTATTAATGAGGAGAGGATTGCCCTATCCTATCCGTTCGGCTAACGACCCTCCACTAGTCAAGCAAGCGGTGGGTGTGAGTGTACACCCATTAAGCACCATTTTATAGGAAGCAACCTTATACCCACCTTATAGACCGACTTCGTGAATGAGGCCTACTAATGGTAAGACTAGCATTTTAAATTATACATTTATATATTTATTAAGATTGTAATAATATAATAGTATAGGGTTGAATTTTAAACTTGTAAAATTCTAGGGTTTGAAATTTAAATTATTCAAAATTAAACTTTTAATCACAAAATTTAAATTTCAAAACTTGAGGGCAAGTTTTGAACTTTTCAAAAACACAAGGGATCAAATAACAAATAATTTAAATTAAACAATTAATTTCATAATTATCTATATTTGACCTAGTCAATATTTCTAGCAAGATAATTCAACAATTAATTCAAATAATCAAGTATTATCAAATAAGGAAATTATTATTTAAACAATTGGTAATTATCTTTTGTTTTGATGAGGATATTGATAAAAAAAAGGTAATAAAATTCGGGTTTTATTAGACTAAAACAATTTAGGTAATTATCCTTAAGCAAAATAGCAAGAAATCCCGAAATTCCCTCTGTCTGGCGCCCCGACTCGCCGAGTCCCCATATGGACTCGTCGAGTCCACAATGGGACTCGCCAAGTTCATCGGGCAGAGAGCAAGAAAAGTCGATTTTAAGCAAGAATCAAAACACAAAGCATCAAATTCAAGAGAAGCCAATCGAGGCTCTGATACCACTGATGGGTTTGAGCCATAAGAACATTCCTATGTGCACATGCAAACCCTAATGCTTAGATCTAGGTTTCTCTAATGAACAGGCTTTTCATCCAAGACTTGCAAACCCTAGATCTATGATATACAATTCGAAATTGACAAGTCAAAGTAGATCTAGATGATTACCTCTTTATTGGAAGCTTGAAACTTGTTATCCTTAGAGCTTAGAGTCACAATTGTCACTCCTCTAATGGCTTACAAACACCAAGAAGCAATAGGATGATATGGAGAGAGGTTGAGGGCACAAAATCGGCTCTAGGAACTCCTTAGGGTTTCTGGTATCCGATTTCTGTAGTGTAACGCCCCAAAAATCACGACTGAAAATTCTATTTAAACATTACTAAAACCATATTTATAATAGCCATGTCATAATTCATAACATGCAATCAGAGTATTAATTCAAAACATATTCTCAATATCAGAGTAAAACATCCCAGGCTATCTAGTTAATGGTGTGTGCCATGCGATCACCCAGAGCTCTTCCCTCAACTGTCGGAAGTACCTGAAACCAAAACTGAAAATAGTAAACACGAAGCTTAGTGAGTTCCCCAAGCTACCACATACCCTGCACAAACACATATAGCACATACTGGGCCACGCCCACTATTTTGGGCCTCGCCCCTACCTCGGGCCTTGCCCGTTACAACGGCCCCACCTGGCTTCGAGCCCCGCTCGGATACAAATCTGTTTCTTTTAGGCCCCGCCTGTCTCTAGGCCCCGCCTGCTAACCACATAATACAAAATAGCATATAACACATAACTGAACATACCCTACTGTATTTCTGTCCTAAGGCCTCGCCTGTCTTGGGCCTCGCCCCTAACCTGTTACTAGTGAGTCATGGAACCCCGTCCAAGCTTCCTATTATACGTGAGATTCGGGCCCCCCGCCCACACTCACTCCATACCTATCTCGGGCCTCGCCCCTGCTCTGCTACTAATGAGATATGGAACACCGTCCATACTCTACTATTGGTGAGATACGGGACCTCGCCCACACTGACCTCCCTACCAGGCACATACATGCATCACACAAACAACAATTATACTCTATCATGCAAACCACTCCTTAGGCACCCGCCCGACATTGGACCTTGGTCCTGAATATCATAATAGCAAACAATTCCTAGGGCTAACCCCCGGGTCTTCCTACTCATAACTACATGGGCCGAAATTGTGGCCGTAGACCCATTCACACAAAGGGAAACTCATCTGCACTGTTGAACTTTGCTGGTAACCCTCTGGTTGCTGCCCGACAATTCTCTGAACCGCTGCTCCACTAGCTCCTCGAGCTACCAATATCAATATATATATCACTTAGATCTAAACTGAACTCTAGAAGCCAACTAAGTCCACTCTTGACAAAGACAAAGTCCTGGTCAAAGTCAACCTTCCAGATTGACTCTACTCACCGAGTCAACCCGTTGACTCGTCGAGTCCTTATACTCAGAAACTCTCACAATACGCCTCAACTGGTTGAGTCACCCCGTCGACTCGTCAAGTTTAACGATCTTTGAGTCCCATCCTGTCCAACTCACTTAGTTACTACTCGACTCACCGATCTAAGTCTTAACCAGAAAAGGTTGAGGTTCTGAGATCCAACTCGTCGAGTCCAAGAATAGACTCGCTGAGTCCATGACAATCTTCAACAGACTCGTCGAGTTGTTCTTCCAACTTGTCGAGTTCCTGCCTATCTTCATACAACTCGCCGATTCCACCCATGTGACTTCCCGAGTAGCTTCAGTTCTTAATCCATACAGTGGCTTTTCGAGCCATGCAGGGTCTCCAAACTGTAGATCCACTCTTCTAAGGCCCATCCTTCACGTAAACTTGCAAAATTTACGTGAAACCAAGGAGCTAAAGGCTTAAAACACACTAGGGCTAGGATTTGAGACAAGCATGCTTCACCAACACACCAAAGACTGATACTTTATGGGTTTCTAGGCCAAGACAACCCTAGATCCAAAGTTCTCTTTGCTCACAAAGGCAGCATACACGAATTGGCCTTGGAAATGGCCCAAAATGATAAAATCTAACTAGGAAAGGGAATCTAAATGAATAACAGCCAAGGTATGAGCTCTATACCTTCCAATGATCTGAAATAGCTCACCAACTTAAAGACCACTGCCACTTCTTGAATCACCCAAGGTTCCTTTCTTCCTTTTTGCTTGTAAGCACCCAAATGGCAAAGAAAGCTTGAGAGTACTACAATGGAGGCTTAGGGTTTCGAGGGAAGGTAAAGGGAGTGATGAAGGCTAGGGTGAAGGCCTGAAATGATGCTTAAATAGGGCACCAAGCCCGGAAATCAGGGTTTCCCAACCCAGACCTGACTCGCCGAGTCAGTCCCTCCGACTTGCCGAGTCGGTCACTTAAATCCCAACACGGAACCCGCTCCCACTCGTCGAGTTCACCTATGGACTTGACAAGTTGACCCCTTTGACTTAGGGTTTTGCTTTCCTTTCTTGGTCTTTCTGATTCTGAGTGTTACATGTAGCCCCTAGGTCCTTTAAATACATGAGCTGCTAGGGTTACGGCCTAAAACCCTAATTGGATTACTTAGGCCTTAAGCAGTCCCAGGATCCTTCTAGATTAGGGCTTGGATGATTTCAAGGAGCCCATGCACCTTATTTTCGTCCACCCCATGATCCATAAGGATCCACAGCCCAAAACCAACTATCACACAATTGACAGTTCTAGTCCCCTTTATTTAATTAATCTCTTTTAGCCACAAAATTAATTCTTAATTAATTCTTAATTAATTCTTAATTAATTCTTGTCTAATATTAATTAAACTATATGATTTCTCTTTTAATATATTAATCATATAATATATTAATAAATCATAATAACCTCTTTATTCATAAATCATCCTATCATGTTGCTCTGGTGAATGCAACCCAAAAGGACCATGCACAACCGGGTCAATTGCTTACCGAATATAATTACAAGCTTAGACAATAATCCAACACGAAATCCATCTCTTCACGATCAGAATTAGCTTACTCTTCCTTTAAGTTTCCTTTCATTTCTTCGATTCTACGAAACATCAAAATGTAATTACATTACATCATATATTAAGAATCTCCAGTAAGGAACTTAATATAGTTAGATAGTGGATTTTACTTGAAGCAAAGTCAAACATTTTGACTTTACCATCCTTGCGACCTTTTAGGTAAATATGGCAGCTTTGCAACCAGTGCCACTTCTCTTGGCAATAGAAACATATGGACTCTTTGGGAATGGTACACGGGACTATCTCAGACTTATCCTTTCTCTTTACCATTTAGTCAATTGACTTGACCATGGCCAATCCCTTTCCATTGGAAAGAGAAAGCTTTTTTTTGGACTTCCAATGTTACCATTGTCAATGTCCATGGAAGTTTAGGGAGTAGATCTTCCAATCAAATTTGCTTTACGAGTGCGCCAAATCATTTATGATTTAGTAGCAACAAGCAAATAGGTAAGATCGATAAGGGTCATGTCGTGGTCTGTCATATAGTAGTCATTAATGAACTCACTATACGACTTAGGGAGTGACTGAAGAACCAAGTCAACAACAAGCTTCTTCAAGACTTCGACACCCAACTCTCCCAGCCTGTCAATATGTAACTTCATCTCCAATACGTGAGCATATACATGCAGGGTTTTAGTATACTACAACATCCTATGGTGCACATACAACCCTAAATACCTTGGATCTATGTTTTCACTAATTATACATGCAAATGGTTTCCAAGGCATTAAACCTATAACTAGCATGCATTCTCATATACCAAATAAGATACTAGTTAGAGTAACATACCTTTTGTGTTGTAGCTTGATTCCATGGAGCTTAAGAGCCAAGTGCCTCAAGTGTGACACCTCAAATGATTCACACAACACCAACAACAACTTGGAACAACTTGAGAGAAAAGTCCTAATGTTCAAATCGGTTAGCCCTTTCATATGAACCCCTTAGGTACGATTTCTTGAGCCATGGGGTCCTTATATATTGTGGCTATTAGGATTACACTATGTAACTCATGTCTTTCCATATTCTTCATGCTCCATGGGTTAAAACCTCCATGGAGTATCCATGGGTTACTCCATGGGTTTATCCCAACATGAAGAACTATAGATCATAAGCCCACATATATAAGAATGAATGATTTACACAATCAATCCCTATATATTCAATTAGTCTCCTTTTGATCATAAAATTAATTCCAAATTAATTCTTGATCAATACTAATTAAATAATATGATTTCATATTAATATATTAGAACTTATAATATATTAACAAATCATAAATATCCTTTTCTCACAAAGTCTATCCAAATTGTTCCGATGCCATGCAACCTAAATGGACCATGCCAAATCGGGTCAAGTACATAACAATTATAGTTATTGACTTAGACACTAATCCAACAGTCTCCCACTTGGATAAGTCTAAAACTATTATTGCGTATGACTCCAAAACCCCAACTAGCAATCGTAGCTCTTAAAGTCGTTGTCAAACTCTGAACAAATCAATGACGCGTCCATTAGATAAGGGATCATATATTCCTCCATTCTAGATATCATATGGACTGAGAAATGGATTATAATCATTCTCTCTATGCATTTTTTGTTTCTCGATTTTTGATTTATGACGACTGACTAATTGAACAAATCAAATCAGTCCAGGCTTGGCCAAGCACTTAGGGGTGTCATCACTAAATCATCGAGGGGCCCAGAGATATCGCTTTTATCCCTCCAAGGGTAAAAGGAATGGATAAACTTCGACTCATATGCTTGTTCTACTACTTGTTGAATCATACACAAAGGCACGTTTTATAACATTGAGTTACTAATGCGTTTTCTTACAATCAATGTATAACCAACTCATATCTCTAGGTTTGAAGAATATAAGAGAGTATCGTCTCACGATCACTCGAGATAAAATCCATGAAGTGATACTAGTGAGTGTGGGTTTAATCCAATACTCAGACACTACTAGAAAACAACCCTTTAATGACGCGCGAACAATGACACGTAGTGATTTACGATACACATTTATGCGTGCCCTAAAAATAATGTCAGCTTTTCCTAAAATTCAAGAATAGAGGATACTCATTTTTGCGTGCCCTAAAATTTGCGTCAAAAAAAAAAAACACGGAGGGCACCTTTTATAAATAGTGTGTCGTCTAGGCCTGTCGTTTTATAATATTTTAATGAAAGGTGCGTCTCCATCCATATAGCATCTCGGTATACCTAAGAAGGGAAATGAAATCCCAAAAATCAAAAACCCCGCTCATTTTCTTCTCCCTTGTTTCCACCAGTTATGCCATCGATTTTTTGATTCGTTCAGACTCTAGAACAAGCACATACATCACTCTCTTATCATTATCCTTTAATTCCTTACTCTTATAATTAAGGATTTAGGTTTTTTTTCATATTACTGTTCCAATTTTTTTGTTCAGGTTTGGAATTTAGTCAAATGGCGTCCTTGAAGGAAAGCTAATGCGTTTGGCTGTCGGCCTGTGGCGACGACAGTCTGTCTCGCCATCCCAGTTGGCGGAGGAATACCTGGACCACCGGTAGTAGTTCAATAAAAAGTCAACGCTTACACCCAGAATTACAAATAGGAAGCCCTCGATTGTAGCGTCGATCGACAACTAAGAAAACCCTAAAACACATCTATGAAATCACAAAGGTGAAGCAATCAGATCTGTAGTCTAATTTCTTCTGAATCGATCCTCTTTCTAACTGGGTCGGCAACTGCAACTCCTCTCGATTGTAGTGTCGATCAATTGTTGGCCATTCAATTCTATTCATCTTAATTTCCCCTTTCATATATGTTTTTCATTGGATTTCTCTCAACTCACAGACTCGATGGGGTCAAGATCGTATGACCAAGTCGCTGATATCTGCGATCAACTTATACTTCAGGTAACATACATATGAATCTGTGTAATGATCGTTGTGCACTAATCGTGGCTTACTACTACGACTGACTATGTGTTAGGTTAAGATTTGAAACCCTAATTTTATATCTGCTGGCTTGATTTCAATCTTATTGTTACTTTCTTTTTCTTTTTTTCATGTAGATTGCTTCACAAGGTGTTGCATTTCAAGATGAATGGCCGTATGTTGTTTATCTTCTAGGTTATATTTACCTTAATGATCTGTAAGTTAAAACAATTTGTCTCTGTTTTTTTCTTTTTCATGTGTTCTATCTATACATATCTGAATTTTGAACCTGATCTTAAGATTGATTCTGATATAAAAAGTGAAATATCCACAAAATGTTGGAAGGGGTTTGTTCGAATTGCAAAGAGATGTTTGCTTAGCCATCCAAAGGAGCGCCCTACCATGGCTGAGGTTGTTTTCAGTCTTGAATCTGCATTGAACATACAAGAAAAAATTAATAGTTCCTTGCAGGCTGGTAGCAAAACAATATTTGGAAGAATGTTTGATAGGTTTCCCTTTGCCTCCAGTGTAGAGAACTCTAGTATTTTGAGCTCCTGTTGAACTGTGTGTATAGATTCTTAGAATATAGAAATGCAATTTCATAATTTTAAAACACAAAAGAGTATTTATGCAGAAAGAAGTACTGAGTAAAAATATCCAGGGTATCATTCTATCATTTACTTTAGTTATATTGGTGATTAGCATAATCCAAATTTCTTTCATTCATTTTATTATTAACTATTTCTAGTTTCATTGTTTTGCTCTGAAGCCTGATTCTTGAAAAGTTTTTTCTGCAGCCTAGGTGATGGGGCATGCCTAAATGATGATTCAAAGTTCTGGAAAGGTATCCAGAGGTCGGGTTGAAAACAACACTTTCATCTCTACAAATCCTGATGTTGGTATTAGGAAGCACAAAGAAGAAGGTTTCCAGCGACATACTACAAGTCTGGTAAGTATCCAAAAGTACACAACTTATATTTATAATGAAGACAAAATTAAGAGTTTTATGGGAAAACATTTGACTAACATACTTCTTCTCATCCTTTCACTTGCTGACATTCTCACAAATCTGTTAAATAGATCATATTTGAAGAGAAATGTTAGATGATATTTATGAAATGGCCTCAAGTAGTGTTCAGAACCATTTAAAGAAGAATACTTTTTTGAAGAAGGATTTGGGGCCATGAATCTACATAGATGATATCTTTACAGGAATCTCTGAACCTAGTGATGATTCTAATGTTGAATGGAATATGACCAGGGACAAAAGATGAATATGTTGTTGAAAGGGATCATGTGGTTTTCAAAAGAATTGGGGAAGTTGGATTTCAATATGGAATTCAATACTAATGAAGGAGAAGATGATACTACTTGAGGTATTGTTATTTCTTCATCTTTTGGCTTTTATTATTTGTTATTTATTTATTACAACATTGTACTTTGAAAGTCATTTAAATCCTAATACAAATCAATACTTGGGTAATTAAATGAGAAAAGAAAGTTAATCATTTAGGTTAGAATAGTATCAATACACAGAATAGGTGAATTGATATTTTGTTATGCTTCATCTGCTAGAGAACGAGGCATCCAAGTTATTATTGCTGGTGCAGGGGTGCAGCCCATTTTTCAGGTTTTATTCTCTACTTTACTTTTATTTCTTCCAAATACAACAATTTCATTTTTTTTTTCATTTTTTCCAAAATTTGTGATTAGGTATGGTAGCTCCAGAGGCATCCAAGTTATTATTGCTAGTGCAGGGGGTGCAACCCATTTGCCAGGTTTTATTCTCTAGTTTACTTTTATTTCTTCCAAATACAACAATTTCAATTTTTTTTTTTCATTTTTTCCAAAATTTGTGATTAGGTATGGTAGTTGCATTGACACCCTTACCTGTCATTGGAGTTCCTGTGCGTGCTTCAGCATTAGATGGCCTTAACTCCCTTCTCTCAATTGTTCAGGTATATTATATTTTATATACACCAATCTACTATCATCTATTCCTTTATTATATACTTTCACTTCACTTTTTTCCTATTATAGTATTCTACTTTGAAAATTCTACAAAACCTTAATAGAAAGAAATAAAAGTTAGATGTTAAATTAATTACTGAAATAAATGCTATTTCTTGGAGATGTCAATGAAGAAAAGGTTTAGGCTTCTTAGTGATGAAGTGATGGAGCCTTTAACAAAATGTTATCCTCAGACATCCAATTAACCTAGAGCCCATATGGACAATGATCATAAGACAAAACATACATTTTTTTGTCTTTGATTGTTTAAAGTTGTGGCTATTTTCAATAGTATTGGGGCATGTTCATCATGCAGGGTTCTGAAGGAGAAACCAAACTTGAGAAAGAGAAAGTGGGAGATGTATGTTAGTTGTGGTCAATGGTCGTATATTTATATACTAAGTCTGATTTATAATTATCTTGTTTAATCATACCTATAATTTGTTCTATCAGGGTAAAGGCGATGATGACATTGAAAGAAATAATAATGATACATATGTTAAACCCACTGAAAAGGTTGAGGATGCTTCCTAGAAAAAGAAAGTGAATCCAGTGTGATTAAGGAGGACGTGTTTGAAGCTGAAGCACTTCCTGTGATTATATTAAGCCAAAATTTCGTTGTTGAGTTTCTCAGTTTATGTTTCTTGTTTTCCCATTATAATATCTTAGCACCTAAAATTATGTTCAGGTTTGGCTGGTGATTTTTTTGGCAATTCATTCGTTCTCATGTAGATACACATATTCTTATCTTAATACAAACTACCATATAATATACCCCTTTGACTTTTCTTTTTGGGTTTTGCAGGACTTACTGTAGGTTTGAAAAACTAGATTCGTGTAACTTTTGTTGCAGACCCATCTTCTCTTGAAGAAGCTCTTGATAGAGTGAAGTCTTTTTCCCAAAAGCACTCTCATCAGAAAAAGGTTCATATTCTCTTAGAAAGGAAATTGTCAAAGGATAATTTAGTCATGACTTTCTTTTAATGTTGTACATGTTTTGTTTTCTATAATAAATATTGTGCAATATTAGCAATGTGTTACATTTACTTACTATTGGAATGATTATTTGTATTTGACATATTAATGTAATGAGTTATCTTTATTGTTTATTGTTATTTATTTTGTATTATGAGACTTTTAATGTGTGTTATTTAATTTGAAAATTAGTAAATCTATCAAAAATATATAATTTTAAAAACATTTAAAATTATGACACGCAAAAATGCGTGTCGTATTCCTTTATGACAGGGGCTTTCTTGATATGCATTGTGTGTCATAAACACACGTGTCGTAAGGTTACGACATGCAAATGTGTGTCGTCTTCCTTTATGACGGGGCCTTCCTTGATACGCATTGCGTGTCATAACTGTGTGTCGTAAATGCATGTCGTAAATGCGCGTCGTAAACAGACGACACGCAAAAGCATGTCGTCTCTCGTTATGACAAGGCCTTTCTTGAAACGCATTTGTGCGTCATCTGAGCATTTTACGACACGCATTGCGCGTCGTAAAAGGCTATTTTTCTAGTAGTGAGAACCTATGAGCACTCATGAATGTTGTAGCAACTATTGTTATGTCCAACACCTTAGACATCTACAAGCCAACTTCATGACAGTCTTGATTCATACCTACTTCCAGACAGTCTTGATTCATACCTACTTCCAACATATGAACGACTGTGGATGGTTTGAATAACTTAGTCATTCGGGAAGAATGACCTAGTTATTCTGGAAGTCAAAACATGCAAAGTGAAACACAAGAATAATACTAATTCAATATGGCCCCCAAGCACCTTTGAGAGTAAATAGAACACCTTTTATTTAAACACCATATTGATTACTCATTATTCATTGTTTCAAATTTATCAACTTAATACTTGAATTAAAACAATAGTTTTCTGATGCTCCAAGCATATACATTATGTTTTCTAAACAATAGTTATGCCATACACCAAGTATGCACACTATGTTTTTCCAAACATTAGTTATGCCATACACAAAATATTCACACTAAGTTTGTCTATGATCTTTACTTTGTGAAATAGATCGATTGAACATAATTCCAATGATTCTCATTTCACATTCCCAAATCCTTATCGTAAATGTAAGAATTTCAAATTCCTACCATTTACCGAAATCTGTTAGATTCTAAACTTATATGCATTGAACCTCTTGTAATGACTATGCACAAAGTCACAAAGACTTGCCCACAGACATTACAAAGTATTCCAATGGAGATCATTCCATGGAAACGAAGTCTCAAATTCAAAGTAAATTGCTTTGAACATCCTTCTTTCATTAAGTTTCCTAATCTTACACAGATCTAATGAATAACTTCCACCTATGGGAACATTTCCACATTCCCATTTTGACTATCACTTCTGAACAAGAGTTGCCTCTTTTCAAAATATGTCAATATGGTCCTCTCCAAAAATTTACACCATACTTCCAACTGTCCCTGAGCAACTAATCTTTGGTAAACCTTAGATTGTCCTTGACAATTGCTTAATCACTTTAGTCATATCCAGTTCTAGTACTTTTTCCCTCTTAATGCCATAGCAATATGGAATAATTTAGAACAAATGAATATTATAACAAATGCAATCGATCCTATTTCCGAAGCATATGGGAGACGATTCATGATGTCTCACATAAAGACATGATACTAGACCGGTCTTTTGCTATAATATTTCTATTTCTATTTACCATGTTCTAATAATTCAGATTATGAAAAGGGATGTCGTAATCATAATCGAATTTTAGAACGCAAATAATGTTCCCATATATAGAATTTCCTTATGTTGAACCATTCCAACATAACATTCATATATATAATTGACTAAATTTGATTAAAATTTCACGATCTAAGCTTTTAGATTTGAAATGAAGTATAATTTCTTCTCCCTTAATTATAGCAAAACAACTTTTTCCCAATTGAAACTTTTGTTTTCTATAATTAACATTGCTAACTTGCAACACTTACCATAATTATCATGCTCCCACTAACATGATGAATATTAGCATAACACTTATGCTCCCACTAGCTTTGACATGTACTCAGAAATCAACTGGACTTCTAGAAATCAATACTTTATTGACTTTCTTACCAAACTTCAGATTTCTGATACGAGATGCTTTGATAAAACTTTATCAAAATCATACACCTTTCCTAAGATAGCACACATGTGTGTCTAAACAATTTCAGAACTATGAAAAGGGATGTTGTAATCATAGTCTCAATTGTTTAGACCTTTTCCATTTCTCACAAGTCCATGTTAGTGTGCCGGTTAACCACACACGCTCCACTAACGAATTTGAGAATGCAAATATCATAAATGCTATCTACTTAAAATCTACTTAATGAAAGCATTTCCTCACCATCATTTTCATGAATCGAAGATAAACCTTATGATACTTAGATTTTATGGTGTATGTGTTCCCATCCATGTGAATTTGTCATAACCACAAGGGGAGGTTAATGACAAATCCAAACTCATATGGACCGAACTTGTGCAATCTTAACTTCTTGCCACCTGGCAGCACAAGGGCCTGCCATTACTTCCAAGTAGTTTTCCAAACAATGAGAACTTGTAGAACTCGGATGTATAGTCAACTGTAACTGGAATGGGCACAGAAATAATAGTATGTCAACACGATAGGGTACAAACCTCAAGTCATGCGCTAGTGATAAATTACAGTTTTTATTCTTGATTAGTTCTTGAAACTTTTTCAAGATCTTTAAGACTCCCACTGACCTCTTGACATATAAGATTCTCTTGTTAAGAACCATTCTTTGACAAAACAAATATTCAAGAGTCAATGTAGATTCTTATCAAGACAAACACGTCACACAATTGGCCTCAGTTGGTCTTTATTTTATCCAAAACATCACAGCTTACCAACTTCAAATGTTCAAGAGTAAGAAAAACATTTTACTCTACATTTGACAAGTGTTATAATCGTTTTTAAGATTATGTCACTCAAGTTACAATCTTGAAGTATTACTCTAAGACTCAATTTTTGAAAGTAGTATGATTCATCTTTTGGTTTAACCAATACAACAATTCACAATTTCTCTTCTTAGTAAAACAAATGTACTAAGATGTCACGCCCCCAAATCGGAATGGCGGAAACATTCAGGGGTGAATGACGTCATTTGTAGCATCACAACCATTGCGTCATAGTAATCATAGTAAACACAACCATTACATTGAATATACATATAGAAAAAGTTTATATCTATTCGATTCTTGTTTTTACGCATAAAAAGTATAATCAAAAGAAAAAGACGTGACTTTATGTGCTCCGTCTTCTCAAAACTCTAGGGGGTACCTGCCTACTGATTTCCTGAGAATACAAGCAGTTTTGAAAGAGTATCAGCATAAAGCTGGTGAGTTCATAAGCGTTGTTTTTGTAATGAAAACCTGTTGATGAATCTGTAAAAATGTTCGTATGTTTCCAAGAACATCCAGTATTTTCTTTAGTAAAAGCATGATAATACCAGTTCCTTCTATCACCACTTAGTTCATGCTCGTCACGTATAAACCAATATCGAACAGACAGTGGATTATGTAAGTCTGCCCTAAGTCCACAACCCAACAAGGAACAGGAAATGAGGCGGAAAACACATACTCCACAGTCTATCGAGTATTCTTCATGTGTGACCCTGATGCATAAACTAAGGGGTTATAGAACTAACTATGAATGTTTGATACTGTATCGTTTATAGTATAAGAACATATTAGTCTATATGTTTAGTTACTACTAGTATGTATAGTATGTTCCGTTTGAAAACCCTGGTTAACACCAGTATATATATTTGTTTTATTATTTATAATAAAACCGAGTAGTGTAATTCTGGAATCCTCCCATGTAATGTATAATAGTTCTATTAATGAAAATAAAACCAATGAAGAATGAAATCCCACAAACAAAGGTTAGTTTACACTATTGTAAGTCGTATAACCACGCTTGCTATGACCTAATGACCTTTACAACGTTCTTCAAGTGTCGGATAAATGACATTTGTCAGCCTAGGCATCCCTGCCTAACTGTAGCTAGCAGTTCGGGTGTGGAATTGTCAGTCCCGAATAGATCTATTCACAAATCTCACGCTCTCCCTCGAAGAGACTCTGGTTATACTATGATAGGATTTAATTCAGTACACCCAAGGGTACAGTTTTGAAGTAGAGTCTCACAATTTTGTATTAACTAGTTTACATGTAGTTCTGTAGTGATCTACTGTATTACAACCCGTGTATATACTGGATATGGTAATAATTATACTTACATAATTATTAAATGTTGTACTATCGTAGCAATGTATACCATAAACTAAATCTGTCATTGTTTATATGCTGACCCATGTATGAAATCTGAAACGGTAAAAAAAAAGTATGTATTGGATTCCCCAAACTATACCCATTATAGTTTGCTTGAAATGTTTTGTACTTGATTTGTATATTGCTCTGAAAACTATACAATTATGTTTTCAAGTTGAAAGCGTCCCTTATGCTCAGCATAGTACAAAAGGGATAAAATATCTAAATATTTTATAAAATATGAAAACCATTTAGTTGTAGCAATTGCATTAGTTTTAACGTGTTGAAATTCCTTTTGTATCACAAAGAATTCTTTATGTTTGGCTTGTATTGTCACACCCCCGAACCGTAAAACAAATGGCGGAAACGTTCGGAGGTGGATGACGTCATGCGTAGTATCACAACAATTGCATCATAGTAATCAAAGTAAACACAACCATTACATTGCATATGAATATTTACATCTGTTTGAAAAAACATAGTTTGTATACATAAGAATGAGACAAAAGTAAAAGGCGAGACTCCAATATGCTCCGTCTTCTCCAAAAGCTAGCAAGGGTACCTGTCTATTGTCGTCCTGAGAATACAAGCGGTTTTGAAAACGTATCAGCATAAAGCTGGTGAGTTCATAAGCATGTTTTTGTAATGAAAACTAGTTACTGAATTTGTATAAATAATTCATTTTCTTTATATGTAAACATCGTTTGTATCAAAAACCTGGCTACCACCAGTAGATAAAGTACATTCTATTTGAAAACCCTAGCTACCACCAGTATGTAAAATATGTTCTGTTCGTCTGGAAAATCCCTTATTTTCCCTGGTATACAGGTGTGAGTTGCTTTAATGGTTTCGAAGTTGTAAGGCATAAGTAACGTACTTATGTTATTAAAGCAATTATGTATGAGAGGTATATTATTACGTAAAAGAGTCGTACGATTGGTGAGTTTTATGACCATACTTAAACTTGACACGGCGTGAAACGGATGCCGAATTCCTTTATGACATTTGTCACCCGTAGACTTGCCGGTCCGACTGTAGCTAGCAGCCAGGTGCGGGTTAGTCAGTCCCGTATAGATCTATACACAAAAGCCACGCTTTCCCTCTAGGAAATTCTGGTTCATAAGGATAGTCCTCCACTTAGGTTATGTTGTAAGCACCCAACGACGTGTCTCCCAATTAGGTTGACGACTTTATGAGTAATAATATATAAATGTACTGATCGTTCGTATGAAAACTCTATGTATGTTTTGTAGAGTAAAAATAATTATATTGAAATAATTATTTATTGTTGTACTCTCGTAGTAGTGTATGATATAAACTAAATTTGTCATAGTTTATGCATTCAACCGTGCAAGTAGTTTGTATTTGTAAAACTGGTAATAAAATCCCCAAACTATACCGATTTTAGTTTGATTGAAATGTTATGTTCGTGAAATGTTTGGAAAACTATGCAATTAAATTTAGAAAACGTCCCTTATGCTCCACAAAGTACAAAAGGGTTTAGGTATCTAAATACTTTGTAAAACCATTGATTTGTGTAATTGCATAAGTTTGACTTGTTGAAAGCTTTCGTGTTTGGCTTGAATTTCCCCTCTAAAAATGTTTAAAATCATAAAAGCGTAGGAGTATGAACTCACAGTTTGTTAGATGCAAAGGATTGAACTGGAAGATCCTTGAGTCGACGCACGTGGCACTTAACAGAATCCTAATATCAATAAATACATATATGTATCTAAATTAGCGATTTCGTTAGATAAAGTGTTAGATAAACACTTGTTTTCGGTTAAGGAATGTTACCTGGACTTGGTTGAATCGAGGGAACAAGATTTTCACCACTTAAGAGCTGTTTACAGCCGTAAATGGGGGTTTACGACCGTGAACTGGGTTTGTGGCTGTGAACAGGGTTTATGGCCGTGAACAGGGTTTACGGCCGTGAACTGTCCGATGAAGGGTTTGCGGCCTTTGAAGATCTGAAGGGTTTACGGCCGTAAACTCAAGAACATATGTAACATCCATAAAATTTACACCAAATTTAAACTTTTCCAATCACAATTCAAACCCAAATAATGGTTATTTACAAATTGTTTTCAAATCATTATTCATCAGAGTGTCCCAAAAACAGATCGTAAAGATGACGAGTGGTACGGTCACACCTTCGCCTTCCAACGATCTCCTGAAGTACCAGAAACACCAACTGAAAACTATAAGCCCAAGGGCTTAGTGAGCTACCCCCAAAATACCAACACCACACTGATAATATCATAACAGTAATAATCAATCAATCAATATGAATATTGGGCCATCGGCCCGACTGGACCGCCCTACAGGGCCTACAGTCTAACTGAATCTATACCGAGCCTTCGGCATGACTGGACCGCCACATGGGCCGACAGTCTCCCCAGACCGCTCAGATGGTATGTTTACCTTCAGCACAAAGCAGGACCGCCTCAACCCAACCAACAACAAATAATCATGTGCGCATAATTAACATATACTGGCATGTACAGACATCAAGCATATTTATATTATGGATCATCAATCATGGCAATCTCTCATAACTAGAGCACAGGCCCAACAGGCCACTAACATACCAATCCCTAAGGATCATAAAACATAATATACTGTCTATCCTGATTCCAATCTATCAGATCATAATCGCATACATCATATCATAACCATAACAACTAAGGGTCGGCCTTGGTGCCTTAGACCCTTTTGATACCGTGAGGATAACTCACCTCACATATGTCGAATTGGTAGATAAATCCCAACTCTCGGATCACTCGCCAAAGACTCCTCCACCTATTACAATAGTACAAGCATACTCATAAATCCTCAACCTTACAAGTACTCCATAAACCAACCAGTCAACCCCAGGTCAAAGTCAAAGTCTTCAGTCAAGGTCAACAGTCCCTGTTGACCTTAACTCGCCGAGTACCCTTGGCTACTCGCCGAGTTCTTTGAAGTTCTTTGCCACTCGCCGAGTCATCGGGTGACTCGTCGAGTTCTCACGATTTTCGATCGAAACCCTAAGGCCACCCGTCGAGTTTCCTTCTTGCAACACGTCGGCTACACATGCATTCATAACTTGGGGAAAACTCATCTAACTCGCCGAGTTGTTCATACAACTCGTCGAGTCTAAGGCAATCTTCATCGGACTCGCCGAGTTGTTCATCACCTCGTCGATTTCAATGTCCATCTTCATATGACTCGCCGAGTCAACCTTGCGACTCGCCGACTTCCTTCAGTCCTTAAGCCATACATAGTTATTTAAGCCATGTAATGGCTCCAAATTACATATCCAAGCTTCTAGGACATGCTTTTCACGTAAAGTTGCAAACTTTATGTGCATGCATGACTAAAAAGGATCTTAATGCCAAATCTAAGCTCTTAATGGGGTTTCATGCACAAAGAGGGCCTCAACCACGACCAAAACAGAAACTTTGTGATTCTAGAACTTGAGAAGGGTCCAGATCTGAAGTTACAACTTTAGATCTAGCCCATAGCTCACCAATATGACTCCCAAAAATCCATAAAACCCTAAAACTCAACCACAAAGAGATCTAATCTAGAAGAAAAGGGGAGTAAAGATTGCAACTTGATACCTCCAAAAGATGCTAGATGAGGTAAGTTATGTTTCCCACACTTTCCTTGCCTCAACTCCTTTGCTCTTCAAGCTCTTCCCTTCAAGCCAATCTTATTTCCAAGGTCTAAAACACACCACAAGGAGTACCACACGAATTAGGTTTTCACTGAGCTCTCAAAGACTGTAAGGAGGCCAAAGGAGGCTGAGGCTTCCTTAAATAGGGTGAAAAACCCCGAGATTTAGGGTTTCCTCTGCCAGCTCTTACTCGTCGATTCCCTCCCTGGACTTGACGAGTAGGTCACTTAACACGCGATCTCACCCCGCTGCTACTCGACGAGTAGGGCAACCAACTCGTCAAGTAGGACTTAAAACCAAAGAACCTTTTATTTAAATCCATACTTGAGAATCGGGGCGTTACAATTCTCCCCCACTTGTACTAGAATTCGCCCTCGAAGTCCTTTGAAATCAAAAATGGCGCGTAATGCTTGCGCATCTCCGACTCCGTCTCCCATGTCCACTCGGATCCCCTCCGGTGTTCCCAGTTCCCACTGCATCTTCACCAAAGGTATTTCCTTGTTCCGAAGAATCTTCTTCTTCCATTCCAAAATGGACACCGGCCTCTCCACATAATTCAGGCGCTCATCGACCTGAATGTCGTCCAATGATACTACTGCCTCATGATGCATAATGCACTTCCGCAACTGCGAAACATGGAACGTGCTATGGATCCGGCTAAGCTCCTCTGGGGCTCGAGCCTATAAGCCACCTTGCCAACCCTGGCAATGATCCTAGATGGCCCAATATAACGGGGACCCAATTTTCTCCTCTTCCTGAAGCGAATCACACCCTTCCAAGGTGAGACCTTCAGAATTACCATGTCACCTACCTGAAATTCCAACTCAAATCGGCGTCTGTCGGCATAACTCTTCTGCCGACTCTAAGCAGTCTGCAAACGCTGTCTAATATGCTATATCTTTTTGGTAGTTTGCAGAACTACCTCTATCCGCCCCATCACCCTGTGCCCAATCTCACCCCAGCAGACTGGGGTTCTACACTTTCGCCCATACAACAACTCGAAAGGTGGGGCGCCAATAATGGAATGATAGTTGTTGTTGCAGGCGAACTCTGCAAGCGGTAGGTGGGAATCCCAACTCCCACCAAAGTCAATGACGCATGCCCTCAACATATCCTCGAGGGTTTGGATGGTCCGCTCACTCTGCCCATTGGTCTGCGGATGGAATGTTGTACTAAAATGCAGTCGCGTACCCAGTTCCTCATGGAACTTGTGCCAAAAACGGGAAGTAAACCTGACATCCCGATCGGAAATGATAGAAAAAATCTCGATGACATACATGTCGGCCAATTTCGCAGCCGACGAACTTTCCGGTATGGCTAAAAAATGGGCACTCTTGGTCAACCGATCCACGATGACCCATATAGCATCAAACCCCTTTGCCGTCCTCGACAACCTCGTAATAAAATCCATCGTGATCTGCTCCCATTTCCACATGGGAATTTCCAGAGGCTGCAACTTACCATGCGGCCTCTGATGCTCGGCCTTGACCATTCTACAGGTCAAGCACCTCTCAACATACCCGGCGATTTCTCGCCTCATTCTGGGCCACCAATAATTCGAACTCAAATCACGATATATCTTGGTTGCCCCCAGATGAATAGAAAAGTGAGACTTATGAGCCTCCTCCATCACAGTCTGCTGAACACCTCCGGACATCGGAATCCAAACCCAACGGTACCGGGTCAACAAAACCTGCGGCTATCCTGAACAAGCTGGGCGCTCTCGCCCTTAATTCTCTCCAACCTCTAGTTCTCTGGTCTCATACCCTCAACCTGAGCATCCCTAATCAAGCTCACAAGCGGGGAATCCACTGCTATCCTCATAAACCTTGCTGGGGTAAAAGACCCAACTGACTTGCGGCTCAAAGCATTCGCAACCACATTCGCTTTACTAGGATGGTAAAGGATCTCACAATCGTAGTCCTTGACCACATCCAGTCACCTGCGCTGCCTCATGTTCAGGTTCGGCTGGTCCATGATGTGTTGCAAACTCTTGTGATCTGTATATATAGTGCAACGGACACCATACAGATAATGCCTCCAAATCTTGAGAGCGAAAACCACCGCTCCCAACTCAATATCGTGCGTAGGGTATCTCGTCTCATGCGGCTTTAGCTGCCACGATGCATAAGCTATCACCCGTCCCCTCTGCATGAGGACTGCCCCCAAACCCGAGATAGATGCATCACAATATACCACAAAATCCTCGACTCCCTCGAGGAGTGTCAACATCGGCGCCTCACATAAACACTGTCGGAGCGTCTCAAACGCCCTCTGCTGCTCAGGTCCCTACCAAAAATCCACCCCCTTCCTTGTAAGACGAGTGAGGGGTACTGTAATCTTGGAGAAATCTCGAATAAATCTCCGATAGTACCCTGTCAAACCCAAGAAAATCCTGATGTCTGAGGGAGATTTCGAAGTCTCCCACTGCATAACCGCCTCCACCTTGGCCGGATCGACTAAAATCCCCTCCTGATTAACGAGATGTCCGAGGAACTGGACCTGTTGTAACCAAAACTCACACTTTGAGAACATGGCATACAGCTGCTCTCGACGCAGAACCTCCAGCAGCACCCTGAGATGCTCCTCATGCTGCTCCCGAGTCTTGGAATATACCAAGATATCGTCTATAAACACAATGATCGAGCGATCGAGTATCGGTCTGCAGACTCGATTCATCAAATCCATAAACACTGCCGGAGCGTTGGTGAGCCCAAACGGCATCACCACGAACTCGTAATGACCATAACGAGTCCGAAACGCAGTCTTCTCCACGTCTTCCTCCCTCACCCTAACCTGGTGATATCCGGATCTCAAATCGATCTTGGAAAACCAAGATGCACCCTACAGCTGATCGAGTAGATCATCTATCCTCGGGAGTGGGTAGCGGTTCTTCACTGTTAACTAATTAACTCCCAATAGTCAATGCACATCCTGTGCGAACCGTCCTTCTTCCTGACGAAAAGGATCGGTGCTCCCCAGGGTGAACTACTCGGACGAATAAACTGCTTACCCAGCAGCTCCTGCACTGAGATGATAGCTCATGCATCTCAGGCGGTGCCAGCCGGTATGGTGCCCTAGCGATAGGGGCCGCACCCTGCACTAGGTCAATCATGAACTCAAGCTGCCTCTCCAGAGGCACTCCGGGTAACTCCCCCGGAAACACGTCAGCAAACTCTCTAACTACTGGGACCTCCGAAACCGAGGGTTGATCCCTAACCCGCGTATCCAACACGTACGCTAAATAACTGGCACACCCATGTTAAATATACTGTCGAGCCCTAGCTGCCAAACAAAACCCTGATCCCATCCTGGTGCCTTCGCCATATACCACCAGTTGTCCACCACTTGGGGTTCGAACCACCACTCGTTGTCCTTCACAGTCGATCATGGCGCGAAATCGACTGAGCCAATCCATCCCTATGATCACACATACTTCCCCCATGGGAATTGGAATCAAATCTATCGGGAAGGACACCCCGAAGATCTCGAACTCACCTCCCCGACAGATCGAAGAAGTAGAGACCTCGTGCTCATTGGCGATCGAAACCCGCAACGAACACTCAAGATCATCTACCGGCACACTAAACCGTCTACTGAAAGTCTGAGATACAAATGACCGACTCGCCCCTGAGTCGAATAAAACCAAAGCAGGCAAAGAGTTTATTAAAAACGTACCTAAACATAGGTACAACCAATAAGCATACACAGATAAAATACTGAAACAAAAAATAGAAACATACCAGCAACCACATTCGGTGCTGCCTTGGCCTCCTCGGCCGTGAGCTGGAAAGCGCGACCCTGAGCCATTGGAGGCTCCACTTTGACTGGCCTCCCATCCCCAATCCTCATAGTAGCTGGTGCGGAACCCTATGCTGGCTTGGTGGCAAGCTGCGGACAGTTGGTCTTCCCATGACCAACCTGATGACAATGATAACAAATCCTCGTATCTGCTGAAGGGGCGGACTGATGACAATCCCTGGCATAATGCCCCTCCTTGCCACATTTGTGGCACCCACCTCCTGCTCGACAAACCCCAAAATGACCCCTGCCACACTTTCCACACGTGCGGCTCTGCTGACTCCCAGCCCGAGTATCAGCGGTCTTAGACCGCTTAGTCGCCGGCTGAGATTGTGCCGGTGCCTGACGCTGCTCCTTCAGCTACAGCTCTAACTCCAATTCACGCCGCCTCGCGGCTTCCGGAAGATCCAAGAGGGTATCACAATGTTGTGTAGACACGATCTGCCGAATATCTGTTTTGAGCATACTCAGATAACGAGTCATCTGAGACTGCTCTGAAGCAAACTCCAGGCAAAACATCGCCCTCTCCGTGAACATACGGGTAATCTCCATCATAGATTCCCCATCCTGCCTCAAAGTCAAGAACTCCTGAGCAAGCCGCTCCCGCTCCACACGTGGAACGTAGCGGGTACGAAACATATCCCGGAACTGCTCTCAAGTAACAGCAGCTCGCTGATCATCAGTATACGACCCTGTCGTCAATCTCCACCAATCCTTTTCCCCGAGCCTTAGCAGGTTCAGGGCACACCTGACCTTCTGGTTAGTCGGGTACGAGCACGTGAAGAAACAACCCTCCACGTGAGACAACCACCTCATAGCCCTAATCACATCCTGTGTACCATCAAACGTCGGGGGCTTCGTGTTATCGAAGTCCCGGTACTGGAAAGCCCTGTCGGCTCCGCCTCCAACCCCTGCCGCGGTTATAGCCGATGTGACTGCAGCGGCCGCTGTCTTAGCTAGAGCAGCATATCGCTCATCAAAATACTTGACCATCGCAGTCTTAATCGACTCAAACATCTCCGGCAGTTGCGCTCGAAAGGCCGCAGTGACCTCATCGTGCAGAATCTCCCGGATCCTAGCATCCAACTCCTCTGTCCCTATCTGAACCAAAGGCTCAGGTGCTACCGGAACCTCTGACCCTCCGTCTCCCGACCCTGACCCTGATCCGGATCCCGATCCTGTTCCAGAACCAACAGCAAAATGTCGTGTCACCACCATACTGAAAGATACACTCAAGACATCAAATAAACAACATAATATCGGGGGACCAAGACCCACATAACCTAGGGGTTGTGACTTCCTTGCTACGCTTATGGGTCCTGTGCTTTCAGTAGTACGGGCCCATACTACCTTCCACACCTACCCATATTTGTCTCAAGTATCACCACAACACCCTAATACTATTGTCAACATAATATGCGCTCAACCCTCACTCCTAGGGGAGCATTACCAACCTCGCAACTGACCTCACTGCTCCCACAACTCACACATCCATGAAACTTCCATCAAACCCCTGTAGCGCTTGTGCATGCTAGTCGCACATAACACTGGACCCAATAGACTTTCAAATATCCAATCCTATCCGAAGACTGAATCCAACATTCTCAGGCTATTAGATCTTGATTACGTACAACCGTAATGCATACACTAACAACTACAGTAATGGTGTCAATTCCATATATGAGAAACCCTAGGCTAGTAGGCATCATATAATCAGGCAAGTCTATCATGCGATTCCTGAAGATACCTAGCCTAGCACTAGCATGCTGTTCTAACATATCATAATATCAAATAACTACATGGTATTTTGGGGTTTACTTACAGGCTCCGGCTGATCATACGCTCTACATCCTTCATCCTTTATTTAAAAAAAACATTTTAAAATTTTACTTTCCGAAAATCTCCATGATTTGAGATTGGATTCACACGAGTGCTCCTCCAATTCACTCAAACCAAGGCTTTGATACCAACTTGTAACATCCACAATGTAACATCCCAAAATTCAAGTCCAAAAATTTTGTTTTTGATTAATTAACTCATAAAACATTCACTAGAAAATATTGTATAAACACGTCATCTCATAAAATCAAGTATCATGTTTGAAACCCACAACATAAGCAAATATCACATACCATATAATACCATCGGTATCTTTCAACCGGTAATCGTCATCGGTATCTTTCAATCGGTAATCGTCATCGGTATCTTTCAACCGGTAATCATCATTGGAAGTATCTTTCAACCGGTAGTCATCATCGGTATCTTTCAACCGGTAACTGGGGACTATTCCACCCCTTACCACTAGCATAAAATAGCAAGATATAAGCATACAGTCAGGCATATCCGGGTACTAACCTACCCCTTGGTCCTAAGGACCACTATTAGGGAAACTATCCCTATCATGCACATAACACATCATACAGATACAACTCATACCCAAACACACACCAGACCAAGATAATTATCACAAAGACAATCATCTTCTAATACTCCTCATTGGTGGGCCAGCATTGTGGCCTTAGACCCACCCCTACTGGAAGGTAACTCACCTCAAAAGGCTGGCTGCTGAAAAGCTGATCCGCAAATGTCTGACAACTGCTCCGGTGATCCCCCGGCTATATTTCCATAAAACACTTAATCAGACATTGATACTATTCCCAGGGTAAAATGACTATTTTACCCCTAACTGATTCCAAACCAAAGTCAAGTCAAAGTCAAAGTCAACTTCCAGTTGACCCGACTAGCTGAGTTGGCTCGCCAACTCGTCGAGTCCATATCCAGTCGATTGTCTTTACTCCCGTCTCTACTCGTCGAGTTAGGCATTGACTCGACGAGTTCACTTCCTAACTGATACTCAATGGTCCTTCATCCAACTCGCCAAGTTTTATGAACAACTCGTCGAGTTAATCTTCGTCCGATGAACACGTTCTGTCCTCGACTCGCCGAGTTGATGAACAACTCGTCGAGTTCTATGAAGATTGCCTTGGACTCGCTAAGTTTGTTCATGCACTCTCCGAGTACCATGAATTTCCAAAACAATTCGCTTAGTCCAGAACGTTGGGTCACTCCCCGGGACTCCCTAAAACCTTTCCACACTCAACTGGTCCTTTTGACCCTCATAGATATGGGACAAAACCCTTGGACTCGCCGAGTCCAGGAATGGAATCGTCGAGTCGGTCACATCCCTTCCTTAAAACTTCAATTTCTGATGTACAACACTTGTCCAAAAGATAGATCCAAGCCCCTAAACTCGATCTAGCATGTAAAGTTACAAACTTTACGTGCATGCATGGGACTTTTGAGCTTAAAAGGCTCTAAAATGGTTCTTTTGTTGCATGAGGCCTTCCTTGGGTGCAAAAGCAACCCAAATCTGTCTTGTGACTTTAATATTGACATGATCCAGAAGCTCAAACTCCAAACATGTTTGCAAACATGGTTGGCCACCAAAAATGGCTTATAAAAGCCCTAAATCACCTCAAAGAGGGATCTAAAAAATGAATGAGCAAGGTTCAGACTTTATACCTTCTGTGGACTGAAAATGATGAACCAAACTCGAATCCTTCAGTCTCCTCTTGATCCTCCTATGCTCTTCCTTCCTCCTTGAGGTCAAAACTCACAAGAATCACTCAAAAGCCTTAGATTTTCTCAAGAACGGCTAGGGTTTGCTATGAGAAGTGTTTGGGAGCATAAAGGGGGAATGGAGGCTGCATAAGGCTGCTTAAATAGGGTGCAAACCCTCATATTACGGTTTTTATCCAAAAAGAGGCTACTCGCCGAGTCCGGGACCCGACTCGCTGAGTCCATCACTTAAATCCCGCGTCTCGTCCCGCTTCTACTCGGCGAGTTGGTCCTTCAACTCGCCGAGTCCAAGACCAAAAATGCAAAATAAATAAAGATTTAATAACAGAATACGTACCAAGAACCAGGTGCTACAAATCTCGCCCACTTATTTTAGACTCCGTCCTCGAAGTCTGCTGCTCGATCCTGGAACAGCTCAGGATAATGCTCCATCATCTCATCCATCGGCTCCCATGTCCATTCCGATCCCTACCGGTGCTGCCATTGCACCTTTACCAGCTCAACTCTCTTGTTCCTCAGATCCTTCGACTTCCGGTCAAGGATCGCTACAGGCCGCTCGATGTAATTCAGACTGTTATCAACCTGAATGTCCTCCTAAGGTACCACTGCTGAGTCATCCACCAGGCACTTCCGCAGCTGGGAGACGTGGAAAGTGTTGTGGATCTGACTGAGTTCGGCTGGCAGATCCAGCCGGTATGCCACCTTGCCCATCCGGGCTACAACCCTAAACGGTCCAATATACCTGGGACCCAACTTACCCCGTTTCCTGAATCGTATGAGGCCCTTCCAAGGAGACACCTTCAGAAGAACCATATCCCAGACCTGAAATTCCAGGTCTGATCGACATCTATCGCCATAACTTTTCTGCCGACTCTGAGCAGTTTGAAGTCTGCTCCTGACCTGTTAAATCTTCTCTGTCGTCTTGAGCACTACTTCGGTGCTCCCCATGACCCTCTGGCCAACTTCGCCCCATCATATTGGGGTCCTGCACCTCCTCCCATACAACAACTCAAAGGGAAGACGGTCGATACTCGCATGATAGCTATTATTATACGAGAACTCCGCCAACGGAAGGTAGGTATCCCAGCTACCTCCAAAGTCTAAGACACATGCCCGCAGCATGTCCTCCAGAGTCTGGATGGTCCGCTCGCTCTGGCCATCCGTCTGCGGGTGAAAGGCGGTGTTGAAATGCAGACGAGTACCCAACTCGTCGTGGAATTTCTTCCAAAACCTAGAAGTGAACCGCACATCCCTATCCGATATCACCGAGACTGGCACTCCGTGTCATGCCACAACTTCCCTGATATAGATTTCGGTCAATTTCTCGGCTGAAATGCTCTCTTGAATCGGGATAAAGTGGGCGCTCTTAGTCAATCGATCGACGATGACCCAGATCGAATCTACTCCTCGTGCGGTCCTGGGAAGCTTGGTGATAAAATCCATCGTGATGTCTTCCCATTTCCACAGCGGAATATCCAATGGCTGCATCTTTCCATGTGGTCTTTGATGTTCGGCCTTGACCTTCCTGCAGGTTAAACACCGCTCCACGAACCATGCCACATCCCGCTTCATACAGGGCCACCAATAGTCCAGACGTAGATCCCTATACATCTTCGTCGCTCCGGAATGGATGGAGAACCGGGATTTGTGCGCCTCCTCCATCAGGACCTGGTGCACGCCTCCATGATAAAGGACCCACACCCTACGGTGAAGAGTCAACAACCCTCGGCTATCATAGTCGAAGGAGGAAACCTGCCCCACAATCCGCTCACTCTTCTGATGTTCCCCCTTCATAGCTTCCTGTTGAGCCTCCCGGATCCGCTCTAGAAGCAGAGTCACCACTCTCATCCTCAGACAAATATCCCTGATCGGCGCTGCCTTGCGGCTAAGCACATCGGCCATGACATTGGCCTTCCCTGGATGGTAGAGGATCTCACAATCATAATCCTTTACCACATCAAGCCACCGACGCTGCCTCATATTCAGATTTGGCTGGTCCATAAGATACCTCAAACTCTTGTGGTTCGTGTAAATCGTACAACAAACCCCATAGAGGTAATGACGCCAAATCTTGAGGGCGAATACAACAGCCCCAACTCCAAATCATGCGTTGGGTAGTTCGCCTCGTGAGGTTTCAACTGTCTCGACGCGTAAGCGATGACATGCCTTCTCTGCATCAATACTGCGCCCAAACCTGCGATGGATGCATCGCAATACACAACAAAACCCTACATGCCCTCTGGCAAGGCTAAGATTGGCGCCTCGCACAATTTCTGCCTCAGTGCCTCGAACGCGGCCTGCTACTCAGGCCCCCAGCGATACACCACCGACTTCTTAGTCAGTCGGGTGAGCGGAACTGTTATCTTGGAGAAGTCCTAAATGAATCTCCGATAGTAGCCTACCAATCCCAAACAGCTCCGAATCTCAGATGGAGACCTCGGAACCTCCCAACTCATCACGGCCTCCACTTTGACCGGATCTACCGAAATCCCATTTTGGTTGACAAGGTGCCCAAGAAACTGCACCTCGTGCAACTAGAACTCACACTTGGAGAACTTAGCATACAAGTTCTACCTCCTCAAAGTCTCTAGAACCTCCCGCAGATGCTCCTCATGTTGCTCTCACGTCTTGCAGTAAACCAAGATATCATCAATAAATACTATCACAGACCTGTCTAACATCGGTCTGCACATGCGGTTCATGAGGTCCATGAACGCGGCAGGAGCATTGGTGAGCCCGAAAGGCATCACCACAAACTCATAGTGGCCATAACACATCCGAAACGCAGTCTTCTGCACATCCTCCTCTCTGACCCTCATCTGGTGATACCCTGAATGCAAATCAATCTTGGAGAACCGAGATGCTCCCTGTAGCTGGTCAAAGAGGTCATCAATCCTCGGGAGTGGGTAGCGGTTCTTCACCGTTACCTTATTCAGCTCCCGATAATATATACACATCCGATGCGACCCGTCCTTCTTCTTCACAAACAAAATCGGGGATCCCCAAGGTGAACTGCTCGGTCTAATGAAACCCTTGTCTAACAGCTCCTGCAGCTATGTAGACAACTCTTGCATCTCGGGAGGAGCCAGCCGATACGGTTCCTTAGCTATCGGAGCCGCACCAGGTACTAGGTCGATCCTGAACTCCACCTGTCGCTCCGGAGGTATCCCAGGCAACTCCTCGGGGAATACATCCGCGAACTCTCGTACTGTGGGCACATCGTCCACCGTCGCCCTACCCATTTCCCGAGTATCCATAACATACGCAACATAACCTGTGCAACCCTGTTGCAGGTAACGTCTAAGCTCTTGCTGCCGAACAAAAAGCTGGTCCTCGCTGCGGCCTCTCACCCTGAATCACCAGCTCTCCCCCACTTGGGGTCCTGATTCGCACCAATTGCTGCGTGCAGTCAATCACAGCCCCATTGGGGATTCGCCAGTCCATACCAATAATAACCTTGTTCCCTCGCAAAGGTATGGGAACCAGATCCACCAGGTAGCGCTCCTTGAATAATCTCACCACATAATCTCGAAATACCGTCGATGCTCGCACCGATCGGTCATCTACAATCTCTACCTCTAGAGGGCAATCCAACATGCCCGAAGACTCGGAAAATCTCTTGTTGAGTGCAAGAGACACAAACGATCGGGTAGCACCCGAATCAAACAACACCAGAACTGGGATGCCGTTCACATGGAACGATCCTAGACAGAGCACATATCAATAACACAAACATCTAAAAAAGATCAGAGGGAAAGAATCATACCCGTCACCACATCAGGTGCAGCGCGTGCCTCCTCGGTTGTCAGATGAAATGCTCGGCTCCGCACCACTGGAGCCTCTGCCTTGACCTTCCGACCATCTGTAACCCGTGCCGTTGCTGAGACCGGCGCCGCTACTGGCACTGCTGTCAATCTCGGGAAATTGGCCTTCTTCTAGCCCCTCTGATTGCAATGGAAGCAAATCAGGTCTGTCATCTGTACCGCGAGGGCGGGGGCAGTACAATCCCTAGCAAAATGCCCCACCTTGCCACACTTATAGCAGCCCGAACCCGGCCCAGTGCGACGAGCTCCCTCGTGTGACCGACCGCATTTCCCATAGCGGTCCCGTCCTGCCTAGCCTTTCGGCCTACCACCAGATCACTTGGGCTTCTTCCCCGAAGCCCCAGTCGTCAGCCCCTCCACTGCCTTCCTCTTCTGGACGTGCTCTAGATCAATCTCCCTCTCCCTAGCCCTGGAAATCATGGAATCCAAGGTAGGGCAAGCTGAAAAACTAACATGCTCCCGAATGTCATCTCGTAGCATGTCGTGGTAGCGGGTCCTCCTCATATCCTCATCTCCCGCATACTGGGGCACCAGCAATGCCCTCTCCCGGAACTTGGCGGTGATCTCCGCCATAGTCTTCGTAGTATGCCTCATATCCAAGAACTCCCTGACCAAACGCTGAAGCTCCACAGCTAGCGCAAACTCAACCCTGAATCTGGTCATAAAGTCTGACCATGTCATAGCCTAAATAGTCAAGGCTCCCAATGAGTCACCAACAGACTCCCACCAATCTCTAGCCCTGTCTCGCAAGCATCCTGCTACATATCTCACCTTCGACCCCTCTGGGAAAAAGCTCGTTAGCTGCGCAGACTCAATGTCTGCGATCCATCTCCTAGCGGCAATAGTGTCTTTCACCCCATGGAAATCTGATGCACCACTCCCTCGAAAGTCCTTAAAGGACAGTGTGCGCGTACCCACCTGGCTAGACGCCATATCACTCCTGAAGGTTCGGAGGCGATCCTCCATCAGCTCAACAATCCCTTCCTTGATTGACCCAAAAATGATAGGGGTCGACTCAAGGATGCCTCTCGTGATCTCAGACGCGATGAACTCGCGTAGCCCGTCATCAACCTGCTCGGATCCCGAACCCAAGCCTAATCCTGATCCTGATCCGGAACCTCCTGCTCCACGTCGTGTGGTCACCATGCTGAAAATACATGCATAAAAGTCAGGATCATACATATACTTGAGAGATCTAACACACTCTCCAAGGTTCCCGATTTCATCTAGGCCCTCCTTGATTCGAGTACATGTCTTCTGCTTTGAGTAGTACGGGTCCATACTACCGTCCACATCTACCCATGCTTTCCTCAAGGATTGCTTCGAATTCACCAAGTCCCTTTTACCGATACCCTTTCCACTAACCTCATCCTAGGCTCCCCTAGGGCACTCTCCGACCTACCCTCCGCCATCAACTACACTAGGAGTCCCCACCACCTCCCCCTAACTAGCTTACGGATACCGTCACATATCCGTTCATTAGTTAGTCGAAGATGGCCAGAACCCCCATATTACAAAGCAAGCAGCATTCATGCATCGAGTAACCAAATCGGGCATAACCTATACAGACCATCCTACTGCTGACTAAACAGCCCTAGCATACAGCTCATACAACGACATATAATGCATCCTCCTAGATCCTTAGTCCTGTTCTATCATGCAATTCTGAATCAAAGCCATATAGCATAACATAACAAGTATGGGTATCTTGGGGAAAACTTACTTGAGCCCGGCCGGTCGCATGCATCACACACCTTGTCTCTCTTAAAATCCTTTCGTTTAGATTTTTAGAAACCATTATATTGTAAAAATCTTTTAGCCCCTCAGTTTGAGTCCAGACACCCCCGAGGGTGTGTCCGAATCCCTCATACCAGGGCTCCGATACCAACTTGTAACATCCCAAAATTCAAGTCCAAAAATTTTGTTTTTGATTAATTAACTCATAAAACATTCACTAGAAAATATTGTATAAACATGTCATCTCAAAAAATCAAGTATCATGTTTGAAACCCACAACATAAACAAATATCATATCAGAGTACAATTCAGAAACCACCGTGCGGAAAATCAAATGTGTGTGTGTGATGCCATGCTACGCCGCCGGCTCCTTCCCCTTAGACGAAGAGGTACCTGAAACCAAAACTGAAACCGTAAGCACAAAGCTTAGTGAGTTCCCCCATCATACCACATACCATATAATACCATCGGTATCTTTTAACCGGTAATCAACATCGGTATCTTTCAACCGGTAATCGTCATCGGTATCTTTCAACCGGTAATCATCATCGGAAGTATCTTTCAACTGCTAGTCATCATCGGTATCTTTCAATCGGTAACTGGGGACTATTCCACCCCTTACCACTAGCATACAATAGCAAGATATAAGCATACAGTCAGGCATATCCGGGTACTGACCTACCCCTTGGTCCTAAGGACCACTATCAGGGAAACTATCCCTATCAAGAACGTAACACATCATACAGATACAACTCATACCCAAACACACACCAGACCAAGATAATTATCACAAAGACAATCATCTTCTAATACTCCTCATTGGTGGGCCGGCATTGTGGCCTTAGACCCACCCCTACTGGAAGGTAACTCACCTCAAAAGGATGGCTGTTGAAAATCTGATCCGTAAATGTCTGACAACTGCTCCGGTGATCCTCCGGCTATACTTCCATAAAACACTTAATCAGACATTGATACTATTCCCAGGGTAAAATGACTATTTTACCCCTGACCGATTCCAAACCAAAGTCAAGTCAAAGTGAAAGTCAACTTCCAGTTGACCCGACTCGCCGAGTTGGCTCGCCAACTCGTCGAGTCCATATCCAGTCGATTGTCTTTACTCCCGTCTCTACTCGTCGAGTTAGGCATTGACTCGACAAGTTCACTTCCTAACTGATACTCAATGGTCCTTCATCCAACTCGCCGAGTTGTATGAACAACTCGTCGAGTTAATCTTCGTCCGATGAACACATTCTGTCCTCGACTCGCCGAGTTGATGAACAACTCGTCGAGTTCTATGAAGATTGCCTTGGACTCGCCGAGTCCGTTCATGCACTCGCTGAGTACCATGAATTTCCAGAACAATTCGCATAGTCCAGAACGTTGGGTCACTCCCCGGGACTCCCTAAAACCTTTCCACACTCAACTGGTCCTTTTGACCCTCACAGATATGGGACAGAACCCTTGGACTTGCCGAGTCCAGGAATGGACTCGTCGAGTCGGTCACATCCCCTCCTTAAAACTTCGATTTATGATGTACAACACTTGTCCAAAAGATAGATCCAAGCCCCTAAACTCGATCTAGCACGTAAAGTTACAAACTTTACGTGCATGCATGGGACTTTTGAGCTTAAAAGGCTCTAAAATGGTTCTTTTGTTGCATGAGGCCTTCCTTGGGTGCAAAAGCAACCTAAATCTGTCTTGTGACTCTAATATTGACATGATCCAGAAGCTCAAACCCCAACCATGTTTGCAAACATGGTTGGCCACCAAAAATGGCTTATAAAAGCCCTAAATCACCTCAAAGAGGGATCTAACAATTGAATGAGCAAGGTTCAGACTTTATACCTTCTGTGGACTAAAAATGATGAACCAAACTCGAATCCTTCAGTCTCCCCTTGATCCTCCTATGCTCTTCCTTCCTCCTTGAGGTCAAAACTCACAAGAATCACTCAAAAGCCTTAGATTTTCTCAAGAACGGCTAGGGTTTGCTATGAGAAGTATTTGGGAGCATAAAGGGGGAATGGAGGTTGCATAAGGATGCTTAAATAGGGTGCAAACCCTCATATTAGGGTTTTTATCCAAAAAGAGGCTACTCGTCGAGTCCGGGACCCGACTCGCCGAGTCCATCACTTAAATCTCGCGTCTCGTCCCGCTTCTACTCGGCGAGTTGGTCCTTCAACTTGCCGAGTCCAAGACCAAAAATGCAAAATAAATATAGATTTAATAATAGAATACGTACCAGGAACCAGGTGCTACACATAAATTTTACATCAAATTTAAACTTTTCCAATAACAATTCAAACCCAAATAGTGGTTGTTTACAAATTGTTTTCAAATCATTATTCATCAGAGTGTCCCAAAAACAGATCGTAAGGATGAGGAGCAGTACGGTGACATCTTCGCCTTGCCACGATCTCCTGAAGTACCTGAAACAACAACTGAAAACTGTAATCCCATGGACTTAGTGAGCTACCCCCAAAATACCAACACCACACTGATAATATCAAATCAGTAATAATCAATCAATCAATATGAATACTGGGCCATCGGCCCGAATGGACCACCCTACAGGGCCTACAGTCTAACTGAATCTATACCGAGCCTTCGGCATGAATGGACCGGGACGTGGGCCCATAGTCTCCCCGGACCGCTCATAGGGTATGTTGGCCTTCTGCACAAAGCAAGATCGCTTCAACCCAACCAACGACAAATAATCATGTGTACATAATTAACATATATTGGCATTTATAGACATCAAACATATTTATCTTACGGATCATCAATCATGGAAATCTCTCATAACTAGAGCACAGGCCTAGCAAGCCACTAACATACCAATCCCTAAGGATCATAAAACATAATATATTGTATATCCTGATTCCAATCTATCATATCATAATCGCATACATCATATCATAACCATAACAACTAAGGGCCGGCCTTGGTGCCTTAGACCCTTCTGATACAGTGAGGATAACTCACCTCGCAGATGTCAACTCGATAGATAAATCCCAACTCTCTGATCACTCGCCAAAGAGTCCTCCACCTATTACCATAGTACGAGCATACTCATAAATCCTCAACCTCACAAGTACTCCATAAACAAACCAGTCAACCCCAAGTCAAAGTCAAATTCCTCAGTCAAGGTCAACAGTCCCTGTTGACCTTAACTCGCCGAGTACCCTTGGCTACTCGCGGAGTTCTTTGAAGTTCTTTCCCACCCTCCGAGTCATCTGGTGACTCGTCGAGTTCTCATGATTTTCGATCGAAACCCTAAGTCCACCCGTCGCGTTTCCTTCTTGCAACACGCCGGCTACACACGCATTCATAACTTGGGGAAAACTCATCCGAATCGCCGAGTTGTTCATACAACTCGTCAAGTCTAAGGCAATCTTCATCGAACTCGCCGAGTTGTTCATCACCTCGTCGATTTCAATGTCCATCTTCATATGACTCGCCGAGTCAACCTTGCGACTCGCCGAGTTCCTTCAGTCCTTAATCCATACATAGTTATTTAAGCCATGTAATGGCTCCAAATTACATATCCAAGCTTCTAGGACATGCTTTTCACGTAAAGTTGCAAACTTTATGTGCATGGATGACTAAAAAGGCTCTTAATGCCAAATCTAAGCTCTTAATGGGGTTTCATGCACAAAGAGGGCCTCAACCACGACCAAAACAGAAACTTTGTGATTCTAGAACTTGAGAAGGGTCCAGATCTGAAGTTACAACTTCAGATCTAGCCCATAGCTCACCAATATGACTCCCAAAAATCCATAAAACCCTAAAACTCAACCACAAAGAGATCTAATCTAGAAGAAAAGGGGAGTAAAGATTGCAACTTGATACCTCCAAAAGATGCTAGATGAGGTAAGTTATGTTTCCCACACCTTCCTTGCCTCAACTGCTTTGCTCTTCAAGCTCTTCCCTTCAAGCCAATCTTATTTCCAAGGTCTAAAACACACCACAAGGAGTACCACACGAATTAGGTTTTCACTGAGCTCTCAAAGACTGTAAGGACGCCAAAGGAGGCTGAGGCTTCCTTAAATAGGGTGCAAAACCCCGAGATTTAGGGTTTCCTCTGCCAGCTCTTACCCGTCGATTCCCTCCCTGGACTCGACCAGTAGGTCACTTAACACGCGATCTCACCCCGCTGCTACTCGACGAGTAGGACTTAAAACCAAAGAACCTTTTATTTAAATCCATACTTGAGAATCGGGGCGTTACAACATAGGTGCTTGATTTCGACGGAAATATGTTCCAGAGGCTCACAAACAGCCGTAAATGACGATTTATGGTGTTTTTCGGATGAAAGGAAGGGCTTTTGGTGTTTACAGTCAAGAAAGTTAGAGAGAGAAAAAGGGTGTTTCTGGCCAAGAAGGTTCAAATGAGGGTGGGGGCCTTGTATTTATAGGCTGGAGGTATGGTCGGTGATGGGGTCCACCTGGCACTGACCGCAAACGGGTTTATGGTCGTACACGAGTTTACGGCCGTAAACTCGTCCTGGCCGAGAACATGGTGTTTTCGAGTAAAGTTCAAGTTTTCGTGTGATTTCCGGTTTATTTCCGACTCGTATAAAATACATATTATTTATTTAAACGTAAAAATCTTTCCGCAAACTGAGGATTTTGACGAAATTTGATAAAATTCAAAATTTATTAACGGAAATCGGGTAAAGATAACGGAAAAAGTTTTGGGTTGTCACATTATCCCCCCGTTAGAGGGAATTTCGTCCCCAAATTTGAATGTAGAACACAAATCATGGATTTGTAAAGAGATGTGGATACTTATGTTTCATTGAATCCTCATGCTCCCAAGTGTATTCAGGTCCCCGCTTGCCATTCCAACGAACCTTCACTATCGGGATGCGACTTTGTTTCGTTCGTTTGATCTCTCTGTCCATGATTTCGACCGGTTCTTTCATGAAGTAGAGGTTCTCATTGATTTCAATCTCATCGAGAGGGATCGTAAGGGTTTTGTCGAATAAACACTTCTTAAGGTTCGAGACATGGAAGACGGGATGGATGTTACTAAGCTCTTGAGGTAAGCGGAGTTTGTACACCACAGGAGCGATCCTAGCAAGGATCTCGAATGGTCCTATGTATCTCGGGTTCAGCTTTCCACGCCTTCCAAAGCGTATCATGCCTTTCTAGGGTCAGACCTTCATCAGAACACGGTCTCCAACCTGGAACTCCAAGGGTTTTCGTCGTTTATCGGCGTAGCTCTTTTTTCTGTCTCGTGAGGCATTTAGTCGGTCTCGGATTTTTATGATCTTTTATGTAGTTTCACGAATGATTTTTCCGGACCAGTGAGAGTGTTGTCAGGGACTTGTCCCTTGGCTAGCTGTGTGTCGCCCACCTCAGCCCAACACAGAGGGGATATGCACTTACGACCATATAGGGCTTCAAAAGGCGCAGCCTTGATGCTGGTATGATAACTATTGTTGTAGGAGAACTCAACCAAGGGAAAATGGGTTTCCCACGACTTACCGAAGTCGATGACACATGCTCTCAACATGTCTTCCAAGGTCTGGATGGTTCTCTCACTCTACCCATCTATCTGAGGTTGGTAAGCTGTGCTTATATCCAACTTAGTTCCAAGAGCTTTCTATAGGGACTGCCAAAATCACGAGGTAAACCTGCTATCTCGATCGGATATAATGGACACAGGCACACCATGCAGTCAAACTATCTCTTGGATGTAGATTCGCGTGAGTCTCTCCATTTTGAAAGTTTCCTTAATTGGTAGGAAGTTAGCGGATTTTGTCAATCGGTCGACTATTACCCAGATAGTGTTGTCCCACTCAGAGATTTGGGTAATTTTGTGATGAAATCCATGGTAATCCTCTCCCACTTCCACTCAGGTATTTCCGGATGCTGAAGCAAACCTGAGGGTTTCTGATATTCGACCTTCGCCTTGACACAAGTCGGACACTTGCCCACGAAGGTAACGATCTCCACTTTCATGTTTGGCCACCAATATAGTTTCTTCAGGTCCAGATACATCTTATCTGAACATGGGTGAACGGAGTATCTAGTCTTCTGAGCTTCATTCATGACAACCTCCCTGTATCCTCCGAACTTTGGGTTCAGATCTGATCCATGAAATAGTAGACTCCGTCTCCCTTGATCTCTAGGTTCTTTTCCATTCATCTCAAGGCTTCACCCGACATGTTCTCTGGTTTTAAGGCTTCCAGCTGAGCCTCTCTGATTTGTGCAGATAAGTGGGAGTGAATGGTCATGGTTAGTGCTTTCACTTTCCGACCTAAGCATTTCTTCCAGCTAAGGGCATCTGCCACCATATTGGCCTTGTCGGGATTGTAATGAATTTCGCACTCATAATCACTCAGTAGTTCTACCCATCTCCATTGTCTCATGTTCAGCTCCTTCTGGTCGAAAATGTGCTACAGGCTTTTATGGTCAGTGAAGATAGTGCACTTAGTTCCGTAGAGATAATGTCTCCATATCTTTAATGCAAAGACCACTGCTCCCAACTCTAAATCATGAGTTGTATAGTTGACTTTGTGTGCTTTCAGCTGTCTTGAGGCATAGGCGATAACCTTTCCTCATTGCATGAGCACACACTTAAGCCCTGATTGGATGCATCACTGTATACAATGAAGTCCTCTGTCCCTTCGGGCAGAGATAGGATAGGTGCGCTGCATAGGGCTTGCTTCAATGTTCGGAACGCAGTGTCTTGCTTTTCACTCCAACAAAAAGGTAAGCCTTTCTGATTCAAAGTGGTTAAGGGTTTGGCAATCCTAGAGAAATTCTGGATAAACCTGCGATAATAGCTGACAATGCCCAAAAATTGACAGATTTACGTGGGCGTCTTCGGTGCTGACCAATTCTCAATCGCCTTGATCTTGGAAGGATCCACGTGTATGTCTTCCCTGCTTACAACGTGACCAAGGAAAGTTACTTTTCATATCCAGAATTCGCACTTGGAGAATTTCGCATATAGCTTCTCCGCTCTTAGAGTTTCCAGCACTATCCTCAAGTGTTGCATGTGATCTTCTTCGCTTCTGGAATAGAAAAGTCTAGCGTCGATGAACACGATTACAAACTTGTCTAGGAAAGGGCGGCACACCCGATTCATCAGGTCCATGAATACCGCTGGTGCGTTGGTTAGACTGAAGGGTATTACTACAAACTCGTAGTGACCATATCGAGTCCGAAATGTTGTCTTAGGAGCATCACTCTAGTGGACTCGCAGCTGATGGTACCCTAATCTAAGGTCTATTTTGGAGAAGTAGCTGGCTCCTTGAAATTGGTCAAAGAGTTCGTCGATCCGAGGAAGTGGATAACGGTTTTTTACGGTGAGCTTGTTCAGTTCGCGGTAGTCAATTCACATCCGAAAAGATCCATCTTTCTTTTTCACAAATAAAACCGGGGCTCCCTAAGGTGAGGAACTCGGTCTGATGAATCCTTTGTTAAGGAGATCATTGAGCTGGCTGGATAACTCTTGCATTTCTGTTGGCGCTAGACGGTATGGGGATTTAGCTACAGGGGTAGCTTCGGGGATTAAGTCGATGAGAAATTCGACTTGGCGCTCGAGAGGGATTCCCAGAAGCTCTTCGGGAAAGACATCAGGAAAATTGTAGACTTCGGGGATGCTCTCGAGGGCTTTAACTTCCTCTTTTTCGTTAATGACGTGAGCTAGGAATGCATGGTACTCCTTTCGCAGAAATTTTTGAGCTTTGATGCACGAAATGATTCGGAGGTTCGAGATGAGTTTATCGCCATAAATCATGAGGTTGTCACCAAAGGGAAGATTGAGATGAATAGCTTTTTCGTAACAAAGGATATTGGGGCTCAACCAATCCATGTCGATGATGACGTCGAAGCTTTTTATGGAAACTGGCATAAGATCGATTAGAAAGGAATGGTCGTTTAGGGTAAGGGTACAGCCGATGACTATGTCGTTAGTGCTCTCTTTCTTTCAGTTAGCCATTTCGATGGTAAATGTTTCGGTTAAAGGTTGGGGTTTATGTTTGAGAAGGTGATTGAATGCATGACTAACAAAACTTCTCTCTGCACCAGAATCAAAAAGAATGCATGCATAAGAGTTGTCAAGGAAGAACGTACCCGAAACGACTGTGGGATCTGCAATTGCTTCCTCCTGGCCCATTGCTAGAACCCTCCCAATGTTGCCAGTTAATTGTTGCCTTGGGGAAATTTCTCTTGTAATGCCCGACTTCTCCATAACCATAGCAAGCTTGACCGACACCCGCTCCAGATGCCTGTTTGGTTGGTTGGACTTGTGTCTTGTAGCCTCGAGCTGTGTAACCCTTCTTTCCACAGTTGTTGCGGAGCATTTCACGGCATGAGGTGGGATTATGATGGTAATTGCACTTGTCGCACCGAGGAAGGGTACTAGCATATCCACTGGTAGGTGCTTGAGTGGCAGGAGCAACAGGAGGAGTAGTAGCAGCGTGAACTGCCACCGTTTGTTGTTTCTTTGAGGGCTCTTGCGAAGGCTGGCCCTTTCGCTGCTTCCAGAACTTTCTTTTCCCACCGCTCACCTTTGCTGGTTCGGGAGCGGCTGTCACTTTATCAAGATCAACTATGTGATCTATGAGAGTCTGCGCTAGGCACTTGGCGCTGTCAAAAGTGGTTGGCCTAGCGGCCAAGACATTTCCTTGAGTTGGGGGCGTCAATCCCAAAATGTACATTTCTACATTTTTTCTTTCCGGGGTGACCATTCCCGGACATAGGATAGCCAGATCGCCGAATCTAGCTGTGTAGGAGGCTATATCAGAACCCTTCATCTTCAAGTTCCAAAGTTCGTGCTCTAGTTTCTGCATCTCCCCCCCTTGGGCAGTACTCCGCGAGCATAAGTTCTTTCAAACTTTCCCAACCCATAGCATTCGCCACTGGCAGGGTTAGGGATTTGACCTGCCCATTCCACCAGGTCAGTGCTCTTTCTGTGAAGGTGCAAGCAGCGAACTTCACCTTGCTTGCCTCTGAGCATGCACAGATCTCGAATACCGATTCGATCTTCTCGATCCATCGAGTTAAGGCAATGACACCTCCATTGCCGTCAAAGGATCTAGGCTTTGCGTTCATAAAGTCCTTGTAAGAACACTCCTTATGATGTCCCTGACTACCTTCCAGATTGAGGGGATGGGCACCACTTCCTAACCCGCTAGAGACACCAAAATTTATCTGTGACATTGCGGTAGCCACAGCGGTAGTAACCGCTGCCTGAAACATGGCAGGATCGAACTGAGGAGGTGGTGGAGCTGGATCTGTTGGAGGATTGTTGTTCTTTTTGTTGGGTCTTTTCTTTGGAGGCATCTTGTTCTAAAAATAATCAGGAAAAAGAGAATGATAAGTCCTCTGGAATTGAATCAAGAGATATGAAGCAAGATATATCTCAACCTGATGGATAGAGTGTTCTACTAAGCGATAAACAAGAAAGAGTTACTAATACAAGTAAACTATCGCTAGAAGGAATGAGTAGCAACACTTGGAAATGAATTTCTGCAATGAATTTGACTCTAGTTAAAATACTCCTATAGTATTTTTAAGTTTCATGGTTTGTTCTATTAGTATCTTGTTATACGAATAATTTGGTAAGTTTTAGGTCTGCTGCAACATCACAATCACTCCCAAGCACATGTTGGTCATGTCTCAAATAAATATAGTTGATCAAGCTATATTGACCCTAGACATGATTACATAACTGCCCAGGTTTAACCACAGTGTCCAACATCCAATTACTTTCGTTTTGTTCTACTCATGATATTGTTTCTAGTATGTATGTATACTTGTATACTTCTTGTAAAATACTTATATTTTAAAGTATACTTTTAGTTAAGAGCACTTCAGCCCCTTAATGTTTATAGTTGTATACCATGTAAGGTTCGGTATACTTAGTTCACTATAAACAATGGCTCTGATACCAATGTGTCACACCCCCGAACCGTAAAACAAACGGCGGAAACGTTCGGAGGTGGATGACGTCATGCGTAGTATCACAACAATTGCATCATAGTAATCAAAGTAAACACAACCATTATATTGCATATGAATATTTACATCTGTTTGAAAAAAAAACATAGTTTGTATACATCAGAATGAGACAAAAGTAAAAGACGAGACTCCAATATGCTTCGTCTTCTCCAAAAGCTAGCAAGGGTACCTGTCTATTGTCGTCCTGAGAATACAAGCGGTTTTGAAAACATATCAGCATAAAGCTGGTGAGTTCATAAGCATGTTTTTGTAATGAAAACTAGTTACTGAATTTGTATAAATAATTCATTTTTTTTTATATGTAAACATCGTTTGTATCGAAAACTTGGCTACCACTAGTAGATAAAGTACGTTCTGTTTGAAAACCCTGGCTACCACCAGTATGTAAAATATGTTCTTTTTTTCTGGAAAATCCCTTATTTTCCTTGGTATGCAGGTGTTAGTTGCTTTAATGGTTTCGAAATCATAAGGCATAAGTAACGTACTTATTTTATTAAAGCAATTATTTATGATAGGTATATTATTACGTAAAAGAGTCGTACGATTGGTGAGTTTTATGACCATACTTAAACTTGACACGGCGTGAAACGGACTCCGAAATCCTTTATGACATTTGTCACCCATAGACCTGCCAGTCCGACTGTAGCTAGCAGCCAGGTGCAGATTAGTCATTCTCGTATAGATCTATACACAAAAGCCACACTTTCCCTCCAGAAAATTTTGGTTCATAAGGATAGTCCTCCACTTAGGTTATGTTGTAAGCGCCCAAGGACGTGTCTCCCATTTAGGTTGACGACATTACGAGTAATAATATATAAATGTAGTGATCGTTCGTATGAAAACTCGATGTATGTTTTGTTGAGTAAAAATAATTATACTGAAATACTTATTCACTGTTGTACTCTCATAGTAGTGTATGATATAAACTAAATCTGTCATAGTTTATGCATTCAATCGTGCAAGTAGTTTGTATCTGTAAAACCGGTAATGAAATCCCCATACTATACCCATTTTAGTTTGATTGAAATGTTATGTTCGTGAAATGTTTGGAAAACTATGCAATTAAATTTAGAAAACGTCCCTTATGCTCCACATAGTACAAATGGGTTTAGGTATCTAAATACTTTGTAAAACAATTGATTTGTGTAATTGCATAAGTTTGTCTTGTTGAAAGCTTTCGTGTTTGGCTTGTATTCCCCCTCTAAAAATGTTTAAAATCATAAAAGCGTAGGGGCATGAACTTACAGTTTGTTGGATGCAAAGGATTGAACTGGAAGATCCTTGAGTCGACACATGTGGCACTTAACGAAATCCTAATATCAATAAATACATATACGTATCTAAATAAGCGATTTCGTAAGATAAAGTGTTAGATAAACACTTTTTTTCGGTTAAGGAATGTTACCAGGACTTGGTTGAGTCGAGGGAACAGGATTTTCACCACTTAAGAGTTGTTTACAACCGTAAATGGGGGTTTACGGTCGTGAACTGGGTTTGCGGCCGTGAACAGGGTTTACGGCCGTGAACTCTCCGATGAAGGGTTTACAGCCTTTGAAGATCTGAAGGGTTTACAGCCGTAAAATCAAGAACATAGGTGCTTGATTTCGACGGAAATATGTTCCAAAGGCTCCCAAACGACCCTAAATGACGATTTCTGGTGTTTTTCGGATGAAAGGAAGGGATTTTGGTGTTTACGGTCAAGAAAGTTAGAGAGAGAAAAAGGGTGTTTCCGGCCAAGAAGGTTAAAATGAGGGTGGGGGTCTTGTATTTATAGGCTGGGGGTATGGTTGGTGGTGGGGTCCACGTGGCACTGACCGCAAACGGGTTACGGTCGTATACTCGTCCTGGCCGAGAACATGATGTTTTCGAGTAAAGTTCAGGTTTTCGCACGACTTCCAGTTTATTTCTGTGACAACCAGATATTTCGACTGTATGTAATGACCTAAAAAGTCAAGTATTGTAACCACTTTTGAAATTATGAAATTAACTTTGAAAATAAAATGTACAAAATTCTCTATTGGGTTACCTACTATGTTAGATATTATGTCAAGGTTTACAAAAATACTAAGAACACTAAAATCCGAGTTATAACGAAGAAGTTATGACCATTCTAAGATTTCCGACAAAACCGGCAACACCGATTAAACGAAAAACATGAAGTTTCAATACAATAGTTTTTAGCTTTAAGTATCTAAATGAAAGTTTTAGATATCATTAAACCATGAGCGTACATATAAAGAATGTCCAAATCTGACTTCGTATGAGGAAGTTATGATTTTTCCAAGATCCGGTTATAGCAGTAGACAGCTAAACTTCGAAATAGAGATCGAGATGGCCGAAACAACCTAAATGAGAATTGAAGGTCTCAACAATAGTAGCGCAACGGTAAAAAGTCTGAAGAAAACGGACATCGGATGAAGAAGTTATGGAATTTAAACGGACTTTTCCAAGTCTGGCATATTAAAAATAATATAATAAAAATGAAATCAAAACTAGCCAACGGAGTCTAAATGAGAGTTGTAGAGCCTTTTCACACCTACGCGTGCATATAAAGAACGTTGAAATCGGAACTCGTATGCAAAAGTTACGGAGTTTACAAGTTCGGGACACAAAATCCGAGGCTGACTCAGCCTCACGACGCGAGGGGACAATGCTCACGACGTGAGCTCGTGATTGATGTGTTCCAGAGTGTCAGCCACGTCCAATCTTCAAAGAGGATCAGGCTGACTAAGCCTCACGACGTGAGACACCCAAAACTCACGACTTGAGATCCCAAAACTCAGCCTATAAATAGAAATCGATGGTTTTGAGTTCTAGTGCTCAATTCTCTCTTCCCTTGTGCTGAAACTCTGCTTCTAAGCCCCCGAGACCCTCCTGAAGCCCCGTTTTCCACGTACAAGTCCCGAAGGAAGGTTTTGCATTCCCGAGATTCCCGAGATTCCCGAGAAAATCAACTCTTCCAAGTCGAAGTTCTGCTCGATTATCATCTCGCTTTCTCCAATCAATCAGGTGAGTTCATACCCCTATAATCTACATTTTTAAATGTTTTATAAATGCTTTTATATGCTTTTAAGGGGGGGAATACAAGTAAACACACGGTTAATATCGTGTGTTACACAAAAGTTTCATTATACACTTTTTATCAAGCGAATCATATGTGATTCATAACTACTATATGGAAACTTTCGTACGCAAAATATATGGCACTACAAAATTTATACTTTACATAACAAGTGAGCATTACACTAGGATTTACTATACGAACGAAACACAAACTTTGAAAAACTATAATACGTATAGTTTTCGAGAAAATCATGAACATTTACATACTAGGAACATTATATCAAAGAGATATTTTCATACACAAGAACAAATGGACATTTTCGTACGTAAATTTGTTTTATACTGAGTTTTGTGAGACATTTCACGTACTTTCGGGTATGCATTTTAAGTCTTGTATTATATACCATAATCCCTTGTAGGGGGAGCGTGATTCTTGTGTATAGATCTATATGGGATTGACAATCCCGCACCTAAGTTGTTAGCTACAGCTAGGCCGGCAGGCCTGGGGTGACAAACGTCATAACTTTCCAACGCTTGAAGAACGTTGTTATAGGCATCCTGGTCAAATAGCATGGTATTAAGACTCACATGGAGTATTAAAAACACATTGATTTACGGGGGTTTTCAAATGCCATAGCTAATTATACATAAACCTACTATTTTAGGAATGAAAAGCACTATTGCATTACAGTTTTGGAACAATTAAACTACCATCTACTATAATAGAAAATATGGGATTTTCTAGGAACATTTAAACATGTACAAACCATTTTCATTCTATTTCATACAACTATTGTCACTAATTACTTATGAACTCACCATCTTAAATGCTGATCTACTCTTTCAAATCTACTTGTATTTCTCAGGGATTCAGTAATACAGGTAAAACTACTGCTTTTGAAGAAGGGACGCTGCAACGTTAGTAAAATTTCATTTTGACATCATATTGTAATTTCTTTTGAAACAAGTACTTTTCTACAATGTAAAACTTTCGAATTATATATATGATGGTTGTGTTACTTTCTTTACTATGTATTTAACTGTTTCGATACTACATGAAGTCATCCGCTCTCGAACGATTCCGCCGTTCTGGTTTGGGGGTGTGACAGATTGGTATCAGAGCATTGTTTATAGTGAACTAAGTATATCGAACCACATAAGATATACAAACTATAAATGCATAAGGAACTAAAACTTTCTGACAAAACATTTTTACACCTAAAACCTCGTTTCATTTAATTTAGATTATTTTGGATCGAAAAAGTACAAATACTTGCATACAACAATATATTTTCATGGTTAGAACTATACAATAAGTATTGAGACAAGTTGGACACTACGATTAGGCCTCGAAATATGTAATCGGATTTGGGACGAATATAGCCTGATCAACTATATTTATCCGAGATTGGACTAACGTATGTCGAGGAATGGTCGTAGTGAGCAACAAGTCAAAACTAACCAAAATAAACACTAGTATCAAACATACAAATTTAAATACTATAGGAGTATTTGGGTATCGTCAGCCATCAAACTCAGGGGTAAATTTTACGTTCTTTAGCTTATAGTCAATTCTTAACCCTATTTACGTATAGACTCAATGGCTGGATTTCATCACCCCGGCGACCCCTACTACCCCAACCAAGGTAATGAAGGATGGATTGTAGACGACCCCGAGGAGGAACCCATGGAAGACGAGGAAGAGGAAGATTCAGATAGCTCAGCTTCAGAGCCCGAGGTAATCAATCCACCAGCCGTCCGACCTCCATCGGTTCGGCCTCCTTTCAGGACGGGATTTCAAGGACCAACTCCTGTCTGGGGAAGCCACATCCACCATTGGAGCCAGCAGCGAGGACTGCGTGCTCCTTACTGTATGTGTCGGAACTTCTACAATCTTAGCGGAGGAAGTTCAGCCGATCGAGCACTCCTAGTTGTTGTAGGCAAACTTGCCAATTAGGCTTATCAATCCGGATTCCAAGAAAACCGGATTCGTGAGGTTGACATAAGGATGGAAGAGAACGCAGCTGATATCCGTCACCTAGACATGCTACAAGGGAATGCTCAACTCCATACCCAATCCCTCCAGGAACAAATAACTGCAACTCTCTCTGAAATGAGAGATTTGAGGGAGCAACAAGCTGCCTTTGACAGGCGTCTCATGGGAGCCAAACAATCGGACGCGGAGTCAACCTCCAAGCGTAATCCACGCAGTAAGTAGTGCTCACCTAACTCCCAAATTTTGATATGAATAGGACCATCGGCTAAAAGTCTTACCTTCTTTAACTTTCTGTAATCAGAGACCTTTAGAAAGGTCAAAATTTTCTAACTTCAGATGTAACGCAATCATATGTTTAATATATATAGGGCATACCTCTTTCGTGTGTTAAATATGTGCATTTCATTCGAGTTCATGAGTTTGTTTATTGTTATTCAAACTCCATTGATGAATCAAACCCAAAGTCCTGTGTTGGTCAAACCAAATCCTTGAACTATTAAAAATAGTTAACTCGTTATCATCAACTCTCAACCACTAAAACTTATAATCTTTTATATTTATTTCTTGACAGCGCGATGCCTCCTCGTCCAAACCTAAGACCCAGACCGGGCACGATACCTCCACCACCACCGCCCCCGTCAACGGAAAATGCCGCATTAATAGCTGTTGTAATAGCTGCAGTAACAGCGCCAATGGCCCAAATGAGTAACAATGGTTCTGGTGGGGGAGTAAATAGTTTTACGAATGGCCAACGTCTAGGTCGTTCAGGGGATTATACATACAAGGATTTCATGAATAGCAAACCCATTACTTTTAATGGGGCCGGAGGGATAATGGCTCTATCACAGTGGATAGAGAAAACTGAAGCGGTTTTCGACATTTGTTCTTGTCCAGAAGGGAACAAAGTGAAGTTCGTTGCCTGTACTTTCTCTGAGAGAGCTCTGACATGGTGGAATGGCCATGTCAAGTCACTAACGCTCAAGTAGGAATTTTGGGCCTTACTATGGTAGGCTCGGACATCACGACCTATACCAATAGGTATAGTGATTTGGCAATTCTTTGCCCAGGAATGGTTGCTCTAGAGAGCAAGAAAATCGAAAGATACATCTTGGGACTGTCACCCAGATTCGAGGAAGTGTACTAGCTTCCAAACCGGTCACTTTCGATAGCGCCAAACAGTTGGCACAAGCTCTCGTTGACCATAGAACCTGTCAAAGCTTCGCAACTGCTATCCCGGAGAAAACCATAGGAAACAACAACAACATCAGTACCAACAACAACAGCAAGAAGAATTTCTGGAACAAGAGGAAGGGTCAGTCTTCATAGGAACCTTCCAAGAGGCAACAAATAGTGGCAGTCTGTGACATCCCCAAAATCACGGCCAGAAAGGACCGATTTTGTTTATGCTTTATAAAAATCAGAGTACTTCATTTAATAAAAAGGTTGCAGAATTTGTTCCCAGAAAAACATGGTGAATACGTTATTAAAACATTTTCGAGGAAACGTATTTATTTCATTTTAAAACGTTTGGGATGTCATCGTTAATACCGAAACATAAGCATAAACAGAACTTACAATGATTTACACTAGTGATATATATCTCTTTAAATCTCTCAGTATAATGTCACTTCACTTCGTCACCTGTGATATACATAAACTGAGTGGGTCAGGTTGGGAAACCTGGTGAGTACATAGGGTTTTCAACCCACAATAATATAATTGTTATGTTTAATCATCAAACAATTAACCCCATTACCCATCCCCGTTATCTTCTTTACTCTTAAGGATTTAACCTAAGAGTCGTCTATCCTGCATTTGTTTATTCCGAAGTCCCTTACTTCCAGGGTTATAGGACTGGCACTAAATCCATAGCTGCCAATGTTCGTTCATAAAGCACTAATTCCATAGCTGCTATAGTCTATTCATCGGGTACTAAATCCATAGCTACCAGTCTTTATCTAATAGGTACTAAGTCCATAGCTACCAATGTTCAACAGGTACTAAATCCTTAGCTACCAGCGTCTAACTAATAGGTACTAAGTCCATAGCTACCAATTCCCAACAGGTACTAAATCCATAGCTACCAACGTCTAAAAGGTACTAAGTCCATAGCTACCGGTGTTCGTCTCATAGGCACTAAGTCTATAGCTGCCAATATATACTCACGTCATCTTCTATCTCTCATCATTCATCTACCCATCTCGTACCCAACATATTCGTATATATAAAATACGTATACAGTTTAAATCCTTTAAAACATGTATAAAACGTTCATCCAACATAGACAACAAGTATTCAGATAATATGCACACATAGCACGTAGTTTATATAAAATACTTCATATCTATGTGTAAGATGAAAGGGACTATGCACTCACCTGAGTAGGTGGTGACTCAGTACTCGGACAGCGATTCGATACTCTCAAAACGATATTCCTTCGATAAAACCTAGTACCAATACCACTAGGGTTTAGTTTAACGATAACCGCGACAAATTCATTAGTCCGAGTATTATTAAGTGTTAATAATACTCGATATAATTCATTTTAATAGCCCAAATAATTATTTTAAGGACCTAATAACATTCCTATAATTATATGAAAGCTATATTAAAAATTGCGTAAGCGTAGCACACTTACAGCGAATTTTATCGAAAACCGGGACCTAATTGGAGCAGCGTTTCGAAACCGAAAAACTCCTTTTTCTCGGGACTCCGGGAGCCTCGGGGCTTCCCTAGGGTGCTAGGGAGGTTCCCTAGGGTTTGGGGATGTTTAGAACACTTAGAGAGAGAAAGAAGTTAGAGAGAGAGTGAAGAAAGGTGTGAAAAATGAAGGAAAATTGGGCCCCTTTTATAGCCCTGCGAGGCCTCGGTACGCTGGGCGTACCTCGGACCTACGCAGGGCGTAGTCATCGGATAAGAATGCCAGACCGACTCCAGCTGTTAGCCTCTTCGGACCGGATAAGACCGAGTTTACGCGGGGCGTTCCGGATCTCGTACACGGGGCGTAGGGCGAGGCTTCGTGGCATGATCCGAAGCGAGATCTGAGACTTCATCGGACGGCCCACAACGCGCCACGTCACTAGTCTCGCATCAGATTTCGCAAATTGCATGCTCATCTTTAAAAATTCATAACTTTCGCGTACGACCTCCGTTTTCGACGTTCTTTATATCCACGCGAAGGTGGGAACGTACTCTACAACTTTCATTTAGACTTCGTCGGCTAATTTTGGCTCGATTTTAAATTTTATTTTATCAACGGGCCGGGACACGATTGGTCCGTTAAATCCTCATAACTTCTTCATCCGACATCCGTTTTCGCCCATATTTTTCTCGTTACGCTACTCTCAACGAGATCTTCGATTCTCGTTTAGGTCGTGTCAACTAAAAACCGCTCGATCTAATATTCGAATTTCGGGCTGTACACTGCTAGTCCGAGACTTCGAAAAATCATAACTTCTTCATACGAAGTCAGATTTGGGCGTTCTTTTTATCGATGTTCTTAGTTTAACATATTCTACGACTTCCGTTTAGATCGCTAAGGCTAAATCTCGCTCTATCGTAAATTTACTATTTACGCTTCCCGGTGTCGTGCCGGTTTTGCCGTAAAACTTCGACGGGCCATAACTTCTTCGTTATAACTCGGATTTCGGCGTTCTTTATATGTACGGAAACCTTGTGACGTATTCCACAACTTGGTTAAGATTATTTATTCTAAATAATCTTTTGTCGAAAAGTCATTTTCGACCCCTATTGCCTCTAATTTGACTAGCCCGGATCTACGGGCGTTACACAGTCCATGTCGCTACTACCCCCACTGCTGCTCCAATTACCACTACACCAGCAAAGCCATATGCTGGGAACCTGCCGAAGTGCGCCAAATGCAATTTCCACCACAATGGAAATTGTTGGGAGATGCACTGTAGCAATTGCAACAAGAAAGGGCATACAGCCCGTTTCTGTAGAGCACCAGCACAACCGATTACCCAAGTTCAAGGAGCCGATGTGGGTCAAGCATGTTACGGGTGCGGTGAAGCTGGGCATTACAAAAGAGACTGCCCTAAGGCAAGGAATGCGGGCGGCACGGGACGAGTGCTGGCAGTAGGGAAGAACGAAGCAATAGTTGATCCCACGGTGGTTACGGGTACGTTTCTCCTCAATAACGCTTATGCATGCATACTCTTTGATTGTGGTGCGGAGAGGAGTTTCGTGAGTCATAAATTCAAGCACATACTATAACAGAACCCTCAATCACTCAATAAGATATTCACAGTAGAAATGGCAAATGGTAGAACAGAAAGCACAAATGATATGTACATAAGTTGCACACTAACTCTAAACGAACATTCATTTCAAATCGATCTAATGCCGATCACTATAAAGAGTTTTGATGTCATCATCGGTATGGATTGGTTAAGCCTACACCATGCCGATATTCTTTGTCACGAAAGGGTCATTCGCCTAAACCTGCCAAGCAGCGAAACTCTTGTCATTTATGGGGACAAACCCGGTACCAATTTACAAATCATCTGTTGCGTCAAAGCCCAAAAATACTTGCGTAAGGAGTACTATGCCTTCTTAGCCCACGTAGTAGATAAGGAAAAAGAAGGAAAATACCTCAAATACATTCCAGAAGTCTGCGATTTTCCTGATGTTTTCCCTGAAGATCTCCCTGGTGTCCCACCAGAACCACAAGTCGAGTTCAGGATCAATTTAATTCCCGGAGCTACCCCAGTAGCTAAATCGCCGTACTGTGTAGCGCCAGCGGAGATGCAAGAATTATCCAGCCAGTTAAACAAACAACTCAACAAAGGGTTCATCAGACCGAGCTTTTCACCTTGGGGAGCGTCAGTCCTGTTCGTAAAGAAGAAGGATGGAACTTTCTGTATGTGCATCAACTACCGAGAACTTAACAACCTCACTATCAAGAACCGATATCCCTTACCACGCATCGACGACTTATTCGACCAACTCCAAGGAGTGAGTTATTTCTCAAAGTTCGACTTAAGATCCGGGTATCACCAACAACGAGTCTTGGAAGGGATGTTCCCAAAACAACTTTTCGAACTCGTTATGGTCACTACGAGTTTGTAGTGATGCCCTTTGGATTAACAAACGCACCAGCGGTGTTCATGGACTTAATAAACCGGGTGTGTCGTTAGTTTCTAGAGTTTGTGATCGTATTCATAGATGACATACTCATCTATTCGAAGACTAAAGGGGATCACAGTCAACACCTCCGACAAGTCTTAGAAACGCTAAGAAAAGAGAAGCTATTTGCAAAATTCTCCAAGTGCGAATTTTAGATTCGTGAGGTAGATTTCCTAGGTCACGTGGTTAGCAAAGACGGAATACACGTGGACCCTTCCAAAATCAAAGCAATCGAGAACTGGTTAGTTCCAAGAACCCCAACGGAAATTCGACAATTCTTGGGCCTTGCTGGCTACTACCGAAGGTTTATACAGAACTTCTCAAAGATTGCGAAACCACTTAACACCCTGACCCAAAAGGATGTTACTTTCGATTGGAAAGAAAGACAACACGCTGCATTCCAAACACTGAAGCAATCTCTATGCAGCGCACCTATATTGTCCTTGCCAGAAGGAACAGAAGACTTTGTGGTCTACTGTGATGCATCTAATCAAGGTCTTGGATGCGTACTAATACAACGGGGTAAGGTCATCGCTTACGCCTCAAGACAACTCAAGACACACGAAGTCAACTACACTACCCACAATCTCGAACTAGGAGCAGTCGTTTTCGCCTTAAAGATTTGGAGACACTATCTCTACGGCACTAAATGCACAATCTTTACCGATCACAAGAGCCTTCAACACATTCTTAATCAAAAGGAACTCAACATGAGGCAAAGACGATGGGTTGAACTATTGAACGGCTACGAGTGTGAAATTCGTTATCACCCAGGAAAAGCGAATGTGGTAGCTGATGCTCTTAGTCGAAAAGAATACTCAGGTCGCCGAGTGAAGTCCTTAACCATGACGATCCATTCACACCTATCCACGCAAATCAAGGAAGCTTAGAGAGAAGCCTTGAAATCAGAGAATGTGACGGGTGAAGCCTTAAGGGGGATGGATAAGAATCTTGAAGTCAAGGTCGACGGAGTTCGTTACTTCATGGATGGGATCTGGACAACGAAGTTTGGTGGATTCAGAGACATGGTCATGAACGAGGCTCATAAGACTCGATACTCCATGCATCCAGGTTCGGACAAGATATATCTGGACCTCAAGAAAATGTATTGGTGGCTGAACATGAAAGCAGAGATCGCTACCTATGTGGGAAAGGGTTTGACTTGCGCTAAAGTCAAGATATTGTACCAAAAACCTTCAGGATTACTACAACAACCTGAAATACCTGAATGGAAGTGGGAACGGATAACCATGGATTTCATAACAAAATTACCCAAGACAGCAGGTGGGCTAGACACCATCTGGGTAATCGTAGATAGATTAACAAAATCCGCACACTTCCTACCCATAAAGGAAACTGACAAGATGGAGAAGCTAGCTCGAACATACATCTGAGAGATTGTACGACTACACGGTGTACCAATATCCATTATCTCTGACAGAGATAGTATATTCACCTCGCAATCCTAACAATCGTTACAAAAATCTCTAGGAATGAGGCTCGACATGAGTACTGCTTACCAACCACAAACCGACGGTCAAAGTGAGAGGACCATACAAACCTTGCAAGATATGCTAAGAGCTTGTGTAATCGATTTTGGTAAAGCATGGGATACCCATTTGCCACTAGTTGAATATTCGTACAACAATAGCTATCACTCCATCATTAAAGTTGCTCCATTTGAAGCCCTCTACGGACGGAAGTGCAGATCACCAATGTGCTGGACTGAAGTAGGTGACACGCAACTAGCCAAGGGACAAGTACCCGACAGCAATCTCACTGGCCCGAAAATCATAAGAGAAACAACTGAGAAAATTGTACAAATTCAGGAACGACTAAAGGCTTCAAGAGACAGACAAAAGAGTTATGCAAACAAAAGACGGAAGCCCTTGGAATTTCAGGTTGGGGACCAAGTGCTATTGAAGGTCTCGCCCTGGAAAGGACTAATACGGTTTGGAAAACGTGGGAAACTAAACCCAAGTTATATCGGACCATTTGAGATCCTTGCAAGTATCGGACCGGTAGCCTACAAACTTCGTCTACCACAGGAACTCGATAACGTACATCCTACCTTTCATGTGTCGAACTTGAAGAAATGTTTGTCAGATGAGACCCTCGTCGTCCCTTTAGACGAAATCGAAATCAATGAGAGTCTCCACTTTATAGAAGAACTAATTGAAATCATGGATAGGGAAATTAAAAGAACAAAACAAAGTCGCATACCCATCGTGAAGGTCCGTGGTAATGCAAAGTGAGGACCTGAATACACCTGGGAACGCGAAGATCAGATGAAACACAAGTACCCACATCTTTTTCCCTAATCCACAAGTGTTTTTCTTACATTAAATTTCAGGACAAAATTCCCTCTAACAGGGGGATGATGTGACAACCCGATAATTTGACTCTATGTAATGACCTAAAAAGTCAAGTATTGTAACCACTTTTAAAATAATGAAATTAACTTTCAAAATAAAATGTACCAAATACTCTATTGGGTTACCTACTATGTTAGATATTATGTCAAGGTTTACAGAAATACTAAGAACACTAAAATCCGAGTTATAACGAAGAAGTTATGACCATTCTAAGATTTCCGACAAAACCGGCAACACCGATTAATTTCAATACAATAGTTTTTAGCTTTAAGTATCTAAATGAAAGTTGTATATATCATTAAACCATGAGCGTACATATAAAGAACATCCAAATCTGACTTCGTATGAGGAAGTTATGATTTTTCCAAGGTCCGGTTATAGCAGTAGACAGCTAAAAACTAAAAATAGAGATTGAGAGACTTTTGGCTGAAACAACCTAAATGAGAATTGAAGGTCTCAATAATAGTAGCGCAACGGTAAAAAGTCTGAAGAAAACGGACATCGGATGAAGAAGTTATGGAATTTGAACGGACTTTTCCAGGTCCGGCCTATTAAAAATAATATAATATAAATAAAGTCAAAACTAGCCGACGGAGTCTAAACGAGAGTTGTAGAGCCTTTTCACACCTACGCGTGCATATAAAGAACATTGAAATCGGAACTCGTATGCAAAAGTTATGGAGTTTACAAGTTCGGGACACAAAATCTAAGGCTGACTCAGCCTCACGACGTGAGCTCGTGATTGATGTGTTCCAGAGTGTCAGCCACGTCCAATCTTCAAAGAGGATCAGGCTGACTAAGCCTCACGACGTGAGACACCCAAAACTCACGACGTGAGACCCCAAAACTCTTCCTATAAATAGAAATCGATGGTTTCGAGTTCTAGTGCTCAATTTTCTCTTCCCTTGTGCTGAAACTCTGCTTCTAAGCCCACGAGACCCTCCTGAAGCCCCGGTTTTTGCGTACAAGTCCCAAAGGAAGGTTTTGCATTCCCGAGATTCCCGAGAAAATCAACTCTTCCAAGTCGAAGTTCTGCTCGATTATCATCTTGCTTTCTCCAATCAATCAAGTGAGTTCATACCCCTATAATCTACATTTTTAAATGTTTTATAAATGCTTTTATACGCTTTTAAGGGGGGGGGTACAAGTAAACACACGGTTATTATCGTGTGTTACATAAAAGTTTCATTATACACTTTTTATCAAGTGAATCATATGCGATTCATAACTACTATATGGAAACTTTCGTACGCAAAATATATCATGATAACATCTTGTCTTTTGAAATGAAATATGTTGTTATATATATACAAATCAAACACTTTTTTATACTTTAAGTATATGTGTTCATTTATGACACTACAAAAGTTATACTTTACATAACAAGTGAGCATTACACTAGGATTTACTATACGAACGAAATACAAACTTTGAAAAACTATAATACGTATAGTTTTCGAGAAAATCATGAACATTTACATACTAGGAACATTATATCAAAGAGATATTTTCATACACAAGAACAAATGGACATTTTCGTACGTAAATCTGTTTTATACTGAGTTTTGTGAGACATTTCACGTACTTTCGGGTATGCATTTTAAGTCCTGTATTATATACCATAATCCCTTGTAGGGGGAGCATGATTCTTGTGTATAGATCTATATGGGATTGACAATCCCGCACCTAAGTTGTTAGCTACAGCTAGGCCGGCAGGCCTGGGGTGACAAACGTCATAACTTTCCAACGCTTGAAGAACGTTGTTATAGACATCCTGGTCAAATAGCATGGTATTAAGACTCACATGGAGTATTAAAAACACATTGATTTACAGGGTTTTTCAAATGCCTTAGCGAATTATACATAAACCTACTATTTTAGGCATGAAAAGCACTATTGCATTACAGTTTTGGAACAATTAAACTACCATCTACTATAATAGAAAATATGGGATTTTCTAGGAACATTTAAACATGTACAAACCATTTTCATTCTATTTCATACAACTATTGTCACTAATTACTTATGAACTCACCATCTTAAATGCTGATCTACTCTTTCAAATCTACTTGTATTTCTCAGGGATTCAGTAATACAGGTAAAACTACTGCTTTTGAAGAAGGGACGCTGCAACGTTAGTAAAATTTCATTTTGACATCATATTGTAATTTCTTTTGAAACAAGTACTTTTCTACAATGTAAAACTTTCGAATTATATATATGATGGTTGTGTTACTTTCTTTACTATGTATTTAACTGTTTCGATACTACATGAAGTCATCCGCCCTCAAACGATTCCGCCGTTCTGGTTTGGGGGTGTGACAATTTCCGACTCGTCTAAAATACATATTATTTATTTAAACGTAAAACTCTTTCCCCAAACAAAGGAATTTGACGAAATTCGATAAAATTCAAAATTTATCAACGGGAATCGGGTAAAGATAACGGAAAAAGTTTCGGGTTGTCACGTGTATTCCCCTCCCCCCCCCCCCCCGTGCCTTGAAAACGTTTAAAAAACAGTAAAAGCATAGGGGTATGAACTCATTGTTAGTCGTCTACAAGCGTTGAATCCACGAACCGAAATGGAGACCCTAAGCTGTAGTGTGGCACTTAATGGAATGCTAATATCAATTAAATACATATATGTATCTAAATTAGCGATTTCGTTAGATAAAGTGTTAGGAAAACACTTGCTTTCGGTTAAGGAATGTTACCGGGACTTGATTGAATCGAGGAAAGTGGGTTTTCAGTCAACTGTGCCACTTAGGGAGTGTGTTCAGTCGTAAAAGGAGTGTACGGCCGTGAACCATGTACGGTCGTAGACTGTCTCTCAAAGGGTGTACGGCCATTGAAGGTGTACGGCCTTTGAAGGTGTACGGCCGTGAACGAGTGTACGGTCAATGAAGATTTTCATTTTTGAAGGGTGTACGGTCGTACACTCAAGAACAAGGGTGCTAGAATCGATGAAAAACGTGTTCTAGATGCTCCGAAATGACCCCCAATGGTGATTCTCGATGTTTTCTTAAAGAATAAGGGTGTTTTAGGGGTGTACGGTCAAGATTTTAGAGAGAGAATGAGAGAGTCTTCATTCAAGTACTCTTATCATTCTTTCATTAGAGTCTATCTGAAACATGCTTTAGTCAAGTCATTGGACTATAGCAAGTTAGATCCGGAGACATTTCCAAGTCTCTTTCAGAGGTTGGATCTTGTTATTCACCAACCCACGATACCTCGGCTTGAACGACAAACGTCTTGAGACCATTCTACCAACTTACTTCTATTCATTACTAGGACTGCATCATAGGGATGTAGGTCAAACCTTCACGAACATACTTCCATTCCGTACTAGGACTGCATCATAGGGATGTAGGTCAAACCTTCGCGAACATACTTCCAATCCGTACTAGGACTGCATCATAGGGATGTAGGTCAAACTTTCGAGAACATACTCTTACTCTTTTCTTGAGCAATCTAAGTACATCTAGGGTCAACCAAAATCGCTCACAAATCCTTATCTTTTGTGTAACAGAATCATGTCGTCATCAGGAAACAATCAGCCGAGCAACGAAACCCCTATCCTCCATATCGACACCGCTACATTACAATCTGCAGTAGCAGCTGCTATGACAACTTTCCTTACACACATCAACTAAGGCAACACAAACAAGACTGAAAAAGGAGCCGGGAGTTCCGATGGTAGTACCAAACCGGGAAACCAACAAATGGAAACAGTCATGGACTTGCGAAGCCTAAAGACCGAAAGGAAGAGACGATATCATAAATCCTTAAGGGAGCGCAAGAGAGCCCAAAGACTTGCCATGCCACAGCCACAAGTGGCAACTTCGGCCGAACGCTTTAGGAAGCAATTTTCAAAGTGGAGTAACGAGGAAGGCACTCGTGTCCACATAACACTGGCTAAGCACCGCAATCCCGTCACCAATGCAATTATTAGCCAGTCATGCCACCAATGCGGTGAAATAGGGCACTTCAAGAAGGATTTCCCTATAGCAAAGAACTCTGGCGCAGACGGGAAGATCCTCAGGATCACAGCCGCAGGAGAACCTACTCCAGAACCATCGTTAATGTAATTTAGGCGTTTCGTTGTAACAAACTTATAAACCATCCAGAACTAGTGCAACTAGAGTCTTACCTTTTGCGAGATCTTGTCTGTTTAGGGATTCTCGTGCTGCGTATACTTGTCTTGTGTAGTATATCTTATTCGCAACAATAGTCTTGTGGTAAATCTAAAGTACTGTAACTCTGTTCATGGTTGCACGGTTGTGTTTTGTCTGTAAACGTCTTATGTTCAAATCTAATGTCTTTAAGTTTCGGTATGATTCCGACATTATCATACGACTCGATTCAATTTGATCCTCACAAAAACAGCTTTTTACGTACATCTCTTTCTTCTAGATCACTTTTCCAGCGAAGCCGTCATATCAGAACACCGAAGTACTCATGCCAGGAGTACCTCTTAGTTATTTTTCCAAAGAAACCTCCGAAGTACCACTCGTGCAGTACGTCAAGTTCAATCCAAGGATTTATACGATTGATCTATCACTGAGGAATGTATGCATAAGAGTGATATATAATCAAGGTTCTACAGGTTTAGAATTGATGATTCCACTGTAACTTCTTTTTCCCCCAGGGGATGTGAGCTTAAAGAAGAATCAGTTATTCGACTACCTTTTCAATCTTAATTATATACGACTCGTATACACGAAAAAGTGATTGTGAAACCAGGTATGAATTCTAATATGAACTTCAGGACGGAGAACTGCCTAAGCCTATGAGAAATCGCATCGTCATGTGAACAAACTTAGAACCCAGTACGACTCATGTAAACAGATCTCCCTATGGTCTAAACACCTACGGAGATACCAAAACAGTACAAACAACTTAACGAACTGCACAGCGAGAGAATAAGAAGACTAGGCTTCTCACCCTGGAGAACCCCCAGTCTTATTCTCCCAGAGATCGACGGATTGCATCGTATGTACCTCGGATATCGAGGACTCCGTCAAGATTTTTCTTTAGAAAACGTTATCTCTGCCACGCATAGATGAAATGGTTGAGCAAACGCAAGGAAAGAATTACTTTCAGAAATGGATCTGAGATCCGAATATCACCAGTTCGAGTGTTAAGGAAGGATTTCCGGAAGACTATCTTCCGAACTCGATGCGGACACTTCGAGTCCGTAGTGATACCCTTCGGATAAGACCAATACGCCCATAGTTTTCATGAACTATATGAGTAGGGTACGTCTTTCTTACTTGGATCAGTTCGTCATTTCTCCATGTAATGACTTACTTATATACCCTCGTAGTAAGAAGAAAACCCTTGGAAACATTTACTACAGAGGAACTTTTAGCGAAGTTCTCTAGGCACGAGTTTTGAAATTAAAGAGTCAAATTTCTATGACACACTGTTAGTAATGTGGGAAATTTTGAGTACTCTTTCAATTTGTCAAAACCATTGAGAATTTGTCGACACCAGAGACGCCGACAGACATTCGCCAAATTCTAGGTCTTACAGACCTACTGTCATAGCTCATTCAGAACTCCTCGCAAATTACAGAAACATGTACGACTTTGACCCAGCAAGGGGTGGCCTTTGTCTGGGAAGTTAAACAAGAAAAAGAAACCTTGGAGATTCCAAGTGAGTGACCAAGTTCTTTAGGAAGTCTCACTCCGAGACAGCTTAATACGCTTCGTAAAGCGTGGAAAGCTAAATCCAAGATATACAGGACCTCTGAGATTCTTACAAGAATCAGTCCTGTATCTCGCAAACTAGACCTACTCTGCAAACTCAGTAACATACATTATACTCTTCGCATCTCGATCGTGAAACCATACCTTTCCGTTAGGACTCTTGTAAGTCCACTCGTCGAGATCCTCGCCTTCGTATTAGAACCGTAGTGACCCTCGACCGAGAGGTCAAGCGGACGAAGCAACGCCGTCGCCAGTTAGTGAAGGTTCGTTGGATTGCCAACCGAGAAACCGATTTCACTAAGGTGCACTAGAACCAACCGATTAGAAAGTTTCCTCCTCACGACTCGATCATCCGTGCATACTTCCTTGCCTAAATTCTAATTTCGGGACGAAATTCCCTTCAACAGGGGGATGATGTGACAACCCGAAATTTCCATTCTGAACAAACCATTTGAAGCCAATAGAAGTAGAACAATTACAGTAAAAACTCAGATTTCGAGTATAAGTTTGGAAGTTTTCAGGATATTACACTTAAGGAGATATTAGGAGAGTGGATGCACTAGGGTTTTGTGCAACACTGTTATTCCAATACTCTAGGACATTAGAGTTCGTTCCAGGAATAAAAATATTTTCTGCCAAAAATATCTCAGGACTATAAATAGAATTCTGAACCAAATTGATTCATTTGTTGAATTCCATTTAGAGAAAAGTCAAAATTCTCTCTCACGGATCTTCGGGTTTTTATCCCAATTTGTGAGTCCTTCGATCTAGTTATGTTATATAGCTTAGATTGTGTTTAGAAACACCATTTACATATCAAATCTGTGAGACTCGGGAGTTTACCGCCCAAGAACGTTCTTGGGGAGTAAACTCCAATAAGTGGCTTAAATGCTACCTAGTCCTTTCCCCGTGATTTATAACTACCTTAGACTTGTATGCTAGTGTGTATATGACTAGAAAACATCAAAATCGGATTAATAACCCAAGATTTGGGAGTTTACCGCCCAAGAACACTTGGGGAGTAAACTCCATTTTAAGGTCCCAAAGGGTTCCAATGACCCTCAAAGCATTAGAACTCAAACTAGAAGCCTTCATTACATATTTAGGACACCAAAACAATTAAGATTCAAGGGTAAAAGAGAGTTCACGGCCAAGGAGCTTCTTGGGCCGTGAACTCCATGTTAAGTGCCCAAAATGCCTTCATTTAGCCAAGAGACTAGCCTAGCACATTACCTTGATGTGGCTAATACCCAAAACAATCAAAATGCCAACACCTAGGGGTGTTCACGGCCGTAAACACATGGCCAATTGGTTCATGGGCCGAAAACTCTAAATAGGGGTGTTTTGATGCCACAAACACTTCCTAAGGCTTAGGCTTAAATTAGGACAATTACTCTAAAGTGTTTATAGCCTAGAAAACATAAGGAATCACATGTATTGAGGAGTTTATGGCCAAGACAAGTTCTTGGGCCGTAAACACCTATAAAGGGGTCAAATGACACCCTAACTCCTTCCTTATGCCTAGAACCCAAACACTTGTTATAGCCTTGAAACAATTCACCACTAGAGTTGTAGTAATTCTAAGCTTCAATTAGGGGCCCTAAGGAGAGTTTACGGCCAGGAGTTTACTCCCCTGGGCCATAAACTCCAAAGAACATGGTCATTAGACCTTAAACTCCCATTTGAGGCATTGCACTCCTTTGTTGCAACCCATTAGCCTCCTAGCACTTGACCAAAAGTGTTTTCCTCGCGTTTAAATGTTTATAATTGTATAATTAGTGTTTTAATCACTAATTATTTATATACATATGTCTTCATATGTAATTAGGATCATTGTGTGTGTCTAAAGTCTTCACTTGACACCAAGCACTTGTCCGATCCTTCCTTACGATAACAGTCCGTTCAATTCCAGTCACTTACTGCAGGTGAGTTCATACCCCTTAAATAATGTTTTAAACTATCTTTAAATGTTTTATGGGGGGATACAAGTAGAATTATGATAGTTATTATATCAATCACATGTGATTAATAAGTAGAATTACGCTAGTTATTATATCAATCACATGTGATTAATATGCAGCATTCAAATGATTTACTACACATTAGCCATTTTACCAAACAGTTTCCTTCAAATGATTTTTATAAACATTTTATATGTTTTAAACTCCTTATTACACTGTACATTTTACTCTGTATATCACATTTCAAACTTATTTACAATTGTGTTTCAAAAAAATGTTTCCTTATACTTAAACTGTTTTATCAAACCTATGCCTTCAAACTGTTTTATAGATTGACATCAAGTCGATCTTTTCTGAAGATAATAATTATGTTCAAATGTTTTACAAAACTTATTTATGCTTTTATATTATAAATTGCATGCCTCTATATGTATAGTTATATAAGAAATGTTTAAAAGACTTAGGAAGGCTATCCACCCTATTTCCTTTTCGCGCTTGAGATGTGGTCTGGTGGGATATCGGGTACTCGTCCGAAGGTCGTTTAAATATTAGTTATATATCATGTGTACATATATATTCATAAAAGGTCCTTCCAGTTCATCCCATGCCCTTGGGTAGCAAGGGTATACATCCATGTCAATACGTACCAGTTAGATTACTAGTAAACTACCATATGGGTAGTTTAGGAAGATACTAGAACAATTACTAGAACGCGATATCATACAATGAGTCAGTTCATTCATGAGTCAATACTTTCTAGAACATTACAGTACATTACATATACTATGATACTAGGAATAGAACATATACGACAATACTAGAACAAGTGACAGTACATTACTTACACATAAATACGTTAAAAATTGTGATCCACTGTATGGGAGCATGCCTTAAATGTCATGACCCGAGTTGTAGCCAGAGTCTCTTGAAGGGAGAGCGTGAGTTTGCGTATAGATCTATACTGGATTGACTATCCTACACCTTGCTGCTAGCTACAGCCGGACCGGCAGGTCTGCGGGTGCCAAACGTCATACCTTATTTTCGACTATACGTTGTCGTTGTTACCAGTCTATAGTATGGTGCAATTTATCACATGATACCTTAATATAAATCCGGTTTAAGGTAGTTAGTACAGCAGTAGTTCTTATAGCGCTACGTTTTAGTACTACATTAATTTTCCCCGTACATATATTTAGTGATCTTTTCACTTAAACTATAAATGTAAAAACTACATTTTGATAATGATAGTTACACTTGGGAAAATTACACACTTTTACAAGAGACGAACATATAGAACAGTTAAGTCTTGGTAGAAGACTACATTGAGAACAGTTAGGTCTTGGTAGAAGACACCCTTATATAATAGTAGGAATCATAGGGATTTCTAGAGTTTTTCAAACGTTTACAGTTGTTTTACAAACATTTTCATACTTACAGTTCATATACATTTTCAATACTTACAATTCATTTACTTACAAATTCTTACATACAAATTAAGACACTAAATACTTATGATCTCACCAGCTTTAAAGCTGATACTCGCTTTCAAAATTACTTGTATCCTCAGGTCATCATAGACAGGTAGCGATGCAAGGAGAAGGGAAGATGGAGCTTGTTCAAGACTCATATTTTGATTTATGCTTTAGTGTTTATCAAAATTTGACAGAACACTTGTATAATAATTATATTATTAATGCAATGGATGATGTTTTTGCTTGTTTACTACTTTTCATTGTTGTGATACTGTACATGACGTCCTACGCCCCAAAACGTTTCCGCCGTTCTTGGTTTTGGGGTGTGACAGAAAAACTTTCGGGTTGTCACATCATCCCCCCGTTAGTGGGAATTTCGTCCCGAAATTCAAACATAGAATACAAATCATGGACTCGGAAAGAGATGGGGATACTTCTGTTTCATGGAATCTTCGCGCTCCTAAGTGAATTCAGGTCCCCGCTTGGCATTCCAGCGGACCCTCACTATCGGTATGCGACTTTGTTTCAATCGTTTGATTTTCTGATCCATAATTTCTACGAGTTCTTCCACGAAGTGAAATTTGTCGTCTAGGTCGATCTCATCGAAGGGAATCACAAGTGTCTCATCGGACAGATGCTTCATTAGGTTCGATACACGGAAGACAGGATGTAAATTGCTAAGTTCTTGGGGTAAATGAAGTTTGTATGCTACGGGACCGATCCTAGCGGGGATTTCAAATGGTCCTATGTACCCTGGATTCAGCTTTCCATGCTTTCCAAAGCTTATCATGCCTTTCTAGGGTGAGACCTTCTAAAGAACACGGTCCCCAACCTAGAATTCCAAAGGTTTTCGTCTCTTATCGGCGTAGCTCTTTTGTCTATCTCTTGAAACTTTCAGTCATTCCCGGATTTGTATGATCTTTTCTGTAGTCTCTTAGATGATTTTTGGGCCTGTGAGAGTACTATCGGGGAATTGATCTTTAACAAGCTGTGTGTCACCCACTTCAGCCCAGCACAGAAGGGATCTGCACTTACAGCCATAGAGGGTTTCAAACGGCGCAACCTTGATGCTGGTATGGTAGCTATTGTTGTAGGAGAACTCGACCAAGGGCAAATGAGTGTCCCACGACTTACTGAAGTCTATGACACATGCTCTCAACATATCTTCCAATGTTTGAATGGTTCTCTCACTCTACCTATCTGTCTGCGGATGGTAAGCTGTGCTCATATCCAGCTTAGTTCCAAGAGCCTTCTGCAGTGACTGCTAAAATCTCGAGGTAAACCTGCTATCTCGATCGGAGATAATGGATACAGGCACACTATGAAGACAGACTATCTCTTGAATGTATATTCGTTTCAGTCTCTCTATTTTGAAGTTTTCTTTGATTGGCAGGAAGTGGGCGGATTCGGTCGAGAATTACCCAAATGGTATCGTGCCCACTCGGAGACTTGGGCAACCTAGTGATGAAATCCATTGTGATTCTTTCCCACTTCCACTCAGGTATTTTTGGCTGCTGAAGAAGACCATAGGGCTTTTGACATTCAACCTTCACCTTGGTGCAAGTGAGGCACTTGCCCACGAAGGTAGCGATCTCTGCTTTCATGTTCGGCCACCAATATAGTTGGTTGAGATCCAGATACATCTTATCTGAACCTGGGTGAACGGAGTATCTAGTCTTGTGAGTTTCTGTCACACCCCCAAACCTGAACGGCGGAAACGCTCGGGGGCGTAGGATGTCATGTACAGTATCATAACATATGAATAGTAAAGAAAGTACACACAACCATCATATACATAATTTGAAAAGTTTACATGATTGTAGTATTACATGTTTGCAAAAGTCAATTACAATATGATGTCCAAAAGATTAAACTAACGCCTGAGCGTAAGTCTTAAAAAGTTGTTGCTAACCTGGTTTAGCGATTTCCTGAGAATACAAGTTATTTCAAAGAAAAAGTGTCAACATTTAAGTTGGTGAGTTCATAAGTAGTGTTTTGAGAAAATGTATGTCATTCGAAAGTTCACGTTCGTTTTCCAGAAAATCCGATATTTTCTTATGAGTGTATGAAATGAGTATGAGTGTTTGTTGTATAAATTGTATGTATTTGAACCAGGAAAATCATATATTTTCCTAAAAGTGAAGTGCAGTCTCAAATCACCAAGACTGTAACCTGTAAGCAACTATGAGATGCTCAAAAGAATGATGTTGTAAATCGTTATTGTACAAAATGAATGTGTTTGAACTAGGAAAATCCTATATTTTCCTAAAAGTGAGGTGTAGTCTTATATGAACCAAGACCATAAATGTAAGTAAGTATGCCTTACTTAAACTAGGAATGTATAGTTTTGTTATTAAAATAAAACTAGTTGTGGAAGTGTTTATCCTGAATTCTGAACATGCTGATAATACCCTACAATATAATTATTACCCCCCCCCCCCCCGAGCATGATTGAGTTATGTATTACTACATGCATGAGTCATTGTTTCTGCGTGTTGTAAGTTCCTCATAACCATACTAGATGCAGTACCTAATGTTGACATTTGTCACCCCGGGGACTGTAGCTAACAGTCAGGGTGCGGAGTCATCAGCCCCGTATAGATCTATACACACTTGTCACGCTCTCCCTCCAAGAGACTCTGGTTATAGGTGGGGACTTTCGTTTGGTACAAATAAAGCCATATGACATCACATGATTGCTAACAACAAGTTCACGAGTAATATGATAAAAAAATCGTTTGTATGAAATGATTTCCTTTTCTACCGTGTTACAAAGGCGTGATGATGAGTTAAGTTCTCTTGTAAAAGCATCATGTTATAGTTGAAATGGTTACCCTTGATGCGAACGTATAAATAAAACATATTTCTATTTGTAAAACATATTGTATCCCAAGAGGGTAAAGTTGTGTTGTGAGGTATTTTGCATGATAACAACTTCATATGATAGTTAAAATAACAGTACGAAAAGTATAGCAAAAGATTAGTGTTTCACACGATTTTAACCGTGTGTTTACTTGTATTCCCTCCCCCCCCCCCCCCCACCCCCCTTAAAAGTGTATAAAATCATTTACAAAGCATTTGAAAACGTAGTTATAGGGGTATGAACTCACCTGGTAGTTTGAAGAAAGTGAGACAAGAATTGAGCAGAACTTTGACTGGATAAATTGATTTTCTCGGGATTCTTGGGAATCTCGAGAATCTCGGGAGCGTAAAACTTCCTTCCGAACTTGGATATGAAAACCGGGATGTCGGGATGTCTTCGGGGGTTTAAACGTAGAGCTTTGACACGAGAAAGAGAAGAAATTAGCAAAAATGGTCTGCACCCTCGCATCCTATTTATAGGGGTGTGAGGGGCTTCGTACGTTGGGCGTACTTCGGAGTTACGCGGGGCGTAGTGCCTTCACAGCTCATACGTTGGGCGTACTTCGGAGTTACGCTGGGCGTAATCCGGATCTGACCAGTGACTCCTCCTCCTTCGGATAATATCGGGTATTTATAATTAAATTTAATATTTTAATTATTTAATAAACTTCGAAAAATCATAACTTCCTCATACGAAGTCAGATTTGGGCGTTTTTTTATGTAGGCTCACAATTTAGGGATATCTATGACTTTCATTTAGATACCTCAGGCCAAAAAGTATTTTATTGAGATTTCATATTTTACTCTTAACAATATTTCACCGGTTTTGTCGCGGATCTTCGATCGGTCATAACTTCTTCGTTATAACTCGGATTTTAGTGTTCTTTATAATTTTGGAAACCTTGTTACGATATCTACCACTTAGTATACTCAATTATGGTTACTGAACAAGTTTATTTTTGACCTATTTTTTGTTGGTGTTACAGCTTCGTTCATGACATCCTCTATGTACCCGCCATACTTTGGGGTCCAGATCCGGTTCATGAAATAGTAAACTCTATCACCTTTGATTTCTAAGTTCTTTTCCATCCCTCTCAAAGCTTCATTCGATCTGTTCTCTGATTTTAAGGTTTCCTGCTGAGCCTCTCTGATTTGAGCGGATAAATGGCAATGGATGGTCATTGTTAGTGCCTTCACTCTACAACCTGAATACTCTTTCCGGCTAAGGTCATCTGCTACCACATTGGCTTTACCGGGATGGTAGCGTATTTTGCACTCGTAATCACTGAGCAGATCTACCCATCATCGTTGCCTCATGTTCAAATCTTTTTTATCAAAGATATGTTGTAGGCTCTTATGGTCAGTGAAGACTGTGCACTTGGTTTCGTAGAGATAATGTCTCCAAATCTATAACGCAAAGACCATTGCTCCCAACTCCAAATCATGATTTGTATAGTTGACCTTGTGTGCTTTCAACTGGCTCGAGGCATAGGCTATAACCTTTCCTCGCTGCATGAGCACACGGCCTAGGCCCTGGTTGGATGCATCGCAGTAGACAACGAAGTCCCCCGTCCCTTCAGGCAGAGACAAGATATGTGCGTTGTATAGGGCCTGCTTCAATATTTGAAACTTCATGTCTTGCTTTTCTCCCCAACAAAAGAGTACAACTTTCCGAGTCAGGGTGGTTAAAGGCTTGGCAATTCTGGAGAAATTCTGGATAAATCTGCAATAGTAGCCAACGAGACCCAAGAATTAACGGATTTCTGTGGGCGTATTCAGTGCTGACCAATTCTTAATCCCTTTGATCTTGGAAGGGTCCACATGTATGCCTTCTTCACTAACCACGTGACCAAGGAAAGTTACTTTTCTGATCCAGAATTCGCTTAGAGAATTTGGCATAGAGCTTCTCCGCCCTTAGTGTTTCTAGCACTAGTATCAAGTGTTGTCTATGGTCTTCCTCACTTCGTGAGTGGACAAGTATGTCATTAATGAATACGATTACGAACTTGTCTAGGAAAGGGCGGCACACCCAATTCATCAAATCCATTAATATTGTCGGTGCGTTGGTTAGACCAAAGGGCATTACTACAAACTTGTAGTGTCTGTAACGAGTTCGGAATGTTGTCTTAGGAACATCATTCTCATGAACTCGCAACTGATGGTACCCTGATCTTGGGTCTATTTTTTAGAAATAGCTGGCTCCCTGAAGTTGATCTAAGAGGTCGTCGATTCTGGGTAAGGGATAACGGTTCTTGATGGTAAGCTTGTTCAGTTCACGATAATCAATGCACATCCGAAAGGATCCATCTTTCTTTTTCACGAATAAGATTAGGGCTCCCAAGGGTGAGGAACTTGCTCTTATAAATCAACTTTTTCACGAATAAGATTGGGGCTCCCAAGGGTGAGGAACTTGGTCTTATAAATCCTTTGTTGAGCAGCTCATTGAGCTGGCTGGATAACTCTTGCATTTTTGCCGGTGCTAGACGGTATAGGAATTTAGCTATAGGAGTAGCTCCAGGGATTAATTCAATGTAGAACTCAACTTGGCGCCCGGGAGGGATCCCTGGAAGAGCTTCGGGGAAGACATCAAGAAAGTTGCAGACTTCGGGGATGCTCTCGAGGTCCTTAACTTCCTGCTTTTCATTAACAAAATGAGCCAGGAATGCATGGCACTCCTTTCGCAAGTATTTCTGGGCTTCAATGCAGGACATGATACGAAGTTTCGAGTTGAGTTTATCACTGTAAACTATGAGAGATTCGCCCGAGGGTAGATTGACGCGAATGGCTTTTTCATAACAAAGAATTTTGGCACGATTGGGGTCAACCAATCCATACCAATGATGACATCAGAGCTTTTTATGGAAACCGGCATAAGATCGATTGAGAAGGAATGATCGTCTACGGTAAGGGTACAACCTATGAATATGTCGTTAGTGCTCTCTTTCTTTCTGTTAGCCATCTCAACGGTAAATGTTTCAGTTAAAGGTTGGGATTTACACTTGAGTAGATGTTTGAATGCAAGACTAAAAAAACTTTTCTCTGCACCAAAATCGAAAAGAATGCATGCATAAGAGTTGTCAAGGAGGAACGTACCCGTAACAATGGTAGGATCAGCAATTGCTTCCTCCTAGCCCATAGCTAGCACTCTCCCTGTGTTGCTGGCTGTTGTTGCCTTGGGGCAATTTCTCTTGAAGTGCCCAACCTCCCCACAGCCATAACAGGCCTGACCAGCGCCCGTTCCAAGATCCTGATTGGTTGGTTGGACTGGTGTCGTGCAGAATCGAGCTGTGTGTCCCTTCTTACCACAGTTGTTGCACAACATCCCCCGGCACTGCCCATGATGATGGAAGTTTCATTTGTCGCACTTTGGAAGAGTACCAGCATACCTACTGGCAGGTGCTTGGGTGGTTGGAACAACAGCAGGAGTAGTAGCAGCGTGGGTTGCCACCGTCTGTTGTTTCTTGGAGGGCTCCTGCGAAGACTGGCCCTTTCGCTTGTTCCAGAACTTTTTCTTTCCACCACTCTCCTTTGGTGGTTCAGGAGCGGCTGCTACATCATCGAGACTAACCCCATGATCTATCAAGGTCTGCGCCAGGCACTTGGCGCTGTCAAAATTGGTAGGCTTAGCAGCCAACACATTTCCTTGAGTTGGGGGCGTCAATCCCCAAATATATCTCTCTATCTTCTTGCTTTCTGGGGTAACCATTCCCGGACATAGAAGAGCAAGATCGCAGAATCTATTTATATAGGTGGCAATGTCGGAACCCTTCATCTTCAGGTTCCAAAGCTCGTGCTCCAACTTCTGCATTTCGCCCCTTGGGCAGTACTCAGCAAGCATGAGTTCTTTCAGGCCCTCCCAATTTATGGCATTTGCTACTGGCAGAGTTAGGGATTTGACTCGACCATTCCACCAGGTAAAGTGCTATGTCGGTAAAGGTGTAGGCGGCAAAATTCACCTTGCTTGCTTCCGAACAAGCACAAATTTCGAAGATTGATTCAATCTTCTCAAACCATCGGGTTAGGACAATGACTCCTCCATTTCCGTCGAAGGATTAGGGTTTAGCGTTCATGAAGTCTTTATATGAACACTCCTTCTGGTGTCCCTGGCCTCCACCAAGCCTTTGAGAATCGGGTCCACCTCCCGATCCAACAGAGCTACCTGGATTCATTTGCAACATCGCAGCAGCCACAACGGCTGTAACTGTTGCCTGGAACATAGCAAGATCGAACTGAGGAGGTGGTGACGGTGGAGGGTCGGTGTCTTCATGTTGGGTCTCTTCCTGGGAGGCAACTTTTTCTAAAATAATCAGGAAGAAGAGGATGGTAAGTCCCCTAGATCTTTGAATCAAGAGATATGAAATAAAATATGTTTCAACCTGATAGATAAAGTGTTCTACTAAGCGATAAACAGAGAAAGATTACCAAGGCAAGTAAACTATCGCTAGGAAGAAATAAGTAGCAACACTTGGAATGAATCTCTATATTGTATTCGGCTCTATCTAAAATAATCCTATAGTATTTTAAGTTGTATGTTCTGTTCTATTGATATCTTGATGTCTATAGCTTGGTAAGTTTTAGGCTTGCTGCAACACCACGATCACTCCCAGACACATGTTGGTCATGTCTCAAATAAATATAGTTGATCGGGCTATATTGATCCCAGACACGATTACATAACTATCTAGGTTTAACCATAGTGTCCAACATCCAAATACTTTTGTTTTGTTCTACTTATGATCTTATTTCTGGTACTTATGTATACTTGTATACTTCTTATAAAATACTTATATTTTTAAAGTATACTTTTAGTTCAGAGCGTTTCAGCCCCTTAGTGTTTATAGTTGTATACCATGTAAGGTTCAATATACTTAGTTCACTATAAACAATAGCTATGATACCAATCTGTCACACCCCCAAACCGGAACGGCAGAAACGTTCGGGGTGGATGACGTCATTTGTAGCATCACAACCATTGCATCATAGTAATCATAGTAAAAACAACCATTACATTGAATATACATACAGAAAAATTTTACATCTATTTGATTCTTGTTTTTACACATCAAAAGTATAATCAAAAGAAAAAGACGTGACTCTATGCGCTCCGTCTTCTCAAAACTCCATGAGGTACCTGCCTACTGATTTCCTAAGAATACAAGCAGTTTTGAAAGAGTATCAGCATAAAGCTGGTGAGTTCATAAGCGTTGTTTTTGTAATGAAAATATGTTGATGAATCCGTGAAAATGTTTGTATGTTTCCAAGAAAATCCAGTATTTTCTCTAGTAAAAGCATGATAATACCAGTTCCTTCTATCACCACTTAGTTCATACTAGTCACATATAAACCAATATCGAACAGACAGTGGATTATATGAGTCTGCCCTAAGTCCACAACCAAACAAGGAACAGGAAATGAGGGGGAAAACACATACTCCACAGTCTATCGAGTATTCTTCATGTGTGACCCTGATGCATAAACTAAGGGGTTATAGAACTAACTATGAATGTTTGATACTGTATCGTTTGTAGTATAAGAATAGATTAGTTTATATGTTTAGTTACTACTAGTATGTATAGTATGTTCCGTTTGAAAACCCTGGTTAACACCGGTATGTATATTTGTTTTATTATTTAAAATAAAACCGAGTAGTGTAATTTTGGAATCCTCCCGTGTAATGTATAATAGTTCTATTAATGAAAATAAAACCAATGAAGAATGAAATCCTGCAAATAAAGGTTATTTTATACTATTATGAGTCGTATAACCATGTTTGATATGACCTAGTGACCTTTACGACGTTCTTCAAGTGTCGGATAAATGAAATTTTTCACCCCAGGCATGCCTGCCTAATTGTATCTAGCAATTCAGGTGTGGGATTGTCAGTCCCGAATAGATCTATTCACAAATATCACGCTCTCCCTCCATGAGACTCTGGTTATACTATGATAGGATTTAATTCAGTACAACCAAGGGTACAATTTTGAAGTAGAGTCTCATAATTCTGTATTAACTAGTTTACATGAAGTTCTGTAGTGATCTACTGTATTACAACCCGTGTATATACTGTATATGGTAATAATTATACTTAAATAATTATTAAATGTTGTACTCTCGTAGCAGTGTATACCATAAACTAAATCTGTCATAGTTTATATGTTTACCCATGTATGAAATCTGAAACGGTAAAAAAAACTATGTATTAAATTCCCCAAACTCTACCCATTATAGTTTGCTTGAAATGTTTTGTAATTGATTTGTAAATTGTTCTGAAAACTATACCATTATGTTTTCAAGTTGAAAGTATCCCTTATGCTCAGCATAGTACAAAAGGGATAAAATATCTAAATATTTTATAAAATGTGAAAACCATTTAGTTGTATCAATTGCATAAGTTTTAACGTGTTGAAATTCCTTTTGTATAATTTCACAAAGAATTCTTTATGTTTGGATTCTCCCCCCCCCCCCCCCCCCCCCCCGCGCGCCCTGAAAACGTTTAAAAAACTGTAAAAGCATAGGGGTATGAACTCACTATTAGTCGTGTACAATCAACGAACCGAAATGGAGACCCTAGAGTTGTAGTGTGGCACTTAACGGAATCCTAATAACAATTAAACACATATATGTATCTAAATTAGTGATTTCATTAGATAAAGTGTTAGGAAAACACTTGCTTTCGGTTAAGGAATGTTATCAGGACTCGATTGAATCGAGGAAAGTGGGTTTTCAGTAAATTGCACCACATAGGGAGTGTGTCTGGCTGTAAAGGGAGTGTACGGCCATGAACTGTGTATGGCAGTAGACTACCTCTCGAAGGGTGTACGACCTTTGAAGGTATATAGCCGTGAACGAGTGTACGGTCAATTAAGATTTGCAGTTTTGAAGGGTGTACGGTCGTACACTCAAGAACAAGGGTGCTGGAATCGATGAAAAATGTGTTCTAGATGATCCAAAATGACCCCCAATGGTGATTCTCGATGTTTTCTAGAAGAATAAGGGTGTTTTAGGGGTGTACGGTCAAGAGTTTAGAGAGAGAAGGAGAGAGTGTTCGGCCAGAAAAGTGTAAATGAAGGGTGGGGTCTCGTATTTATAGGGGTTTTCGTGGTCGGTGGTGGGGTCCACCCGACGCTGGGCATAAACGAGTGTACGGCCGTACACGGGTTTACGGCTGTAAACTCAGTCAGGCCGAAACCGTTTGATTTTTCGAGCAATTTCGGGTTTTTCGCACAATCTTTGGTTCTGACTCGTATAAAAATTTAATTATAAGAGACTAGATGATTTCCTAAACCAAGAAGTTTGTTGGGAACTCAATAAAATTTTAAATTTTATTAACAGAAATTAGTTAAAGGAAATGGAAAAAGTTCCGGGTTGTCACATGAGATGTCCTTAGAGGATCAATTGTGATATGGTTTCATAATCACTAAGATAATCATAAAACAAGATACTAAAGTATTATCCCATCTTTTCAGATTTGAGAAACTTTTATCTTTCTGCCTAATTTGATTCTTCTTATTCGTTCTGCCTTACATTGAAACTTTTCCAATGATTCAGAATTGTACTTAAACTTGTAAGTATAACCATATTTACTAAACTTTGGTAAATCATGACAAATAGTCTTGTCGTTCTCTATGGTGGACCTGACCAGTGCACAATCAAGTGTACCCGATCCTATAGTCCTTCCCTTGACTCACATATACAACAAGGAATTAGTCTTAATTTCCCAAAGATGAAAATTCTCATTCATCATACAATACAAGTTGCATGATTCCAAGTTTCTATCCAACTGAAACTTGGGTGATGAGAATCTTTCCTTATTTAGCAAATTATGACACTACCACAAACGAAAGAATCAAATCCACTTTCCAATATTGCTATTAATGGAATCATATAAGCAACAATTTTTCACAAATGCCATTGTAAGGATACTTAAAATAAATAAAATCAAAACCTTTTTTTCTTTTTTTTTTAAACTTGTGGAAAAACTTATCCTTACAATGCAAATGCATATGAAAACAATGTTGTTATCTATTCCTAAGCAATCTATCACAACTCTTAAGCAGCAGCTCAAAAATATGATCACCGAACCATGCGATCAAAATCCATCTTCGCGATCAGAATCAGCATATACTTCCTTTAAGCTTCCCTTGTTTTCCTTTGATTCTTAAAACATCAACATGTGACCTAGTCACATCATGTAATAAGAATCTCCAAAGAGGATCTTAATAGAGTTAGATAGTGGACTTACCTGAAGTAGAGTCAAACTTTTTGACTTGACCAACCTTATGATCTTTCAGGTAAATAGGGCAGCTTTGCAACCAACGCCCCTTCTTTTGGAAATAGAAACATATGGACTCATTTGGAATGCTACATGGGATTATCTCGGACTTAGCCTTTCTCTTTACCATTTGGTCAACCGAGTTGACTATGGTTGATCCCTTTTCATTGGGAAGAGTAAGCTTTTCTGGATATCCAATGTTACCATTTTCAGAGTCCATAGAAGTTTGGGAAGTTGATCTTCTAATCATATTTTCTTGAACAATGCTCCAAATCATTGTTGATTCAGCAACACCAAGCAAATAGATAAGATCGTTAAGGGTCATGTCATAGTCTGTTACATAGTAGTCCCAAAGGAAAATCACTATGTGACTGAGAAAGTGATTGAAGAACAACCAACTTTCTCAAGACTTTGACACCCAACTCTCCCAACTTTTCAATATGTGACTTCATCTCCAAGATGTGAGCACACATAGACCTTGCTTTCCAATAGGGCTTGAGTGACCTTGAACGTGTGGGTTAGGGAGAATAATTGGAGGAGGTGGAGGAAGAGAAGTATGATTTCCATGAGATTTGGGAAGATCATAGTTGTCTAAACCAGACATCTACAATGGAAGAAATTCAAGTCAGTTGATTTAAGTTTCTTAATATAACACCCAATATGAAATATTATGGCTAGGACCCAACACAATATTTTATAACTTGAAAGAGGGATGTCGTAATCCAAGCTATAGAATATTTGAAAGTAGGTGAATGACGATTCACCAATTTCCACCATGAAAAACGAAATAATTTATAAGGTTTTAAGTGGATTTGAAACTCCTAGATCTTTTGAGATTCATTGAACTTTTCAATGGCATGTTTCAATCTCGATTGTGCCCTCTCAAGTTTTGTGACTGGGATGCCGAGGATCACAAAACAAGGTGTGAATAACCATGCAAATATACTTGGTATCCTTAATATTTATCACTTAATCGATGTGTCGGTTAACCACACACGCTCCATCGGTCCTATGATAAACATTAAGTTACCCTTTGCCTACCTTGTTAAATCCAGGTTAGTTTGCCGGTTAACCACACACGCTCCACTAACGATTTAAGCAAAGTGCAAAGTGTAATTTCATGGGTTAGCACCAAATTAACATTTTCCTAAAGTAACTAAGATTGGGTATTTATAAAAGGTTTAGTTACTTTATATTTATTATTATACTTATAATGAAGGGAGAATTATAGTCATTGTCCTACCCGTTTAGCTAACGACCCTCCACTAGTCAAGGAAGCGGTAGGTGAGAGTGGACACCCATTAAACCGCCATTTTATAGGCAGTAACCTTATACCCCCCTTATAGACCGGCTTCATGAATGAGGCCTACTAACGGTAAGACTGACTTTGTTCTTATATATATATATATATATATATATATATATATATATATATATATATATATATATATATATTATTAACTTATAATACTATAAAGTATAAGGGTTGAATTTTAACTTTTAAAATTCTAAGGGTTTAACTTTGAATTAAATTATTGATGAGGGAAACTTTACGAATTCCAAAACTTGAGAGAAAGTTTTCAACAATTAAAAAAACTTTTCAATTCTATAACTTATGTGTTTAAAGTAGTTTTAATGAAAAACTCTTCAAGATCCATAACTTGAGGACAAGTTATGGAAGACTTTAAAACATTTAAAAATGAGACTCTTCATTTTCATAACTTATGGAAATCTTATGAGTTTTAAGAATCATAAATCTGACTTTTCATATAACTTGAGGACAGGTTACAAAAACACATTTTATGAATAACTTTTAGATCAATTTGGATTGAAAACACATTATCACATAATTTTTCTATTAATCTAAGCAAACTCATAAGATCAAGATAATTCATATCAAACAATTTTCATTTAATTAGCCTAACCATTAAACTAATACAAAACATGAATCTATTGACAATTATCTTTTGAATTGGATTAGAATGAACATTACCACATCAAAAACAGGTTTATAGGTTCAAAACCAGCTTAGGGTAATGATTCTAGTCCAATTCCAGCCTTAAAAGTCGAAAATATGATGTCAGGGGCTCCTACTCGTCGAGTGTATGAACCTACTCGACGATTAGGATGAATTTCTTCATGAACTTGGCGAGTCCAGTGCCCATAAAGCCAAAATTTTTGATTTTTAAGCTATTTCAGCAAGTATAACTTGAAAACAAGTCTTGGCTCTGATACCACTGAAGGGTTTTAGTATACTACAACATCCTATGGTGCACATACAACCCTAAATACCTTGGATCTATGTTTTCACTAATTATACATGAAAATGGTTTCCAAGGCATTAAACCTATAACTAGCATGCATTCTCATATACCAAATAAGATACTAGTTAGAGTAACATACCTTTTGTGTTGTAGCTTGATTCCATGGAGCTTAAGAGTCGAGTGCCTCAAGTGTGACACCTCAAATGGTTCACACAACACCAACAACAACTTGGAATAACTTGAGAGAAAAGTCCTAATGCTTAAATCGGTTAGCCCTCTCATATGAACCCCTTAGGTACGATTTCTTGAGCCATGGGGTCCTTATATATTGTGGCTATTAGGGTTACACTATGTAACTCATGTCTTTCCATATTCTTCATGCTCCATGGGTTAAATCCTCCATGGGTTACTCCATGGGTTTAGCCCAACATGAAGAACTATGGATCATAAGCCCACATATATAATAATGAATGATTTACACAATCAATCCTTAATTCTTGAGTCATGGGGTCCTTAATTAGTCTCCTTTTGATCACAAAATTAATTCCAAATTAATTATTGATCAATACTAATTAAATAATATGATTTCATATTAATATATTAGAACTTATAATATATTAATAAATCATAAATATCCTTTTTCTCACAAAGTCTATCCAAATTGTTCTGATGCCATGCAACCCAAATGGACCATGCCAAATCGAGTCAAGTACATACCAATTATAGTTATGGACTTAAACACTAATCCAACAATACAGGCTTTCCATCTTTGTGTTTGCTTGCCAATAGGTCTTGATTGACCTTGGACTTTTCAAGTCTTAGAACATGTGGTTTAGGGAGAATTATTGGAGGAGGTGAGGGAAGTGAAGTTCCACTACAACACGAAAAAGGGATTAATCTTTCATCTTGATCGTTTTGTGGAATATCATCTATATGAGGAAAGTTTTTTCCAAAAGGATAAGGTAGACCATAAGTTTCAGAACTAGACATCTATAAGGGAGAAAGTCAAGTTTTGTTGATTTAAGTCCTTAATATAACACCCAAATGAAATATTAAGGCTAGGACCCAACACAATATTTTACAATTCAGAAGAGGGATGCCGTAATCCAATTGCAAATTATTTGAAGGTAGGTAAATGACAATTTACCAATTTCCACCATGAAAAACGAAAATGAACTTTATGTAACATCCCAAATTTCGAGTCCAAAAATTTTGTTTTTAATTAAGTAATTTATAAAATCGTTTACTGAAAACATTGTCAATATGATAACAATCCATAAACCATCATGAACATGTCTCAAAATCAAAACATCGAACAGTAATAAAATCAGAGTACAATCCCATGAATCACATAGTGTGGAAATCTGATGTGCGTGTGATGTGCAGCTACCGCGCCGACTCCTTCCCCTTCGCTGAAGAGGTACCTGAGACAAAACTGAAAACTGTAAGCACGAAGCTTAGTGAGTTCCCCCATCATACCACATACCATACAATCACATAGCATACATACTGTCGGGCAATTCTGGGGTGCCCGACCTACCCGGTCCGGCCATTCTGGGGTGCCGACCTACCCATGTCAAGTCGTTATGGGGTGCTGACCTATCCATGTCAAGCTATTATGGGGTGCTGACCTACCCTTTGGTCCTAACAACCAAACTATGGGGACTATTTCACCCTCTACTACTACCACATATATCATAACATAAACATACTGTCAGGCATATCTAGGGTGCCCGACCTACCCTTCGGTCCTAACAACCGAACCTGGGGACTAGTCCCCTCCTACTACCACTATCACATGTAACATAATCATGCTAGCACATAAACATATAAGGTAGTAGAAAACTAGACAATTATCACAAAGATAATCATCTTGACTATAATCAACTACTAGTGGGTCGGCCTTGGTGCCTTATACCTACTTCTACTGGAAGGTAACTCGCCTCAATGTCGTGTAGTATCTGCACAGTCCTCACCACGGAAATCAACTCGTTCTACTCCTCAATCCCTACACCATGACCTTTCTCGATTACTATTACATACTCATAACCCTTACAAGGGTCAACCCAAATTCAAGTCAAAGTCAAGGTCAAACCCTGGTCAAAGTCAACTTCTGATTGACTCGACTCGCCGACTTGGTCCACTAAATCACCGAGTCCCCTTGTCCACTTACTACCATAATCTCGTCCTTACTCATCAAGTCTAGCAAGATCTTGACGAGTTCATCTTCAACAATACCTTTTGACTATCTTTAACCGACTCGTCGAGTTCGTTCTTGAACTCGTTGAGTTTATCTTCATCCGAATGAATGAGTCTAGCCTCTGACTCGCCAACTTCTCCATGAACTCATCGAGTACGTCTTCATGAGGTTGGGACACTGCCTTGGACTTGTCGAGTCTGTTCATACACTCACCGAGTCCTATGATTTCCAGGTCCAAAACAAACCCCTGGCAGGCTGAGTGTTCCTACCACTCAACCAAAACCATTTCCAAAAGACGTTTTGGGGGGTGGGGGAAGTGACCAGACTCGTCGAGTCACCCAAGTGACTCGCCGAGTCCTTCTTTGTCCAAAACTATACAATCGATTATAATGGGTCTTAATGCATCAAAACTATAGATCTGGCCTCCTAAGGTTCCTTTTTCACGTAAAGCTACAAACTTGATGTCCATGCATGGGGCTTTTGGCTCAAAAATCCATAAAAAGGGGTTGATATGATGCATGGGTCTCCTATGGCCATAAAGCTGGCACCTTTTTATGCCATGGGAACCCTCAATGGTTCCAGATCTGAAGTCCTTATCCCAAAATCGTGCTTGCATCCAAGAATGGTTCCAAAATGGCTTCCAAAAACCCTAAGTTACTCCAAAAGAGTATCTGATGAAAGGAGAAGCACGGTTTGGACTTTTTGCCTCCAATAAACAGGAAATGAAGCAAAACCCCTGGATCTCCTTGCTCCTTCTAAAATCCCAAGCTCCTTCTTCTTCTCTTCAACCTTCTATCTTGCATAAAATGGCACAAAGAGCTCAAAATCACTCAAAAACTACTAGGATTTAGTGGGGATGGTATGGGGGTGTTGGAGGCTGAAAAGGGAACCACTTGAGGTGTTTAAATAGGGTGCAAACCCTAAATATTAGGATTTTGTCCAGACAGCTCCAACTCGTCGAGTTGGTCTCCCGACTCGTCGAGTAGGTCACTTAAAATTCGCGCGAAATGTCGAGTCTACTCGACGAGTTGGGCCTTCAACTCGCCGAGTCTAAGAGTAAAATACCATAATACTTGAAATTAAATACGTACCAAGAACCGGGTGTTACACTTTAAGTTTTAAATGAATTGAAATTCCTAGATCTTTTGAGATTCATTGAACTTTTCAATGGCATGTTTAATCTCGATTGTGCCCTTCAAGTTTGTGACTGGGATGCCGAGGATCACAAACAAGGTGTGAATAACCATGCAAATTAGCTTGGTACTCTCGATGTCATTTATCACCTAATCAATGTGTCGGTTAACCACACACGCTCCATTGATCTATGACATACATCGAACTACCCTTTGCCACCCTTGTTAGTCCAAGTTAATGTGTCGGTTAACCACACACGCTCCACTAATGACTTGGCAAGGTGCAAAGTGCAGTTCCATGGGTTAGCACCAAATTCACATTTTTCCTATGTAACTAAGATCTGGAATTTATAAAGGTTTAGTTACTTGGTATTTTCATTATACTTTTAATGAGAATTAGTATCCTATCATACCTGTTCGGCTAACGACCCTCCACCAGTCAAGGAAGCGGTGGTGAGAGTGGACACCCATTAAACCACCATTTTATAGGCAGTAACCTTATATCCCCCCTTATAGACCGGTTTCGTGAATGAGGCCTACTAACGGTAAGACTAACATAAATAATATATTAGAATTTTAATTTTATATAGTATAAGGGTGTATTTTAAACTTTTAAAATACTAGGTGGTTTAATCTCTTAATTAAACTAGACATTTAATTTAATTAAACTTAAACCATGTTATTATGGATTTATTAAACTTCTCTTTCAATTAAACACTTTAATTAATTTAATAAAGTCCATAACGTGTAATTGAACTATTCAAAGCAACTAGGTTATTAAAAATTCAAAATTAAAACTATTTAATTAATATTTAAGTTATGAACCAAAGAGTTGCATCTTTTGAAACTTTTCAATTACATGAGTTAATGTTTTCATAATTTGAGACTTTTCAAATACCAAAACTTGAGGGCAAGTTTTGTAACTCTTGAAAACTTTTCATTTCCATAACTTATGATTTTAATGACTTTTAAAAATGAGACTTTTCATTTTCCATAACTTGAGGACAAGTTATGGAATTCATTAAAGGCATTTAGATCATTATTTTAAACAAACAAAATTATCTTATAATTTTCCTATGATCTAGTTAAACTAATAAGTCAAGATAATTCACATCAACAATTTACAAGAAGTTAGTCTATCATATAAAACAATACAAATCTTGAAATTTTGACAATTATCTTTTAATTGGATAAAGATAACCACTACCATATCAGAAAAAATAGATTTTATGATATAAACAGTTTCTTGTAATGATCCTAATCCAATTCTGGCCAAAAACCCCAAAAAACTACCATCTAATGATCCAACTCATCGAGCCCAACTATGGACTCATCGAGTTCAAGACAAAATGCAACCTACTCGTCGAGTCCAAGCATGGAATCATCGAGTACATGCTAACAGAACAGTTTTTCATCTTTGAAAAACAATCCATGCATCAAATATAACAGAAAACTATCCTAGGCTCTGATACCACTGTTGGGTTTTAAGCACTATAACACTCCTATGGTGCACATGCAACCCTAATAGCTTTGGATCTATGTTTTCTCTAATTATACATGCAACAAAATTTCCAAATCATGAAGCCTACAACTAGCATGCAATTAACATAAACAACATAAAAGTGAGTTATAGAATTACCTCTTTGTTGTAGCTTGTAGTTTTGGCCTTTCAAGAGCTTAGCACCTCAAGTGTGATGCCTCAAATGGTTCACAAACACCATGAATAAAGGAGAACTTTGAAAGAGAGTATGGAGCACACAAAATCAGTTATATGAACTCTTAGAACACTTGTGTCAACCGATTTTGGCTAAGGGGTAGCATTTATATAGTGTAAGATTCCAAGAGTCATGGGTAAACCCTAATCCATACACTTGGATTATGATCCATATCTCATGTAGGCTAACTCTTATGGATACTTACATAAACTTAGCCAACATGGATCAATAGCCCAAACACTATATATCACTGATTTACATAATCAGTCCCCGTTAATTTAATTAGTCTCTTTTGATCATAAAATTAATTACAAACTAATTATTGATCAATACTAATTAAATAATATTATGGACAAAGTAGACTCATTTTCTAATCTATGAGAGTTTACGAATCCAAATTTCGACTTACGATGATTTTTCTATAATTTTTCTAAAAACATGGACAGAAAAGTCAAAAACTAGAAATTGTCTTTATCATACTAAATGTTTATGTAATTGTGTTTAGATGTAAGTTTATATGTTATAATCTTTTAAAACGTCTAGACATGATAACTTACATGTATTTATACATTAGATTATATAAATGGACTTAACAAAACATTCATAATAAATTATAATTTGTATAGTTTATGTACTTTATCATTTTGCACGAACCATATAGTTATTTAAAGGTATAATTAGTTTTACACTATGTAACCACTATGGAAGGGATTCAGGGCGCATACTAAAGTTCCTGAATTATAACCAGAGTCTCGGTAAGAGAGTGTGACACTTGTGTATAGATCTATACGGGACTGACAACCCTGCACCCAAGTTGTTAGCTACAGTTAGACCGGCGAGTCTAGGGTGACAAATGTCTAACATTCCGACGCCTGAAGAACGTCGTAGCAGGCCACTAGTCGCTAGCACGGTTATAATAACTCACATGGGGTATTAACATTACATTTGGTTTACGGGGCTAACATACATTCAATTAAGTTTATATAATGATAAAACTTCATAATACTATTTTCCAATACAACACTACTTACATTTTTGGGTCTTTGGGTTCAAGACTTACAACTCATTTTTAAAAGAAGACATTGGATATTTCTAGAAAGCGCACTCTATCATTTTTACAATGAAAAGTTACTGATTTCTCTCATACAAAACTCTTATGAACTCACCAATTTAATTGTTGACACTTTTTCAAAACAGCTTGTATTCTCAAGAAATTAGTAGACAAGTAACCAAAAACGTTTTAAGGATGGGGCGTCGCAGCGTCACGTCATTTACTTTTTCATATGTATTTGGTATCAAGTAAACAATGTTTTGGATACAATGTAAACTTCTTAATTATCAATATGATGGTTGTATGACTTTGATCGTTATTATTCATTATGTTATGATACTGTATATGAAATCATCCACCCCCAGACGTTTCTGCCGTTTTGGTTTGGGGGTGTAACAAGATACGAGTTGCTCCCACTAAAAACTAATGAAGGATCATATATCCCATACAAATGGAACATCTCTATCCAAATGTACGGAGTATAATACAAGTACAAAATGTGTATTCCTTTGTCATGTCATGCGTCTTAGGACCTTGTAATTGGTTTGGAAATATGGTGACAGGTATAAAGTATCCAAATTTTCATATTTTTTGGCCAACTAATCACCAAGGTTTTAGTCATAGTAGAATGCATCGAACTTTAATAGGATGCTTTTGGATGGAAACATTTGTTCTCATTCCTCACATAAGAAAACTAGACCAAATTCAAATGATTGTGGGATTTCTCGTTCTATTTTCATAAAAAACTTGGCAAGCAGACTTAAACCAAAAATATTTTATTTATTATTAAATTCATACAACCCATAGATGGAAGTCGTGAAGGAATGAACATAATATGTTATTAGAATGGTTTTAAAGCTAGACTGGAACATTTATTCTATTATTTTGTTATGTTACGTTGTATGTAAAGTGTTTCACTTGACATTCACTCCTACGAATAAAATATAACCAGTAATCAGATCAGATAAGTAATCAATCTCCTAAGTCCTAACAAAATAAATTGGAAAAAACTTGTATACCATAATCAATCTTAAATCTTATAAATATTTTGTAATTATCGTGAAATAATAAATTGGTAAATTCATATTATTTTTTATTAAAAAATGATGCATTTGCTTATTGTAATTAAAATGCATAGGTTTTTTTCCAAATAAAACACTTGATAAAATACTAAAAATAGTACTTATGTTATAGTCATCTTTGGCAAGTATGTAACATAGACCAACAAATAAAATATTTATAACATTCCATCAAAACTACAAAAATATGAAACTACAGGGACTAGTTATGCAAATTTTCAAGTCAAGCATAAAAGAACCGAATGCTTCGAGTCTGTAAAGCGTTCAACTGTGTTGTGTCTTCTTCTAGTTTCAAGATTTCAATTCATAGAAATCAAAATCAATCGTCATGCCGGAGCAAATGAATGATTCAAGCTATTTCATACCACCGGAGCTCGTAATCGACATATTCTTGAGATTACCAGTCAAAACACTAATTCGATGCACCTCTGTTTGTAAATCATGGTACGCTCTAATCAGAAACCCTAATTTCGTCGCTTTACATTTCAATTCAAATGGCAGTTATCGTCCAGAGTGTCGCGATAATGGATATGTTCTATTGGGATGCACTAATTTCTGCCATATAGTTTGCGATAGAAGTTTTAAATCGCTCTACGCTGTTGAAACCCCTTTCGCTGTTGGACCTAATCGAAAGTCATCGTTAAACTTCATCGGTTCATGTAACGGATTGCTATGTTTAGCACCTGGATTGGAGTATAATTTGGGGAACGATGTGTATATCTGGAATCCATCAATCAGAAGCCATAAAAAGCTTCCGCCATCACAATTTTCCGATGAGTTCACCGACGAAAGGTGGATGGTTTCTCGTTTGGGATTCGGGTTTCATGAATCGACAAACGACTACAAAGTTATCAGACTGATTTACTTTCCAGAGTGCCGTAATTTCACCTCTGTGGATGCCGCACCTTTGGTTGAAGTTTACAGTTTGAAAACAGATTCATGGAGGATAATTCGCACTGAAGTTCCACCCATTGTTACTCAAAGTGTAGTGACATTTCACAAGGGTTTCTTTTACTGGATGGGTTTCAAGAGCATTCGCGATGATCCAATGGAGAATTACATCATGTCATTTGATCTTGACAATGAGAAATTCAAAGAGATTCAACAGCCTTCTGTTGATTTTCCATTTTCTCTTTTGTCAGTGAGGGGATCATCTGGTTCTTTATTTGCTATCTACTCAAAGTTCTTTGGTGGACAAAATGACATCTTGGTGTTATGGAAGATGGATGAATATAGCAAAAGTTGGACAAAAGCATACACAATTCAGTGTAACAGAGGTGTGTGGTGGACTATAGGATTTACAAAAAGTGGGAAATTTCTTTATGCTAATTTGGAGAAAAAGCTTGTTTCTTTTGATCTTGAAAGCCTGGAAACTCAAGTTCATGATCTTGGAATCTCTTTTAGTCGATCTGCAGTCGATATTAATTATATGGAAAGTCTTCTGTTATTTGATCATTGATGTGATGTTATTCGAGGACACAGGTAAGTTTGCTAATTTACTTCTTTAACCCTGTGCAGTCATGTTAGTTATCATAGAAAAAAAAATAGTCATGTAAGGTTTTTTATATGTTTAGTATTGATAAATACGATGTATATAGTCAAAAATTGATACTTATTGTTATATGTAATTTACAATTTGGAAATAATATGATTTACTTGAAATGTGTTGTGGCAATTAACTTTATTCTTGACCGGAACTTTAAGGTAAAATTTACAATATAACCTATGTAATTTTAATGACAAATCTTTTTAAGAAAATTCATAATTTTCTTAGATAAAGACACTACAAGGATCACATTAAGAAAGGAAAAGTACATTGCGTGCAAATGAAGTTATGCCTCTTATCCTCTTTCTTGCTCCAGAAATTTTGTCAACAAAGTTGATTTTTTTTTTCTTAAGATAAAGTTGCCAAATTAACATACGCCACTAATTGATGATTTACGAAACAGATAAGAACATATTGGCACATATCAAATTAGTTGTAGCAGTTGAAACATGGTTGATCATGTTAATCTAAGTAAAACATGTTTTTTTAATTAATTTACAGCTCTAAATTAAACAAACTTTGAATTTAGAATGCAAATTGTGACGCCTCAATCCCACGGGTATCGTCATTTATCCTTAGTATTCTTTATTTCACTAGAATAAATCCAATAAATCCTTTTATTTCATTATGATTTAACAAAGTTACATAAGCGGCAATGCATAAAAGAATTTATTTTAACATATTATAATACATCCAAAATTTATGTTAAACTAATAACTCTTGTGGTCCATTCTCGTTCTTTTCGCCTGAGATACATACATGAAAATGTATGCTTTAAATTTATTGAGTAACTACTTCTTGTGGTCCATATGGTTTACTTGGTCACTACTCTTTGTAGTACTATGCCGAGGTGGCTTGTTGCTTGTGTTGTGGTAATTTTAAGCACCTTTGTAAGCATGATATAAGTATATGGTAAAGCTACTTGTGCTCTTGTTTTCTTAGTTTGAACTTTTCTTGAAAATACAATTTATATTATTTTTTCATAACAAAAATTTTCAAATGTCAAGTAAAGCTTTAGACTTCTTTAGCTCTATTAATATGCAAATATATACAATTTATATTATTTTTTCATAACAAAAATTTTCAAATGTCAAGTAAAGCTTTAGACTTCTTTAGCTCTATTATTATGCAAATATATACATTTATTTTTCAAATTCCACATTTGTTCATTCAGTCCCTTATGTTATTTTCATTCCTTTTCAGAGAACAAAGTTTTTTTTGTCAAGTCGATTTGGTCATTTTCGAAGAACTTAAAGGGTCAGTCGGTAACCAACTTCCTCATCTAAATCGATGACTAGTTGACCAATTGACTAGTCTTTGCAACGGATTCCTTCTACAACAACTTCATTGTGAAATTTTCCTTCCTTCGTTTTCTTAGCCTCCTTACTTCTTTTTCTCATCTTCTTCTTCGTATCCTTCGTTTTTCTTCTTTTGATGCATCCGAACAAAAAAACCATAGTGAGGTGCGATTATGGAAGCATGGCAATCATAAAGACTTCCACCACTAAAAAGAATCTTGGTAGGTAATACTATGCTTGCCCGAATATGGTACTCCATTCTCAAGAAACATTCGGGTTTTTTTCAATTCTAACCTAATTTTGCTAATTCATAATATTGAAATCTGCAGGAACCTAGGAGTGAGTTTCTTGTGTGAGTTAATGAGGTTGAAAATCATGTGCATGTTGTTGAAGTCCAAAATCAAAGCTTGGGGGAAGTGGTAATCCAAAATCAGAGCCTGAATATTTGCTTGAAGGAGGTAGTAAGCCAAAATCGGAAGGTCTAGTTAATGTTCAGTTGGTTTTTGTTTTTTGGCATAATTGTTTATAAGTTGTAATTTGATGTATCTTATAACTAAACTTGCTATGGATCCATGATAATTGTATTTTGGTTTTTAGAAAAATCAGAACCTTTCGTCTTCGTCCTCCCTCCATCATCATTAACATTCTGCTTCACATCGCCTTTTTCATCGAGGTTCATATTCATCTTCATTGAACTTGTCATATTACAATTATAGAATAACAAAGAAGATCAGTTTGTAGAAATAGAAAGCAGTCGAAGTCGATACAGCAATTGAAGTCGATAGAGGGAACGATCGGAGATATTCGATTGTAGAAGTCGATATAGTCTTGATTGTAGAAGTCGATCCACTCTAACTCAATACACTCCAACTCGATACAGTCCAACGATGTTTTTCCGGTTTACACTATGATTTTGACTTTTACTATCTGATTTTGACTTCGAAATGGAAAGAAACTGGATACTATAGGTACAGGTCCCAAAAAAAATAAGTCACTACTGTAACACCCTATTTCGGGTCATTCCATAATTCGAGGTCGTGACCCGAGGATCAAGTATCATAAGGCTTCGGGCCTTGGAAAGGAGAGGCTTATGCCCATTAGGATGCTGGATAATGTAGCTTATAGGTACCGAGTGTTCGATTCACGTTTTGAAGCCCAAGGGTATAATGGTAAAGAGATAGTTCGGGCCTTTTATGAATTTTGGATTTAAGTTCGGGAAGTTATGTGGCAAAGGAGAGTTGATAGAATTGTAGAGCTTCTCATTACCTTTCCGTGGATATAAATAACGTCGAAATCGGACTTAGAACGAAGACATTATGGCCTTCGGAAGATTGGTGGTTCTAGACCCTAGCTGAGTATGTTGGGCGTACGCTATGAGTACGCCAGGCATGCTGGCTCGACATCTGGATCGCGGAGGCTTCAACGTACACGAGGCGTACGGCCATCAGGGGCAAACCCTAAATTTAGGGTTTATGCCTTATTTAATCACCTTAAGTCACTTATAGACCTTCTTTTGACCAGCCTCCACCTCTCCAAACCCTAATTTCCATTTGAGTGTTTTGAGCTTAGAAGTGAGCTTTGGAGGTGATTTTAGTGATTTTGAAGGAAAAGGAACTCTTGGAAGTGGCATTGTTGTGGCTAGAGCTTGTGGATCCAGAAACATCACCAACACAGAAAGCTTTTGGAGGTATAAAGCTCTTAACTTGATGGTTCTTTTGATAAGATCTAGTTAGGACTTATTTCTATGTTTTCATGGTCCTTTAAGCCATGCTTGGGAGTATGGGCTACTCCAAAAGCTAAGGATGATAGATCTTGGCATTTTTTAGGTCCCTTGTTCAAAAAAATGCAATCTTGATGAGTTATATTGGACCATGCATGAGTTAGGGTTGTTATTATGGTTCTTTTTGAGTTTTGGGTCCCATTAAGTCATGAAAGGGTGTAAAGTTGCCAACTTAATAGAGAAGTTTGGTTGAGTGTGGAGTACGATGGGCGTACCCAACTCGTACGCTGCGTGTACTGGCCACGGAAAGAGTACGTTGGGCGTAAGTTTGAGCACGTCGGGCGTACTCAACAACTTGACTTTTGATGACTTTCACATTTTGGGCCTTGGTTGGGCCAATAGTCTTTCTAACTTTGGGATATTGTTAGGCCTTGGGCCTTATTGGATTTGGGCTTATAATGGGCTTTGGGTGTCATTTGGGAATTTGGGCCATATTGGGCTTTTGGAGCCATTAGATTGGGCCATGGTTACTAAGCCAAATGAGAAAAGGGTAAAATGGTCTTTTACCCTGGGAGTTGGACAAATGAATTAGATTCCTCGTCATGGATTATGGCCTAATTATTAATTGGGGTTTTATTTGATTGATTAGCAGGGGGATTATCTGGATCAACAGTCTGAGCGTTTATCTGAGATATTCGGCAATTTTAGGTGAGTTTCCTCACTGAGCTTGGTGGGTCGAAGGCACCAATGTCGGCCCATAGTTTATTATGATTAGGATGCTAGTTGTCTGTGTGACTCTTGTATGTATGTTATGTGATATGTATATCGGGCGGGGTATGATGTCAAGCGAGACCTGATGAGGATATTGTATGATATTTATCTTATAGATTCTTGAATGTGTTTTATGTGTCTATATGAATGTCGGGCGGGGCATGATGAATGTAATGAGGCGGGGCCTATCTCATGTTATTGACAGGTCTGTTCCGGGCGGGGTCTGATGGGTGTGGGGTATGGCTCATTGTATTTTTGATATGTATGGTATAAGGTATTTTAGGGAACTCATTAAGATTTGTGCTTACGATTTTCATTTTATGTTTCAGGTACTTCCGGATTGAGGGAAGAGCTTAGGGCGATCGCATCGCACACACCATATTTTCCGCTTTATATGATTCTAATGTATTGAGACGATTAAATGAGTCACTCTGATTTTCTTTTATGTTTTTATGAGCATAACTAGTTGGTGGTTTTATTATTATGCAAAAAAATGAAATTTTGGTCTTAATTATTGGGACGTTTCAACTACCTACTATGTTCCCTTAAAAGGACAGAAATAACATACGGGACTGAATACGCAAATATGGAATACATTGTAGGGCTACGGTGTCATTTTCTCTTATTTTATTTAATGAAAACTTAGTTAACTTAAATGAATCATTTGATACCAACTTGTGTTTCCCTAATCATGTGGGTACCGTCATTTATCCTTAGTACTCTTTATTTTAGTAGGATAAAACCTTTTATTTCATTATGGTTTAACAAGATTACATAAACGGAAGTACATAAAAGAAAATCTATATTAACAGCTTATAATACATCCAAAAAATATGTTAAAATAGTAAATACTTCTTGTCGTCCTTATTCCTTCTTTTTTTCTTGAGATACATACATGAATAGGTTTTAAATATATCTCATACTAGGGGTGAATATGGGTCAGTTTTGGTCAATTTTGACCTAAAACCGAACTCAAACGGACAAGCTTCGGTTTCAAAAAAACTAAAGCAAAACCAAACTGAAACCAATGGGTTCGGTTTCTCAATTTTTAGTTTTTCCGAGTCCGGTTTCGGATTTAAACTCACTCAAATTGATTTATGGGTTTTGGGCTTATACTATTAGCAAAGAAAGATCAAGCCAACTTTTTACTAGATATAGATAATGAGAAGGAAAATTCTTATTTATCTCCACCGGTGTGGGACTCTCCAAAGAGGAGTTTAGATGTAGAGGAATGTGTCAGCTGCACAAAGCGGCAATGCCTTAACCATCATATTAGAGCATTTTTTGTGATTATAAATCGCATAATATACCAATATAAACATGTATAATTCACTGAATACATATATATATTATATAAAATCGGTTTGCTTCAGTTTTTTTCGATGTGTACATCCCTAAAAACCGAAACCAAACCTATATTTTTGGTTTTTAAAAAACACAAACCCTAACCATTGGTTTTGCTTTAGTTTCAGTTTTGTCGGGTTTTAGTTTTCGGTTTCGGTTTTGCTCACCCTACCTCGTACAGCGGGTATTTAAATGGCCATAGTTGGCATGTATGCATCCCATTAAGATTACATAAGTACCCACCTTTGCTTTAGCTTGCTAGAGTTTAGAACCTTTATGCTTCTAAAATCTCCAAGTTAATACTAAGCAACTGATAGTGTTTCTTGTTTTGGAATGGAGAATAATGTTTAACATTGCTTGCTATTCGTAGGATTAGTTTGTCTTTTAGACATAGAAAGTTATTATCTTACATAATTGACGTTTTGTTGTTATCTGTTAGCATTTCATCATCTTAACCCTAATCAAACTATGATTAGTTTCGAAAATTGTTAACTCAACTGGAAACCACGCTGATAAATAATGACGGTTGATTTGTAAAAATGTTTCAAAACATGGCACAAAGTTGAATGGTTTTTTTGTAATTTGTCTCAAAACATAAAACAAAATAGAAGAAAGCAAAACAAAAAGATATTTATTTCCAAGCATCAAAAAAGATAGCAACCAATATATGCCTAATAAGCATCATAATTTGTAAAAAAAAATACAAATCCACCCCTCATCGTCCAAAACAACTCTCAAAAAAAATAAAAAATAAACAAAACCACCGAATAACCAAGGGTATTTCCGTCATATCAAATATCTATCTACAATAAATGAGTTCTACAGAATGTACCGTAACAAGAATGCATGAATGAATCATAATTCATAAGTTCCAAATTCTTTCAACTATAATCTAGTATCTATAACCAGAAGCGCCAGGTGGCGCTGGCGGCAGTCGGTTGGGCGTGCGGCGGCCGGTGGAGTTTGATCTGGGGGCAGGACCATCATCACCGTTTTGAGACGGGTCACTGTACCTTCGACTATGCCCGTTGGATGATCCATATCGGGAATCAAGACCCGATGGGCTGCCGCCATTGGCCGCAGAATCAAAAGCAGATCTCCAATCACCACCACCACCTGATGATGCTCCACTACTTCTTGGACTTTCTGTTCATTTCTCATATCATAAAAATCATTAAACACCCAAAACAGCAATAATGTATGAAAAAATAATAAAAATAAATATATATGAAAGTAGGTTGGTATTACCTGCAGGGCTACCATTGGAGATGGTTGAGGCTGCAGCTGCTCGGTTATCATGAATGCTGAGTTGTCTGGTGAGTTTGGAGAGCAAGGTGGATTGCATCTGTACTTTCTCCCTTTTCCGCTTTACATTCCCATCTTCTTGAAGCAGCTCCTCGATCCGAGCTGTACTCTGGGAGCTTTTCCACCAAACAAATACAAAAGGGCAATTCTGTCATTTCTCGTTTCAAACCAAACGCAAATATATACATATAGGAACCGAACCGAATACTGACCTTACAGAACTATACAGCTTATTCAGCATGTCTTCTTTAGCCTTCTCCACTTGACATAGAACAACAGCCTGCATAACGAATTTAAAAAAAAAAATAATAATAAGAAGATGAAGATGAAGAGAGACAGTTAGTTAGTTAAACAGAGACCTTTGGGACATTTGCTGCAAGGCTGTTGAGAACTGCTTCAACATAACCACGCACTTCCTGAGCCATCCAACGAAGTTCTTCCTCTGGATCTGCGGGTTTTCTAGCCATTGTATCCTACAATTTGCAACAAATCAGTTATAAAGACTTGTTAGGTCATCTTTCTTCTTTTTGAGTAACTTACAAGAGAGCCATCTGAATGAGTATGGCGAATGGGAGGACCATCTGGCTTCATAACCACTTCACCACCTTTGATACCCATGATAGCTCTTAATTTGTTTAACCATTCAGCCTTATCTACACCACTCTCAGCCTTCAACAGAACAGCGCTATGAGCTGCACAACCACTTATTATTAAACTTTATGTCTGTATTTCAAATATCATTACACAGTAAGAATGAAAAACAATTACATTACCTTTTAAAACAGTCTTATATGCAACTTTGCTTGTTATTTTGAAGACCAGACTCGGTGGTTTTTCTTCCACCTTTGACTTTTTGTCCTTGGAGCTTTTGGTTGGGGGTTCTTCCTCTTCAACTTCTTCCACAACACATTCCTGATCACACATGGCACATGCATCACTACTGATTTGCTTGTGTATTGTTAATTGTTACCATTTTGCAAATGAAATAAACACTAAATTTCACAAGTACCTCTAAAGTGATGACACCACGGAAATTTCTCTCTTCTTGTTTTTTAGTGTATCCAAGCTGCAAAAAAAAACCATTTCAAAGCAAAGGGACATGAAAACATGTATATTAAAGTTCATGCCATGTCACTAACCTTCCCAGTTTTCTCATTTAAAACAAACCATCTCCTGCTCCACCCGTTAGTTTTTGCACTTTTCTTCAACAAGAATCCTGCATGAAGAGAGAGATATAGATACATTATACATCCTTAAAAGGAAGTAAATAATACAATATAGGCATGAAATAATGATTATATATGTTTAATACAACAAATGACTAGACAAAATAAAAGTCAAGGAAGATGTCAAAGTGTAGACCTGCTGTTATCTCCCCATCAGGTCCTGCAGTCTTTAAAGTGGGCCCCTCTTTTTCATCCTTATCTTGCTTGGTATCTTTCATTGATTTTAAGTTCCCACCTTTTTGGGGACTACTTGCCTAAACAAAGCAAAAACAACAACAATTAAAAAAATAATAATAACAAAAATAAAACTATTAAGTTTATTTCAAGCCTCTCAATGTACCCTATTTAGTAAGGATTGTTCTGCATCAACAGCCTTCTTGGAAGATTTGGTTTTAATCTCTTCTTCTTTTCTCTGTCTATCCATCCTGATTATAAACAAATAAATAAATAAAAAAAGGTAACTTGAGAATTAATGAATCCAAAATTGATCTAATACAATTTTAACAGAAAAATAGAAATAAATCAAAGGACTAAATGCAATAAATAGCAACATACTTTCATTTACTTGTTGAATATAGCATCTAACTTCCATTTTTTTTCTATTAAAGCATTGAACTTTAAATAAAATCTTACAAGGCACTACTATACTTTGAAAAATCTAGAAAATTATAGCATTGTGCTTTCAACTTTTTAATGTTGTAATAGGAAGAAATGAGAGTATGATGCTAAAATAAATAAATTAATGGAAGTACGTTGCTATTTCTTGCATTTAACCTTAAATGAAATTTAGCATACCTTCTTTGGACCAAACGGATGAAATGTTGTGGTGGAACAAACACTCTCTCCATGTCAACAAGTGCAGTCACCATGGTCTTTGCATCATTCTTAAACCCCTCCAGAGCTGTTGTAGCAATTGCCACCACCTAGTCAAAACAATCAGTGCCACGTCAGCATTACCACATTGCTATTTCCTGAAATTTTCATTTAAAAAATAAAGTACTAAAGTACCTCTCTTTTGAATGGTGGATATCTCCCTAGCCCTGGTGTAGCATTAGCTGAAGCTGAAACTATGTCAGCAAGTACACGATGAACCTGTACTCATTACAAATATGATTGAAGAAATGAAATTAAAAGAATAATAATATTAATAAGAGAAAAGGGGGATTAATTAAAAATGAAAAAAAACAAAAGAATGTGTAGTTTTTTTACCTCGTCAACACAGAGACGTGAGGGCTCCTTTGCAAGGTCCAATACGCCTTTTATTAAAGAGCGTAATCCTTTCTCTGGAGATATGAGGTAAGGTTGATAACCATCTGCTTCTAGAACAATCTGATACAAATTCCATTTGTCATTATAGAAAGTATTGAATATAAATTTAAGTGAACCAAAATTTGAGGAAAATATATAATAGATACCCTCTTCACGTTTTTTATATCAAAATGTCTATCAAGAGGAAGCTGTTTGATCCTATTAGGAAAGTTACCCTCAAAACTTGCAACAACTTTCCAACCACTTCCCTGAAAAACAAGCATTCAAGTACGTTAAAATAATAATTATTATTATTATAATATGCATAACTACTTGTTCTTACCTCCCCAGTCATAATATGTTGAAGAAATTTGTCCTCAAATTCACGACAAAGTTCCAAAGCCAAAGCTCTTGTACCTTCAGAACTAGTCACCATTGATTCCCCAAGCCTTACCAATTCATCTTGCACAATTTGTGACTTACCCTGAAGCCTACATGAGTTTTAAAAAACAATATGATTAGAGACCTAACAGATTGCATAAAATATGATTAAAAAAAGAAGAAGAGAAATTACATATCCTCCTACTTTTCTTCCTAATTATCTTCCTACCCATTTGAAATGATGACAAGTGTCCTAAAATATAATTAATTTTATCAAAATATGAAACTTGTCACAATTTCAAATGGGTAGGAAGATAAGTAGGAAGAAAATGCAGGAGGATATTTAATTTATGAAAAAAGAAACTTTTGTTAGTGTGGTATACAAATACAATTATCTATGAAAGGCATAAAAAATCAATGATAAAAGATAAGGATAAACAGCAGAGTATAGTACTGCTCGATTCTTTTTTTACCGTAGTTATAGAGTAAATTTACAATAATGGTCCCTGTGCTATCTGATTTTTACCGTTTTAGTCCAAAACAAAAACATTTTTTAGTTTTGGTTCTTATTTCAAGGTTCCATATCGCTTTTTCTCCCCAAGACTTTCTGATTCTAGTACTCATTTCATAGTTTCATATCAATATTGGTCCTCATTTCAAGGTTCCAGGGACCAAAATCGATATGAAACCTTGAAATAAAGACCAAAATTGAAAAAAAAAAAATTAGATTTTGGACCAAACACGGTGAAAATCAGAAAGCACAGGGACCATTTTGTAATTTACTTTTAATCTGATACATAGCAACACAAATTATATAAAGCCAGTAACAAGTAAATAATCAATGATATACATACCCTGATAAAAGACTTGGAAGCCTGATTTTCATTCTGCTACGAATTTGATGAGCAAGGGTCTCCACAAGAGCTAATCTACCAAGCTTGCTTTGAGGGACACCTGTCAATATAGATTTCAAACTTTCACTTTCAGCCCTCCAAGCAGTTTCTAACGAGTTATCTGACCCCACATTTCCAGATTGAGCTGAAGCAATGGAAACTGATTGCCCAATCAGAGCAACCCATGGGATATCAGCTGAACTCCTTGGTCCTTGACCCAACAGAAGTGCCTGAACAGCAGCAAGAACTTTGGGATCTGAAGTTGCTTGATCGATTTTACTGATCACACCAATGGTTCTTGTTGCTACAGTAAAAAAAAAAATTATAGTTTAATAATTTATATAAGAAGCTGAGAGTAAAACTGAAAAAGTGGATAAGAAGATGAATAGTAAAAGTAATCCCACATTCTCCATCATATTCTTTTGCAATTCTGAGGGCTTTTGCAGAGGCAATTTCTGGTGCCTGGGCAGCAGGTATTATGACCAAGAGAATTGCATCGTTGTGTTGAGCATATTCACTCTGCAAAATAAATAAATAAATAAATAAACAATGTGAAATAAAAACAACAAATTTTGCAGCCACTCACCAAAGAATCGTCAAGATTTCCCTTATCCACTCCAGGCAAATCAATTAATTTCAAAGGAGGAGCTGGAAACAATATGATTAAATTAGCAAACAAAAAGAATAACAAATGAAGCATATAGGAAGGCAGAGGTTGCACATAAAAATGGTATTCAGGAGTTTACTCATCCATTCTGTGTGACTAAATGAGGGTATTTTGGTCTTTTAATAAAAAAGAATGGAAGGAATTAAATTGTATCTCGAAATATGTCAAAAACATAGAATTTTTTTTTTTTAAAAAAATGAAGCAAACAAACAATCAAGCTTAAGTGGTATAAAAGGAATCCGAAGTAGTGTGATGCATTTGCCAATTGCTTGATATTTTTAAGCAAACAGACTCACCTGTACTTGTTTTAAGCTTCAAAAATATTTCATCCCGACTCTTGCTTGACACTTTACTAAGCCTATCCTGTAATGAGTGTCGAAGAGCACCTGTTGGTGGACAAAAAGAGCATACAAATTCAATAATCACATATATAGAACCCTATTACTAAATGTGTGTGGTGTGTGTATGTGTGTGTTGAATTGGCTTAAGCACTTAAGTATGACATGAGGACTCACTTGCAGACACAGGTTGGGATTTACTATCAATCTGCAGTACAATTGATTTGCTGCTTAAGTTACCATCCCTCTTTAATTCAATACATATAGGCGCGCGAGTTGCACCCCCTTCACCAGTTGGCTGCTCAAGTTAATTTGTAAGTTGAAATGACTTGTTTTGTTATCATAATGAATTAGAAAAACATAAAGTGAATATATATGTGTCCAGATTGAAGATGGAAATAAAGAAAAATGAAGGTCTTACCAAAGCAGGATGTCCTATCAAACTGTTCAAAACTGCTGATTTACCTGCACTCTGAACAATTGGTAGCCCATAATTAGAAATTAGCTAACATCCTTTAATTTTACAAAAGGGACATCAAACTAAAGAACTGTCAGATAAGATACAGAACAAATTTGCCCACAAATCCACAATGTGACTGCACTATCAAATTTCTTTGATTCCATATTCTTTTCTAAAGTATGTAAGTGTGCTAGGTTGAGTGCATTCACTTCTTAAAGGAGTATTGTTCTTATTATCATAAAGAATCTAGTCTATCTTAACATACAAAACAGCGTCAAGTAGATGCTAGATGAGATGACCATGTACTTGATTAGATAATAACCTTGTCTACGGAATAATCAGGAGCATCTGATGAATGATTACACATTAACAATTATTTGAGATCCATCTATTGGTAAACCTAAAAAGAGCAAGGGGGAGGCTAGCAAGAAGAGCAGACTGGCTCCATGATTAGCTAAACAGGAGACCCCTGGCAGTTTATGAGTGGATCCTGATCTAGTGGAAAGCATAAGGCAAATCCATACTGTGAGATGTGGCATTAAGCAACAAGTAGATGAGTTTCGAATCATCTATATGCTAAAATTAAATCTGAGCAAAAAGACTTCCCAACTACATTTAGAAAAAGATCCATCAAAAATAGAGATCGCAACAAAACCATATCCAGAGATCCACTGACTTAGTCAATCAACACAAAAAGCAAGTAGTCGGATCAAAAGAGCTCATGTAGGACAAACTTACGGTATTGCCAAGAGCAACAACGTTAAGAAATGTGGAAGGGCGTTTTGAAGAAGACGATGAATTTGCATCAACATCTTCATCGTTAAGCAAAGCCGCAGCCTGCCGCATCGAATCCGCAAGTTGAGCCAATTCTTCAATCGCCTCCATTTTTGTATCTTTCAAGTCGAAAAAGACTTACACGATAACAGATCGAAGCCAAGAAAAATATAGATCGAGTAGTGAATGGAGATGAAACCCCCCCAGACGCCGAATCCAGAGGTACAAAAGAATTTAAAAAGAGTATAAACCCAAGGTTTGTGATGGAAAACAATGATGGATCGAGTGATATTTTTAGGGTTCTACAGTGAGATTTGAAACCTTTTTTGAAATTTAAACTGGCTGTGTGCGTCCAGGCAGGATGATGGAAATGGGCAGGAGAACATAAAGAGGAATCATTTATTTACAAGCGAAATTGAAGACTAGATAGATGAGATGTGATCCGTCACCATTCCCCACAATGGAGCACCGTCAAATTACTAGTTTGTAACAAAGAGTGTAGTAACTAGTTACATAACTTATTTTTAATTTTTAATTCAACAACAAATCTCATATCATAGTAAGTTGGAGCTTTGTTATTACTCAAGAGAGCAAGTTAGATTTAGGGGTCGTTTGATAGTTGCTGACTGGAAAAGGTCTGTCTAGGTAAGAAATTCTGACTCGGTAAAAAATCTTGTTGTTTGATTGTACATCTGACTGAATGTGCTAAGTGATAAAAAATGACCATTTTATCCTGCTGTTATATATAGTGATGGATTAAGTTACTGAATAATTATAAAAACATACATATTGTCATACAAAATGTAAATTACACACAAATAAAAATGTCATACAAAATGTAAATTAAACATAAATCATTTAATATCCAAATAAAAACATAATGAAATTTAAAATAACATAATAATTAAACATAAATCATCAGTATCGGACGTGAGGCGTTGAGTCGACCTCTGAGGGTTTCCATAACTGACGAGCATGCAGTTTTTGCTATTGATGTATTTCGAGGATGTGTGCTGGAGATTTTTGGTGACGAGTTCCCGATAGATCTGGTACCGATAGCGATGGGTGATGTCCGTGTCATCGTGGGCATGGATTGGTTGAGCCATTTTGGAGAAGTGCTCGACTGCGAGCGTCAATTGGTGACTATACGAGACCCTAGTGGAGGAGTGCTTATAGTGTATGGCGAGGGTACTAGATCTGGGTTAGCTTTCTGCTCTGCTGTCAGGGCGAGGCAGAGTTTACAGCAGGGATGTATGGGCTTCTTGGAGTACGTGATGGATACATGGGTTGTTTCAGAGAGGTCGAGCTCTATCTCCGAGGTTCCGATAGTGTGCGAGTTCATGGATGTTTTTCCAGAGGAGTTACCAGGTGTGCGTCCTGAGAGGCAGGTGGAGTTTCGGACTAATTTAGTTCTGGGCGCGACACTTATTGCCAAGACACCTTATCGCCTTACGCCACCAAAGATGCAGGAGTTATCCTCACAACTCCATGAGTTGTTGGGGAAGGGTTTTATCAGACCGAGTAGCTCACCGTGAAGAGCGCCGATCCTTTTTGTCAAGAAAAATGATGGTTCACACTGGATGTGCATTGATTAACGGGAGTTGAACAAGCTAATGGTCAAGAACTGTTATCCACTTCCGACGATCAACGGTTTATTTGATCAGTTGCAGGGGGCATCTTGGTTTTCCAAGATTGATTTGAGATCTGGATATCACCATGTGAGAGTATGCGAGGAGGATATTCAAAAGACGGCCTTTAGAACTCGTTATGGGCATGACGAGTTTGTGGTTATGCCTTTCGGGCTCACCAACGCACCAACAATGTTCATGGATCTCATAAACTGGGTGTGTAGGCTTATGTTGGATCGGTCGGTGATCGTGTTCATCGATGACATCTTGGTGTATTCGAGGTCCAGAGAGCAGAGCAGCATTATGAGCATCTGCGAGAGGTTCTAAGGGTTTTGATGTCGGAGAGGCTTTATGCCAAATTCTCCAAGTGTGATTTCTGGTTACGAGAGGTCCAGTTCTTGGGACACCTCGTTAATCAGAATGGGATATTGGTCGATCCAGCCAAGATTGAGGCAATTATGCGATGGGAGGTGCTGAGATCCCCAGTTCAGGAGTTTTTTGGGATTGGCCGGCTACTATCAGAGATTTATCAATGATTTCTCCAAGATTGCGGTTCCTCTCACTAGATTGACCCGGAAGGGTGTTACTTTTGTTTGGGGGTCTGAGCAACAAACATCATTCAAGACTCTTCGCCAGAGGTTGTGCGAAGCTCCGGTGTTAGCCCTTCCGGAAGGAGTGGAGGACTTCGTAGTTTATTGTGATGCGTCTATTTCAGGGATGGGTGTAGTGTTGATGAAGAGGGGTCACGTGATAGCATATGCGTCGAGGCAGCTAAAGCCTCATGAAACGAGGTATCCCACCCATGATTTGGAGTTGGGGGCAGTGGTGTTCTCCCTCAAGATCTGGCGCCACTACTTGTATGGGGTCCGGTGTACCTTATATACGGACCACAAGAGCCTGAAGTACCTGATGGATTAGCCCAACTTGAATATGAGACAAAGGATATGGTTGGATGTAGTGAAGGACTAAGACTATGAGATCTTATATCACCTAGGCAAGGCTAATGTGGTAACCGATGCCTTGAGTCCCAGAGCCGAGAGCGCTCCCGATCTGGGATGTATGTATGCGGATGACGGTGATGACTCCAGTCTTAGATACCATCAAATAGGCTCAGGTGGAGGATGTGAGACCAGAGAACTGCAATAGAGAGTGTGTAATTGGGCAGGTTTCCAAGTTCGTGACGGACAGTCGTGGGCGTATGACTTTCCATGGGCGGATTTGGGTGTCTTATACAGGTGGAGCTTGTCGTGTATTGACGGAGGAGGCACATGACGCTCGTAGTGGGGCCGTGAAAATGGGGCCACCAATAGTCCCTCTTTAAAAGGATACTCTGATTTCCAGAATAAAGCATAAACAAACCGGTCTTTTCTGGCCGTGAAAATGGGGATGTCATACCTTAAGTCCTCATGTTTGGCCTCTTTACGATCTTCAATTGCCATAAAAATCGTAAATCGACCCTTAAGCCTCTTTGTGGTGTTCTTGAGCTATTAAGAAGAGTTTGGTGCCCATTTTTGCCTTTGTTAAGGAAGTAGAGAAGCTTGAAGTTGCTTGCTTTGTGAGAAGATTTTAGATCCAGAATCATCATCTTTTGTGCAAGCTTTATGAGGTATCAAGTTTTAATATTGTCTTGTAAATGTTTAGGTATCTTCATCGTTTGTTTTGTTATGCTTTTGGTCCCTTTGTAGGTTGATAGAAGAGTTTAGATATTTTAAGGGTTTGTTCTTTTAGATCCGAGCTTATTATGGACTCCTTAAGCATAAAGGTGAAAGCTTTATGGGATTTTTGGTCACATGCATGCATTAAGCCACTTGTTAAGTCTTTTCTAAGCTTAAGAGCTTCATTTAGCCATGCATGAACGTAAAGTTAGCAAATTTACGTGATATTCCAGCTCAAGGAGGTCAGATCTATGTTTTAGGGATATGTATTAAGGGATTAAGGGCTGCAATCGAGTTTTGGCTGCATCGGTGAGTAAGTTGGGCATACTAGTAGGTACGCTTAATGTACAAGCCCTCAAGCGCGTGCATGGTTACGCCCCGTGTACTCAGTCTGGTGGACTTCGCATGTTTGGGCTATCTTTTGGGCTTAGTTGCTTGGGGCATTGTTGAGCCACCTGAATGCAAGTATTTAGATTTTAGACTAGTAAAAATTGTTGGGCCTTAAGGTAAGACCCATGTAGGAATTTGGGCCCAATTTGGGAAATTGGGCCATATGTGGGCCTTGGATGGATAATTGGTTTTGGGCCTTTTAGAATGAAAGTTTGGGCTTTAGTTTTGGACCAAGCCAGGTAAGGGGTAAAATGGTCTTTTTACCCTAAGTATGGTTGAAGGATATTGATTTGACTCAAATTGTTAATTGGGTGTTATTTGATATTGATAGCTCGGGGATTTGTCGGACCATCAGCCAGGGATTATCGATGTGATTCAGTCGTCCGACGTGAGTTTCCTCACCATGTTTAGCGGGTTGAAGGCACCAATGCCGACCCATGATCTGTTATGTTAGAATACTCATTGTTTGTGTGATACTAGTATATGCATGTGCTTGTATGCTTACTGGATGGGGCCTGATGATTATTCTGTATGCTATTACTTGTTATGTAGTATGAATTGTATGTGGCCGGGGCTCGTTATGCGAGTTAGAGCGGGGTCCGTTATACTCATTCGGCGGGGCCCATTATACGAGTTAAGGCGGGGCCCGTTATACTTATTGGGCAGGACCCGTTATGCGAGTCAGGGATGGGCCTGTTATACTCTTTGGGTGGGGTCTGTTATGTGTTATATGATTTGGTATGCGGTATCTTGGGGAACTCACTAAGCTTCGTGTTTACGGTTTTCAGTTTATGTTTCAGGTACTTCCAGTTCTAAAGGGAAGGGACCAGGATGATTGCAGAGCACACACCACCCCGTTCCACTTTTTGTGATTCATTCTGATTGATATGTACACATTTATTTTATTTGGTTTGTACCGATGATGTTTTGGAAATACTGATTTCACTATATTAAAAATGAATTTTTTGGATGTTATCATATATACCATATTTATTTTGCATTTATATAAAATTCCCATATTTCTAAAGTAGACCATTTATTATTTAGTGACACTTTTATAGAAAAAACATCATAAATGGTCCCTGTGTTTTCCCAGATTCTGAAGTTTAGTCCCCGTGGTTTAAAAATCTCATAAATGGTCCCTGTGCTTTCAAAACTTTTGACAGATGGTCCTTATCCCTAACTCCGTTAAGTTTTGTCCGTTAACTGAAGGGCATTTTCGTCATTTCATTACCATAGGGACCATTTATGATGTTTTTCACTTTTTTTTTTAAAAAAAAAAGATTTTTTTTGATGTGACATTAATGATAGTTCTCTCTCTCTCTCTCTCTCTCTCTCTCTCTCTCTCTGTAAAGCAACAACCAACTTCTGTGTTCGTATGCCTCTTTTTTTTCTGATTCAAACACATCAATAAAACTCTCATTGTTCAATTGAAGAACTACCACAAGTCGCTTTTTTTTTTCAAGACCTACAAACCAAACAACAACTTCTTTACAAGGTTGTTAATGACGGTGTTCCAATGAAATTTATCAATAAACTCGAATCAGAAGTCATTAACTTCTTTTCTTCTTCTCTTTCACGCCAAAATTGACCCAATCATAAAATTCTACGCTCTGCATTTTTAAAGAACACCTTGAGAAAGGGGGTTGGCGACATAGATCTGAGAGGGGTGACGTAGATCTGAGAAAGGGTGGCGTATGAAAACCCCATCAACATGAGGATGGAAAGGACTTTTGAGCTTGACATGGTGGCGTTAGGTTTTCACCGTCTCCTTCCACCGACGACATAGTGAGGAAGAGTAAGATGTATAGTTACCTCCGATAAGAATGTAGTTAATCCCCAACGACTGAAATCTTGAATACTCAAATGAAACAAAGAAAAAACAGGGGTATAGGAACCAAAAATTGAAGTCTAAACAAGAGATGGGTTGTTGAATCGAAACTAAAGATGAGACTATTTCATTTCCCTAATTGATTGCTTCTATCAAAGATGGATACGAATGTGTGTATTTGTTTGTGTATTTGACAGGTGCAAATTCGGTTGGTGTTTCAATCTCTGCAGAAATACCTAAATGGGATTTAGGTTTCATTCTTCTTCGTTATCATTTGGTCCATCTGCTTTGACTTAGCCACTAATAATATGGTTCTAATGAGTTTTTCTTTGATTTTAGGTGATAATAAGGTGCAAGATGAGTGTGTTTGTGTTTCTTGGAAGAAGATGACCGATGTGTGTGTGTGTGTGGGAGAGAGAGAGAGATTAAATAATTATATTTAGTTTTTTCTTTTTTTAAAAAAATAACTGAAAAGATCATAAATGGTCCCTGTGGTGTGAAATGACGAAAATGCCCCTCAATTAACGGACAAAAGTTAACGGAGTTAGCAATAAGGACCATCTGTCAAAAGTTTTGAAAGTACAGGGACCATTTATGAGATTTTTAAACCACGGGGACTAACTTCAGAATCTAGAAAAACACAAGGACCGTTTATGATGTTTTTTCCACTTTTATATTTCATTTGATTAAATGAGAAATCGTTTTTACATTTCTTAACCATCTCGCACCAAGTTTAATTTTTGTCTCAAGTTTAATTTAATTTTATTTAATAATTCTAACATACTAAATCTTCAATTTTTAAGATGTTACAATTTTTTCCAACAAACCAAGAAATATATTATGTTTTAAAAATATGGTTTTAATATAATTAAAACATATTTATACATAATATTATGGTTTGAATGTAAAAAATAAACCTTGTATTTATATGAAAAACATGACTTTTAAATAAAAATATATATATTTATACGGTTATAAATGTAAAAAAAATATTTATATGGTTTCAAATTGAACAAAAGATGATGTCCGATTTTGAATAAAAAAAATAGAATACCACGTCATCAAAACAAAAAAAAAATTAAAAAAATAATATAAATTTGGAACAAAAAAATCGAGTGTCAAAATTGAAAACAAAAATAAAAACTTATCCCTTGTTCTTGAGTTTTTTTTAGGAGAGAAAGGGGAGGGTTGTGAGGGAGAGGGGTGTTCTTAAGTTTTTTTTAAGGAAAGAAAGGAAAGGGAGAGGAGATGACTTGAGAGGTGGAAAGAAGAAGGAAAATGGATGTTCAATTTTGGAAGGGTTGAGAAGGAATGGTAAAAAAGAGAGCTTCTATCCTTGTCCTTTTTCTCTGATGCACCTTGAGGCTAAAACCTAATCAAGGACAAAAATGCCATTTGACACTAAAACTCCTCCCCTTTCCTTGCTACTTGAGAACGCAAGTGATACTACTTTTTTCTCCTTTCGAATTTCTTCCTTTCTTTTTCCTTACCTTTCGTTAAAATTAAAACTCAAGAACACAGCGATAGTATCAAAATTGAAAAAAAAAATGAAAATTTAATGTCTATTGTGATATATTTTTTTTTTAATTTTGACACGCCAACATATAATGTCGGCATGTTATGTAATTAAAAACTGATACGTCATCATACTACATCAACAGGCAACCAGGTTGACCGATTAAGTGGTCAGAATTGTAACAAATTCGAAACGTAATGTAATAAAGCAATATTAAAATCAAATTTTCGTATAAACTTAATGATTTTTGTGGTATTTCGAAAACAATTTTCTTTCGTTCTTTTAATTGTAAAACTCAGAAAATAAGATGTAACTGACAATCATTTGCAGACAAAGTTTAAAGCATCATGTGAGAATGTGAGACTTTAGAATTTTCCAAAGTTCTTTAAAAAGTTGAAAAGGATATAAAGAATCTTGTAAGATATTATTAAAAGAAAAATAGATTAGCTTAAAATTTCTTTCAATAGTTTAGCCTAATTGAAATTTCAACATCTCACGCCTGAAGAATTCTACAAACCTTGGTTGGCGTATAAATTAGTGAAACCCTTTCCATTTGTAACCATCATGAAATAATCATTTAATGCAAACATGATTAATTTATCCCGTAAATTATGCGAATGGTCCCTATGGTTTAGGGTAATTTGCACGTTTGGTCCCAACTTATTTTTTTAACTCGGAAGGTCTCTACAGTTTGTTTTTGTTACACGTTTGGTCCCTGTCTTACCTAAAAAGACTATTTTGCCATTGATTTTTTAATTTATTTAAATAAACACATCTCGAACTTCATTCCCTTCACCTTACCTTACCTATCCCATCATTTTTTCCTATTTAAATAATAGTCTTTTTAGCTAAGATAAGGACCAAGCGCATAATAAAAACAAATAGTAGGGACCAAACGCATAACAAAAACAAACAGTAGGGACTTTCCGAGTTAAAAAAATTAGTTAAGGACCAAACACATAAGTTACCCCAAACCATAGGGACCATTCATGTAATTTACTCTAAATATCGTTGAACCAAATTCTACGTCGCTGGGTTTTGCAACCACAAAATCACAAACATTTCCCTTTTGCATGCGCACAAACTTATATATATTTCGTTCATTCTTTCCATTTTCTATTATTAACTTTTACACTTTTACCTCAAAAACATTTGAAACTAAACAGAAAAACAAACCCATGTATGTTGATTGCACTTTCACAATCAAAATATACCCCATCAATCCAATTAGATAACAAATAAATACTATGCATAACCTAAATCACTGTCATTCATCGATTCCTCGCTCACTAAAATGATATCATTTTACCTCGCGATATCTGTATAACTGGTCACGCTGTATTATTGTCTTCTCTATCTCTATCTCTGTATGTCAATGCCGCTTGTCAATCCCCGGGTAGAGTCCCAAAATGTGTTGTGGCATGAAATCATGACGTGTCAAGATACCAACAACCGGTGGCCTCTACAAAAATAAATAAATAAATAAAATGTTAACTACATGTCCCATATCCAAACATCGAGGTGATAATCTTTTGTAGATACTGAAACAGTATAAGAAAATGAGCTTACCCCAGGAGTCTTTGGCACTACACACAAGTGCCTAAGTCCGAGTTCCCTAAAAGCAACCGCAGCTTTTGCCAAAGACATTGTTTCCACGACGGTATACGGTGACGTATTGGTAATCGGATGAAGGTCAACATACATCTCCATCTCTTCCGGTGTAACATCCAAATCTTCCATCTTAGGCCCTTTTCCTAACCCCGCTTTTGCAAAATCAAACGCATGGTATCTTTGTAACGCTTCGGTTCCGGTCAAACGTCTTTGTTTCGTGAACATCTTTCCTTTAAGCAAAACAATCAAATGAGACCTCAAAACAACCCCACACAACTCCGGAGCTTCCAAGAAAGGCGGCTCATCAATCACCGGAAAACCATTATGTGACGTCATCCTTAGCGAATGTACAATATTACTAACTTTTTCAACTCCGGAAAACGTTATCAAAGGTCCGGAAACAACATCACCCGCAACCAAATGTCGCATATATGGTTCCGCATGCGCTTCAAGAAACGGTAGCCCTTTCATTCTTACGATTTGGTCGTAAACGCCTTTATTGAAATTATCCGCAACGGATTTTGAAATGAGAAGAACGAGCATCATTAACGGTAGCATTAAGAGATTGTTTGTGAGTTCGAGCAGTATAACGCATAGGGATACGGTCATTCGCATTGTGCCGCCGAGGAACGAGGCGGCACCGAGGAGGGCGAAGAGGCCGACGTCGAGATTTGAGATGGAAACGAGTAGGGTTCCGACGAGGCGGCCGTAGGATGATCCTGCGAGGATGACCGGAATGAAGAGACCGGAGGGAATCGCGATTCCGTAGGTTATGATTCCGAGGATGTACATGGCGAGGAAGAATATTGCGAGGGTAGAGATACGGAATTCGTTTGCGTTGGTGGAACCGAATAGACTGCGGATGGCGTCATCGTTTGTGTTGAGCAGAAGGGAAGCGAGATCGTTGTAGTGACCGGGTTGACATTGAAAGAATTTGTAGCTACCGGAGCGACCGACTGTAGGGCATTCAACACTTAACCCAACCGGGCATGGGACACAGTTTGTGAACCATGGAAGCCCATAAGCACAACAAGAGGTTAAAAGTGAAATCAAACCCACCAAAAACACCCTAATCATAGGACCTTTCCTGCAAAAATCAACAAAAAAAAAGTTGTTTTCAAAATTATAGAAAATGAGATTATTTTTCATTTTAAAAAAGTAAGAAAGACACACCCATTGATGTAGCTGTAAGTACGCACGACCTTGTCAACAAAATAATTATATAAACTTCCCAAGATTCCTCCGATAACTCCAATTAGTATAACAGCTACAAGATCCACCATGTTGTAATCCGGTATTGTACCATTGATATCAAACATGATGAGACCACCTTCCCCAAACAGTCCACACTTTCCACTTCTACAAAATCCAATAAGAGATCTCAACACCACAGCCACTACAGCGGTTGTAAAAAATGTTCTCCACAAAAGAGCACTCCGCCACCTACAATATATTAAATATTAATCATATGTGTAACAAATTATACAGCCAAACCACATAACTCAATCTCGTCCGTTGGATCAATTTCATTCAAGGCTTAGATCAAGTTATGTGGTTTACTTTTTTAGATGGTAATTTTTTTGTTCGTACCATGAGGCTGCTTCTTCAAGGGCAAAGAGGACCCCACCAACAGGGGCCCGGAAAGCGGCTGCTACACCTGCGGCTGAGCCACAGGTGATTAAATCCCTGCGGTCACGATCATTTTTAAAGTATCTAAGCCATTTCCACGTGAGATGATATTTGCGAGAGCCTCCTTGTCCAAGTAAGTTTGCTATGCAAGCACCTGTGTGTACCATAGGTCCTTCTTTCCCCACAACAAATCCAGCGGCAACACCAAGTATGGATCCAAATATCTATTCCAAAAAAAGGGGCGTAATTTGTAAATTTTCTATTAGGTAGGGATTATTTTTATAATTTTTTAAACACATGGACTATTTCTGTAAAAAAAAAATCTGCACATGGACCTTTTTTGTAAGTTACAAGGATAGCTTTTGTAATTTATTTTCTACATAGGGACCAAACCTGCCAAAATCCAAAAGTGTCAAACACATGGACCATTTTTGTAAATCACATGGACAATTTTTGTAATTTTTTTTCTACACATGGACCAAACCTGCCAACATACAAAATTGTTGTGGCCAACGTCTAATATAAGAATGTTTTGTGGCCTAAGTATGAAATTATTTTGTGGCTAAAATATGAAATAAAAAACTTTTGTAGCTAAAGTCTAAAACCACAAAAGTATACTATTCATAAGGTCATTTGCTTTTAATATATAGTATAATATAATAATATATGTAACAAATCCAAATTGGTAAAGAAATGCAAGTACGATGATATTATAGGTAAAAACAAAGTACATTGCCCATATCAGTAGCGAGGGTAAATTGGTAAAGTATGTTATTATTTCAAGTAAATTGCTCTAAAATTTTGAATTACACACCTTTACGAAGAGTGTACTTGGAGCCAAAATAGAATGAGAATCTATTCCATTAAGATAAGCTTTAACTTCAGGTATACCAGACCCTGCTGCTGCAGGGGCAATATAAGCACATAGAAGTCCAGCAAGAAGAGCAAGAAATAGATTAATTCCAGCAAATACAGCAAATGCCTCATAATATCTGCACTTAGAACAAAGATTCATTCGTTAATGGTTGCTCTTCGGAGGGTATAAATGTCTTTTCACACGAAGCAGAAAATGGTGGTTATTACCTATGTTGGAGCATAAACTTGCTAGTGAGAAGAAACTTGAAACCAGCAATGTTTTCTACTCCAAGGTTATTGAAAAAGGCAACAAGCCCTGTAAGCACTCCTATAAGAAGAGCAAGTGTCCATTTTAGAACAACATACTGAAATATCTCCACCTTCTTCCTTGACCTCCAATCCTGCTTAAAAAGATCGTTTTCAAGAATCCTGCAAAATCAATCAACCAAAATGAATTAAAAGAAGAAAAATTCTATATTGAATGTTTACATAGAAACAAAATTAGCATGAATAGACATCACAAATTCAATGCCCAAAAAATAATCAATCAACAAAAAGTTCCTATAGTAGTTCATTCATAGAATCATAGTAAAGGAGCATGATTGATAGATAGATATGCATTAATAGAAATCAAATAGTCACTGAAATTGACAAAATTTAGCTAAGAATGTGGGAGTTTAACTGTTCATTAACAGTGAAGTACCAGGTATGGAGAGATCTGTCTCAATTGAAAGATACAGTGAGAATATAAGATTAAAAAAAAATCGTTGAGCGACTCGATCAATTCATCAAAATTTCAGTAAACGTACAGAATGAAAAAAACGTATAGTCATTCATTTTCCTCTGAAATTAAATGAAACAGAATATAGAACATTGAAATACGAGATCGAAGATTGAATGAATAGGGATATAAAAATCATTACTCGTAATCTAGAGATTCGATTGGACAAATGTTTGAACCAACAATGGCAATCTGCGATGACGTATTCACCCTGTTCTTCGAAAGAAGCGGTTGTCTGTTCATCCCTCTTTCATCAGAAGCCGATCCGTTTCTCGACATCTTTCCACCTCCTTCGTATTCTATATCAACATTATGATCCATCTCTTTCTCTCTCTAAATATATAATATAGCGAATTGGCGTAAGTTATACGAAATTTTCGATCTTACATCCTCTGATAATCAACAAGTTGTAGCCAAACTAGTTGGAAATGAACAGATTGATCTCATGAAATTTGAAATGAAATAGAATCGTGTTTGGGAGTTCTTCAGTGATACATTTTCTGTTACACACTCAATCTCTTTGACACTTTGATCTTTTAGAAAGTTGATCTTCCATATGTATCTTCCAGAAAAAGCTGACATTTGAATAGTATCTTGAGTAGGAACCACATATATATAAAAGAAATATATAATATTGGAGAAAAAGTAGGGCGAATGTAAAGTGGAACGAGAGGAATAGGGAAAACAAGGAAGTGGTTTTTGATGTGTTTATGGAATTTGATTTTTATTAATATGGTAATGATTTGTTCTAATAAGATTGATTTTTTTAAATAAAGTTAAACAGTGATAATTATCTCGTATTAAATTTTAATATTTTATACAGCTAGTGTTTGTTACAAAGTTTTTGGGAATTATCTAGAAACTTTTATTTTTATGCATATATTTGAAAAAAAATTAAATTAAAGAGAACAATCTTAAATTTTTTACTTTTAAACCAAAAACTCAATAATTAAAAAACTATGTCAAAGTTTTTTAACTTTTTAGATTACGTTTTATGTAATTTAATAAATTTTAGAAGCTTGTAATTATTATTATTATCCTTTCTAATAAATAATTTTTTTTTGCCACATGTCACACTCTCATTCATTTGACAACATGCTATTTTGTGGTTATTTTTAATTAATTTTTTTCCACATGACATTTAATGGTTTTTTTTTTCATTTTATTAATTTTCACATAATCTAATAAATGCAATAAATATCATAATAAATACATATCAATTTCATTAATTGACTTGCTTCTGATTTCAAAATTTTTAATTAAAGTTTCATTAGTTTCTTTATCTAAATTGTTTGTTTAATTAAAAAGAAAAACAAACAAAATAATTTTAATAATTAATATTTTTCAATTTTTTTTTATAAATTTAAACGTCTCAAATATTTAGAATTTCATATTTTTTTCTTTAAAGTGAACTCATATACTCATAAGTTTTACACCTAGTTATGCTATAAAATATAATATTCTACACATAAAAACGTTTCAACTTTCGATTACTACCTGTCAATTTGCAACTAGCAGCTATATTCTCCAAACATAGTATTATATTATAACTATATACATATTTACGTCTGCTTTAATAAAATAACTAGTTTATAACCCGTGGAAACTATGGTTATAAAATTAATTGATTTTTTTAATAAAATATTATAATTATTAATAAGTTATTTTAAATAAGTCATTTTAAATAAATAATTAATTAAGATATATATTAAAGTTTTAAAATTATTATAACTTCAAATTTAACATATAATTAGAAAATATAAATTTGAATTTTAAAATGAATTCCTTAATATATATTTATATGATACATAACATAATATTAATAAAGAGTTATATTAAAATTACATTTGGCAAAATAAGATTAACATTATTTATTTATTAGAATAAGGATATTTGGATAAAGTTAATATTGCTCATGTTCAATTGGACTATAAGCAAATAATTGTTTTATAAAATGAAAATTCTTCGATTTTTTATTTAATTTATTTATTAGTATATGATGTGATAAACATTGTACTTTCTAACTTTAGTGATAAGAAAAGGCATAACTACTTAACTTAGATGCTAGGCCATTTGTAATTTTATATATTAAAATAAATGGAACAACGTTAATAATGTTAATAGTGTGTACACAGTACACTTTATTAAGTAACAGCTAACATAGTCATATGACGGACACGTAGATGCTTTGTGATATTAATATTTGTGAAAAGAGATATTTTGGAGGAGGAGCAAGTTTCACGTTGGGTGGCACGGATGTGATGCGGCAGTCGTTATCCAATTGGTCAATGTAGTCTCGTGATGTACAACAAAAGCACCGTCCCTACCGATATCTCAGATTTTATATTTGTATTTATTAGGCTGCACAGTGTCATATATAATTCGAAGCCTCAATAATATGTGGTTTTTTTTTTAAAATATATTATAGAGTTTGTACATGATTTTAAACTATAATATTGTTATTTTTTCATTTCATATTCATTGACTTACAGTCTCCCAAAGTCGGGATATCAAAGCTGTGAATTTTCTGTTTTTCAACTTTATTTTTATATTTTGTGAAATTTTAAAAGTGAATATCTAATTCGTTTGAAGTCGGATTATCCTGAAGTTTTTTGCACATATAGTTTAGAGTTTATACATTATTTCAGACTATAATTTTGTCATATTTTGTTTTATATTCATTGACTTACAGCCCCCCAAATTCAGGATATTATTGTTGTGAATATTCTGTTTTTCAACTTTATTTTTATATTTTGTGAAACTTTAAAAATGCATATCTAATTCTTTTGAAGTCGGATTATCATGATGTTTTTTGCAACGTGTAGTTTAGAGTTTATACACGATTTTAGACTATAATTTTGTCATTTTTTGCCTAATATTTAATAACTTACAGTCCCCCGAAATTGGGATATCAAAGTTGAAAATTTTCAAAGTTCAACCATTAACTAGTTACCAAAACATTCCGGATTTCCTGAGTTTTCCGATTCTAGACCCACTTTACCTGGTTCCACCCGACCCACTTTAATGTTTTCGGGTTTTCCGGTTCTAGGCCAACTTTACCCGATACCTTACCCGGAACCGAACCGGAACCGATTCCTATATATCGGTCCGATTTCCGATCCTACAAAATCCCATTAACCTGTTCCCGGGTTTTCCGGGTTTGGACCCACTCTCATCCCTAGTTAGAGTTGGAGAGTTAGCATAGAAATAGGAAGTAGGTCTAGGTCAATGCACCGTCGACAACATCTAAGAAGTTCAAAGTTGTTGATATTCGATTAGGAGGATATAGGAGCCACAGTCATTGTGGAAAAGCGTGGGAAGATACACGAGAGTAAATGTCGTTTATCTAGGTGCTTCAAGTGTAGGCATGAGGATCATTACAAACGAGATTGTAAGAAATAGTTGAAGGTGTGTTATCATTGCAACTAATGTGGTCACATCAAGGTTGATTGTCCCAAACTAGCGAGATGGGGGGGGTGTTGGCTCTAACACTTTTCTAGGTTTAGACCCACTCTCATCCCTAGTTGGAGTTGGAGAGCTAGCATAGGAATAGGAAGTAGGTCTAGGTCAATGCACTGTCGACAACATCTAAGAAGTTCAAAGTTGTTGATACTCGATTAGGAGGATATAGGAGCCACAGTCACTGTGGAAAAGTGTGGGAAGATGCACGAGAGTGAATGTCGTGTATCTAGGTGCTTCAAGTGTAGGCAGGAGGATCATTACAAATGAGATTGTAAGCAAAAGTTGAAGGTGTGTTATCATTGCAACTAATGTGGTCACATAAAGGTTGATTGTCCCAGACTAGCGAGATGGGGGGTGTTGGCTCCAACACTTAGGGATAAGCAAAAACTGAACCGAAAACTGAGAAACCGCAAAATAACCAAAAAAACCAAGATTAAACATAAAACTGATGGCGCAGTTTCAAATTTTCAAAAAAGTGCAATTTTTGGTTTGGCATGGTTTTATACAGTATAATCGCACCACAAAACCCGAAATAACTGCATTATTATTTATTTTATATATTGAACTTATATGTTATTTATTTATTTTATAAAAATATTGTCAAAAAAGTCCCTTTTTCACTTAAAAGTGTTTATTTCAAATTTCTAAAGTTTTGTTAAATCCCAACAAATATATTTCAAAATGAAGTTGACTTGAAAAGATGTAAAAATGTAAACGTGTTAAATTGTCACTCCCTCCCCGACCGATGGCGGAAAATGCCAAGTGGTGACGATATAAAGATTTCCCAAATCACAGAGCGCCAATCCTAATTACTTATCTAAACGAAAATCAACAAGTCTTCATGCTGACAATCCTTCCTTGACTTGATCTTTACTCTATCCTAGGAACACATGCGATTTTTGAAAATGTCAACATAATGTTGGTGAGTGCACATGTTTTATAGTTTTCGGCTTTTATTGGGTTGTATTATTTTAAGAATCCTTTTTATTTCAGAAAAACCTTTTCCAAAGTATTTTATCAACCCTAACTTACTATCTTTTAGGATATCTAACAATCCTATTTTATTATCTTCTAGGATATATAACGATAGTATCTTAATATCTTATTAGGATATATTTATTAATCGTAATTTACTATCTTTGTAGGATATCTAAAGATCCTAACGTATTTTATCTGCCATTCTAAGTCGTCCATAATGGTCGTCTGAACTCTAAGATCATCTTGTAACACTCCAAAAATCATAGAAATTTTAAAAATTTAAAATCAACCATTAACCAATCATTGTTTACACAAAGTGTCATTGTTTCAAAAGTATTATTCAAAATCAGATTTTTCCCAAGATCCCATAACACAAACCAAAATAGATGTGCATGATCACGCCTTCGCTTTCCTGCGATCATCTGAAGTACCTAAAACAATAAACTGAAATGTAAGTCAAAGCTTAGTGAGTGTCCCCCAACATACCAACACACAACATATATTGGGTCCAAAACTAACAAACTGGATTACCCCTAAGCCCACTTATAAGTCTGGTTTGCCCTTCAGGACTATAACTCATATCTGGCTTGCTCCCGAGCCAACACCATAAGTCTGGTTTGCCCTTCATGCCCACAACTTATGTTTGGCTTGCAATCAGGTTTGTTGGCTATCGTACAAAGTAGTACTACCTCAACCCAACCATACTATATCGACATATAACATATATCCAGCAAACATTTACACATATAACCAGTCGCAGACAATCAGGTAGATATATAGATCACTATTGCATACTGCATCCTATATACCAGAATACATAACTAATGGGCCGACATTGGTGCCTTTGACCCGCAAGAACAGTGAGAAAAACTCACTTCTCAGTCTGTAAGATGTCTGACAGATCACAACTCCAAATAACAACTCAACTGGTCACCTAAACACCAAATAATGATAGTTTACCTAAAATACCCTCAGGTCAAACTTGGTCAAAATTAAAAGTTAACAACCAGTCGAGTCAACCCAGCCGAGTATGTTGGGCGTACTCCTCTGTATGCGGGGTGTACTTGCTAGTTAACCAGGAAGTAGGATTTTGACCGCGTGTGTGCATCGTACCAATTGGTATGCCTAGCGTACGCATCTGAACCCTTCTTAATGCAATAAGTGCTTAATACTCCATCATGTACGTCCAAAATGCAGATCCAAGTCCCAAATATCATTCTTGACCATAAAGTTTCCAACTTTATGGTCTTGCATTGCCAATAAGTGCTAAATGCTAGAAACCCCAACCTCTTAACCCATTAAGACCATCAAGCACATGCATGGGGAAGAGTTAATAGCCAAGACCCTATTTTTATGCATCTAAACTACACAAAACATATGAAAGGACATATTAAATGGGATGGAGCATGACATACTAAAAAAGGTCAAGACTTGGGACCAATATGATCATGAATCAAGAACTTAGCAAGATCTAAGAAATTACAAGCAAAATATAAAGCTTTATACCTCTTGGAGGTTGCTAGATAAGTGAAGATCCCAGATCCAAAGCTCCTCCAAGTTTCCAAGGTTGTTATACTTCCTTCTTTCTCATTCAAGACCACCAAAAACACATACAAGGGTAAGAATGCTCAAAAAAGTGGCTAGGTTTTTCTAAGTGATGGGATTTAGAGGTTACAAGTTCAATGCACTAAGCGGAAAATTATTCAAACAATTCAAATAAATTAGGGCACATGCAACCTAGTTTGATCTACGTCTTTCAAGTATAGCAACATACTATGAATGGCTAATCTACAAAACTTTTTTATGAACAAACTAATTCATAAGATAAGAAAACTAACCTTAAAGATTGGTATTGTAAACAATCTTGAATCCTTACTTAAAAAACCTTTGGTAGCAAGTGCCACAAATGTCGCGCCTCTAATGGTTCACACCCAAACCCTAACAACCAAGGAACTTGAAGAGAGAGAGAGAGACAGAGGAGTAGAGAATAATTTCGGCCCTAGGCCTCTTGGAAGAGTCATAAACAAAATTCTTAACATTTAGGGGTTTATATAGGAGTCTAGGAAGGTGTTGGATAAGGCAGATATCTCCAAGATAACCCTAATCCCTTAGCTTCCTCCCTAAGGCATCTAAGGCACCCTTAGAGCCCAAGGAAACCCTAGAAGGATTCTAGATTTCGTTACCCCCTTTATGGGAGGTTCTAGAATTGCCCAATGCTCAACTATTGAACATTGTCACCTTTAGTCCTCCTACTTTTAATTAATCCAATTAATCCCAAAATTAATTCCAATTAATTTATGATTAATTATTAATTAAATAATACTATTTCCAATTAATATATTATTCTCATAATATATTAACAAATTATTTATTTTGATTCCTAATTAATTTATTATCCATATAATAAATTAATAAATCAATCTTCTCTCTCTAAAAGTCATCCTATTCAATTGTCAGGTTTGAGGGCAACCCAAATGGATTGTGCTACCATCGATTCAAGTTTATACCAATTATAGTTATAGGCTTAGAAACCTAATCCAACAGTCTCCCAGTTGGATAAGTCTAATAACTATAACTGGCAGTATAACTACCAAATTGATCAACAAATTGTAGCTACTAAAAGTCATTGTCGAACTCTGACCCAGTCAGTAATGTGTCCTAAGATAAGTGATCAAATATTCCTCTATTCTACAAGATATCGTATAGACATGAGACATGGATTATAATCAATCTTGTTATCCAAGTTTTGTTTCCCAATTTCTGATTTGTGATGACGACATTAGACTACTAATCAAACACATCAATTTAGTCTTGGCTAGGCCTAGCACTTATAAGTCAACACCAAATCACCGAGGGGAACAAAGAGATTGTTTTTCCTGTTAGGGAAAAAGGAATGAATAAACTTTGACTTATATTCTTGCACTATTTACTCATCAAATCATGCACAACAATATGTTTTATAGCATCAAGTTACTGATGCGTTTACGCATTATCAATGCACAACTGACTTGTAAACAACAATTCATATCTCTCCATTTCAAGAATATAAGATTAAGATAATATCATCTTAGAATTACTCGTGATAAAATCCACGAAGTAATTCTCTAAGCGTGAGTTTATCCAATACTCAAAATCCCCATTTTCTAAGTACTTGTTAACATTGTAGCAAAGTTATTGCTATGTCTAATCCCCATAGACAATCTACAATTCTATTCATGACAGTCTTAATTTGCTACTTACTTCCAAAAGTACGAGCAACTGTGGACGTTTGAATAATTTAATTATTCGGGAAGTAAAACATGCAAAGTGAAACACAATGATAACCTAATTAACTATGGTCTCAGAACTATTGAATATAAATAAAACTCTTATTATTTAATCACCATATTAATTAAGACTTTATCCATGTATAATGTTTCGAATAATCAACTATCCACTTGAATTAAACATCAGTCATGCCATGTTATGAAAATGTATACTATGTCTCTCTATGGTCATTCGTTTGTGAACAAATCGTCTGGAACCGAATAATATTCCAATGATGCTTATTTCACAATTCCAAATTCTTGTCACTACTAAATGTGTTAAAATTCCAAACTTACATGCATTGTCCTTCTGTGATGTCGAAGCTTCAAAGTCACAAAGACTTAGCCAATGATATTACCGAATGTTCCATTTGAACTTTGTTACTAAAAACAATTCTATGGTAATGAAGTTTCAAATTCAAGGTACACTCCCTGAACACCTTCCTTGAATTAAAATTTCTAACTCGCATGTAGATTTTAATAATCAACTCCCATTATGGAAACATTTCCATATTTCCATATGACCATCAATTTTTACCCAGAGTCATCTCAATCCAAAGCATGCCATTATGGTCCTTCCAACCAATACTATACTTTCAACTGTCCACAAGCAACCAATTCTTTAGTAAACCTCATACTGTTCTTGATAGTTGTTTAACAACTTTAGTCACACAAAGTTCTAGTCCTTTTTCCCTCTCAATGTCTAAGGCATTTTGGAAAAATCAGAAAAAGTGGATATTATAGCATATACAATCGATCATATATCTGAAACATATGAGATTCGATTCATAAGACCTTGTATCTCTTGCTATAATATTTCTATATATTGAATTTCCTATGTTGAATCATTTCAACATGATATTCATATATGTCTACGACTAAGTTCTATTAAAACCTTCAATCTAAATTTTTAGATTTTAAATGAAGTATGAGTGCCTTTTCACTTAAGTCTAACTATAGTGAAAAAATTCCCAAACTTTGCAACTTTGAAATTTGAAATCTTTGTTCCCTAAAAATAGTATTGCCAACTTGTGATACTTGGCATAAAAATTATGCTCCCTGATGTGCACAAAAGAACCCACTAATTTTAATATTTATAGCCTAACAAACTTAAACTAACTATGCACTTATAGGCATTGTACCTAGTCGGATTACAGTATAGCTTGGGTAAGTTGGGTGTCGATCACAGGGAACGGTGTTACTAATTAATCTACTTACTATTAAATTAACCTAATTATTAACAAGTTTAAAAGGGGGTTTTACCTGATTTTACAAGACCAGACAAACTTAACTCAAATTCAATAAGTAAAAACACACTCTTGTTTAGTTTGAATCCACTTCTTCCTTATGGGTAGCTAATGATTATGGATTATCTAGTTGGTTTTAATTATATTAGTAATTTAGTTCTAACTTTACCAATAATTAACTAATTCATGTCAAACTATGTATGTTCACACACAATTAAACACATAACTAATTTTGAATGTAAATATGCTATGTAAGATTTGTTATATAAACGCAATTATAGTCACAATACACGTTCTCTTGCACAACTAAGTTTATTTACTCTAATTACTAACTAAGATTGGTCAATCCTAGCTCTAACAATTCAATGTTCACTAAATCATTAGGTAAAACAAGTTCATGCAGTTAATGGTCACTAAGCTACACAGAACATGCAATCAAGCAATTAGAGAAACAAACATAAGCATGCTAGGTAATACAAATCAAACACAAGCAATTTTACCAACTAAATAAATCCATAAAAATTAAGCTATTCATAAGTTAAAAGCTTCATCTAGCTAAACAAGAGTAACTAGATTCAAGTGCTCATCATAGCAACTAACATACTAACACAAATCAAAGTGTAATAAAACATGTTCCTAATTATCAATTAAATAATCTAAATATGGACCTTCACTCTTTTGGTGTTGAAAGACTCTTCCCAGAACTTTTCTCTGCTCAAAATCGTCTTCTGGAACTCCTCTCTGTAGCCAAAAGTCCCCTCTATTCGTAATGGTCAAGGGTTTATATAGTTGCTGATTTTCACAAACTCACGTCGTGAATAATAAGATATTCACATCGTGAGTTTCAGATAACCGTGTCCGTCAAGGATCCCTTCACCCGCGTACATATCTTCTAGAACCAACTCTCACGTCGTGAATCTTCAAGTTCCCACGACGTGAGAATGCTTTTTCCAGATTTTCTTCTCTTTTAATCTTTTAATTCCCAAAGTTTCTTTCTTTAACGCTTTTAGTCCATTTTCTTCAAAATGTCTTCTTTTTGGCTGCAAATAACATTTAAGCTCACAAGTACCATTATTCTAAACAATTTACTAACTTATTAATAAAAATGTACTTAAATATTGCCTAAAAATAGGTATAAATATGGCAATATCACTCCCATTAGCATAACAATTATGCTCTCACTTGCATAACGATTATGCTCCCACTAGCTTTGACATGTACCCAGAAATCAACTGGACTTCTGGAAAACAATACTCTTTGACTTTCTTACTAAAGCACAAATTTCTTATACGTGATGCTTCGATAAGTCTTCAACTAGACTTCTCAAGCTTATATACCTTCATTAGATATCACATGTGTGTGTTCAAAACTCTTCAGAATTTATAGCCATATGTACTGGAAGTTCAAACAATTCCTTGCCATTTCTCACAATTAGAACTATGAAAAGAGATGTCGTAATATTGCGAATTTGAGAACGCAATTAACACAAACACTAACCATAATGATATTTTCTTAGATCTTTAAAATCTACTAGCGGAACTGTTCCTCATAATTATTCTCTTAAATTAGAGCGAAACCTTTTTCCACCTAGATTTTATGGTGTACATGTTCCCATCCATGTGAATCTATCATTTCCAACCTACAATCATAAGACAAGTTTTATGACAAAACCAAAATCAAGATTAGTTTTCCTTTCACGGACTGAACTTTGCTTATTCTTAATTTCTTGCCCTCTAGTAGCACAAGGGCCTACCAGTGCTTCCGTGTTGTTAATCAACTCACCCATATTGATCAATGTACTTTTTCTGACCAACGTGCTTTTCCTTAGCAGTCAAATAAGAGCTATATAACTCATAATCATTGCCAACTCAACTGGAAGGTGCACAAAAACAAGAATGTGTCAACTTAACACGATAGATTATCAACCTCAGGTCATGTGCTAGCGATAACTAAAAGTTTTATTCTTGATTGACTCCTGAAACTCTTCAAGATCATTAAGACTCCCGCTGAGTTCCTGACATATAAGTTTCTTTCTCAAGGAATATTCATTGACAAGCTAAAACAAATATCCAAAAGTTAGTGTGGATTCTCGACAAGAAACACTTCATTGAATTGGTCTTTGTTTATCCTTTGTTTTAACTAAAACATCATAACTTCAATTACAAATGTGATAGAGTATGAATGTAGGAAACTATAACAAGGATAAACGAAAACGAAACATAAAATTAACAGAAGCTGAGGCATGTGTTTGACACAGTTTCCTTAAAACAAATTCGACCCACTCCGAGTGTTTGTTTCCCAGGATACAACAACAAGAACGGTTCTTCAAGACCATCGAACTCTACAAGGTTCGGATATTATCTTGATACATGCTAGAAAATCCAGTGTTAGAAAGGGAGAAGCGTAGAAAATTTTTCAGTGTCCTTTACCATGTACAAGATCACTGTATTTATAGTGCAGACTTGTAACTCTCACCATAATTACAATTTATGGTGATTATAAAACCGACACTTAAATTATTGAATTAAAATATTAAACACAAATTTTGTAATGGAAATTGTGTTTAATTCTCTATTTTAATTAAATTTTAAACAAAAAATTAACAAAATAGGAATTTTGTTTAATTTAATTGTTTAACCATTCAACCACTCTAAACACCATAGTTTGGTGCTTAATTTCCCATTCATTTTTTCCAACAATCCCCCACATGAATGGAAATTTATCATACATTTTCAAGCTACCTAGATAAAATCTAGCAGTTGAATCATGCATTGGATAGGTAGGTGTTACCCTTTGAACCTTCCCTTAAGATACATATTTATTTTACTAGCGGACCAGTATGATCGATGTCCTTGAACTATTCTGCCGTTTTTGTAAAAAATCAATATATATCTCACATGATTCTCCTTGACCTAGTTAGGTTCTCATTGATGTGTCCGTTATGGTCATGGACACTTGCCTGGTTATGTAAGAGCTCTTAGGAATGTGCCCATACAATTCCATTTGAAGCGACACCACTTCTCTCTCTCACATAGGTGATTCCATCATAATCACTAAAAGCTAATGCATGATGATTTCCAACTTATCATCTTTCGCTATAAGCTTAACTTGCATCACTGTTTGTGTTAGGAATGGTTTGGGGTTAACCCTCATAGTGATTCACAAATGTTATATGCAAGTAGGTTGTCCCATTGAACCTAGATCTTGGGATCTCCAATCAACTAGGTTGGGTTTTCCTTCGCAATAACTTATTAATCTATGGGTTTTAGTCCCATTTCTCATAACGACCTCTCATTCCAATCATTTCGTTAGCGGGCCGACAATCTTATTTTGACTTTATGCAGTCATTAATTATAATTCATCTTGAGAGTCGTTTTTTGAATGGTGTTATTTCTTTGACAAACATGTCTAGACTCACAATGTACATATATAGGAGTTATTGGCTCATCATGGGATGTCTCTCAAGAACTTAAAAAAATCCCTTTAGTTTATTGTCCAACCTTGGATAAACTTGAAAATTTGTTCTCCTATATTTTCCAACAAATGTTGACCATTATCAATATGGTTATTACTACACCATAATTACCATTATTGAATATGTATAATTGTCTAAACATAATATGATATGCATATGTGTTACATGTATTTATAAATTCACAATAACATTGGCCAAATGTAATTATGAATATTCCATAAATGAGTTTACATGCAAATATTGTATTTTCCATGCAATTTCGTGCTTTAACCATCTACATCTAAAATTCTTTAGGCGTCCTATCTCAAGGATCCTACTATGTCATAAAATAGAATAGCACTTTAAAGTGTCATTTATATGGATCTATTTCATCACATACATTGATGTTGAATGACATATTGAAACTTTTGATACATGTTCTTCCAAAGATTGCTTTAATCATAGAATGAATTTACTACTCACACCTTTTGTTTCTTTTCCTCGGGTTCCATGTAGATTTATACTTCTAAATCTATGTTTAGAAGTTGTAGTTTCATATCAGAATGATATACTTCAAAATTTCGAAAAGTTACAACCAAAGTAATTATAAGTGTATACAAATGAGATTAATCAAGACATTCTTATGTTTGTAATCCAAACATATATTTCAAATATGTCATGAATCTTACTTCTCATTTGCAAATCAACTAAACCATATTGATTTCTAAAAATCAACAGTTCAAACGATAGAATTATTATTAGTTTTTACAACTTAATCTAATATGATCTTCTAAGAAACTATCATATGATTTCAAATTTAGAATATTCATATTTCCATTCACAGTCATTTCAATCTTCATGTTGAATATCTTAATATTCATCGAAACCTTTATATTTTTTTGATGAATTCCAACCAATATTATTAGATTTAATGGAAATAGCTTCTTGAAGTATAGAAGTATGTAACGCCCGTAGATTAGGGCTAGTCAATTTAGAGACGATAAGCGTCAAAAATGACTTTTTGATAGAAGATTATTTAGAATGAATAATCTTAAGTAAGTTGTAGTATAGGTTACAAGGATTCCATACATATAAAGAACGCCGAAATCCGAGTTATAACGAAGAAGTTATGACCTATCGAAGTTTCGCGACAGAACCGGTACAACACAACGTGACGTAAATCGTGAATTTACGTTAGAACGATATTTAGCCTTAGTGATCTAAAAGAAAGTCGTAGAGTTCGTTAAACTATGAGCGTGCGTAAAAAGAACGTCCAAATCTGACTTCGTATGAGGAAGTTATGATTTTTCTAAGTTTCGACTTAGCGATATGCAGTCCGAATACTCGATTTGAGATCGAGCGGTTTTTAGCCGAAACAATCTAAACAAGAATCGAAGATCTCGTCGATAATAGTCCAACGGTAAAAAGATAGACGAAAACGGGCGTCAGATGAAGAAGTTATGAATTTATAACAGAGTTTTCCTGTCCCGGCCTACTAAAATAATATAATAAAAATAAAGTCAAAATTAGCCGCCGGAGTCTAAACAAAAGTTGTAGAGCATAGTCTCACATACGCGTGGATATAAAGAACGTCGAAAACGGAGCTCATATGAGGAAGATATGAATTTTAGAAAATTTTAAATAATTAAAATATATTTATTTAATTATAAAATCGGATAATACCAAACCCGTGACTCATCCGGCCTTATCCACCCGGTACGCCCAACGTACATGTCGACGAGCATTACGCCCAACGTAATTTTGAGTTACGCCCAACATAAATCGGGGTTTCAGCCCCTATAAATAGAAGTCGATGGCAGCCGAGTTTCTTTGCTCACTTCTTTCTTTCTCTCTCATTTTTGCATCGTTTTATGTGCAAGAAATATCCCGAAGCCCCGGTATTAATACCGATCCCCGAAGCAAGTTCCGAAGCCCCGAAGATCCCGAGAAGTGAAATTCCCGAGCCGAAGCTCTGCCCGCGAGAAGCCCGGTTTTTGTGAAGATCTCCAGGTTTCACCAAAAAATACTACTTCTACAAGCCGTAGTGCTATCCGATCATCTTATGATCAAGTGAGTGTGTAGTTACTTTCTTCTAACACATAGATATGGTGTATTTGCTATGAAATACATGCTATGTGTTTATACATTGTTTGTTTACTTGAGATGGATGCTGAATGAATGTTTTATACGAGTTTTTAAATAATTTTAAACTGTATATGTAATTTATATCTATAAATATGTTGGGTAGAACATGGGTAGATGAAATAGTTGGTGTGTAATGAAATAATGTGATAAGAGATAGGTGAGGATATAATGGTGATGATAGATAGGTGATGAATTATGAGTCCACGCGATGTTGTGGTTGCGTATTAATGCGATGATAGTCTAACCCTTATTATGAATTACGAGTCCAGGCGATGTTGTGGCTTCATATTCATGCGATGATAGTCTAACCCTTATTATGAGTTATGAGTCCAGGCGATGTTGTGGCTGCGTATTCATGCGATGATAATTTAACCCTTATTATGATTTACGAGTCCAAGCGATGTTGTGGCTGCGTAATCATGTGATGATACCCTAACCCTTACTAGACACATATTGAGGGAGTGATCCCCGAATTAGTATTGTCTATGCGATGTAGGTGATGATCCTTAGGAAAAGTTCTTAGGAACAAACATATAAGGAAATAAGATGTAAGGAGATGAGAGGTAAACATGATATAGGAGATGACCCTTAGGATAATATCTTTAGGGAAGATTAAAAGAAGATAATGGGGATGGGTAATTGGGTTGATTGTTTGATAATTGAATATAATAATTATATTATTGTGGGTTGAAAACCCTATATGCTCACCAGGCTCCCAAGCCTGACCCACTCATTTTTCTTTGCATTACAGGTAATGGCCCAAGGGTATAAGTTGGTGGAATTGACGAGAGATTTTGGATTATAGATCAATAGTTATAAATAACTGTTGTAAGGTCTATTTTCTACTGTTTATGCTTTTGGTCTGTATCAGAACATGACATCCCGAGATTTTATTATTTAATGAAAAAACATTCCCTTTGAGAAATGTTATGATAAATTTTATCATATTTTGTTTTGTGAACAAATTCCGCACCTGCTTTCTGTAAAAGATTACTCTGATTTTAAAAACAAAGCATAAACAAATCGGTCTTTTCTGGCCGTGAAATTGGGGATGTCACAAAGTATCATTTGATTCTAAATTTCCAAACAAGAAATCAGTGCATAGTTCTTTTGAAATCATAGACCATTATGTTCTAATCGATTCTCATATTCTTTGGATATATCTACTCTCATTTTCCTCTTGAAAATCCATTTATAGCCTAGTGGTTTACATACTATAGGTACATCTACTAGCTCTTATGTGTGATTTGGCAATATAGAACTCATTTCACTTTTAATTGCCTCTTTTTATTGAGGTATTTCGGAGGAAGTGAATTCCTTCTTGAATGTTTGAGGTTCTTTTTCAACCATATACATGCATAAATCATCTCCAAATGATTTCTCACTTGTACCCTTTTACTCCATCACGATCTATTTCTTCCTCCATTTCTTCTTCATGAGAGGATTCTTTGTGCCCAAGTGTTTTGGAGCACTTTTCTTTTATCTATCAAGACAAGGAATCACATTTTCAAAGTATGATTCGTTTGTTGATTCCATTATTGTACCTTTATTTATAGTCGTTTACAAGAAAGCAATAAGCACGATTGTTTTGTACATAACCAACAAAGATGTCACCAAAAATGTAGTGTCCAATCCTTACAACCTTGGGGTTAGGTATAACAATCTTTGCCGAACAACCCCACATTTGAATGTATTTGTAAGATGGTCTTATACATAACCATAACTTGTATTTCATTCTATTCGTTTTCTTTTGGGGTACCTTATTTAAAAGATAATTAGTTGATAACACAACTTTCCCCCATATTTAGGGTGACAACCTAAAACTTAGCAAATTTACATTCATCATTTTTGGGCTCTTATATGAGTTCCAAAATATACATCTCTTCTTGGATGTATCATTGAGCAACATAAGATATTGCTTCATAATCATAACTTTTGTGTGGAGTATCAAAAAACATTCCTCTTCAATTAAATAAGGATGGCTATTACACTCTTCATGACAACTTTAACATAAAGGGCATTTCTCAAGATAATATATATCTATCAATTATACTATTCCAATGTTGATTTTGCTTTCTTGGCGACCATAATACAATCTCATGTGCTTACAAAACACATGACATGTGGTCTCCACCTTTAAAGAGCCATACACATGTTATCGTCATACCAAAATATATAATATGGACATGAAGCACATGATACGTTCTTATGGTTCATATTTAGATCTCTCTACATGGAGTCTGTTGTTTTATGGATTTTCTTCGTTTCTTGTAAGGTAATCATCCAAAAATGATTAACCACTAAAATGGCTCCTCCCACAGCTCAATGTATACCTTGAACTTATTAACATGCCATTCACCATTTCTTTAAATATGTATTTCTTCAATTAAACAATATCATTATGTTGAGATGAATAAACATCAAGGTACTCATGTTTAATTCTATGTTGATCATAGAAATTGGCAAATAATGACACATATTTACCTCCTTTATCATTCCGTAATAACTTGATTTTCTTGTTGGTTATCAACTTCCTATTTGTACAAGCTTATATATTGAATCGTCCTTAGTTTTAAGTAAGTATACATATCAGTATTCTATATTATCATAATAAACATGATAAAGTACTTCGTTCCACGTCTTGTGAATAAGATGATTAACCATATTTGTGTGAACAAGATCAAGGGGTTTGGTTTTTCCTTTCAATTGATCAGAAAGAATATCTCGTTATTTGGCTTCAACACCCATATCACCAGAATTCTTATGAATTTCAGGAACGTACAACACGTTGGAGGAATCTTTCCGACACACGATTGACATCAATGTCATATCATCATTCCCTAGGGTTTGCACCCACCACTTTCACTTTAGAAACCATAGCAACTACATGTGTTGACATTGCTGAAGTAAAAACAGTCTCACAACGGGTGTTCAAATCATCACATTAACATGTTCCATTTCTGAAATACTTTAAACAATAAGTAAATAAGCATTTAAAATAACAATTTTCCACAAAATATAACTGTTACATTTAGAAAATTAAACTCATATTTTTTTTTTCTGCAAAGCTGCAAGATACAATGTGTAGTAACTAGAGTATGATTGTAAAACTTGATTAGAAACGAAGTATGACTCATCCCTTGATTGAACCATTTCAATAATATCTTATTCCTCTTCTTACTCGTACAATTTCACCAAGATATTCTTCGTGGATCAATTGTAATATAGTTCCACAATCATTAAGATGATCCTAAAACATTATACTAAAGTACTCTCCTGTCCTTTTAGATTGGAGAAACTTTTATCTTTCTGCCTAATAGATTCTTCATATTTGTTCTAATATTCTTTGAAACTTTTTCAAAGCATCAGAATTATATTTAATCTTATAAACACAACCATATTTACTAAAACATCAGTAAATCATGACGAATAAATTTATCATCCTTTTGTGGTGGATCTGAATAATCCATATCAACATGTACTTGATCCATTAGTCCTTCACTTTGACTCACATAAACACGTGATCAATGAATATGTCATAATCTTCCAACAACCAATATTCTCATACATTACGCATTCGAATTGTATGACTCCAAGTTTCTGTCCAACTGATACTTGGGTGATGAGAATTCCTTTTCACTTGGTTAATTATGGCATTTACCACAAGTGAAATAATAAGAATCAAATCCACAATTAATATTGCTAATAATAGAAATGCATACAACACTTTTATAGATGCCATTACAAGGAAATATAAAGTAAAACAAACAACATTTCACTTTTATTGATAATAAACGAAAAATTGGAACTTGTACTTACAGTGCATAAATTAAAATAATGTTTCTAGACATTTCCTAAGCAATCTATTAAATTATCCTAACTCCCAAGTAGCAGCTCCAAATTCTAATCATCGAACCATGTGACCGAAATCCATCTCTCACGATTAGAATCAACCCACTCTTCTTAAGCTTCCTTCTTTCTCTTAGATCCTACAATACCATCAAAATGTGATCATCACATCATGTATTAAGAATCTATGAATATGAACTTATTAAGATAATGGAGTTAGATAATGGATGTACCTGAAGTAGAGTCACACGATTGGACTTTACTATCTCTAAGATCTTTCAGGTAGTATTGGAAGCTTCCGAACCAATGTCCCTTCAAATGGCAATAGAAACATATGAACTCTTTGGGTTAGCACATAGAACTATCTCAGAACTAGCCTTTCTCTTTACCATACGATCAAACTATTCGACCTTGGCCGATTCCTTTCCATTGGGAAGCGAAATCTATTATGGACCACCATTTTCCATATCCATGGAAACAAAAATTAGATCATTCAGAAATGTAACGACCAAAAATTTCAACCAATTTAAAATTTTCAAAAAAATGACCCAATACCATTAAAGTTTTTACAAAAAGGTTTTCAATACATTTCATTTTAAGTATTCCCAGAATCTCATCTCAATATAAACACGAGGAGCGGTACGATCACGCCTTCGCCTTGCCACGGTCTCCTGAAGAACCTGAAAAACATAAAACCACAACTGTAAGCCCGAAAGCTTAGTGAGATATCCCCAAAATACCAACCACATATACCATACACGCATAACATGCCATAACATATCCGATCACAGAACAACCATGCACCTCGAGTCTACAGTGTGATTGGTCCGCCCGCACCGGGCCTTCAATCCACCTGGTCCACTCTCCGAATCTAACCACATACATCGAGTCTGCAGTGTGATTGGTCCGCCCGCACCGGGCCTTCAATCCACCTGGTCCACTCTCTAAGTCTACAGTATGACTGGTCCGCCCACACGGGCCTTCAGTCGGCCTGGTCCACTCTTCGAGCCTCGGCACGTCTGGTCCGCCCTCTTGGGGCCTACAGCCTATCCGGACCGCTCGCTGGGCCTTCGGGACAACCGGTCCGCCCTGGGTATCTTGGCCTACAACACAAAGCAGGACCCGCCTCAACCCAACTCCAGTCCAAACAACCATGTACACATATACATATAATCATATAGCAATTCACAGTCAACAAGCAGATCAAACATATCACATAACATATCATCATCCTAACCAGGATACCGACCTAACAGGTCACTAGCATAGCATCTCTCTATCTCTCAAGATACCGATCTCAATCAGTTCTCTAACATATACCATCCTAGCTCTCAGGATGCAAACATATCAAAGCAATAACATAACAACAACTACCCGGATCTCAATCCGATAAGGGCCGGCCTTGGTGTCTTAGACCCTGTTGATATAGTGAGGATAACTCACCTCGATACTGCCGACTGAACAGATAACCCAAGCTGCTCCGACCATTGATACGATCTCCACCACTGGACAACCACCACGACACTGAACTCAAAACAATAACCAACAATTACCAAAATGCCCCTGGAAACCACTGGTCAACCTTTGGTCAAAGACAAGGTCAAAGTCAACCCCTGACTGACTCTACTCGCCGAGTTAACCCGATGACTCGCCAAGTCCCCATACTCAGAACTTCCCTCAATCCGCGACCTAACTCGCCGAGTCACCCCGAGACTCGTCGAGTCCAACAACTCTGAGTCCACTCGCCCATAACTCACCGAGTCATCCCTTGACTCGCCGATTCTCGACTCAACCAGAAAATATTGGGACTCTTCAACAAGACTCGCCGAGTCCAAGAACAGACTCGCCGAGTCTAAGGCTATCTTCAACCTACTCGCCGATTTGTTCATACAACTCGCCGAGTTCCAGTCCATCTTCATCCAACTCGTCGAGTTCCAGCTCATCTTCAAGCAACTCGTCGAGTTCACCCATGTGACTCGCCGAGTACCACCGGTCTGAATCCATACAGAAGCATTCCAGGCCATGCAATTGATCCAAAACATAGATCTAGCCTCCTACAACCCATCCATCACGTAAAGTGGCAAACTTTACGTGAATCCAAAGAGATCTAGGCCTTATACACTTTAGGGCTAGGGTTTGGGACATGATAGCTTCACTACACACTCAAACACAAGGACTTTCAGGCATTCCAACCCTTCTCCATTCCAGATCTGAGGTAGCAACCTCAGATCTAACCTCTAAACTCCAAAACACCAAAAGATAAGCTCCCCACAAACCCCATAATGATGAATCCAAAGAGTAACAGCCCAAGGACGAGATATTACCCCAAAAGAACGCCCCAACTGCAATGGAACTCGAATCCAAGCAAAGCCCCTAGCTCCAAGCCTCCTACCCTTCAAGATTTCCTCAACAATTGCTTCTCCAAGTTTCCCAATGCAATATGATCACTCACACACGAAGGCTAAGGGTTTCTGGACTTGAGGATGAGTAAAGAGGCTGGGGGAATGAATGTTATGTTCTTTATATAGGGCTCAACCCCGAGAATTAGGGTTTTCTCCACTCAGCGCCTACTCGTTGAGTCCACCTTACTGACTCGCCGAGTCGGCCACTTAACACACGACCAAGTCGCGACTCTACTCGCCGAGTCCACCCATGGACTCGCCGAGTTCCCCTTCCAATTTTACTCTTTTAGCCCTTCAACTATACTCTTTGCTATTCCGGGATGTTACAAGAAACTTTTGCTTCACTTGTGCTCTTAAGCATTTTTGCTTCAGCAACAATTAAAATATGTGTCAGATCAATTAGGGTCATGTCGTGGTCGCTCATATAAAAGTCCTCAACGAACTGACTATTTGACTCCGAAAGTGAAAGGAGAACCCAATCATTGGATTGCTCCCTATATAAAATGACACCCGATATTTCTGGTTTGTCAATGTACGATTTCATTTTTAGAATGCGTACACACAAAATTTCCATCTTTATGTTTGCATGCCAGTAGGGCTTGGATAGTTTTTTTTATCTTTCAACTCGAGACATGGGGATAGTTATTGGAGGAGGAGGAGGAAAAGCATGATGTCCATTTCCACCATTTCTCGAAGAAGGGAACATACTTTCACCTTGATCAGAAGGTGGAAGATCATCTTCAGATGGTAGAGGAAAACCATTTCCAAAAGAATTATGAAGACCACTGTTTTCTTGACTTGACATCTTTAATAGTACAAAAGAGAATTCAAGTTAGTTGATTTTAATCCTTAATTATTAACGCATAAATTTAAATTAAGGCTAGGTGTAACATCCTAATTTTCAAGACCAAAAATTTTGTTTTTAATTATTTTACATATAAAACCGTTTACTGAAAAATATCATCAATATCATATAAATCCATAAAAACCATAATCACATGTCTCAAAAGTCATATCATCAATAGTAATAATATTAGAGTACAATCCCATGGATCTCAAAATGCGGAAATCATGTGTGCGTGATGCGCTGCTACCGTGCCAGCTCCTTCCCCTTCGACGAAGAGGTACCTAAAACCAAAACTGAAAACCGTAAGCACAAAGCTTAGTGAGTTCCCCCATGATACCACATACCATACATAACACATACTGTCAGGCATATATGGGTGCCCGACCTACCCTGATCAGCATACCAGGGTGATCAACCTACCCCTGCTAGGCATACCGGGGTGCCTAACCTACCCCTATCAGACATACTGGGGTGTCCAACCTACCACTCCGGTTTATCTCAACTGGTTATGGGGGCTATTTCACCCCTATTACTACCACATAAAACATAACATAATCATATTGTCAAGCATACCGGGGTGCCTAACCTACCCCTTTGGCCCTATCGACCAGATATGGGGACTATTCCCTTACTACCACTATCACATAACATCATATTAGGCAATCACATAAAAATATCAAATAATGCAAACCAGAAAATTTTCATGAAGACAATTATCCATAATCGCTCCTACTAGTGGGTCGACATTGTGGCCTTAGACCCACTTCTACTGGAAGGTAACTCACCTCGTAAAGATGAGTGTTGGATCTCACAAAAGGGATCTCTAACTGCTACTCCGATGACTCCCGACTATCATAATCATAATGACACTCAATCAAAATTTATAACACTACTTAGGGTAAAATGACCATTTTACCCCGTTGGCCTAAATTGAACCATTCATAAAGCCCAATGCTAAGTTATTAAATCCAATGCTCCCATGGCCCATCAAAGGCTCCCTAAGGGCCTATTAATGGCCCAGTTTTCTAAATTGGGCCCAACTCTTCAAATGGGCCTTTTCACAAGTCAAATAGTCCTTAGCCTAAAATGAATAATCTCGAGTGGCCCAATATGTCCCAATAGTTCTAATTCCAAATTCCCAGGCCCAGAACTATACTCCACAGTGGGCCACGGGGCCCAATAGTCCATGCCCAATTCCCTAAGGCCCCAAAAGCCCAATTTAGCCACTTTGCATGCGTACGTGCGACGTACCTGGCACATACGCTGGCCTTGACCAAAATGCAGAATTGACCCAGTACGCACAGCGTACCAGGGTGTACGCTTAGCGTACTGGCCAACTTCCTTGAGGCTTTATTTCTGACTTAATCCATTTATTTTTTACGTCCAAAATGTAGATAAAGTCACAAACTTTATGTGCTTGCATGCATGGTTGGGGTCAAAACATGAAGATGTGATCTAATTCTTAATGAATGCAATAAACAAAGAAAAAAAAAGGGGGGGGGGGTATTTCTGAAAATTAAACTAATAGAAATCGAAAATGACAAAAGAATAACTTAATTTTAAATGGTGAAAATTCAAATAAAAGAAAGCAATTCCAGTATCGCGGTGACTCCCCTAATCATATAATTAACCTTCAACACATATGCATTTGTTTAAACTGGTACAAAGATTCATTAACAAGCTCTAATGACCTTTATTACAAAAATCTTTAATCAAAATAAGTTCTTTGATTTAAACCTAACTTTTTACTAAATTAACCAAACAAGCTCTTGACTAATAAAGAAAAGTTGCATTAGACACAATGTAATTCCTAGTAAAGTTCAATACCTATCATAAGCTCGGAGGCGTTAAAACTTGTTTGATCATTTCATATTAGAGTTAACCCTAAGCTCAAAATTAATCTAATACTTGTCACTTTTTACTAATTAATCTAGACAATTGCGGATCTAAACAATTAGATGACTAGAATGATACACAAACAATTTAAGTGGCCAACAGAAACTGAAATCAAAATCAAACATTCAATTTAACACAAAACTGATCAAACTAAACAGTAATCATAGTCAAACATAGTGCCTAATGATTAATCATATGAAAAGGTTATGTCTTGCGAAGCTGAAATATGAGTTTTTAGCCTGACATGGCTAAAACCGGATTACAAAAAATGGAAATAGAATCTAAACGATAAATCTTACTAAACTATGAACTGGAATCGAATCATCTCCTTTAGATCTGCGTTCTTCACTCGAAAACTCCGAAAATCGCCTTTGAATCACCAGAAATCGCCAATTAGGGTTACTGGAAGAGTATCAGGCAGTATTTATACGTCTAGCTGTCAAAACGCCGAACCTGCGATCGCAAAGGGCATACCTGTGATCACATGTATCACCCAAAAACGTGTCACGGGATTATTTAATGAATTATGTTTCCATATCGACATAAATTGACCAACCTGCGATCGCATGTTTCTTTTTCTCCTCAGCCGATGAATTCTTTGGCTCGACAAAGCCTCGTAAACAACCTGCGACCAAACCTGCGATCGCAAGGAGACAAGGTGTGATCGCAGGTTACTTTTTTTGGCTCTTTTGATCGTCGTTCCTCCTTCCAAGCAGTTCTTGATCATTTCCCGGCACCCTTCCTTTGTCAAGACTCCAATTAAGCTCCTAAGCGACCACAAACACATCCCGAACTTGCGCAATCATCTGTATGCTCCAAATGACCCTGAAAAGTCATAACAAATGTGAGCAGTACGGGCATTCTACAAAATAATCATGAAACACGAAATACATAAGAATAATCGAGAATTAGTTAACTTTTTATAATGAAATACGTAGGAAATTGTGCTAAAAGATGCATATAAAATGCATCTAACAAACCTCCCCATGCTTAGACCTTACTTGCCCTCAAGTAAGGAAATGATAACTTTGGAAACAGAATTAGGGCTAAAGGCAATAACTAGACAACCTAGACACACATTAACTAAAACTAAAAAAAAAAACCTAAATAATAAGAGCTACCAAAGCTAAACATAAAACATGCATGCAAAGATGAACAATGAACTAAAATAGTATGCAAATGAAAAACGAACAACTAAAATGAAACATGCCTTTATATATATATATATATATATATATATATATATATATATATATATATATATATATATATATATATATATATTACGATCAGACTTTACATCGATAATGGGTTCCAATCACTAACACCAAAGCAACCATCCTGCTCTCTTTCATGTATCACAGACTCCCAAAGTAATGAAGACCTGAAAATGGTGTAACACAATAATCCAACTCTAGTTTTATTTAAACTTTGTAACTTAATTAGCTTTATGAGCGAAAATAACATAGTCCGAATCTCATGTCCTTAAGACTAGATGACCAAGAATCAGAATCAACGCATCCTTAAGAACCCGCACGCCCAAATCAGCTTTCGCCGAAGCAGCAAGGGCCAACCCCCGTAGGAGCCCGAGCTCTATGCTTTCACTTTTTCGAGAGCCACAAGTATCATATCACACAGTTCTTTATTCGCCAGATGTAACTTTAGAACAACTTCTAACTTGATTGAACTTTGATTTCTACTTCGGTTTGAGCTTGATTTCTTTAATCTCTTTTTTTTCTTTTTTCTTTTTCTTGAAGTTTCTTCAATTGAGCGCTTAAAATTCTTTGATTTGGGTACTAGATATAACGTTGTACCCTTTCTTCATTTTGACTGTGTGGATCTGATACTTAAGCTCTATGTTACTACGAGGGTAATGCGTGTCAACAAATAGGGCCATGTTCTGTGGGTTTAGAATTGCCGATAAAGATTCTTTTAAAACATTAATAAGCAAATCATCCTAGAGCTGTTATTACCGCCCAAAAAACGTTTCAGTACGCTATTTTTTTTTATTATCTAAGGCCCAGGGTATTGAATCACGGTGTCTTGGGTCACCTGGTTATGACAACTGATTCTACACTACAATAACAATCAAGTCACTTCAGATTTTTTTCATTTTCAATTCTCAATATCCCACTTCATGGAGCTATCGTATGTAAAGAGTGTCATCATCTCGTAATTTTTTATGCAAATGTAGAATGCAACAAAATGAAAATATTTTAGAAAAAAGTAGGAAGAAATAAAATGACAAAAAAAAGAAACATAAATGAAAAATATTTTTGGATTTTTTAAACTTTTCTAATTTTTTTGGATTTTTTTAAAATTTTTTTTGTTTTTTTTTAAATAAGAAAATAAAAACTTTTTACAAAAAGATAGGAAATCCCCTCCCCAAGCATAAAATTAAGCATTGTTCTCAATGCTTAGGGAGGAGTGGAAGACGACTACTCGGACGGGGGAGCATAATGACGGAAGAAATCGTCGCGGAAATCGTCGAAATCGTCACATAGACCTAAGAGCTTGTCACGATAGTCGGTGACTTGAGTGCTATATTGCTGATAGTCGAGGCGAAGACCAGTCATCGTCTGTTGAAGGGAAGCAATATCCCCACGGAGGTCAAGATAATGCTGGTAAGTGAAAGGAGAGTTGGTGTGGGGGTGAGATGTATGGGTGGGTGGAGGCTTATCATGAAAGTCAGTTTGCATAGGATCACGCGGGCTAAAGGATATAGGTGTGGCGTCTGTTTAATCTGGGTGCTGAGTGGATGAAGATGGTCGATCAGACTGTGGGCGCTGGGCCTGCTGTGCCCTACGTGGGCGAGGAGGTGGTGGGATGTTCGAAGGAAGCACCCACACAGTCTCGCTGATGGGGTCAGTAAGAGCGATGACGTTAGGTCCAGTGACCTTGAAATACGTGGAGCAACCCCGCATCTAAACACACCCACCTAGGGCAGTACGAAGCATGTGTATTGCCCGGAAGTTTTGCAAGGTCAGACGAAAAGAATCAGCTATAAAGAAGGTGTACTCCGGAGGAGATTGCGGCGCAAGGGAGCGGGCAATGACAAAAATCAAACCACCACAGCGAATTGCACCGCCAGTGCGAAGAGCTATAACTATATGGAACCGTCTAATGATAATATCACCAAAATGTGGACGGTATGACCTGGTGATCATGCACCACAAAAGAAAAAGCTCGGCTTTGCTGGCTTTCGTAGTCTCAATCTGTGCATAAATGATATTGCATATAATTTTCAATGTAATTTTGAGAACAGGGTGCACGATGCTAATCTGTACGGATGAGGCTGAATCATAAGACTCCCAACCAGTAATGGAGTACCAAAACTCACGTACGTCAAAAGCGGGGGTGGGCTGGGATAAACTAGTCATGGGAGTATGGAAGATATCACATAAATGGTCGACATGAATAGTGTGGGGTTGCTAAAAATGCGAAAATCTATGTTTCCCTCATGATTTATCTCACTAAGTGTGGCTAATAACTCTCGAGTCAATAGGGGACAAGTGCGAAAATCTGCAGATAATAGGCGCTCCCAGCCAATATTGGCAAAAAGAGTGCGAACACCATCATAAATATGGAGTTCCTGCATTAAGGTGCAGCTAGGGGCCAGACCTATGACAAAATCTCGCGGTCGAGAAGTCATTGGTAACAGTCGAGTGCGGCCTGTGAACCTAAATCCATAGTGATATTGTCCACCTAGACAGTGTATGACGGGTGTGAGGTGTCAACCTGTCTGCGTGAACGGGAAGGTCTTGGGGGCATTTTGCAAGGAAAATTGGGACAAGGTAGGCACAATTTCCAGGTAAAAATAATAATAATGATAAAGCAAAAATAAGTATTTCTAACTACTCCCAAACGACCGCACATATATATAACAAAAACAGAAATTCAGTTTCAGAACGAAAATGCCTGACTGTGCGCTGAGCAGCAGTATATTTTTCGTGCGGAATTTTTTTTTTGAAATTCCGTTCGGATGAATCTCTTCTGAACTGCGTCGTGAGCAAACGTTTCTGCTTTTCATGGGCTACGGATGACTAACGGAACGTAGATCTGAAAAAGAAAATCACAAAAAATTCAAATTTCAAATGAACAAAATGAGATTTTTGGAGAATATCAACAGTGAAAACATGATTTCGTTACCATATAGATGTTGTAGGAGTAAAATAGAAGAGATTGATACCTTATTTGCTTGATTTGGAAGAAAAATGAATGATTTGAGTGTTTGTTGGTGAACGAAATCGAAAATGGAATGGATTTCAGAGATAATTTTTGGAGTGTGGTGGTTACAAATGAGGCTGCGATCGATATTTATAGCAAAAACCCAACCTGTGACCGCAAGGGGGAACCTGCGATCGCAGGTTTTGAAAATTTGACCGTTGGGCATTTTTTTTCGAGGAAAGCTAACGGCTAGATGTGAAAATGTTATACATGTGATCGCAAGGGCTAGACCGACGATCGCATGTTTTGAGAAAAGTGCAAGATTCGATCATATAATGTTCAAATATGTTGTAGGTAAAAAAACTGATACATACGATCGCAAGGGCTGGACCTGCGATCGCAGGTATTTAGAAACGTAGTTAAATAGCTTTTAAAATTGTTCAAAAGTGTTCCAGACTCTAAAAACTGATACATGCGATCGCAAGGGGGAAGTTGTGATCGCAGGTTTGCTATTTTCGTGAAAACAGTTAGAAAAAAAACCTCGATGACTACCTGCAACCCCAAAATGTATAACCTGTGATCGCAAAGACTGGGCTTGCGGTCGCAGGTTCCACCAAAACTGTATTTTTTAACTTTTCTCAAATCCTCTTTGTTAAGACTTATTTTAAAAACACGATTCAGTTAAAAAGGGATGACCTAAATAACTAAAAACACACAAAAATTAAAAAGAAGTTGCAAAAACGAAATCAAAACAAACGCCCGGGTTGCCTCCCGGTAAGCTGCCCGTTTTTATTGTCGTTGGCTCGACATTGTTACTTGGTTTCCTCAAGTGCGGTAAGTCGGGACCTCGACTACCTCCACTTCTTCATTTGTAACTTGAAACCCTTCGTAAAATGGTTTGAGACGGTGACCATTTACCTTAAAAATCTTTCCTGTTTGTTCACTCTTAATTTCTATAACACCATGATCAAACACGTTAGTAACAACAAAAGGTCCCACCCAACGAGACCTCAATTTACCGGAAATAAGTTTGAAACGAGAGTGATATAAGAGTACCTTTTTACCGGTAGTGAATACCTTTCGCGAGATCATCTTGTCGTGAAAAGCTTTTGTCTTCTCGTTATAGATTGCTTCGTTCTCGTAAGCATCGTTCCGAATTTCTTCTAACTCTTGGATATCCAATCTTCTTTTCTTTCCAGCTTCATCCATGCTCATATTCAAATTTTTGACAGCCCAATATGCTAGATGCTCCAATTCAACCGGCAATTGACAATGTTTGCCAAAAACTATTCGATATGGTGACATACTGATAGAAGTCTTGTATGCTGTCCGGTGAGCCCATAACACATCATCCAATCGAATACTCCAATATTTCTTGACTGGATAGATGGTTTTCTCTATAATGCCCTTAATCTGTCTGTTTGAAGATTCATCCTGCCCATTGGTTTGCGGGTGATATGTTGTGGATACCCGATGTGTGACACCATATTTCTTGAGGACTGCTTCGAGGGTGCGGTTGTAGAAATGCGTACCCCGATCACTGATAATGGCTTTTGGTGTCCCAAACCTAGCAAATATATTTGTCTTGACAAAATCAACCACAACCTTGGCATTGTCGGTTCGTGTAGCTTTTGCCTCGACTCATTTGGACACGTAATCCACAACAAGTAAGATGTACACAAACCCGAAAGAAGGTGGAAACGGACCCATGAAATCTATACCCCAAACGTCAAAGATTTCACATATTAAGATTGGAGTAAGTGGCATCTGATTACGATATGTCAAAGACCCAATCATTTGACATCTTTCACAGGTTTTGCAAAATTGAAAAGAGTCACGAAAAATATGAGGCCAAAAAAGACCGCTGTCCAAGACCTTGCGTGTGGTTCGTTGTGGACCATAATGCCCTCCACAAGCTTCTGAATGGTAGAAATTCAGGATTGACTTGACTTCATCTGGAGGCACATATCTTCTAATCACCTGATCAACACAATGTTTCCATAGATACGGCTCGTCCTAAACATATATTTTCGCCTCCTTCTTTATTTTATCTTTCTGGGCTCGGGTAAGATCTGAAGGGAGTTCTCTGGAAACCAAGTAGTTTACTATATTGTCACACCCCAAAACCAAGAACGGCGGAAACGTTCTGAGGCGGAGGACGTCATGTATAATATCACAACAATGTAAAGTAGTAAACAAGCAACAACATCATCCATTGCATTAATAATATAATTATTATACAAATGTGTTCTGTCAAATTTTGATAAACACTAAAGCATAAATCAAAATGAAAGATGAGTCTTGAACAAGCTCCATCTTCCTTTCTCCTTGCATCGGTACCTGTCTATGATAACCTGAGGATACAAGTAATTTTGAAAGCGAGTATGAGCTTTGAAGCTGGTGAGATCATAAGTATTTAGTGTGGTAATTTGTGTATAAGTATTTTTATGTAAGAATTTGTATATGAACTGTAAGTATGAAGATGTTTGTAAAACAATTGTAAACGTTTGAAAAACCCTAGAAATCCCTATGATTCCTATTAGTAACAAAAGGAGTCTTCTACCAAGACTTAACTGATCTTGATGTAGCCTTCTACCTAAGCAATCTAGTGTCTGTGTGTGTCTCTAGTAAGAGTGTGTATTTTCCCAAGTCCAACTACTATTAGCCAAAAATATAGTTTTCAACATTATCGTACATCGTGTGAAATATTCACGAAGTGAATGTAATGGGAAAATGAAATAGTACTATGGTGTAGTATCGAACTACAACCGTACCAATTACCTTAAGACCAAGGTAATACTTATGAGTACTGCAACATTTGAAATAAATGACTACATCGGTACCCAACTGCCTTATTTGAGGGATAAGGTATAATGTGATGTCTAGATCCCAGACTATACGCTCCCCTATCAAAGGGATTTTGGGACCTACCCACGACCACTGCATGTATGCAAGCCGTGAGCATCCATATTACTATGATCATATATACTTGATATAACTATCACAATTGCATTGTGATTCATCAGTATAGTTAGATCCTGAACTCGTTCCATGCTATAGCACCTAGTGACGTCTGTCCTATGTATATGTAAGCGTACTCATGTAAGTGTGATCATGTAATTGTACTTATGTAAGTGTGATCATGTAATAGTATTGTGATGTACTGTAATGTTCCACGTGTGCTAGCTGTAATGTGTGTTCTCTCTATCTAGCAAGTATAGTAATGTAGTGTAATGTTATAGCTGTCATGTACGTGCTCTCTACCTAGCAAGTATAGTAATGTACAGAAATGATCTAGAAAGTAATGACTCATGAATGAACTGACTCATTTTATGATATTGCGTTCTAGTAATAGTTCTAGTATCTTCCTAAACTACCCATATGGTAGTTTACTAGTGATCTAACTGATACGTATGGACGTGGATGTATACCCTTGCTACCCAAGGGTATCTGATGAACTGGAAGGGCCTTTTATGACTATATATGTACACATGATATATAACTAATATTTAAACGACTTTCGGACGAATACCTGATATCCCACCAGACCACATGTCAAGCGCGAAAAGGAAATAGGGTGGATAGCCTTCCTAAGTCTTTTAAACATTTCTTATATAACTATACATATAGAGGCATGCAATTTATAATATAAAAGCATAAATAAGTTTTGTAAAACATTTGAACAAAATTAATGTCTTAAGAAAAGATCGACTTGATGTCAATCTATAAAACAATTTGAAGGCATGGGTTTGATAAAACAGTTTAGTATAAAGAAACATTTGTTTGAAACACAATTGTAAATAAGTTTGCAATGTAGTATACAGAGTAAAATGTACAGTGTGATAAGGAGTTTAAAACATATAAAATATTTATAAAAATCATTTGAAGGAAATTGTTTGGTAAAACGGCTAATGAGTAGCCAAATCATTTGAATGTTGTATATTAATCACATGTGATTGATGTAATAACTAGCATAATTCTACTTATTAATCACATGTGATTGATATAATAAGTAGCATGATTCTACTTGTATCCCCCCCATAAAACATTTAAAAATAGTTTAAAACATTAGTTAAGGGGTATGAACTCACCTGCAGTAAGTGACTGGAATTGAACGGACTGTTATCGTAAGGAAGGATCGGGCAAGTGCTTGGTGTCAAGTGAAGACTTAGACACACACAATGATCCTAATTACATATGAAGACATATGTATATAAATAATTAGTGATTAAAACACTAATTATACAAGTATAAACATTTAAACATGAGGAAAACACTTTTGGTCAAGTGCTAGGAGGCTAATGGGTTGCAACAAAGGAGTGCAATGCCTCTAATGGAAGTTTATGGTCAAATGACCATATGTCTTGGAGTTTACGGCCCAGGGGAGTAAACTCCTGGCCGTAAACTCTCAACAAAGCCCCTAAATGAAGTCTAACAATTATACAACTCATGTGGTGAATTGTTTCAAGGCTAAATCAAGTGTTTGGGTGCCATATTAACTCCTTTAAGGAGTTTACGGCCCAGGGACCATATACCCTTGGAGTTTACGGCCGTAAACTCCCTTGGGAGGGTGTTTATGGTGTTTTCAAGTCTCTAAATTAACTAGGAACTAATCTAGGCTTTTGTACTTGGCTTTAGAAGAGTTTATGGCACCATTTTATGGAGTTCATGACCCTAGAACCTTTTGGTCCGTAAACTCCCTTACTCTTGGTGTTCTAAGTGTGTTAGCTAGTCCAAAACTCATTTAGGTACATGCCCAAATTGGTCTCTTGGCTTAAGGAAAGAGTTAGGGTGTCATTTGACCCCTATATAGGTGTTTACGGCCCAAGAACTTGTCTTGGCCGTAAACTCCTCAATACCAGTGATTCCTTATGTTTTCCTAGGCTTTAAACACTTTAGGGTACTTGTCCTAATTTAAGTCTAAGCTTTAGGAGGTGTTTCAAAGCATTTTGGCATGTTCAAGGGAGTTTACGACCTAAGATATTCTTGGGCCGTGAACTTCCAAACTTGGGTGATTCTAGGTTGATTTCATGTCCCTAATACACTCCTATACAAGTCCAAGGCAGTAGTACATCACGGGGGACAATCTAGGCTTGGTTTCGAGAGTTTACCGCCCAAGAACACCTTGGGGAGTAAACTCCTAAATCGGATGATTTAGCTATGTAATCTATGTTATGAACACATTTAAAGCTTTCTAACACTACTAGAAAGAGTTACTCACAATTTGGGATAAAAACCCGAAGATCCGTGAGAGAGAATTTTGACTTTTCTCTAAATGGAATTCAACAAATGAACCAATTTGGTTCAGAATTCTATTTATAGTCCTGAGATATTTTTGGCAGAAAATATTTTTATTCCTGGAACGAACTCTAATGTCCTAGAGTATTGGAATAACAATGTTGCACAAAACCCTAGTGCATCCACTCTCCTAATATCTCCTTAAGTGTAATATCCTGAAAACTGCCAAAATTATACTCGAAATTTGAGTTTTCACTGTAGTTGTTCTACTTCTATTGGCTTCAAACGGTTTGTTCAGAATGGAAATTTCGGGTTGTCACATATATCAGCAAACCAAGGAGGGTTCTGAACAACGAATAAATGCTCGTCAGGAAATGTTTCGCGGATTGGTGTCGGGTCTTCAGGTGGGGTGAGTCGACTCACATGATCAGCTACCAAATTTTTTCTCCCACTTTTGTCCCTAATCTCTATATCAAATTCCTGTAGCAACAAAATCCATCTAATCAACCTTGGCTTTCAGTTCATTTTGGCAAGAAGGTACTGAATGGCTGCGTGATCCGAAAATATTATGACTTTTGTGCCCAACGAATACTGTCTGAATTTTTCTAACGCAAAAACAATTGACAACAACTCTTTTTCAGTGGTTGAGTAATTTGCTTGGGTGTTGTCCTAAGTCTTTGATGCATAATATATAACGTGGGGGACCCGGTCTTTTCTCTGTCCTAGAACAGCTCCAACAGCAGTGTTGCTGTCGTCACACATTATCTCGAATGGTAAACTCCAATCTAGGGGCTGAATGATGGGGGTAGAAGTAAGAAGATTTTTCAGCACATCAAAAGGTTTTTTGCAATCTTCATTGAACTCAAATTCAACGTCTTTTTGCAATAACTAGCACATGGGAACTAGTATCTTTGAAAAATCTTTTATAAACCTCCTGTAAAACCCTGCATGGCCAAGAAAGGAACGCACTTCCCGAACATTCTTCGGGTAGGGTAAGCTCTTTATAACATCTATTTTTGCTTTATCGACTTCCGAACCTCTTTTTGAAACAATATGTCCAAGAATCAGACCTTAGTCAACCATAAAGTGACATTTTTCAAAATTTAAGACCATGTCTGTTTCTATACACCTTTGTAAATTTTTTGTGAGGTTTTTTAAACAAATATCAAAGGAGTCTCCATAGACGGTAAAATCATCCATGAAGACTTCTATGGTATTTTCGACATACTTAGAAAATATACTAACCATACACCTTTGAAAGGTAGCGGGTGCGTTGCAGAGTCCGAATGGCATACGCCTATACGCGATTATCCCGAAAGGGTAGGTGAAATTTGTTTTCTCCTGGTCTTCTGGTGCAACTGGAATCTGATGGAAACCTGAAAATCCATCCAAGCAGCAATAGTGGGATTTTCCAGGAAGCCTCTCTAGCATCTGATCTATGAATGGGAGAGTGATCTTTCTGGGTGGTTGGGTTTAATTTTCTATAGTCAATACAAACACGTCATCCGTTCTGAACCCGAGTTGGAACCGACTCTCCTTCCTTGTTCTCTACCATTGTCACTCCAGCCTTCTTAGGAACAACTTGAATTGGGCTGACCCACTTGCTGTCAGAAATTGGATATATCATCCCAACATCCAGTAACTTCATAATTTCTTGTTTAACCACCTCCATCATTGGTGGGTTTAATCTGCGTTGGGCTTCTCGCGATGGCTTATAATCTTCTTCCATCAAATTTTTGTGCATGCATAGAGATGGGCCGAGTCCTTTAATGTCTACAATAGTCCACCCAATTGTGCTTTTATACTCCTTCAGAATTATTATCAGCTCTAACTCTTCTTTTTCTGACAGCTTGTTGGATATGATAACTGGTAATGTTTCTTTTTCCCCAAGATATGCATATTTCAAGTGTTTTGGAAGTGTCTTCATCTCCACGATGGGGGCTTGCACTACAAAAGGAAAAAGCTTGGAGTTAGAAATTGGTAATTTAAGAGTTTGGGTACCATACCTCAACTTTCTCTTCTGGTCCATATGAGCTGCCATCTCTTGAACTTCTCTATCAACCACATAATTTTCTGATATAACCTGAGTTGCATTAATAGACAAATTTCTGTGGAGCACTAATGCTAGTGACTCACGGTTAGCAATCTCAAAATATTATACAGATAATGGTTCAATTACATCAATTAAATTAAGGGATGAAACATCATCAGGGTAACACATGGCATCATAAATATTGAAGTTGATAACTTCACCATCAAATTCCATTGAAAGGGTGCCATCATAAACGTCTATTTTGGTTTTGGCAGTTTTTAAAAATGGTCTCCCCAAAAGAATGGAACCTGAGTTTGGTGAGTTGTCATCTCCCAGATCCAAAACATAGAAATCAGCTGGGAATATGAGTTCATTCACTTGATTCAAATCGTCTTCCAGTACACCTTTTGGGTGTACCAGAGAACGAGCAGCTAACTGAATGATGACTCCAATTCTTTTTAAAGGCCCTACCCCAATAGTTTTAAAAAGTGAATATAGTAAAACATTTAGAGAAGCTCCTAAGTCCAACATACTTCTTGGCACTGAAAGGTTCCCCGACTCGCAAGAAGGGAACTATTTACCTCAACCATTCTGAAGAAATCCATAATCTCTTTATCTTCCTTTTCTTTTTTCGTGTTTTTCTGTCTTGATGGAAAAGGAGGAGGGGTGATTTTTACTTCAACTTTAGTAGGTCCATCTTTTTTCTACACCTCTTCAGTTGCCTCAGATTCTTGCTCAACCACGATCTCTTCTTCCTCATTTTCTTGCTGATCCGGTCCTTTGTAGTTTTTACCACTTCTAAGGGTGACAGCACAAGCATTGTGCTTCGGGTTTTTCTAAATTTGAGATGGGAGTTTTCCGTGGGTTTGTGCTTCCAGTTTGCTCATGGAGTTCGCGAGTTATGATACTTGCTGCTCCAGATTTTTGATGTTGGACTTTGTTTCATTCTGGAAAGCTTGGGTACTGGTAGAAAGACTTTTATCTATGTCTTCCAAAGACATGCTGGAACTACTAGCTTGTGACTGCACATGTGGTTGCTGAAAATTGCTCTGGGACTGATTTTGCTGAAAAGATTGCTGAAACCCGGTTGGAGCTTGATATTGGTTTCTTTGCTGAAAATTTTGTTGAGGTCTTGGCTGGAAATTGCTATTTTGGGGCCCTCCCCAAGCTTGGTTGTTGCGATGTTGATCAAATGACCTTTTCTGAAATCCTCTCATAGCTTGCACAGATTCATTATATTCTTGAAGTATTGGGCACATATCAATTGGGTGCCCGGTTTTGCAGCAGATCCCACAAGGTTTGACCATTGGCTCTATACCTTTTTCTTTTGTCAACAAAAGGACAACTTTAGTCAATTTTGAAATTTGGGATTCCAGGTGGGCATTGCTCATCTCCTTGACTCCTCTTGGATGGTCTGGGTACCACTCTTCCTCAGTTGCTGAATGTTTTGATTCATTGGCCAACTTCTCTATTAATGCTCTGATCTCTGTTGGTGTCATGTCTGAAAGTGACCCTCCACTAGATGCATTTATTAGTCGCCTCTCCATATGTATCAATCCTTCGCAGAAACACTGATACAACTGATAATCACTAATGCCATGTTGTGGGCATCGGACTAACAACTTCTTGAATCACTCCTAATAAGTATGGAGAGCTTCTCTTTTGCCTTGCTTTATACCCAAAATCTCTCTGCGTAGATTTGACACTTTCGCCTCGAGAAAATATTTTTCTAGGAAGAGCTTGGCTAGTTCATTTCAGCTTGTTATTGAACCAGATGGAAGGTCATATAACCACTCCTTTGCTGCATCTTGAACTGAGAAGGGAAACGCCCTGAGTTTGATCTGGTCTTCAGTAACTCCATGGGGTTTCATTCCAGAGCAGACAACATGGAATTCCTTGAGAAATTTATGTGGATCTTCGTTCTCAAGGCCTCGAAATGGGGGCAGCAGATGAATTTAACCGAATTTGAGCTCAAAATTTCGAGCTTTTAGAAAGGTGATACACAAGGGCTGCTGGGTAACCTCTTGTGTTGCCCACTCACGAAGAGTTTTTTCAGCTTCATCTCCGTTTTCGCTCATGATGAATTCTGATTCGGTTTCAGAAGAATATGTGAGTTCGGGTTTGTTTGAAGATGATGATAAGTATGTTTTGTACGGGCTGTTAACGGGTGAGGTAGGTGGTGCTTTTGGAAAAGGTTGAAATGAGTGTTTAGGTACGTTCCACAAGGGAGTGCCTTGTGGTATGGGTGAGGTTGAGGTTCCTGTTTGTTGCTTTCGAAGTTTTGCTTCCTTCTTTAGCTTCCTAGCAGTCTTCTCAATCTCTGGATCAAAAATCAGATTACCTGTACGTGAAGATCTTGGCATAAAACTATTAGTGTTTTTCCATGTCCCCGGCAACGACGCTAATTTGTTAATATCGCTATCGTACACGATTTAAACAAATAAAAATAATAAATAAATTGCTCTATTGCACTAACAGGTAGTACAGGTAAGTAGGGTCGGATCCTCAGGGACACGTCCTAATGTTTACACCTCTTTGCATAAGATGTGATCTAATTCTTGATGAATGCAATAAACAAAGAAAGGGGGGGGGGGGTATTTCTGAAAATTAAACTAATAGAAATCGAAAATGACAAAAGAATAACTAAATTTAAAATGGCGAAAATTCAAATAAAAGAAAGGAATTCCAGTTTCGCAGTGACTCCCTAATCATATAATTAACCTTCAACACAATATTTGACTATGCACTTGTTTAAACTGCTACTAAGATTCATTAACAAGCTCTAATGACCTTTATTACAAAAATCGTTTAATCAAAATAAGTTCTTTGATCTAACCTAACTTTTTGCTAAATTAACCAAACAAGCTCTTGACTAATAAAGAAAAGTTGCATTAGACACAATGTAATTCCCAGTAAAGTTCAATACTTCTCATAAGCTCGGAGGCGTTAAAACTTGTTTGATCATTTCATATTAGAGTTAACCCTAAGCTCAGAATTAATCTAATACTTGTCACTTTTTACTAATTAATCTAGACAATTACAGACCTAAACAATTAGATGACTAGAATGATTCACAAACAATTTAAGTGGCCAACAAAAACTGAAATCAAAACTGATCAAACTAAACAGTAATCATAGTCAAACATAGTGCCTAATGATTAATCATACGAAAAGGTTACGTCTTGCGAAACTGGAATTTGAGTTTTTTTAGCCTGACATGGCTAAAAACGGATTACAAATAGTGGAAATAGAATCTAGCTGTCAAAATGCCGAACCTGCGATCGCAAAGGGCATACTTGCGATCGCATGTAACACCCAAAAACATGTCACAAGATTATTTAATGAAGTACGTTGCCATTTCGACACAAATTGACTAACCTGCGATCGCAAGGGCCCAACCTGCGATCGCATGTTTCTTTTTTTCTTCAGCTGATGAATTTCTTGGCTCGACAAAACCTCATAAACAACCTGCGACCAAACCTACGATCGCAAGGAGACAAGGTGTGATCGCAAGTTACTTTTTTTGGCTCCTTTGATCGTCGTTCCTCCTTCCAAGCAGTTCTTGATCATTTCCCGACATCCTTCCTTGGTCAACACTCCAATTAAGCTCCTAAGCATCCACAAACGCATCCCGAACTTGCGCAATCATCCATGTGCTCCAAATGGCCCTGAAAAGTCACAACAAATGTGAGCAGTACGGGCATTCTACAAAATAATCATGAAACTCGAAATACATAAGCACAATTGGGAATTAGTTAACTTTTTATAATGAAATACGTAGGAAATTATGCTAAAAGATGCATATAAAATGCATCTAACAGTAGCCTCCATTGTCCAGAACCTGTCCCACGAAACCCTAGTTTTCTCTTTGAGTGTGTGTGCCTTTATTGAAGGATTTAGAGTGTTCTTGAAATCTAGAAGAAGGATGTTGGAGGTCCAAGGAGAAGGTTCTAGATCCTAGAAGTTTGCTTCATCTTCTTCGTTTTCTGGTAATCAAGTTCTCACCTTTACTTATAGTTTGTTTGATCTCCTTATGTCCCTTTTTATGGAGTTTATGGTCCAAGAAGGATGTCTTGTGGGATTTGGGCGTCCCCAAGCTAGATCTTCTAGATTTAGAGGTGTTCAGAGTAGTAAAGACATAAAGGTGGGAGCTTTATGCCATTATACCTCTCCATGCATTCATTAAGTGGTTATTATGGCCTTTTGAGCAAAAAGGGCCATACATGGGTGCAAAGGTAGTAGCTTTGTGTGATATCCCAACCCTAGGATGCCAGATCTGGGTCTTGGATGCCTTGAGCTTGTCTGAAATCGTCTGAATAGTGTTGGACATATAGAGACTCGGAGAGTCAGGCCAGTTTTTGCCCCAAAACCCTTCTGTTAAGGGTATGAGTTGAGATTGGAAAAGGACTCAGCCAGTCTGAGTCCATAATGGTCATGAAGTTCATCGTACTCGACGAGTTCAAGGAAAAACTCGGTGAGTCTAAGGCAATCTCCTTAGTTTATGAAGATGGACTCGACGAGTTGTTCATACAACTCGACAAGTCACAGACTAGACACATTCATATGTGGATGATGAACTCGACGATTTCAAGGATGAACTCGGCGAGTCGGTTGAAGATGGTCCCGATTGTATGGTTGAAGGAGGACCCGTCGAGTTCTTGCTAGAATCGACGAGTTGAGTCGAGGGATGTATTGGGTTGTAGGGGTATGGACTCGACGAGTTGGTAGAACAACTCGGCGAGTCAATTCAATTGGAGGTTGACTTTGACCAAGGTTGACTTTTGGAATATTATGGTCTAAATGTTGTTTGGGTATTGATAGTTCGGGAAGCCGAAGGGTCAGCAGTTCTGAAGTACCGGTTAGCAGTCAGAAGTGTTCAACAAATCTTCAGCAATGCGAGGTGAGTCTCCTCACTATGTGCATGGGTCTACGCCCACAATGCTGGCCCATTTTGTTCATGTTTATGCTTATATAAAAGGAAGACCCGAGGGTTAGCCCTAGTCACTTATTGAAATATGTTCCGGGTTACGACCTGATGTCGGGCGAGGTCCAAGGAATGTTAGGATGCTAGAGGTCTTTGTGATTCTTGCATGTGTCGGTATGATAGGATCCAGACCGAGGGTCCGATGTCAGGGTAAGCTCGAAGTACGTTAGATAATAGTATGTTTCCGGGCCAGGGATCTGATGTCGGGGTATTCCCAAGGAAGATTCTTATGTAGTGCGTTGGGTTATACTTGTTGTCTTTGTGATATTTGTATGTGCTTGGTAGGGAGGTGAGTGTAGGAGAGGTCCCGTGTCTCATCACTAGCTGAGTATGGATGTGGTTCTATATCTTAATATTAGCAAAGCAGGGGCGAGGCCAATGGTAGGAAGGATGTGAGTGTGGGTGGGGGGCCGTATCTCACTACTAGTAAGAGTGTGTACGGGGTTCCACTACTTCAGTAGTAGACTAAGGGCGGGGCCCAAGTTAGGCGAGGCCTTAGATCAGGGTATGGTTAGGGAATGTTTATGTATGTTTCAGTATGTTATTTGATTGTATGTATGTGTATGGCGGGCAAGGCCCAGAGACAGGCGAGGTCTAAGGGAAACAAATTTGTATACCGAGCGCGGCTCGATGCCAGGTGGGACCTGATGCCAGGCAGGGCCTGATGACAGACAGGGTCCGATGGCGGGCGAGGCCCAATGCAGCGGGCGGGGGGCCTAGTATGTGATTATGTGCTCACAGTTGTATATGGCATGTTTGGATCAGTAGATATGTATGGTATGTGGAAGGTTAGGGAACTCAGTAAGCTTCGTGCTTACAATTTTCAGTTTTGATTTCAGGTACTTCCGATAGCGGAAAGAAGAGCTCGGGATGATCGCATGACACACACCAAAAAGTTTAGCCTGGGATGTTACTCTGATAAAATGAATAAGTGTTTTGGGAAAAACACTCTGATTTGTCATATAAACCTTTTTAGTATGTTTGAAATGTTTTAATGCTATGGTTTAGTAATGTTTTTTTAAAAGAAATTTTCGGTCATGATTTTAGGGATGTTACAAGTTGGTATCAGAGCCTTGGTTTGAGGGATTCAGGCACACTCTCAGGTGTGACTGAACTCAAATTGAGGACTTGGTAAGGAAATTTTCAAAAGAAAATCATTTTTTATAAAAAAGGGGGGAACTTTGAAAAGAAAAAGGATTTCGTAAAGGAATAAGAACTTGGAAAAGAGAAAAGGGTGTGGTGCATGCAATCAGCCGAGCTCAAGTAAGTTCTCCCAAATTACCCATACAAGTTTATGTTATGATATGATTATGTGATTAGCATGCTAGATTAGGACTAAGGATCTAGGAAGGATGCCTTATGTGTCTGATATATGTGTATGAGCTGTATGAATTGCATGCTAGTACAGATTCATGTGTAGGGATAGAGCAGTTTGACTAGATTATGTGGTTATTTATTTTCCCATTGTCTAAATGTTGTTTTCTTTGTGCTTTGTGGAACCCTTAGCAATGTGAGCTAGTTATTAATTGAATATGCTAAGTCACATGTGGCACGGGCTGGATAATCTCAGAGTGGTAGATTTGACCCTATTGCGCAGCTCTGGTCTGAGTCCAATCGTTCTAGGGATGCGTCTTTTACTCGAAGGGTTATCTGATCTCTGTTGCATGTAGCTATATTCATGAGGTAGCTAGTTGACATTACTGGGAAGTCTTTCAACAGTTGAGGATGGAGTGAGTTGGAGGATACCCTAGGGGAAGCCTAGGATGAGATTAGTGCTGGGAGCAGTGTTAGTAGCAGTGAAAGGGACTTGGTGTAATCGAGGCAATTATTTAGAAAAGTACGGATAGATGTGGAAGGTAGTAGGGGCCCATACTACTGAAAGTAGAGGATCCATACTTGAACCAAGAAGCGCTGAGATGAAACCAGGGAACTTGTAGAGTGTGTGTGATCCCTTGGTAGTGATGTGTAATTTTATGATTGTTATGGCATGTTTTCAGTATGGCAACATTGCAAGATGGATCAGTGGATGGGTCAGTGTCAGAGAGGGATCATGCTTGGGTTCAGGGACCGAGCAGCTCGAGGAGCGGATGAGGGAGTTTGTATCAGCGGAGGTTACACGCAGTATTCTAGACTAGACTACTGTGATCTTTGGCACGGTCAAGGAGGGCATCCTGGAGATTTTGGATGAGAGGCTTAGAGCCTTCTGCATAGAGATGATGGCCTTGTTGGGAGCACGTACATTGACATTCCGGGAGTTCAGAGCTTGTGGAGCTCTAGACTACCATGGGGCTAGGGATCCTATTGCTAGTGGCAGGTGGTTGGCTGATGTCGCCAATGCTTTTCATTCTAGCCGGTGTCCCGAGGAGGACAAGGTTCGACTCGCCTCCTGTCTTCTGAAGGACAGAGCACGGGATTGGTGGGAGGAGGTTGGTCATGCTATCGGAGATGATGTCGCATTGGACGCAATGACATGGAGCAATTTCTCGTCCAGGTTCAAGGCCGAGTTTGCACCGGTGATTGAGGTGCATCAGTTAGCCCGGGAGTTTCAGGATTTGAGACAGACTATAGAGTCAGTGGTCGAGATCATCACCAAGTTCAAGGAGAGAGCCCTTCTGGTTCCGCAATATGTGGCGGACGAGGAGATGAAGAAGGTTCGGTACCACGAGATGTTGAGGAGTGATATCAGACAACTTGTGAGTCGGTCTAGCTGCAAGACGCTGTAAGACATGATCCCTCGGGCCAGAGAAAGAGAGATTGATATTGAGACAGAAAGGAAGCGAAAGTTGACAGAGGTTTAGATATCTATGGGATCGGGCAAGAGGCCCAAGCCATCAGATTCTAGATTGAGAGGTCCTCAGGATCGGGTTTGCATTCAGTCAGAGGGATCATACCTGATATGTTTCCATTGCAGTCAGAGGGGCCACAAGAAGGCACAATGCCCGAGTTTGCATTCAGCAGGACAAGTGATAGCACCTGCCCCTGCAACCTTGAGGATCACCGATGACCGTCAGGGTCGGGCGGAGGCGCCTGCAGCAGGGAGCAGGGCGTATCAGTTGGTTTCAGATGAGGTGTGAGCAGCCGATGCGTCAGGTACGTATCTTTCATTTCTCTATCAGCTTATGGTATGATTTCATCGTTATGGTTCTACATCGATATTGATAATTGATGATATGCCCCTTAGAGTGGGCCAGAAACAAGTGAGTCGCGGCAGAGCGCCTCTAGCGAAGGAGTCGACCCAGCGACTTGGGTAGCTCCAAGCCCCCGCGCAACGATCGTGTAGAAAGCTCACCCTCGCCAAGAATTGTCTTTTAGCTACAGTCCAAAGACAACGGCTTCAGGTGACAATGTGTCCAGACAGAGCAAAATCGCCTGAACCAATTAGAGGCCGGGACACGAATGTGGAGCAAAGCCTCCAATGAGGACGACGGATCCTGTCGGGACCATAGTCCCTGTCCCCATACGGACCGAGGAGGATCCTCACTATAAAAGGACTAACACTCGGTTCAACCAAAGTAAGTGAACCCAACTCCAGTTACGTATTACCATATTCTCTCATACCCTCTAGACTAACTTGACCATCAGAGCGTCTTTTCGGGATCTTCTCCTGGACAACGGATGACATCCTTTTCTCTTGTGTGACCTCTCAGGTTCCGCCGTGAAGGAGCTCTTCCTTATAGCCGGTGGTTCGGGACTTGGTCGCATCATTTGGCACCATCTGTTTGTGTGACAATAGATACACAAACCCTTTCCCATTTTACTACCTTCCACAACCACGCATGGCGGAGAAAGCGACGGGCGAACCGTCGGAACAACCACACAACCCCATACGCACGATGGGACCTTTGGGGACAGAAGACACTCCGGCAGCCCCATTTCCCGGTGACCAAACACCAATCTTCGGTGCACCACCGTTAATCGGGAATTCGAGGCCAAATTTCAATGTAGCACCAGCTCCAAGTGGTTAGCTGCCGCAAGCTCCGGTGACTGTATCGCCAGACTCGCTATTAAACCCCATCACCACGGTTGTGCAAACTGCCCCGCCTCAACCCCGACCAATACCAACCATGACACACTTAAACCCACCGCAAAACCGACCAATATACACCACACTACCTCTTCTCCCCGCTATTGTCAATCCTCATAATACCCAAACGACAACTGTCACACCCCTGGCAAGTTGTGCACATCTCAACGGCACTGTGATTGGAGCAGGCATCACATCACAGCCACAAAGCCACCAGCTGTCAATGGCAAGTGCCATACCAGCTCCGCCACTCTTGTTCTACCAACAACTAACCATAGCCCACCAACAAAACCCCCCGTCTCAGCAACTAACACCTACGCCGTACACCCCCTATTCTATCCCAACCGTTCAACCTATGCCATACAATTCCCCTGCTATGACCCAACCATTCAAGCCTAACAACATACCAATACCAGATCTAACTGCCTACAACAACATGTTGGTACAACCATTTCTGACGGCACAACAACTAGGGTACTACCTTAGCCAACATATCCCAACCTAAGACTGCTCATCACGAAGTGTCACATCACCATTTTTCAAAGAACTCCTGGAGTATGAAATCCCTAACACCGTTAAATTACCTCACCTTAAGATATAAAAAGGAACTACTGACCCGGACAGCAATATCGACACGTATGAATGGACGATGACGTCCCTGAAACTAGATGAGCGATTCTGGTGCACATATTTTCCAACTACCTTGGATGGTAACGCAGGAACATGGTTCAAAACGTTGAAATTGGGCAGCATAAGCCACACAATCATTGGGTGCTAACAACGAGAAGGAGAGACAGTTAAAGATTACTTCGCTAGGTTCACAAAGGCAACACTAGATGTTCCAGGGCACAACGAAGGCCTAATCGCAGGGGCATTCACTTGGGGCCTGCTACCAGGATCGTTGTCCCAAAAACTCATGGGCAAGCAACCCAAGACAAGGGTTGAGTTGAAAGAAAGGGTGGAGCGCTTCTTACGCCAGGAGGAAGGTGAAGCATCGAAGCAGGCGTACCTCAACGCAATGACAGCCTCCGCGGGGAGGTGGAATAACTACAACATAACCCACCCCGATTTTCGGGGAAACAATAGGTTTACAGGATGAGATAAACGACCGACAGGACGCTTCAGACCCTTCACTAGAGACGATAGGCGAGGGAGACAGACAGAAGTCTACGCAGCCGACGAAAAGCCAGCATCGAAAGGTACTAAAATACGATACTGTGAGTACCACAAGAGTAGGACACACGATACGATCAATTACGCAGTCTTAAAACGGGAAATCGAAGAGAAACGGTTAAAAGGCAACGTAATAGAGATCGCCAAAAGCTTGAGAGCGAAGTTCGACGCAGATAACCCCAAAGACGCTGCCAGGAAACTGATGGGTTTTGAGCATTCTAACACTCCTATGGTGTACATGCAACCCTAGAAACCTTGGATCTATGTTTGACTAAGATACATGCAAATAATTATTTTTCCAAGGTTCTTATCCTATCTAGCATGGCAAGGGGAACTTGAGTCAAGTAAAGTTAGTAGAATTACTTACCTTGTAGTAGTAGTTGATTGCTTCGAGTTTTAGAGCCTAGCACCAATAGTGTGGATGCCTTTAATGGAAATCACAAATCACCACAAACTATGGAACCTTGAGAGAATAGTCACAACTATCTTGAAATCGGCCCTCTTACTTAACTCACCACAACTAGTGTGATTTCAAGAACCAAGCCTCCTTTATATAGTGTGGTGGATTAGGGTTACATCCATGTAAACCCTAATACCCATGTCTCTTCATTTCCATGAGATCCATGAGTTAAAGCTCCATGGAGTATCCATGGACTTTCTAAGCAAGCCTAGCCCATTCCAAATAAGCACTAGCCCACACTATATAAATATATGAGCCCATATTTAATTAGTAATACTTTTGATCTCTAAATTAATCCTAGATTAATTTTAGATCAATACTAATTAAATAATATGATTTTATATTAATATATTAGAACTTATAATATATTAATAAATCATAACTTATACTATTCTCAAAAGATTATCCATCAATTGTTCGAGTGAAGTGCAACCCAAATGGACCATGCCGGATCGGTTCAAGTACATACAAAATATAGTTATGGACTTAGACACTATATCCAACAGAAACCAGAACCCAAGTTGGAGATATTGGCAATCCACCACAAAAGGGGGAGAGTGGAGCACGGGGAACAAACACGCGGCGTCACAGAAACGGCACAAGGATTAACATTCTCCAGGAATGACCCAATCCCAGCTGGGTGGAACGGGGACAACCCCCTCATCATTAAGGGTCTATCCAGAACGTGATAGTTTATCGGTGTAACTCCCGTAGATCAAGGCTAGTCAATTTAGAGACGATAAGCATCAAAAATGACTTTTTGGTAGAAGATTATTTAGAATGAATAATCTTCACTAAGTTGTAATGGTCGTGACAAGGATTCCGGATATATAACGAATGCCGAAATCCGAGTTATAACGAAGAAGTTATGACCTAGTCAAGTTTTGCGACAGAACCAGCACGACGCTGTGTGATGTAAAAAGTGAATTTACGATAAAATGATTTTTAGCCTTAGCGATCTAAATGAATGTTGTAGAGTTCTTTAAACCGAGAGCATGCATAAAAAGAACGTCCAAATCTGACTTCGTATGAGCAAGTTATGATTTTTCTAAGTTTCGACTTAGTGGTATGTAGCCCGAAGTTCGGATTTGAGATCGAGTGAGTTTTGGCCGAAACAATCTAAATGAGAATGGAAGATCTCGTTGATAGTAGTCCAACAGTGAAAAGACAGATGAAAACGGACGTCGGATGAAAAAGTTATGAATTTCTAACGGAGTCTTCCTGTCCCGGCCTACTTAAAATAATATAATAAAAATAAATTCAAAACTAGCCGATGGAGTCTAAACAAAAGTTGTAGAACATAATCTCACCTACGCGTGGATATAAAGAACGTCGAAAACGGAGATCGTATGCGAAAGTTATGAATATTTGAAGTTTAAGGCCCGCGTTCAGTGCTTGGCTCCGGATTGGCCACGTCGATGCTGACTCAACGGATAAGGGATAGGATCGGAACCCCGCTCCTACGCACCACGTTTGTTTGGGGAACGCCCTGCATTCGCAACAGACTTCACCCTATAAATAGAACACAAAGGGCAGCCGTTTGTGGTTGCCAAATCTCTTCTCTCTCACCCTTATTTCATCGATCTATGTGAAAATTATACCCCCAAAGCCCCGGTATCATCCTGAGACCCGAAGCGAGTGTTGAAGCCCTGAAGATCCCAAGAAGTAAAGTTTTCGATGTGCTGTCAGATCATCCTCTTATCAAGTGAGTGTATAGTCCCTTTCATAAACACGATTTTAATACAAGTATTGTTTGAAGGTATTAAGTATAAGTTTTGGGTGAGCGTGTAGTCACTCTCTTCTAACACATATGTTAGAACACTGAAAGTGACCCTCTTGAACTTTCTAGAACCGCAGCCAACTTGCTACCGCAATGAAAGCATCTACCGCAGTCATCCAAAGTCAGAAGACAACAAGCCTTAGTACTTAGTCTTTTTGTCTTTTCTTTATGCTTTCTATTTTCTAGTATGCCTTGCATGGCTACTTCTAGAAGTTATCTTTTGTAATGCTTGAGTCTTTATAAATAGAGCTCACTTGTTCTAAATCAAATACGCATCTTCAAGTATCTTTACTACTTAACTCAGAAATCTTCTCCTCTCTCATTTCTTACTATCATATCTGATGATAATCTCTCGTCGGAGAAAGTCCTTGTGACTTCTTCACTAAGTTTGATCTCACTTACTAACATTGGTTTGAATGCAATCCAAGTTATGAATCAACTTACGTGTATTCTTGATATAACAATTGCTGTCATTTACATTACTTTACTTTCCACATCTAACTCACTAACATCTAACTATTAATATTATTGTTGAGCTAACAGATCCTTCAAGATTAACTATTCCGCTATATACTTGTTCTAACCATTTTTCTTCAAGTGTGTCTCAAAGTTTTTCTCTCAACAATTGATATCAGAGCCAGAGTGGTTGCTTTTTGAATATCATAACTCTGATTTTTCAAAGAGCCCTCTATACCACTAAAGCTCATTTGTAAACAAAATTTCTAATGGCACAATCGTTATCACTGAATGTTTCCAACAGTGTTGGTAGTTCCAATCGAGCCCCAATACTGGTTGCAAATGAGTATGACCACTGGTCTCAAAGGATGGAGAGATATCTCATTCGACTTGGTAGAGACGTCTGGAGATCTGTAGAAGAAGGACCCCATGTTCCAGTCCTTACCCCTGTTCAAACTGATGGAGCCACAGTAAGACTTGGAGGAGGTCAACCAGCCTTGAATCGTCCCACAAAATATGATCTAGACAAAATGGAAAGTGATGCTATTGCCTTTTATGAAATATCTTGTGGAGTTGCTCCTGATAACTTCGACATCATCATAAATTGCAAATCAGCAAAGGAGATTTGGGATGTTCTCAAAAACTTGTATGAAGGTTCAGAGCAGGCTTAAGACAAGAAGCTCACTACAACACTCAACGAATTCAATAATTTCAAAGCCCACTCCGGTGAAAGTTTGGAAGATTCATTTAAAAGGTTCAACTTGATTGTCACAAAACTGTCCAATGCGGGTACCATCCGCAACAATCATGAAACAAATCTGCAGTTTCTTAATGGCTTAGGAGGACACTAGACAATAGCCAAAATGATTGTACAAGGTGACAGGAAGATTCACTCCTTATCTCTCTATAAGCTTTATGGAGAATTGCAAGCTCAAGAGTCCACTGTACTCAAAGACTGCTCAGACTTTGGAGGACCACTCGCATTAAAGCCCAATCACCTCACACTCAAACCTATCCCACCTCATATGACTCTCCACCACAGTCATATGAAGCTGACTCAGAAGATGACGACAAAGAAGAGTTTCAGAATGCCATTGCTCTTATTAGTCAGAAATTCAATTGCTTACCACCTTCATTTTGCAAAAACCAATAATTCAATCGACCACCTTTCAACCGTAACTTTCAGAACAATCACTTTCATTCCACTAAAAACCCTCTCCCTCCACCGCAGTCTCAGCAAACATAGTCAAAAGAAGTACCACCGCAGTCCCAATCAACTGACTCCGGTACCTCTATAGAAGACAAGAGTGATGTCATCATATGTCACAAATGCAAGAAGAAAAACCATTTTGCCAAAGATTGCAAGGCAAATGTAGTAAAAGATAGAGCATTCTATCTTCGAATGGCTCAAGAACTGGAAGATAAAGAAAAGGGAAAGGCCTACGTTGCTCAAGTGTGGTCATCAGGAGATGAAGATGAAGAAGTCCTTAGCAAAGGAAAAGGCAAGATCTGTATGATAGCAACTGCTGATGAAAATGGCTCATCCAATCCAAAGAAGAACCATTGCTATATGGCTAAAAATTGAACTCTCAGCATTGTGGAACAGGTAAAACTCATGATTCAAACTTTAAATTACAACATGCATGATTGTCAACCTTTCATAGACACACTCAATGACACTTGTGTTGCCGTCCTTACAGACTACAATAAAGCCCTAGATGAGAAGAACATCGCTTCGCAGGAGATGTTCCATGTTAGAGGACGTTTGGACAATAAGAGACTCAAAATGGCAATGTTAGAGAAGGATTTAATGTTAGAAAAGGATGCTAGAATGCTTAGTGAAACTCAATTAGAAATAGCCTTAAATCAAAGAGATCTAACACGAAATGAAATTGTACGTTTAAATCTTTTAATTGAAAAACTGTTTAATGAAACTGAGGCCATTGAGAATCTTGTCAATAATGGGAATGTTGATAACACTTTTAACTGGGGTTGGTCCAATGGTTACCTAACCGCAACGGACTCATCACCTCGGTTCACACCGGAGCGTCCCTATGTCCCACCAGACCGCAACTTCTTATTTCCAGTCAATAATAAAACATTTCCTGAGGATATCCAAGGCCACTTTGGAAAACTTCATGATTTGAGTAATAATTGTGTTATAGAAGAAATTCTCCCGGAATCTTCTACTCATGTCAACAACACAGATTCTCAGACATCATCCGTAGTTGATGAGGAAATTGTTATTGAAAGTCTTGAAGTCTGTTTAGACTTCCCATCCTTACAGTCCGACCGCAATATCTCTGACTGCAGTCACATACTGCAATCTGTCCCATTACCTAATATCAATTGTTCCAAAGAAGTATTCACCAAGACTTACTCTACGGTAGTCCAAAACACGACTCCACTGATTGAAGTCAAGAGTTCTGTGATAATTGAACCAATTAATCATGAATTACCAATTGAAAACTTTGAATTTGGTTAATGCTCTCAAAGTCCTAATTTCTCAAGTTCGGATGAATCGAGTCACTATTTTTCAAAATCCTCTAAAGATTCTAGGAAACCGCAATTAAATATCATTGATCGCGGTTCTCCTAAGACCGAAGCAAAAAGAGTTTTTAAAGAAGAATTTCGTTCTCGTGGCAAGCAACGAGAAATTTGCTCAAAAGTCAAGAAATCTGTGAAATGTCCTAAATCAAAAAGTCCTGAGAAGTTTTCAAATTATCATTTCAAGAAAACTGTTTCCAAGAAAACAAAAAGAAAGGAGTTCACTGTTTCTGAAAATACTCAAAAACAATCCGAACATGAGGATAAGTCTTTTCGTTCAAATGGATTTCAAATCTACTCTATTAATGACCCAAAATGGAAATGTATCTTACCTATTCCAACCATTTCAGTATCACAGTCCCAAAAATGGAAAGGAATTTTGCCAACTCCGACACTCAAAAAGTCATTTCAAACGTTTAAGAAATCACATCACAAAAGGTCAGCACGTATCTTCACACCTGCTAGATCTGCACAAAACACCTTTTCAAAACACACAAACAAAAAGGTCAAATCTGACAATCCTCGGAATGGAAAAAAACATACTTTATCTTCAAAAGCTCAGATCAGGTCAAATGTCAGGAAAAATGACAAAAACTTCTCTTGTCAATGTCAATGTGAAAAAATTCAAAAAATTTCCAACACCCAGGATTTCAGGGTCAATCCTAATAATTACTCACAATCTCACAAAACTCCAAGGATCTTCAAACACCCAGGACTAGGTTTGAAAGTTGAATTAAAACCTGTCCCTGCGACCTCGCATCATGCATCGATTAACGGATCGTATGTGACCTCGGGCTCCAAAGTCACTTGGGTGCCCAAATTAACCACTTAACTTTGTAGGCATTGTGCAAGGAGGATCAAGAAGAAGAATGGTTGATCGACAGTGCCTGCTCCTTGCACATGAACGGAAGGTTAGAATACCTTCGGGATTTCACGCCTATATGCAATGGTGGAAATGTCACCTTCGGAAACAATGCAAATGGCATCATACGAGGCTACGGTGTTCTCACCACGGGGAACTTTTCCATTCAGAAGGTTGCTTATGTAGAAAGCCTTAAACACAATCTCATCAGTGTTGGCCAACTATGTAAAGCAAGTCATCGAGTGGAATTTGATGTTTAATTCTGTTACATAATGACGGGTGACTGAAGCACTTGCTTAATCAAGTTTCGCTCAGAAGACACAATGTATCCTCTGGATATTTCTCTCATCATTGGTAAACCGCAGCTGTGTTTTCTTTCTAAAGCTGTATCCGAAGTCAGCTGGTTATGGCACCGCAAGCTAGCTCATCTCAACTTTAGATACATCAACAATCTAGTCACTGGAGAACTAGTCCGCAGTCTCCCTATTCTCAAATTCAACAACGATACTCTCTGTCCAGCTTGTTAATGTGGAAAACAAGTCAAAGTCAGTCACCCTCTGATAATGGATTCGTTAATTTCAGAGCCTCTGGAACTATTACACATTGATCTCCTTGGTCCTTCAACTATATCCAGTCTCCACCACAAAAAATACATACTGGTTATTGTTGATGATTTCACTCGCTTTACATGGGTCTTCTTCCTCAGACTCAAATCAGAGACACCGCAGATCTTTATCAACTTCATCAAAGAAATAGAACTTCAGATCAAGCTTCCAGGCAGACGCATCCGCAGTGATAATGGAATTGAGTTCACTAATTATCTTCTCAACAGTTTCTTGGTGTCCAAGGGTATTTCTCACAACTTCTCAGCACCCTACACTCCTCAACAAAATGGTGTCTTCGATCGAAGAAACCGCACATTAGTAGAAGCAGCCAGAACCATGCTTAACTTCGCCCATCTTCCTCTCTACTTCTGGGCTGAAGCTGTAGCAACTGCGTGCTTTGTCCAGAACCGAAGCATTGTGTGCAAACGTCTCAACATAACACCATACGAAGGTCTTAACAACCGCAAGCCGAATGTTCGTTTGTTTCACATCTTTGGGTGTAGATGTTTCGTGATCAACAACAGAGATCAGCTTAATAAATTTGCACCAAAGTCTGATGAGGGCATCTTCCTTGGTTACTCCACTAACAAGGTTGCTTATCGAGTTCTTATCAGACGTACAAGGCTGATCATTGAAAGCTTCGATGTGAAATTCGATGATTCTCACATCCGCGATGCCCCTTCATGCACTGAAACCACCGCAATCATGGAATGTGAGATTCCTGCATCTTCTGGCGCCTTAAACCTAGTCGAAGTCAATTATGATGATCTCTTTGAACTGGTTGAAATGGCAAAACTATCAGAAGTTCTTATATCTCCCACCGCTCAACAAAAAAATGCTGACATCTCTGGACCATCCACATCCGAAGAAGTTTCTCTAAATACTTCCACCTCTTCGGTTGAGGGGGAAAGCTCTACTCCAGATCTAACCGCAACCTTCGAGGTTCCAGTACTTGATGTTGTTCAAGTTCCTGCCAGCAGAGAAGCATTTCCATCAAATGTATCCTTGGATTCGGATGATGAACTCATAGAGAATATTGATACTAGAACCGATCCAAGAATTGTCACTCTCCCATCCGCAGTCCAGGGGGAACCCTCTCAGGTTCCAGATAGACTCTCTTCAACAATCCAGGGGGAACCTATCAAAGATAATGTCTCTCTCACTCCAACAAGTCAGGATGACTCAGCAGGCTGTTCTCAAATCCAAGGGAACTTCCTTCCTCACTTGAAGCAACCTCGGATATTGAAAAATTCCGTCTACCGCAGTTGCTGATCATCTGATGCCTCGCCTAGATGTATGGACAAAGGATCACCCACCAGGTCAAATTATTGGGAATCCATCCGCATGTATACAAACTCGATCTGCCAAAGATTTATCTAATCATTGTCACTATGCAGCATTTATGTTCGCAGTCGAGCCTCGATCTATCAAAGAAGCCTTATTGGAACCAGATTGGATTTCTGAAATGCAAGAAGAACTGGAAGAATTTGAAAGAAACAAAGTGTGGCAAATTGTTCCCATCCCACAAGGTCATACTATTGTTGGTACCAGATGGGTTTTCAAGAACAAGTTAGATGAATCTGGTGCAGTCATCAGGAATAAGGCAAGGCTAGTTGCTAAAGGTTATAGCCAACTGGAAGGTGTTGACTACGATGAGACATACGCTCCGGTAGCTAGAATGGAAGCAATCAGAATATTCTTAGCATATGCCTCTCACAAAAACATCAAAGTGCACCAAATGGACATTAAGAGTGCTTTTCTCAATGGGGAATTAAAAGAAGAGGTTTATCTTCAACAACCTCCCGGATTTGAAAGTATCGAGTTCCCTGATCATTGTTACAAGCTTCAGAAAGCTGTCTACGGTCTGAAACAAGCCCCTAGAGCTTGGTATGAAACTCTTTCTGAATTCTTAGTCTCTTCAGGATACAAGAGAGGAGTGATTGATCCCACATTATTTAGAAAAGCAAACGGGACTCACCTTATGCTTGTACAGATATATGTGGATGATATCATCTTCGGATCATCTGATCAAGGAATGGTGGATGAATTTGCTAAGCTCTTGACAAACAAATTTCAAATGAGCATGAATAGAGAGATTAACTTCTTTCTACGTCTCCAAGTCAAACAAATTCAGTAAGGAATATTCATTCACCAAGAGAAATACGCTACTGAACTTCTGAAGAAATACTTAATGGACAACTGTTCTTCTGCTAAGGTCCCTATGGCCATCGAATATAAGATCTCTGCTGATCCCTTTGGTGAATCTATGGATCACAAGACTTATAGAGGTATCATTGGTTCGCTAATGTACCTCACCGCAAGCAGACCTGACATTGTCTTCGCAACCGGTGTGTGTGCAAGGTACCAGGCTGATCCAAAAGTGTCACACATGACCGCAGCCAAACAAATTCTTCGGTATCTAAAAGGAAGCAAATCTATAGGTCTATGGTACCCCGCAGACAATGACTTCAGTCTTCAAGCATTTACTGATGCAGATCATGCCGGATGCAAACTTGATCGAAAAAGTACATTTGGTGGTTGCCAATTTTTAGGAGGAAGACTTGTCAGCTGGTCCTTGAGAAAACAAAGTTGTGTATCTTTATCTACCGCATAAGCAGAATACGTGGCCGCAACCAGCTGCTGTTCCCAAGTCCTTTGGATGAAGACACAATTACTAGATTACGGGTACAGAATGCTGCGGATACCAATTTACTGTGACTCTGAAAGTCCCATAGCGATCTCTCACAATCCTATTTAGCACTCCAAGACAAAACATATTGGGTTACGGTATCATTTCATCAAAGATCATATTCTGAAAGGTAATATTGAACTCATCTTTGTTCTTACTCATGAAGAGATTGCTGATGTTTTTACAAAAGCACTTGACTCTACAAAACTCAATGTATTCCTACAAATGTTGGGAATGATGAATCCAGACCCGCAATTCTTTTTGAATTGTTAGCTACCGCAGACCATCGTTGGTCTCCGTTGCGGTTCTAACTGAGAATTACATATGTTGGATGGTTTTGATATCGCAGTCTAGGTACCACAACCATATGTCATACATATCGCTCAGGGGTCCTAATGGTCTGTTGTAACTAATTTTTGTTCCAAGTGTTTTCCTCTCAGCTCCTCACTGCAGTCTTTCCTTTGTTCATCTGCAATGACATATGACATCTCCGACCGCAATGAAGTTTTTTATCCGTGATCTTTGTGATAATTTCTCAACTGCTGTTTTCAACTTAAAAAAAACACTTTGTGTGCTATTTAATGATCCTTCATTAAATAAAATAAAACATTCTCATTGAAACTGTCATCCTTTCTTTAAAAAAAATAATAAAAAAAACCTATTATCAGACCTATTTTAGGGATGATGACAAAAAGAACATATTTCCATCCAACTCATTCTTAATTTGTCCTTTCCTCTCCCAAACACGTCCCATCCGTTACCACTTCCTCTCCCATCACCCCACGATTACCTGACGTATAAACATGCGTCCGTCTTTACATTAAATGCAAACCTTTTTTGGATATTTCCCAAAATCTTTTTCATCCCGTTTTTAATATCTGTTGCTGAGATTCAATCCATCTTTCATCGTTTCCCCCCAATAAAACCCAATCTTCGGTTTATCCTCTTCTTACCCTTTACCTAGGGTAAAACCTTTTTCACCCCCCTTTATAAACCCATCCTCTTCTCTATCAATGCTTTACGCTTTCTGAATATCGATTGTCTCTCAACTTTCAAAAACCTCCATAACTCTCAAGAACTCTGTTTCTCTTTTCTCACAATGGTGAAATCCGGTGCATCCAAGAAGGAATCCAAGGCTTCAGGTTCTGCAAATCCCACAGGTTCAGACTATCCATCAATCGTCTCCAGCAATTTCAGAGCTGTATTTGAAGATCATCTTTCATATAATGCTCCCATCAAGCTCATGATCAAGTTCCTCAAAAATCACCCTCTGTTTAGACCCTTTGATGCATTTACGGAAATCGTACCAATTTCCACCTTGTTCAAGTGTGAATTCTCGGCATATCGACCACTCCAAAACCCTCAAGAAGTGCATCTCCATCTTGTGAATGACGCATTGGTCATTCTGACCAAGGAGAAGTTTCTAAGGTCCATCAATCTACTGGTTCATCCGTCGATAAGGTTCTTCTCCCCAACAATGGCGGATATTACTGCTGCACTATACCAAATGGGATACCAGAAAAGAATCAAGGGTATCGGCGAATTCAAGAAAAATCAACTGCCCACAGTGTGGCAATATGTGTGCCGCTTCATCATCCGAAGCCTATCTGGCAGAACCGGAGGAACCGACAATATGGGGCTTAAGCTCCTTGAATTGGTTTGGAGCATATGCACAGGGATTGATGTGAATTATGAGCAAATTCTATGGGATGACTTCCTTCAATACACCCCTAAGGAACACCGCAACGAAAACCCAACAGAACTCACCTTTGCTAGGTTCTGGTCACTGTGCATCCTGGATCTTCATGCTGATGCATCCATTCCCATGGGCAATGACATCAATCTTTTCGCTACAAGAGATCTCAAAAGGTAAAATCCTTCATCCAATCAATCTCTTTTTGGACCAATCCGCAGGCTTCCCAACCATATTCTCTCTACTCTTGGTCCTGAGACTGCTGATGTCTCAGACCATATTGAGGCTACGGAGGGTATTGCCCCATACCCTTCTACCCCGCCTCTTCCATCCACAACCATTATCCCTGAGGGTACCGTAGTCCCCTCTGCCACTACTCTATCCAATCTTTCTCAAAGAAGAAAGACGTTGGCATCTAAAAGGAAACAAAAAACACCACATAAGGATGCTCCCAAACCAACCGCACCCACTAAGAAATGCAAAACCAAACCCACCACTGTATCTGACAGTGATTCTGAGAAAGATAGACAACCAATATCAATCCTCAAGAAAAGAAAAACCACCAATACCTCTAGCCAAATGCGTGACCGGACTGATACCTCAGCCTCTCCACAGGCTAAGGTAGTCCTTGGGATTGCCGCAACTCCATTCAATACCACTATCGAATACCACTCAAGCTCATCATGTGAGCTTGTTTCATCATCATCATCATCATCTGAACGTGGAGACAGCCCCCCCCAGTTCTATCTCAAGCAGATAAATCTGGACATCGCCCTAAGGTCTCTAGGGCTTCCCGACTGAATGTTTTTTCTCCCGAGGAGTTAGAATCCATCCTCTTGAATATATCCCAAACACTTCAAACACCAATCCATCCGTAGGGCATTTCTTTCGCTCATGCCAGAACGGAGCCGAGGCCAAACGTGACCACGGGCCACGGAGACCAAGGAAGCTCCGAAAATCCTACACTGCTTCCATCATTTACAGGTGGTTTAGGCACGGTGAGCACACATGTGCAAGGATCCGTGAACCCAAGGGACACCTTGGTGTGCACGCAAAGAATTGACGGAGATGATTCAAGTGATTCTTGGAGTCGGTATCAACCAACTACTGATGCCGAAATCAAGAAATATGCTGCCTTTCGAAGGGAATTCTAAGCCCGAAAGGATCAACAAATCAAACAACAACAACAAAAGGAACGAGAACTTCAGGTGGTTGCTAAGTATTGGGCTGATGCAATCAACAATGCCTATACTGTAGCATGAATTCTTCATATTCAAGACTAGATGTCTCAGAAGGCCGATTTACTCCTAAAAGCTCAAGCAGCATCCGCAGTACAACATACCACCCAAATTCCTCCCACTACGGTTCTTGAAACATCACAAGACGAAGGTCCTGAAATAGCAATCAGCTCAGCTCCTACCTTCGGTCTTGATGATGATGAGGTACAAGAAGTAAACAAACCCTCTCCTTCTGACGACGACCTCATGATGTTTGATGAAGGTGAAGAATCAAGTGGTTCTCACCACTCCACCTCAAAGCCCAAGAAGAAGAAGAAGAAGAACGCAGTCACCAGAAAAGAGTTTCTATCTCTCCAGGTAAAAGTCGATCAAATCCTGGCTGCGGTCAAGCCAACTCAACCGCAACCAGAGGATGTCTCTGGACCTCAATTGCTGATTGAGAGGATAGAAAGACTAGAAGCAAGAGAACGACTGGCTGCGGAGCGCATCTCTTTAAAGGTCGAAATGGGAATCCCGTCCCTTGACAACAATCGCAAAGCAGACCACAAAGACTTCATGGAAGCCACTGAACGCCTTATCTCTGAAGTCATTGCAATCAAGAATGATCTTCAAATCGCTATCAAAGATCAAGCCTCTCAGTCTCAAAAAATAATAGATGAAACTTATACCGCTTATGAGTCTACCATCTCGGTTCTTCACTCCACCATCAACCGCCTTCAATGATCATTAACAACCAACTTCCATGGCCCTAAAATCCTTCAACTCACTTAGGAGATTCATCGCCTGCTGTTCAAATCATCCTCTCTAACCAATCAACAACTCACAGACGCTATCAAGGCTCAATTTCAGGAGGCCTTCTCCAAAATTGATGGCCTTCGGACATGGCTTGAGGAAGCTCCAATTTGGACTTCCTCAAGAGGGGGAAGTGAAAAAGATCAAGCCCATCAATCTCATCAATCAGATCATGATCATCAATCTCAGCAATCAATTTCACCACATCAAACTCCACCTATCATCACTGGCAAAATCCCCTCACCGCAACCATCATTTCACACTTCGCCTCACATTCCGGAGAAACCACAAACTCCCCCACACTTCAAACATCTTGAGAAGCATATGTCATCTCCAAGCTCAACAGATTCTCCCACCACCCCCCAAAGGAAGAAACATTGGAGGGCAGCTAAACTTGGTGAAGAGATCTGGAGGCTATGCGGATTTGATATAGTCATGGATGAAACTCTGATCAATTCTTGGGTTAATCCACACCGAATACTGCTGGATGAAGACTACGTTCCTCATCTTACATATGTTGAGCCCCCTACTGATAGTTACTGGGATATCCCCATCTCACCCAATGCCAATTACTTCACTGTGTTTGAGCCATTTGATCAAAGCCTTCCAGATGCCAAACGATTGCCTATGGAATTTGAGAGACTTTCTCAATTCTATGCAAAGCATGCTTATCCCTTTGAGCACATTTGGTCAAACGATCGACCATCCGTAGTGGTAGACTACAGAGCCAGAAAATTTATGAAGGCAGAGTTTTTCCAATACACTCTGACCCGAAGGGAACAAGATTATGTCCGGAACCAAGCTGATTTTCCTTGCATGAATCCGGAGGAGATTTTCCTCATTGCAAGAGTGTTCCAGGGCAAGGCAGAGAAATATCTGAAAATGCAAGTTGCACTTGATAGAGTCAACAGCTTTCTGATGGATATTGTATGCGATTTTGCTAAAATCGATGCAGATATCTATCCTATCATTGCGAAGAAGCATGAGTTACCTCCACTTGATCCATCACCGATGCCCTCCGAAGGCTTTGAAGAAAGACCCTTAGGTGCATCCAACTTCCCTGAACTCGGTGTCATCTTCAAAAGAAAAACCGATAATGTCAAATATTTCATCCTTACCTCTGTTATTCATCGTCTAACAAAGAAGCAGATTGACATCTATCGGACCGCAGTTGAAAAGTCAAAATACACCACTCCGGAAGTAAAGTTTGAAATTCTAAGAGGGGTCACTTGGTTAGAAAGTGTCAGGAAGTTTTTGTGGATTCTAATCAAGCATCTTCGTCTTGATAAGTGATAAAAGTTAAAGAGGTCACTTAGGGGGAAATTGTTAGAACACTGAAAGTGACCCTCTTGAACTTTCCAGAACCACATCCAACTTGCTACTACAATGAAAGCATCTACCGCAGTCATCCAAAGTCAGAAGACAGCAAGCCTTAGTACTTAGTCTTTTTGTCTTTTCTTTATGCTTTCTATTTTCCAATATGCCTTGCATGGCTACTTCTAGAAGTTATCTTTTGTAATGCTTGAGTCTCTATAAATAGAGCTCACTTGTTCTAAATCAAATATTCATCTTCAAGTATCTTTACTACTTATCTCAGAAATCTTCTCCTCTCTCATTTCTTACTATCATATCTGATCATAATCTCTCTTTGGAGCAAGTCCTTGTGAATTCTTCACTAAGTTTGATCTCACTTACTAACATTGGTTTGAATGCAATCCAAGTTATGAATCAACTTACGTGTATTCTTGATATAACAATTGCTGTCATTTACATTACTTTAGTTTCCGCATCTAACTCACTAACCTCTAACTATTAATATTATTGTTGAGCTAACAGATCCTTCGAGATTAACTATTCCACTATATACTTGTTCTAACCATTTTTGTTCAAGTGTGTCTCAAAGTTTTTCTCTCAACAACATAAATATGAAGTATTTTCTATGAAATACGTGCTATGTGTTTATATATTGTTGCTTATTTTAGATGAGTGCGGAATGGATGTTTTATATAGTTTTAAATGAGTTAAACTGTATATGTATTTTATATCTACAAATATGTTGGGTAGAACATGGGTAGATGAGATAGTTGGTGTGTGATAAAAGATGAGTTAGATAATGAGATCAAGAGGTTAGTTTTAGATCCAGGAGTATGGATCAGGTACAGAGATAAACTTGTTATTAGTCCGGGAGTATGGATTAAGACTAAGTTAATTGTCCCTAGTTCGGGAGTATGGATTGGGCACAGTTATTGATCCGGGAGTATGGATCAGATTAGGAGATTAGTTTTAGATCCGGGAGTATGGATTAAGTGAAGAGATTAGTTTTAGATCCGGGAGTATGGATCAGGTGAAGAGATTATATTTAGATCTGTGGGTAGGGATCATGTAAAGAGGAAGGTTTTAGATACAAGAGTTTAGATCGTGTCGTTGTGTGGATCGATGGGGTGGGATAAGAGTTGCTTTTATATGGTGAAATTATATAAGTTTGTGAGTTCTAATATATATATATATATATATATATATATATATATATATATATATATATATATATATATATATATATATATATATAACATTGTGGGATGAAAACCCTATATGCTCACCACTCAGTTTACTTTGTATTACAGGTTATGGCACGAGAGCATAAGTTGGCTGACATAACGAGAGATGTTGGATTATAGGCCAGTAGTTATGAATAACTGTTGTAAGGTCTATTTTGTTCTGTTTATGCTTTTGGTATGTATAGAATATGACATCCCGAGATTTTGTTATCTATTGAAAATTCATTTCTTTAAAGAAATGCTTTGATAAATTCTTATCATATTTTGTTTTGGGAACAAATTCTGCAATTGTTTTTTGTAAAATATTACTCTGATTTTAAAAACAAAGCATAAACAAATCGGTCTTTTCTGGCCGTGAAATTCGGGGATGTTACAGTTGGTATCAGGGCATTAGTTTAAGCGAATTAGGAATTTGTAGGATTTCTAGACTTAAACTTATATTGCTAAGTGATGATCGTGAGATGAGTGTCTACCATATTTTAGACACGAGCACTACTATATCTTAGGAAAGATGCCTAAATTTTTTTTATGTTTTAAATGCTATATGTTTGCCATATATGAAATTGTTTGTTCGGATCTATGGTCTGTTGCCGACCGGATCTGGAAACCTTATGTGTTTAGGATTCTAAGCGTACGACTATGGTATTGGAACTAGCATGTAAACGTTTCGGAGTGATAAGGATAATTTAATTATCTATCATGATTGAGGATCTAAATTCACCTTATTCGGTGTGCAGATCAAAAATGGTAAGAACCAGAAGTAGAGTTGGAAAAGTGAACGAAGACAGGAATCAACCACCTGTGGTTGAGCGAGTGCCTGTTGTAGCAGTAGTACCTGAGCCAATAACAATGGCTGGTGTACAATTGATGATTCAGACAATGTTGGATCATCAAATGGATGAAACTAGACGTCTGCTTTGGCAGAATCGTGAAGAACTTTCAATGCCAATTGAATAGCCCAAGTTGAATGAAGGGCATTCGGAAGGAGGTAACTTCAGTGGGACTGTTGGTCAAGCCAACCGACCGTTAGTTAGACAAAACAAACAAGAGGGAGGAGTTGATGGAATTGGATGCAAGTACAAATACTCTTTGACTTGCAAACCATCGACCTTCACTGGAAAAGAGGATTCGATCGGAATGATGGATTAGATCTTAGAAATGGAGCTAGCCTTCATGACGTGTGGTTGCAGAGGCAAGTTGTAGACCACGTTCGCAGTATGTCATTTTAGAGGAGGCGTTGTTCGTTGGTGGAACACTCTGGGGAAGACCCTAAGCCCTAATGAGGCACTGCAACTGACTTGGGCAGAGTTCTTGGTGCAATTCAAGTGCAAGTTTTGCTCGGCCCAAAATCTGCTAGAGTTGGAGAACAAGTTTTTGACATTAACAAAAGGCAGCATGTCAGTTGATGAATACACTAATTCCTTCACAGACAAGATGGAGTTTTCCTTGTGCATCGTCCCAGATGAGCTGACTAAAGTTGACCGGTACGCAAAGGGACTCCCATGGGAGTATGCGGTGCCAGTGCGTCAGGCACTTACTCTGGAGGCAGCTATCTGGGCTGCCAAGTCTGTTGAAGATATGATTAATGGAAGAACCTCCAGCAAGGTTGAAGTTGGCGAGAAAAGAAAGTTTTAAGGATCCTCAAGGTCCGATGAAAAGAGAAAATTTTCGAAGCCTGGTTCGAAGAAGAAGCACAATGGTGTGATAAGTGCAAGAGGAAGCACATTGGGAGATGCTCTAAAGAAATGACATGCTTCAAATGCGGGAAGACTGGTCATTATGCTAGCGAATGCACAAACAAAAGAGAAGACTGCTTTAAGTGTGGTAAAGAAGGACACTTCAAGCAAAAATGCCCAAGAAGGGAAGAGATTACAAAGCTAAATGTGCTGTCAAAGCCAAAGGCAAGAGCATTTCAAATGATCCTTGATGAAGCAGATGGCAACGCGAGGAATCAAGGATGAGGATTTTATCTCCATAGATCAAGTTATGAAGTAGCAGTGTGAATAGTAACTTATGGTGTAGCCTATTAGAGGTATAGTATAGGGTGAACTTGAACTTTTGTGTAATAGTTTCAAGGAAATAATATAAACCCAAGTTTTGTTATCTGGTGTGTTGAATGATTGTATGATTTTCTTGTATGGTGACTTGGTCGACTGTGGGAAAATACTTGGGACGAGTATGAGTAGGTGTGAAAGGTAGTAGATGCATATACTACCGGAAGCTCAAGACTCGCACTTGGATCGGGGAAAGTCACAAGGTTACCAAGAAGCTAGTAATTGATTCCGTTTTGTTCAAGTGTGTCATTAACCTTATTTCAGTAATGACTAGTAAGATGGTTGCTATTCGACCCTAGAGGTCATATCAAATTGAGTCCGACTACGATGGGTATGTTACATGGTTTAGAGAACCAAGTTCGAGGTAGCATATGACTTAAGTCAGAAGATTGAAATCAATGCGATCAATTGTATCGTGCTCGTTGTTAAAATAAGTTGGAACTAGGAATGCTACATGTTAAAAATGTGATTACATCACGTTCGAATTTGAAGGAAGGTATATTCCATTTTGGAATTTAACCCTAAAAGACATGAGTCTAACCGTTGCATCATGCGATGAGAGATCATTTGCGCACGACACAACGGTCTTTTACAATAGATAAAGGAAAGTATTTATCCTAATAAGATAAAGGAAAGTATTTATCCTAAGAATGAGTCCAACATAGTACGAAAGGAAGATGCAAGATTGAACATCGTCTACAGTCAAGAAGCCCTAGAGTTAGATACTCTTTCGAGGAAACATGGAAGTTATGGTTGTTACCTAGGATGAAGAGATAACTTATGGAATCATTATGCATGTCCTATTTCGTTGATGATTCCGGGACGTTATCATCCTAAGGGGGAGATAATTGTAACGCCCGTAGATCAGGACTAGTCAATTTAGAGACGATAAGCGTCAAAAATGACTTTTTGGTAGAAGATTATTTAGAATGAATAATCTTAACTAAGTTGTAGTGGTCGTGACAAGGATTCTGGATATATCAAGAATGCCGAAATCCGAGTTATAACGAAGAAGTTATGACCTACTCAAAGTTTTGCGACAGAACCGACACGACGTTGTGTGATGTAAAAAGTGAATTTACGATAAAATTCTTTTTAGCCTTAGCGATCTAAATGAATGTTGTAGAGTTCTTTAAACCGAGAGCGTGCATAAAAAGAACGTCCAAATCTGACTTCGTATGAGCAAGTTATGATTTTTCTAAGTTTCGACTTAGCGGTATGTGGCCCAAACTTTGGCTTTGAGATCGAGTGATTTTTGGCCGAAACAATCTAAACGATAATGGAAGATCTCGTCGATAGTAGTCTAATAGTGAAAAGACAGATGAAAACGGACGTCGGATGAAGAAGTAATGAATTTCTAACGGAGTCTTCCTGTCCCGGCCTACTTAAAATAATATAATAAAAATAATTTCAAAATTGGCTGACAGAGTCTAAATGAAAGTTGTAGAGCATAATCTCACCTACGCATGGATATAAAGAACGTCGAAAACAGAGATCGTATGTGAAAGTTATGAATATCTGAAGTTTGAGGCACACATCCCAAAGTGGGAACTCCCCACGTTCAATTGGAGAACACCCCGCATTCAGTGCTTGGCTCCGGATTGGCCACGTTGATGCTGACTCAACGGATAAGGGATAGGATCGAAACCCCGCTCCTACGTACCACGTTCGAAGGGAATGCCCTGTGTTCGGGGAACGCCTTGCATTCGCGGCAGACTTCACCCTATAAATAGAACACAAAGGGTAACCGTTTATGGTTGCCAAATCGCTTCTCTCTCATCCTTATTTCATCAATCTATGTGCAAATTATACCCCCGAAGCCCCGGTATCATCCTGAGACCCGAAGCGAGTCCCGAAGCCCCGAAGATCCCAAGAAGTAAAGTTTTCGAGGTGCTGTCAGATCATCGTCTTATCAAGTGAGTGTATAGTCCCTTTCATAAACACAATTTTAGTACAAGTATTGTTTGAAGGTATTAAGTATATGTTTTGGGTGAGCGTGTAGTCACTCTCTTCTAACACATAAATATGAAGTATTTGCTATGAAATACGTGCTATGTGTTTATATATTGTTGTTTATTTTAGATGAGTGCGGAATGGATGTTTTCTATAGTTTTAAATGAGTTAAACTGTATATGTATTTTATATCAAAAAATATGTTGGGTAGAACATGGGTAGATGAGATAGTTGGTGTGTTATAGAAGATGAGTTGGATAATGAGATCAAGAGGTTAGCTTTAGATCTGGGAGTATGGATCAGGTAAAGAGATAAACTTGTTATTAGTCCGGGAGTATGGATTAAGACTAAGTTAATTGTCCCTAGTCCGGGAGTATTGGTTGGGCACAGTTATTGATCCGGGAGTATGGATCAGATCAGGAGATTAGTTTTAGATCCGGGAGTATGGATCAGGTGAAGAGATTAGTTTTAGATCCGGGAGTATGGATCAGGTGAAGAGATTAGTTTTAGATCCGTGGGTAGGGATCAGGTAAAGAGGAAGGTTTTAGATACGAGATTTTAGATCGTGTCGTTGTGAGGATCGATGGGGTGGGATCAGAGTTGCTTTTATATGGTGAAATTATATAAGTTTGTGAGTTCTAATATATATATATATATATATATATATATATATATATATATATATATATATATATATATATATATATATGCTCACCAGGCTCCCAAGCCCGACCCACTCAGTTTACTTTGTATTACAGGTTATGGCACGAGAGCATAAGTTGGCTGACATAACGAGAGATTTTGGATTATAGGCCAGTAGTTATGAATAACTGTAGTAAGGTCTATTTTGTTCTGTTTATGCTTTTAGTCTGTATTGAACATGACATCCCGAGATTTTGTTATCTAATGAAAATACATTTCTTTAAAGAAATGCTTTGATAAATTCTTATCATATTTTGTTTTGGGAACAAATTCCGCAACTGTTTTCTCTAAAAGAATACTCTGATTTTAAAAACAAAGCATAAACAAATCGGTCTTTTCTGGCCGTGAAATTCGGGGATGTCACAACCGGGTATGCATCGACACCGGGAGCTTGGTAGACATCATTTACGAACACTGTTTCCGACGCCTACCGAGCGAGTGGAAAGAAGGACTGAAACCCGCCACAGGCCAACTCATAAGGTTCACAGGGCACAACCTATGGCCATTAGGTATGATCCATTTACCATTCACACTAGTTAGCCAAGACAAAACTAGGAAACGAACTGCCCTGGTAGACTTTGTAGTCGTACGACACCCTTCGGAACACAACATCATAGTGGGGCGACCAGCCCTATTAAGATTTGGAGCAGTCCCATCAACAATCCATGGGGTAGTTAAGTTTAGCACCAGCCAAGGACCAGGAACGATCTTGGCCACACCCCTGAAGGATGTTAAATGTTACGAGATTATGTGACCAAGAGAAATCTCAGCGGATGCCAAAAGACCACAGCCAGACCCGTCAGACAGAGGGGAAGTGATCAACTGGGAGCATCCAAACCAGTGAGTGATGGTAGGAGTGATCTTCTTTGCAAAAACAAGGGAGGCGCTGGTCTAGCTACTACGAAAATACAAGCACGTGTTCGCATGGAGACCCACAGACATGGTAGGGGTCGATAGAGAGATCATAGAACACAAGCTGATGATAAAGCCGGGGACCAAGGAAATAAAGCAGAAGAAGCGGGTCCAAGGTGGGGATCAAAACAAAGCGATCAATTTGGAGGTAGCGAAACTGACCAACGCCAAAATCCTTGGAGAAGCGATTTTCCCAACATGGATCGCCAACCCGGTAATGGTGAGGAAACACGAAGGTAGTTGGCGAATGTGCATCGACTACTCAGACCTAAATAAGGCATGCCCAAAAGATTGCTATCCACTACCCGAAATAGATCAGAAAGTAGAATCCCTGTAAGGATTCCGGTGGAAGTGCTTCCTCAACGCATACAAAGGATATCACCAAATCCTGATGAGCACAAACGACGAGGAGAAAACAGCCTTTTACATGGACCATGGCACTTTCTGTTACACCGAAATGCCATTCAGATTGAAGAACGCTGGGGCAACTTACCAGCGGCTTGTCGATTCCCTATTCACCAACCAAATCGGACGAAATATCGAGGTTTATGTTGACGATATGGTTATAAAAAGCCCAAACTAGAATATGTTCTTATGAGATATCAAGGAAACACTACAAACATTGGAAAAGGCCAGGATGAAATTGAATCCCGCCAAATGCACTTTCAGGATCGAAGAAGGTCAGTTTTTGGGGTACTATGTCACGAAGGATGGCATCCAACCGAGTGCAACCAAGGTGACCGAGCTCGAAGAAACACCCTCGCCCTGCACGATGAGAGACGCGGAGGGTCTAAACGGGAAGCTAACGACACTCAGTCGATTCATTTCCTTGTTAACCGAAAAAGCCATGCCGCTGTTCAACACACTCAAAGGCTGCATAGAGAAAAACAACTTCAGATGGACGACAGAGTCCGAGGAGGCGCTACAAAGAATAAAAAAGGTAATCCATACATTACCAAACCTGGCTAGCCCGATACCCGGGGAGGTGATGCAAGTGTATTTGTCCACGTCAAGAGATGCAATCTCGTCAACACTAGCAGTCGACAGAGAGGGGCACCAACTACCTGTTTACTTTGTGAGTAGGGCCCTGTAGGGTCCAGAGATGAATTACCATACCATTGGAAAACTGGTACTCACCCTAGTATACGCAACGCGAAGGCTCCGCCGATACTTCCGGCCCCACCAAATACAAGTCTTGACCAACTGCCCGATCAAACAAGTACTCCTAAAGCCGGAGATGTCGGGGCGACTCGCGAAATGGGCCCTAGAGCTAGGAGAACACGATATCACATACCACCCAAGGATAAGCATTAAAGGACAAACCTTAGTAAATTTCTTACTCGAAATCCCGGGAGAACTTCAGCGAGAAATGGCTGACTCGGACAGGCAGGAACACTCAGGAGGAGCGCCCGACCAACAATGGACCCTTTATACGGATGGGGCCTCCAACAAAGAGGGGTCGGGCGTCGGACTAATCTTAACCAGCCCCATAGGAGAGGAAGTCACATATGCCTTGCATTTCGACTTCCACACATCTAACAATGAGGCAGAATATGAAGCTCTGCACTGGTCTCAGGCTAGCAGTAAAGATAGGAGCAGAAAGAGTCGTGGCCTTGACCGACTCGCGCCTAACAGCCAAACAAATATCAGGAGAGTTTGAAGCAAAAGAAAACAAACGAATGGAGAGGTATGTCAAAGCGGTACAACGGCTCATTGGTACTCTAAAAAGCTTCACAATAAAGCAAATCTCAAGAGGAAACAATAGGCGAGCAGACGCTCTCAGCAAGTTGGCGTTAACATGCTTTGGGAACCTATCAAAGGAGGTGCTAGTGGATGTGCTAAAAGAGAGGAGCATTGACGAGCGGCAAATTGATTCCCTATAAGTGGCCCAACCAAATTGGATGACGCCCATTATAGACTATCTCCAACACGACATACTCCCAAATGACCATGGAGAAGCTTGGAAGACAAGGGTGCGAGCCCCCCAGTACGCGATGCTCAAAGGAACGTTGTATAGGAAAGGCTACATAGCCCCATGGCTCAAATGCATCGACGGCACCGCGGGGAGACTAGTGCTGAAGGAAGCCCATGCAGGGTCGGCTGGAGCTCACGAAGGAGCGCAGGCACTCATAGGAAAAGTACTGCGAATGGGCCTTTACTGGCCAGGAACACACCAAGACGCCATCGAGTTAATGTGAACCTGTGTAGAATGCCAGACCTCCGCACAAACACAAGAGGCACTACCATCCAAGATGACTAGCATACTTATCCCTTGGCCTTTCTATCAATGGTGAATTGACATAGTGGGCCTCTTCCTAGAAGCACTGGGGAAAGTAAAATTTCTAGTTGTGGCAGTCGACTACTTCACCAAGTGGATAGAAGCAGAACCGTTGACTTCTATGACAGGGTGGCAGATAATCAAGTTCATCTGGAAGAACATCTTAACGAGATTCGGGACACCTAGGGTCCTAATTAGTGATAACGACTTACAACTTGCAGAGAATCCCTTTAAGGATTAGTGCCGAGAAATGGGAATAGAGCATAGATTCACATCCGTGGAACACCCCCAGGCCAACGGACAAACGAAAGTATCCAACAGAACCTTGCTCCAGGGAATCAAAAAACGACTAGGCACAGCGAAAGGAAATTGGGTAGATGAATTACCGGAAGTCCTATGGTCATACCGGACCACACCAAGGACTAGTACAAAAGAGATGCCGTTCTTCTTAGCTTACGGAGCAAAAGCAATGATATTGGAAGAAATGATGATAGGATCGATAAGGACAGAGTGCTGCCATGAACAAGAAAATAGCGAAGGACTAAGGGAAAATTTGGATCTCTTAAAAGAGCGACGCGTGCGCTCGAGCATGCGCCAGGCCACCTACAAAAAGGTGGTAGAGGGATATTACAACCAACACATGAAAAATAAGGTGTTTCGGGTTGGAGATTGCATCCTGCAAACGAACGAAGTCAGCCATGTGCAACCCCAGGGAAAATTGGCCAAACATGGGAAGGCCCATACAAAATAATCGAATCACACCGCAACGGATCATACTGCCTCGAAACTACAGAAGGAATGCAGATTCCCTGGACGTGGAATGCAAGAAATTTAAGGAAGTTCCACATCTGAAGAAGGAAAGATTCCCTATGCAGAAGGGAAGACAGAGGCACACCACGAACAAACTCGAAGCACCCTAGACAGCAGGGAGGAAGTAAAAGATATCTTGTGGCCGGCCTGATCACCTGGGTCAACAGATAGACCCTTAGAGCAGTCCAATAGGGAATCGTTGTATGAACCAACTATGAATTAAAGTTGCAAATATATGAAAACACACATTGTCTTTAGTATGAAATGCAAAGCATAGAGGATACTTAGTGAATTTGTAACATCCTGAAATTTAGGTATATCTCTTTAATCCTTCTTCTTTCCAAGTTGTCAACATTAGCCCAAAATAGAAAATGGTGACGAGTGGGTATGTTGGGCGTACTGAAGAGTACGTTGCGCGTACCCATGGGCGTGCATTTGACGCGGACTCTACCCAGGTACGCTGGGCGTACCTTAGCTTACGCTGGGCGTAATGGGCCCAGATTCAAAACCCTAAATGAAACAGGAATTCTATAAAAGGAATACTATAGCCCCATCCCAGCCACCATTTACAGAGAGTGAAACCCTAAGAGAGCCAAACCTTCGTTCTAAGCTTGTGTGTGTGTTTTGAGCTTGAAAGTATCATTTTGTGCTTGTGAAGAAGACGAGAGGGCCATTATGGAAGCTATACTTGGAGTGCAAGATTTGGATATGAGCTTTACAGAGGTTGGGGCACCACTTGGAGGTAAAAAACCTCAAAGCTTTCTTCATCATTTTGGAGTTGTGCATTATGGACCAATTTTTAGGGTTTTTGTCCCAAGATGGAGACTTTACGAGTAAATGGTATCCATAAGCCTTGATCTGCCCCATTTCAGTATAAAACGTGTTGTAGATCCATAAAAATCCGGTCTTGATCGTTAGTATTGAGTCATGCATGAGTTAAGGACTTAGTGAGGAGAGAGGGTAAGAGTTTGGAGTGATTGGTCACCTTTACAGCCATGCAAAGGCTTAAAGGCTTCGACTTTATGGGTTAAGAGGCATTAGAAGGACTAGATCTGGAATATGAGCTTGTATCTTAATCGATTCAGACCAAAAACATTAAGAGCATTCGTTTGGTATCAGAAGAAGTTATGGGTTAAGAGGCATTAGAAGGACGAAAATTTTCTTTGAAAATTTACGTCATTACAAGTTGGTATCAGAGCCTTCGTTTGAGGGATTCGGATACACCTTCAGGCATATCTGGACTCAAACTAAGGATTTGAGAAAAGTTTTCAAAAGAAACGATTTTTCCAAAATGAGTGAAAGATTTCAAGAGAAAGCGAAAAAGAGCAGTGTGTACAATCAGCCAACGCCCAAACGATGATTTCCCAAAATACCCTTACGTTATGTGTTATGAGATATTATGCATGCTAGAGTAGGCTAGGTATTAATATTTAGGACTAGAGTGGCCTAATTTGTGATGCCTTAGCCTTTGAGTTGCTGCTATCTGTGATGCGCTTTTGAGTATGTGTTGAGTGAGAGTATCCAGTAGGAATCCTTTAGAGAAGGATTTTAGTAGAGGAGTTATCTAGGAGAGATACCTAGATGAGCATTTGTGGAGCCTATCGAGAGAGTAGTTAGATACCCACGAGGGGTAGAGTTGCAGAGTTCGTTGATATCTTTTGAGTATGAGTATAGCAAGTGGAGTTATCACCTAGAGTGGGTTTTACATGTTTATTCGATGCTCGAATGTTGCTTGCTTCGTGCTTTGTGGAATTTTCGATGATAGGAGTCAGCTACCAAGTGAATGTGACGATATTCAGGAGGTAGATGACTGGCATCATAAGGAGTTTCTTAGCAGCTGATGGCGGAGAAGTGTGAGAACCTAGGAAGAGCCTAGGAAGTGACCTTTGTCAGATGAGTACGCTGTCAGAGTAGATCATTTCGCTGGGGAGCGAGCATGCGTGTTTGGATTGTTGATTGAGGAGGTTGAGCAGCTACTTAGGGAATCTGGGATGGTTCCTGTAGAGAGTATGGGTAGATGTGGCAGGTAGTATGGGCCCGTACTACTGAAAGCATATGACCCATACTCGATGCAGGGAGTTTTCCAGAGGATCTAAGTAGTAGATCGAGAGTTGATGTCATGGTTCGAGTATCATGATAAGTAGCAAATCGAGAGGTGACATCATAGTTCGAGTACCATGATTGGTAGCAGATCGAGAGTTGATGTCATGGTTCGAGTACCATGATAAGTAGCAGATCGAGAGGTCACATCATGGTTTGAGTACCATGATTTGTAGAAGATCGAGAGGTGATGTCATGGTTCGAGTACCATGATAAGTAGCAGATCGAGAGGTGACATCATGGTTTGAGTACCATGATAAGTAGCAGATCGAGAGGTGATGTCATGGTTCGGGTACCATGATTCATAGCAGAACAAGAGGTGGCCACATGGTTTGAGTTCCACGACATGTGGCGGTTAGTGCTTCTGGTTTTACCGGTTATTCCGTGGTGATTATCTAGACTGAGAACAAATGTGAAAGAGTATGGGGCCAGAGGGCCATGATGAACGAGTTTTAGTGGAGTATCCCTTTAGAGGGAAATCGAGTTAACTATGAGGGATTGTTGGTGAGATGCCAGTTGGAGTCGCAAGACTCATGGATGAGTAGGGATGGTGCGTTATGGAAGAATACGGTCTGGGCAGGGCGACCGGCCGATAGTGGAGATGTCACTTTCTGTTACCAGAGTGGTGCTAATTCCGGTTCCTGTGGGAGACGTAAGAGGTGTTGAGATTTCGGTTTCTGAGTGTGGGGGTGAGCCCTGTGGGATTGCACTGATGGTGATCTTCAATCAGAGTATATGGCAGTAGGTTTGTCACGAGGTAAAGATATAGCTTGAACAAGTCGTCAGTGGGGACTGAGATGGTCAAGGACCATGATACAACCCATTTGAGTATAGTAGGGCATGTGTTAGCTGCAGCGTCGGACGATCAAGAGGAATATATCAGGGCGGTGGCTCTTATTGTCTTTGATGGGTATCGAGAGCGGTAATGTGGATTCTGCTCTTATCATAAGTGACGTGATGGAGCGTTGTTTGAGGAGTCGACGATGAGGAAAATGATAGTTCAGTATTTCCAGACTAAGAGTCAGGGTTGATACTAGACATTTGGGAGGTCCGGTGATGGAATGGTGTGAGATTCTGAATGACTAGAGGCAATCATGATGGGAAGTTCTGAGGATTTCATCTGAGGTTCGGGGTATTCGGAGTTGCTTGATCTTTGTCGGGGAGATCACCGAGCATTGCGTAACACCTTCCAAGAGTAGGTGCGATGTTACTAGTGGAAACTGTCTGTGGGATAGATTGTTAGTGCGCCAATTGGTGACGATTCGAACCCTAAGTGGGGGAGAACCTGGTATTTTATTAAGGGGATCAGAGATTTGTTTGAGAATGGTTAAAGATCTGTATATAGAGACCTGCGGTGCGGATTCATGAGTCCAGGGTTATTGGTGATCGACGCTAGGTGTAGAGCGAGATAATGCATGTGGCATGTGTTTGAGAAAGGATGAGCGAATTGGAAGATTCTTTGTGGCATGTGATTTTCGAGGTTAGCATATGTCGAGTTCGAGTGCGATTGGGTCGCTGGATTGCGGATGCAATAGCTGAGATTTGCAAGTGAAGGTATAGATTGTAATCTATACCCCCGGAAGGGCAACCGTTGATTCGTCAACCAATTTCAGGGTTGATATGAGTAGTTCCGTGTGAGTAATGATCAGTAAAGTGGGAGTTTCAGGTTTTCGACATCATGTTCTGAGCTATTGACGACGCCTCTGTGTTTTCAATTGGGAGAAGGAATACTCTGAGATTTGAGCCGTGCGAGAGGAAGATGGGTTGTGAGATTCTGAAAAAGTAATGCGGTATCCGATTATGGTGTCATAAGTATGAGATATGTGGTTTGGGTAAAACATCATGAAATTCTGTGATAGTGTACCGAGGTACCAGGGTATGATGTCCTTAATTCCATATTATTTTGAGTTCTGAGTTAAGAGATGGAAAGCGGTGTAGCAAGTATCTATGGTTCTAGCGGGAGCTCTTCGACTGATTGATGTCAAAAGAGATTAATTAAGAATGAGAATTGCAGCGAGGAAAGGAGTTATGTCATCACGATTGCTGTTAGGAGTAGTGTTACTTACTTTTGGATGGTGTATGCATCTATCTATGTTGGGCCGCGGAACATGGGTTAATGGACACAGAGTATGGCGTCGACTGGAGGATGAGACCGTGGGATGGTAAGAGAAAGTACTGTAAGGCTACAGGGAGCTGCAGTATCCATGAGTTAGTACGAAAGGGTGTTGTCATGCTACGGGGAGCCGTAGTACTCACTAGTTAGCAATAGGGTGTTGTGATGCTACGGGGAGACATAGTACTCACTAGTCAGAGAGAAGGTGTTGTTACGCTATGGGGAGCCATAGTACTCACTAGTCAGCGAGAGGGTGTTGTGATGCTATGGGGAGTCGTAGTACTCACTAGTGAGCGAGAGGGTGTTGTGATGCTACGGGGAGCCGTAGTACTCACTAGTCAGCTAGAGGGTGTTGTGATGCTAAGGGGAGTCGTAGTATTCACTAGTCAGAGTATGGCGCAGAGGAGTTCTTAGGCTTGGGTAGACTTACCATTTGAGTCTTCGGAAGCCTGGTTGCCGAACCACGGGCGAGACGGGGGTCTCTATGTCAGTTGGGAATTGATATATCCCAGGTTGAGTGGGGATTGTAGTAATCGGAAGGAATTAGGGAGAAGGTGTGTGCCTAAATTCGCGAATCTTGGGTCATGAATTGAGTACCAGATTGGAATTGAGTGGTTCCAAGCCTGCTGTTGAATCAGACTCTCGAGCTTGAGTCTGGATTCGTTCGTGTGTTGAGCAAGTGAGATGAGGTTTCGGTTTTGTAGACGGGTTTCATTTTGAGGGATATTGATCTTTATCTGATTTATTTGACCGGAGTGGGTCAGTTCGTTGGTATGAGAATACTCGCAAGGCGCATGGAACCAGTGGGTGGAAGATGACCAAGGGTCGGAAGCGAGAAGATTTCAGATGAGTTGTATCACTCACTTGGGACAAAACGAACTCCATGACTTGTGTGTTGTGATGAGCCGAGATAGTCATTGTGAGAAGGAACTCGGTGAGACGTTTTGGTTTGCAATGAGTAACCTTTGGAGGTTCATCTATTGGGTCAGGAGCTGACCTGGTGCTCAGTATCGAAAGGGAAAATCTGAGAGGAAGCTGGGGCTTATGTCTATGAGAGTCAGAGGATACTTCCAAGTGAGTGTGCTCTTTTCTTGTGTTTGAGGTTAGATTTTTTGGGATTTATTCTTTCTGATAAGTTCTGCTAGTTGTTCAGGCGGTAGGTCATTAGTGGGTTATGACCTTTCCATTCCTCTTGAGTTCGACCGGGATCAATTAGAGAATCAGAGTTGATAGAGTGTTCTTAGAGTCTGTTAATCGATGAGAGATTATCATGATATTTTGCAAGGGTGGTCTGGCATGGAGACAGACCACTGGAGTTTTCAAGTTCGGAAAGAGTCAGATCGAGTACCGCAGCAGCAGTTGGGTCTGTCCTTCTTCGAGGTCGGGAGTTCCTGTTGGGATCAGGTGTCTTTGGAAGATATTGTTGTATGATAAGAGGTCCTTTCGGTGGTGCTTTTCGGATTATCGGTTCGATCTATGTGTTGGTAAGGAGCAATTTCGCGGGCGAAATCTAATTCAAGTGGGGGAGAATTGTAACATCCTGAAATTTAGGTATATCTCTTTAATCCTTCTTCTTTTCCAAGTTGTCAAAATTAGCCCAATATAGAAAATGGTGACGAGTGGGTATGTTGGGTGTACTGAAGAGTACGTTGCGCGTACCCATGGGCATGCCATTGACGCGGACACTACCCAGGTACGCTGGGCGTACCTTAGCTTACGTTGGGCGTAATGAGCCCAGATTCAAAACCCTAAATGAAACATGAACACTATAAAAGGAATACTATAGCCCCATCCCATCCACCATTTTACAGAGAGTGAAACCCTAAGAGAGCCAAACATTTGTTCTAAGCTTGTGTGTGTGTTTTGAGCTTGAAAGTTGTTGGATTAGTGTCTAAGGCTATAACTATATTTGGTAAGTACTTGACCCGGTTGTGCATGGTCCTTTTGGGTTGCCTTCACCATAGCAACTTGATAGGATGATTTGTTAAGAGAGAAGAGATATTATTGTTAATATATTATGAGAACAATATATTGAAGGAATAATAATGTTATTTGATTAATATAAGTCATATATTAATTAAGAATTAATTTGGTGACTTAAAGAGGTTAATTGAATAAAGGGGCATAAACTGTCAAATGTGTGGTAATTGTGTTTTGGGCTATGTATCCTTATGGATATAAGGGTGGATGGATTTTAGGGTTGGAGGACCATAAAATCGTCCAAGCCTAGTATCTAGGAGGATCTTGGGTTGCTTAGGGCCTAAGCTATTCAATTAGGGTTAAAGGTGAAACCCTAGTAGCTCATAGTATAAATAGATCCTTAGGGTGAGGGAAATCGGCACTCATGCAAGGCAAGGAACCCTAGAGCCGATTTCTCACCCTCATCTATCTCTCTCTCTCTCTCTCTCAAGATCATTCTCTTGCTAGTTGGTGTTTGTAAGCCATTAGAGGAGTGACAATTGTGACTCTAAGCTCCAAGAAGAAGAAGTATCAAGCAAGTAATCCAAGGTATTGTTCTAGATCCATATTCATATGATTAGATTCAATTGTTTACATTAGATCTAGTATTGAAAGTCTTGGATACAATGCATGTTCAATTAGAGAAACCTAGATCCAAGAAATTAGGGTTTGCATGTGCACATAAGAAAGTTCTTATGGCTTAAACCCATCAGTGGTATCAGAGCTTTGATTGATTTCTATTGAATTGATGCATTGGTTGATTGCTTGTTGCTTGAAAAATTAGATTTTTGTGATTCTGCCTGATGAACTCGGCGAGTCCAAAGTGGGAACTCGACGAGTTTGAGCGTCAGAAGGAGGTAGTTTCGGGATTTCTTGCTGTTTTTCTTGAGGATACTTGCCTTAACTGTTTTGGGTCATTAAAATCCGATTTTAATCAAATATATGAGTATTTTCTTGACCAAACAAAAGATAATTACCAATTAGTTGAATAATAATTTCCTTATATGATAATAATTGATTATTTGAATTGAATTGGTGGATTGTCTTGCCAGTAATATTGAATAAGATCAAATTGAGATAATCTAATTAGTTGATTTATATTATTTGCTATTTGATCCTTATGTTTTGAAAAGTTTAAAACTTGTCTTGAAGTTTTGAAATTTAAGTTTTGTGATTAAAAGTTTAATTTGAATAATTTAAATTTCAAACCCTAGAATTTTACTAGTTTAAAATTCAACACTATACTAATATATTATTACAAGCTTAATATATATATATATATATATATATATATATATATATATATATATATATATATATGTATGATTAAAATGCTAGTCTTACCGTTAGTAGGCCTCATTCATGAACATGGTCTATAAGGTGGGTATCAGGTTGATGCCTATAAAATGGCGCTTAATGGGTGTACACTCACACCCACCGCTTGCTTGACTGGTGGAGGGTCGTTAGCCGAACGGGTAGGATAGGGCAAACCTCTTCTCATTAATAAGTATAATGAATCTATATAAAGTAACTAAATGTGTTTCATAAAAATTCCTAATCTTAGTTACTCTAGGAAAAGTGAATTGATGCAATCCCATGAAATTACACTTTGCACCCTTGCTAAGAAGTTAGTGGAGCGTGTGTGGTTAACCGGCACACTAATTGGTTCTAAGTAAAGGTGGAAAAAGGGTGATTCATTGTTTGTCATAGTTCGGTGGAGCGTGTGTGGTTTACCGGCACATCGAATAGGTGATTGTAACAATGAAGACACCATGTAGATTTGCATGGTTATTCACACCCGCTTTGTGATCCTCGTTATCCCAGTCACAAACTAGAGGGGCATATCTAGATTTAAACATGCCATTGAAAGGTTCAATGAATCTCAAAGAATCTATGAATTCTCAATACATTTAAAACTTAAAGCTTATGTTTTTCATGGTGAAGAATTAGTGAATCGCCATTCACTTACCTCCAAATTATTTACATGTTGGATCACGGTATCCATTTTCTAATGTGTAAATAATGTTGTTGGGTCCTAGCCCTAAATTTTCATTTTGGGTGTTAATTAGGGACTTAATTCTAATCAACTTTGTTCCTTTCTATTTGTAGATGTCTAACGCAAACAACACTGCTGCTAGCTCATTCACGCTAATGAGTCTTTGTCAAAAAGTGACTTTTGATGGATTGAACTTTAGCGAATGGATAAGATACATTTGCATGATCGCGCGTTACGAGGACAAGGAGTATGTTCTCGATGAGAAGCTCGAGAAGATCAATCCAGAAACTGCTACTCCCGAAGAAATGGTTGTCTTTGAGACACATGAACGTGATGCAACGAAAGTCCATTGCATCATGATAGCCACAATGAACTCCGAATTCCAAAAGTCCTATGAGGACATGTATCCTTATGAGATGCATCTAGACTTGATGGAGAGATATCACCAAAGCGCGAGGCGAGAGCGCTATGAGATCATAATGAATATGATCACTGCTAAAATGGGAAGTGGAGAGTCTCTAACCGTGAACTTGCAAAAATTAAAAAGGTATGTCGATCATCTTCGCAAGTTGAATGTCAACTTTGCGGAAGATTTGGCTATCGACATTGTTCTTCACTCCTTTCCCTCATGCTACAACCAATTTAGGATGACCTACCACATGAACAATGAAGAGGTCACCCTAAGCAAACTCCAAGGGCTCCTAAGGACTGCTGAGAGCAACCTAAAGGACAAGTCTGTTGCACCAACTCCCAATCCATCCGCTGCTCCTATTTTGGCTATTGGGCAGGGCAGGGGCAAGAAGAGGAAGGCTTCTTCGAAGAACCACCGCAAGGGAAAGTCCCAAGATGGTTCCTCTTCTAGTGGGACCAAGGTTGATCCTACTAAGCCCAACCCTAACCCAAAGGAGGCAGAGTGCCATCATTGCCACAAAATAGGGCATTGGAAGAGAAGCTGCCCGGAATATCTGCAAGCCATCAAGGATGGAAAGATCAAGCCATCTTTTGCAGGTATATACACAATTAAATCTAATGATTCATCTCATGCTATTTCTTGGGTTCTTGATACAGGGTGTGGTTACCACATTTGTTCTGATTTGCAGGGACTAGGAAGAAATAGGGAAATGGAGCTTGGAAGAATAAATCTAATAATGGGGAACAGAAGATCGTCACCTGTTATCAAGATTGGAGTGTATTCTTTAGTGCTTAGTAATGGATTGAACTTAGATTTAAATAATTGTTGCTACTCGCCAAATATGGCAAGAAACATCATTTCTTTTCATGGTTTGTTTAGACAAGGATTTAGATATTCGTTTAATAATGAGAATGGTTCGATTTATGCTTATCTAAATGGTGTTTTATATTTTGAAGCAATGCCTTGTAATGGAATTTATGGAACTGTTATGGTTGTAGATAACCTAGGAAATGATGTGTTGTGTATGGATTCTTCCAATAGTATGGATAGAGCATCCTTGTGGCATTGTCGTCTTGGACATGTCAACAAGAAGCGCATAGCCCAACTACAAAAGGATGGAGTGTTGGAGTCATTCGACCTTAGGGAAGATGACACATGCGATCTTGTTTACTTGGAAAGATGACCAAATCACCCTTCACTGGCACTTGTGAGAGGGGTGAGGGTTTATTGGATCTCATACATACCGACGTGTGTGGGCCATTTAGATCCACCAAAAAGGATGGGAACTGCTTCTACGTGACTTTCACCGATGATTATAGTACATATGGGTATATTTACTTAATCAAGCACAAGTCAGAAACGTTTGAAAAGTTCAAAGAGTTCAAACATGATGTGGAGAATCAATTGGGCAGGAAAATCAAGATGCTTTGATCCGATCGAGGAGGAGAGTACCTAAGTCTTGAATTCCATGACTATCTCAAAGAATGCATAATCATTTCGCAATTGACGCCGCCTAGGACACCGCAGTTGAATGGTGTGGCAGAAAGGCGTAATCGAACCCTGTTAGACATGGTTCGTTCTATGATGAGTCGTGCTTCACTACCTATCTCATTCTAGGGGTATGCGTTAGAGACTGCCGCCCATATCCTTAACCGAGTCACTACAAAGAAGGTTGCCAAAACACCTCACGAGATGTGGACAGGGAAAGCTCCCTCGTTGGCACATATCAAGGTTTGGGGTTGTGAAGTTTTCGTAAGATGAGAAACTTACGACAAACTCGAACCTCGTAGTGAGCGATGTATTTTCATCGGCTACCCGCAGAGATCCTTTGGATATCTCTTCTATAGACCGAGTGACAATGTTGTCTTCATTGCGAGGAGAGGGGTTTTCCGAGAGCGAGAACTCATAAGCCAAGGGGACAGTGGGAGGCAAATCGATCTTGAAGAGATTCAAGAGTCGAGTGATGAAGGAACCTCTAACACTGGCGCTCAACCCGAGGAGGAAACTCCGGTTGAACCGATTGACGAGTCCTTACCTCTTAGACGTTCCGAAAGAGTTAGAGTTCAACCCCAGTTTTATGGTTTTCATATTACTACTGAAGGGGACACGTATATTAGTGATAGTAACTAATAAATCTAGATGAACCTAATAGTTATAAGGAAGCCATGGCAGGCCCAGAGTCTGTAAAATGGAAATAGGCGATGGACAGTGAGATTCAGTCCATGTATGACAACCAAGTTTGGAATTTGGTTGACAATGTGCCCGGACGTAAGACGGTTGGGTGCAAATGGATCTTCAAAAAGAAGACCGACGTGGATGGGAATGTGTACACGTATAAGGCACGATTGGTGGCGAAGGGCTTTACTCAAACTCCCGGAGTTGACTATGATGAGACCTTCTCACCAGCTGCTAAGATAAAATCTATTAGGGTGATGCTAGCCATTGCTGTATTTCATGATTATGAGATATGCTAGATGGATGTCAAGACCGCTTTCCTTAATGAGAAGTTGGTTGAGGATGTTTACATGGCTCAGCCAGAGGGTTTCGTCGATCCGAAGCATCCCAATAGAGTGTGCAAGCTTGAGAAGTCCATTTATGGACTTAAGCAAGCATCTCGCAGATGAAATCTTTGCTTCGATAAGAAATTCAAAGAGCTTGGATTTGTGCGAAGTGAAGATGAATCATGTGTATATGTCAAGGCCAGTGGGAGTATAGTTAGCTTCCTCGTTTTGTATGTCGATGACATAATGCTCATAGGAAACGACATCCCGATTTTGCGGGAGGTTAAGTCCTCGCTCGGGAAGTGCTTCGCTATGAAGGACCTCGGAGAGGCTTCCTATATTTTGGGAATAAGGATAGTGAGAGAACGAAGTAAGAAACTAATAGGACTTAGTCAGAATACTTACTTGGATAAAGTACTAAATCGTTTTTTTATGCAAAACTCGAAGAAGGGAGAACTACCGAAACAGAGTAATGTCAAATTGAGTAAGACTCAAAGTCCGAGTACAGAAGCCGAGATAGCTGAGATGATCTGAGTACCATACGCAGTTGGCTCAATCATGTACGTTATGAGTTGTACTCGCCCTGATGTGGCCTTTGATTTGAGCATGGTCAGTAGATATCAAGGGAACCCGAGCAAAGCTCATTGGATTGCGGTCAAGAATATACTTAAGTACCTTCGGAGGACCAAGGAATGGTTCTTAGTCCTCGGAGGGAGTGATGACTTAAAGGTGCGAGGGTATAGTGACGCAAGCTTCCAAACCGACAGGGACAACTACTGTTCGCAGTCAGGCTGGGTCTTTACCCTTAATGGAGGAGCAGGGACTTGGAAAAGTTCCAAACAAGAAACCGTAGCTGATTCAACGTGCGAATCATAGTACATTGCGGCGAGCGAAGCGTCAAAGGATGCGATGTGGTTGAAGAACTTCATTGGTGATCTTGGAGTTGTGCCTACCATAAAGGAGCCTATGGAGATTTTCTGTGATAATGAAGGAGCAGTTGCCTTGACCAAGGAACCGAGGGATCATGGTAGATTTCGGCATATCGACATAAAATATCACTTTATTAGACATCGAGTAGAAGAAGGACACCTCGTAGTAAAGAGGGTATCGTCAGAGGATAACCCAGCAGATTCGCTTATGAAGGGAATGAGCAGGGTTAAGCATTTGCAGCACGCTAGGAGCATTGGGCTGAAAGACGATATTAGTTTAGATTAGATAGTTTTGGAAACATGTAATAGATAAATGTAATTGACATTTGATGATTAAATAAAGGAGTATTATTTATAAGTAAAGCTACTGTCTTATGTTAATTGTTTAACTATTGTTTCACTTTGCAGTTTTGACTTCCTGAATAATTGAGTTATTAAGAATAATCAAATTATTCGAATGGTCCACAATCGTTCATATGTTGGAAGTAGGTATGAATGAAGATTGTCATTAGTTGGTGTGTAGATTGTCTAAAAGGTATTAGACATAGCAAGAGTTTGCTACAACGTTCATGAGTGCTTAAGTTTTGAGCATTGGAATAAACCCGCGCTTGTTGGAGTCACTTTATGGAATGAGACACAAGTGATCGCAAGACGATAATATCATATGGTCTTAAAACCAAGATATATGGTTTAATTGGTTGTGCATTGATAATGCGAAACCACATTAGTAAATTGATGTCATAAAACGCGTTGTTGTGTATGGTTGATTAGTAAATAGTAAATGCATATAAGTCGAAGTTTATCTGTTACTTTTATCCTAAGAGGGTAAAAGCAATATCAGGGCCCCTCGATGATTTGATTTGACTTATGTGTCGGGCTCGGTCAGGACTGAATTGATGTGTTCAATTAAGTTCTATGTCAAATGAATCTGAATCGAGAAACCAACTGCTAGACAATAAGTTCCATAAGATTGTCCGCATAATATCTGAACAGAGGACTATACGATCCCTTATCTAAAGGACAGGATACTTATAAAGATCAGAGTTTGACAGCGTCTTTGAGAGCTACGATTGCTAATCGGATTGTGTTTGCATATATAGTTACTAGACTTATCCAAGTGGGAGACTGGTGGATTAGTGTCTAAGTCTATAACTATATTTGGTAAGTACTTGACCCGGTTGTGCATGGTCCTTTTGGGTTGCCTTCACCATAGCAACTTGACAGGATGATTTGTTAATAGAGAAGAGATATTATTGTTAATATATTAAAGGAATAATAATGTTATTTGATTAATATAAGTCATATATTAATTAAGAATTAATTTGGTGACTTAAAGAGGTTAATTGAATAAAGGGGCATAAAGTGTCAAATGTGTGATAGTTGTGTTTTGGGCTATGTATCCTTATGATATAAGGGTGGACGGATTTTAGGGTTGGAGGACCATAAAATCGTCCAAGCCTAGTATCTAGGAGGATCTTGGGTTGCTTAGGGCCTAAGCTATTCAATTAGGGTTAAAGGTGAAACCCTAGTAGCTCATAGTATAAATAGATCCTTAGGGTGAGGGAAATCGGCACTCATGCAAGGCAAGGAACCCTAGAGCCGATTTCTCACCCTCATCTATCTCTCTCTCTCTCTCTCAAGATCATTCTCTTGCTAGTTGGTGTTTGTAAGCCATTAGAGGAGTGACAATTGTGACTCTAAGCTCCAAGAAGAAGAAGTATCAAGCAAGTAATCCAAGGTATTGTTCTAGATCCATATTCATATGATTAGATTCAATTGTTTACATTAGATCTAGTATTGAAAGTCTTGGATACAATGCATGTTCTAGATCCAATTAGGGGTTGAGATCCTCGATTCTGGATAGCCGGGGTACGCCTCTCGTATAGATTTGGTATGCCCCGCATACTGCCCTCTGTTGACTTTCGTTGACTTTTAGCGTTTGGTAAACAATTGGAGATTTGGACTATTGGAGGGGTAAAATGGTCTTTTCCCCTTCTAAGAGATTATAGGAAGGGATTAGTCTAGCCTTTAAGAATCGTTGTTAATTAGAGGTAAATTACTTTATGTGATTAGGCGGAGGCTAGATCGGTATTTCGAGTTCGAGACTTTCCGAGATTTCCCGAGGTAAGTCTTCTCACTATACGTTACCTAGAGTGGTATTTATGTGTGACCGGAAGGTCTTATGTGCTTACTTGAGTTATGCATCTTGTCTATGTGATATTATGCTATGTGTTATTGTAGACCGGACCGGAAGGTCCAACGATTTATGAGGCTGGAACGCTCAACCAGACTAGACCAGAGGGTCCAACGAGCTAGACCGGACTAGAGGGTCCAACGAGCTACGGGACTGGAGGGTCCCGCTGAGACACATGGGCCAGAGGGCCTTACATAGTATAGCCTCGAGTGGTGAATTTTTTGTATGTGGTATTTTGGGGAACTCACTAAGCATTTATGCTTACCGAGTTATGTGATATGTGTTTCAGGAACTACCGAGGATCGCGGGAAGGCGCCGACATGATTCATACACACTGGCAGAAGATTATGTTTTGAGATTCTGGGATATGTTCTATTGTGATGACATTTGATAAACATGAGATTCTGGGAATATTATATGAGTTTTATTGTGATTGAAAAACGAAAAATTGCTTTGAAAATTTAATACCGTTACAGAATCCAAGATGCACAACACACACGCATGCACAGACATATATATATATATATATATATATATATATATATATATATATATGTGAAAAAAGGAAAAGAAAGTCAACCTACATAGCAGGTTTGCAATAATCGACATAAAAGCATTGACACAACAGCATCCCAAAACAAGTCACATTGTTTGGTACACCAAAAGCCTCAAAGGCCATAAAACAACACAGGAGCACTAAAGGCTATGCAACTGAAACAAAAGTCTTAATAACACTTTTCATGCTCCAAAGGAGCAGCCACAAACAACCTTACACAACACCGCCAACATCACCACCACCAACATCACCAGCACCAGCACCGCCACCGCCAACACCGCCTTCAACAACACCACCTGCCCCCACACCCAACACACCTGCAACTTCTTCGTCCTCATCAAAAGCAACCAATGCCCTTCATCCATACCCAACTAACCTAGCCCAAGCAAACCTGCAAAGTCAATATTTACAAAAGCCAATAAAGCATCCTCCAACGCTGAAGAATGACTAGACCGGGAATCTCTGGCCGAAGGATCATACGTCCCAGCATCAACTTGAGCCTTCAAATTCGCCCAGCCAGACTCCTCCCCAGCAACAAAGGCAGCATGGCAGATTCGAGTGATGCCACCTGTAAATTCGGGATGCTCAAGAAGTTTATCCATTATGCGCACAAAAGCAACTTGAAGGTACGATCTCCCCTCAACACATCCAATTCCCATTCACGGTCAGCAAGATCCCGCTCCTAACTCTCGTTCTGAATCATCAGGCCTTCATTGGCCTGTGTTAGAGACTCCACATGCCCTTCCAAAACACCACGCATATCCTCCAACATCATTTTCCCTGACACCAAAGACTTGTTCTCGCATTCCAACTGATGACGTGCCTAAGGCAACACAATAGAATCACACCTAGTCGAAGCGTCGGGCGTTCCAGTCGGGCTAAGCCCAGCAGGCTCAGCGCCCGCTAGCGCCCCTGGGACAGAATGCCCAGGCGAGGAGCTCGCGCCCGCCAAAGAACGTTCCCAGCTCCAAGACAAAAGAGACAATCAGGGGACAAGCAATGGGGTCAGGCCATTACCGCCAGAGCCAATGAGAGCGCCCTGACGGTTAAGGACGCACGACCTTCCAATCAGCGCCTCTGATCTTGTCTCCCCAAAAAGCGATCTTGTCTAGTACGGACTAGGCAAGAGCGCTAGGTATAAAAGGATGCACCCACAGACTCACGAGGTAAGCTCTTCTCTCTAAAAAGAAGATACCCAAAAAACCCTAGATACCCTCTAACTTGACCGTTGGAGCGTTCTTCCAGGAGCACCCTCCCAGAAAACGGCTGACGGCCTTTCTTTCTTGTGATCTTGTAGAGAAGACGAGGAACCTGATTCAATAGCGCTAATCCAGTTGAAGCTAGGTCACATCATTTGGCGCCATCCGTTTGTGAGACGAAGAACACAAACTAAAAGCAAAAGGCTGAAGAATCAATGGTGTCCGACGGCAACGATGGACACGATAGCCATCATGCTAGTCCCATACGCTCCATGGCAAAGTTGGACGAAACACTGCCGCCCACGACGGTCAACAGAGCGACCCTAGGTGAGGGAAGCTATACGATAACCACTAACACCGCCTCGGAACTGGCAACTCACCAACCGAGAACAACTTTGGCAGGGTTACTCTAAACCACATCCATTCAGATGCCACCATTCTTTGTAGCACCGACGCAGAAACCACCACTGGTTCACTCAATGATGCTACCACCAAGCCAAGTTTTCAACATTCATCCGCAGTTTTCAGTGCCACCGTTCAATTAGGTGACGGGTGGAACGGGCACAATGCTTTCCTTCCCCCCACTGGCGCAGACTATGGTAGCCCATACACCACCTATCTACTCGATGGCGGGCACTTGGACTGGACCAACCATTGCTTCCAACCGTAACCTCCAAAAGGCCCCGACAGTCAGCCCTTTTACGCCAATACACCTCTTCTCCTCCGGCTATTCTCTCCAGTTGCCATTCCAACAACACCCCTTCTACGGACCAAGTCCAGGCTACCATGCATCGTCGTCATATGGTTTGAACCTCCAACACCAGTCGCAAGGCACATCAACCGTTCCAACCCAAGACTGCCTTTTCCGCAGCGTTACATCCCTGTTTGTCAAAGAGTTGCTAGATTACGAAATACCAAACACGGCCAAACTGCTAACGCTCAAGACCTATAATGGCACTAGCGACCCAGACAGCCACATCGACACGTATGAGTGGACAATTACGTCTCTGAAGCTTGACGAGAGGTTCTGGTGCACATATTTCCCGACGACCCTTGATGGCAACGCGGGCACATGGTTCAAGATGTTGCGTCCAGGCAGCATCTCCAAATTCGTGCAACTTAAATACTTATTCCTTACTAACTTCATGCAGTTACGAAAGTACAAAGGAGATTCTCATTCCATAATAGGCTGCAAGCAAAAGGAGGGTGAAATTGTAGGAGAGTATTTCACCAGGTTCATAAACGCCACGTTAGATGTGTCGGGACACGACGAGGGACTCATAGCTGGTGCTTTCACGTGGGGACTTTTAGCAGGCCCTTTGTCACAAAAGCTCATGGGTAAGAAACCCCAAACGAGGGTCGAGTTAAAAGAGAGGGTAGAACGATATCTGAGGAAGGAAGAAGGCGAAGCAGCAAAACAAGCATACCTAAACGCTATGACGACCAAACGCCACAATCCAATCCACACGGACTTTCGAGGGGGAGGCAGGTGCTTTGGCCAGGTAAGGAGGCCCCAGGCGAGATTTCGGCCATTCGATAGAGAAGACATACGGAGTCGTCGACCGGAGGTGTATACAGTATCAGAAAAACAACAACCAGCCAAGTCACCCAAGAGTCGGTATTGCGAATACCACAAGAGCAAGACACACGACACTGCTAGTTGTTCGATACTCAAGAATGAAATGGAGGAAAAGCAGCTCAAAGGCGACTTGGTGGAAATAGCACAGAGCCTGCGTGCCCAATTTGATGCCGAAAACGCCAAGAATGCGCCTCGAGAAGGAGTTCAACCTAAGGAAATATTCATGATACGTAACAAAAGAAGTAGGGAATCACAATTTCCAAACCGATGGGTCCATGGGCCCCCGAGGTGAACGCTCACGTTCTCTGTGCAAGACCCCCGTCCAGAAGGATGGAGAGGTGATAACCCATTGGTAATCCAAGCCTCCATCAAGGATGTAACCATACACAGAGACTACGTCGACACATGGAGTTTGGCAGACATAATGTATGAGCACTGTTTACGGTTTCTCCCAGATCGTTGGAAAAACAACTTGAGACCCACGGCGGGGAGACTGGTCAGATTCATCGGCCAAAACCTTGTGTCCGCTGGGCACGATTCACCTCCCCCTGACAATCACCAGCCACGATAAAAAACGAAAGAAGACGGTCCTAATCGACTTCGTGGTCATTCGACATTCGGCAGAGCATAACATTATCTTGGGAAGAACGGACCTCCTAAAGCTAGGAGCAGTCACATCGACCATGCATGGAATCCTGAAGTTTGACACTTCGGCGGGCCCAACCACAGTACTTGCCACCCCTCCCAGGGAATTGTAGTGCTTTACGGTCATGAAGCCAACGGAGATGACTAAGGAAACAAAGAAACCGCGACAAGACCCAGCAAGAGGAAACGAAATAATCAACGAAGGATACCTTGATCAACCGATCAACAGCGGTCACGACCATCCAGGTCACATAAGAGAAGCAGTAGTTGACTTACTCAAATGGTACAAGCACATATTTGCATGGAACCCTACAGACATGGGGGGTAGATATTAAGGTCATTGATCACAAACTAGCAATCAAGCCAAGGACAAAGGAAGTGAAGCAGAAGAAAAGGGTCCAGGAAGGGGACCGCAACAGGCAAATTAATGCAGAAGTAGCTAAGCTGGCGGAGGCCGGAATAGTAAGGGAAGCAGTTTTCCCAACCTAGATTGCTAATCCGGTTATGGTACGCAAGAAAGGCGGGTCATGGCGTATGTGCATTGACTTCTTAGACTTGAACAAAGCGTGTCCCAAGGACTGCTATCCCCTCTCATAGATTGACCAGAAAGTGGAGTCTCTGCAAGGGTTTAAGCTAAAGTGTTTCCTAGATGCATATAAGGGATACCATCAGATTTTGATGAGCGAGCATGACGAAGAAAAAACAGCTTTCTACACAGATCATGGCACCTTTTGTTACACCAAGATGCCTTTCGGATTGAAAAACGCGGGAGCTACATACCAACGCCTAGTCGACTCGGTTTTCACCAAGCAAATTGGGAGGAATATCGAGGTATATGTCGACGATATGGTGATTAAGAGCTCCCATGAAAGCAAAATGTTGCAAGACATCGAGGAGACCTTCCGTACGCTAGAAATGGTCAAAATGAATTTGAATCCGGCTAAATGCACATTCGGGGTAGAAGAAGGACAGTTCTTGGGATACTATGTTACCAAACAGGGCATCCAGCCTAGTCGAATTAAAGTAGACGATTTTATGGAGATACCACCCCCAGGCACCCTCAGAGACGCACAAGGTTTGAATGGGAAACTCACGAAGCTGAGTAGGTTCATCTCGAAATCAGCTGACAAGGCCATGCCATTATTCCACACACTGAAAGGTTGCATTGAAAAGAATAACTTTCACTAGACAGCCGCGGCGGAAGAAGCGCTCCAGAAGATCAAGGAAGCACTACACAATCTGCCCACATTAGCCAGTCCCATCCCAGGGGAAACACTACAAATGTACCTCTCGACCTCAAACGAAGCGATATCCTTAGTGTTAACCGTAGAAAGGGGAAGGAGAGCAGAAGCTGGTATACTTCGTGAGTAGGGAATTACAAGGCCCTGAGCTCAATTACCCCACCCTGGAAAGGCTATTCTTGGCACTCATCTACGCGGCGCGACGTTTGAGGCGTTACTTCCAAGCGCACCAAATTGAGGTGCTAACAAATTGTCCCATCAAACAGATATTGCTCAAACCAGAAATGTCGGGCCGGTTAGCAAAGTGGGCAATTGAGCTAGGAGAGCATGATATCAACTATCGCCCAAGGACAAGAATTAAGGGGCAAACATTGGCTGATTTGTTGCTCGAAATTCTAGACGAAGGAAACCCAGCCAAGGAAAGAATCTGGGCAGTAGAGGAGGTCTTGGCCAACGAAGACTCATGGACGTTGTATACCGATGGGGCATCCAACAGGGAAGGTTCAGGGGTAGGCTTAATCCTAACTAGCCTAGTGGGAGAGGAAGTGACTTATGCCCTTCGTTTCGACTTCCACGCCTCAAATAATGAGGCGGAGTATGAAGCCTTGCTCGTAGGGTTACGCTTAGCCAAACAAATGGGTGCGAAGGCTATGACAGCCCTAACAAATTCGAGATTATCCGCGAACCAAATTAACAGAAGTTTTAAGACAAGAGATCAGAGAATGGAGAGGTATGTGAGAATGGTGAGACAGCTAATCCAATCCTTCAGACAGTTCATGATCAAGCAGATACCTCAGAGCGAGAACAAAAGGGAAGATGCTTTAAGCAAGTTGGCATCTACATGTTTCGATCATCTATCAAAGAAGGTTTTGGTAGAAGTACTCAGTGAAAGAAGTATTGATGAGCGGCAGGTAAATACCTTGACAACCACTGGGCCCACATGGATGACACCATTCATGGAGTATTTGCAAAGGGGAATACTACCAGAAAACCACAGTGAAGCCAAGAAAATACGTATAAAGGCACCCTCGTATGCGTTGATAAACGGGGAGCTGTATCGAAAAGGATTTACGGCACCCTGGTTGAAATGTGTAGATTAGGCCAGAGGGATGGAGGCGCTACAGGAAGCACACACAGGCCAGGCGGGCGCACATGAGGGAGTTAGAGCTTTAACGGGTAAAGTGCTCCGGATGGGAATATACTGGCCCACTATACACCAAGACGCGTTGGGGGTGACTAGGAAGTGTGGGGAATGCCAGTCTTACGCTCCAGTCCAAGAAAACCCGCCGGTACCACTGCAGAACATATCCATCCCATGGCCGTTCTACCAATGGGGCATAGACATTGTAGGCCGATTCCTAGAACACCTAGGAAGCTAAAATACATGGTGGTGGCAGTAGACTATTTCACAAAATGGATGGAAGCAGAACCACTAGTATGCCTAACAGGAAGGCACATGATAAAGTTTGTATGGAAGAATTGATGGGTTTTATGCATAAGAACAATCCTATGTGCTCATACAAACCCTAATGCTTGGATCTAGGTTTCTCTATTGTACATGCTTTGAATCCAAGACTAATAAACTTAGATCTAACATATTATGAACTGAATTAGGGTTTATAGAATTACCTTTGATTGTTATATAGCAATAACAATCAATTCCTTGCTTGAATTGGCCTTAGAAAGCTTAGTGCCTCAAGTGCTGCACCTCTAATGGAGTCACAAACACCATATACAACTTGGATGAAGAGGAGAAGAAAGGGGAGGCACCAAAAACGGCTGGAAACCCTAATGGAAGACTTGTCCACGTTTTTGGGGCATAGGGGCCCTTTATATACATGTAGGCTATTAGGGTTTACAACTAGGAAACCCTAATTTGACTGCTTAGGCCCTAAGCAGCCCATGGACTCCTTAAACATATCCCTTGGACGATTTCTAATGGGCCTCCCATAGAATTCGTCCAACCTATATATTATCAGGTGATCCATAGCCCAATTATAATTATCTTATAATTACAACTACAGTCCCCTAAGTTTAATTAATCTCTTTTAGCCACAAAATTAATTAACAATTAATTCTTGACTAATATTAATTAAACAATATGATTTCTCCTTTAATATATTATTCTCATAATATATTAATAAATCATATTTAAACCTTTCTCTCCTTAAATCATCCTACATATTGCTATGGTGAAGGCAACCCAAAAGGACCATGCTCATAATCGGGTCAAGTACATACCAAAATAGTTATGGACTTAGACACTAATCCAACAGTCTCCCACTTGGATAAGTCTAATAACTATTTTCCGTATGACTTCAGAACCTGATCAGCAATCGTAGCTTTTAAAAGCCGCTGTCAACTCTGATCTTATCAGATAGCGTGTCCTCTAGATAAGGGATTATATATACCTCCATTCTCAAGATATCGTATAGACATAAGACATGAATTTCAATCATTCTCTCTATACTATTTCCCGACTTCCGATTTATGATGACTGATAACAGACTACAATTAAACACATCAACTTAGTCCCGGCTTGGCCAAGCGCTTAGGTGTCATCACTAAATCATCGAGAGGCCCACAGATATCGCTTTTATCCTACTTTGAGTAAAAGGAATGGATAAACTTCGACTCAAATGCTCGCTTGAATTTACTAATCGAATTACACACAATAATAAGTTTTATAACACCAAGTTACTGGTGCGTTTACTTATTATCAATGTGTAACCGACCAACAAATAACAACTCACACGTCTCGGTTTCAAGAATATACAATATTATCGTCTCACTAATCACTCGTGATAAAACCATGAAGTGATCCAAGCGAGCGTGGGTTTAGTCCAATACTCTAATCTTATCAAAGCACTCATGAACTCTGCAGCAAACTTGTGCTATGTCTAAACCTTTCAGACAATCTACAGACTCTTCATGACAGTCTTCCTTCATACTTACTTCCAACGTATGATCGACTGTGGATGTTTGAATAACCTAGTTATTCTGGAAGTCAAAACATGCAAATTGAAACATAACAATAATACTTAATCTTATATGGCCTCAAACATGTGAGAGTAAATAAAACACTTCTATTTAACCACCATATTGATTACTCATTTTCATCATTTACTGTTTCAGAAAATCAACTTATTACTTGAATTACAACAACAATTGTCCCATGCTCTAAGCATGCACACTTTGTTTCCTATGGTCCATGCTTTGTGAAATAGATCAATTGAAAAACCTTTTCAATGATGCTCATTTCACAATTCCTTAATCCCCATTGTTAGTGTAAGAACACAAGGTTCTTGCCACTACTAGAATATGCTAGATTATAACATTTTTCGCAACGATCCTTTCGTAAAGTCATAGCACAAAAGTCACAAAGACTTGGCTAATGAAATTACAAATTACTTTCTTAGAAATTGTTACAAGACAATTCCATAGACGTGAAGTCTCACATTCAAAGTACATTCCTTTGAACATCCTTCTTGCATAAAAGTTTCTAATCTAGACATAGATTCTCAATATCCAATTCCCAATATGGAAACATTTCCACATTTGCCATATAACAACTCATTCTTAATAGAATCTTATCTATTCATAATAATGTCGATATGGTCCATTCAATACCATACTTCCAACTACTCACAAGCGACAAATCCTCAGCGAACTTTGGATCGTCCTTTGATAGTTGTTTAATTATTTTAGTCAAAACCAATTCTAGTCCTTTTTCCCTCTTAATGCGCTAGGCATTTGGAAAATTTTAGAATGGTAAAATATTATAGCATTTGCAATCGATCATATACCCGAAGCATATGGGACACGATGCATAATGTCTTACATAAAGATATGATACTTTACCAATCTTTTGCCATAATATTTTATGTGTCATGTTCTCACAATTCGAACTATGAAGAGGGATGCTGTAATCATAATCGAATTTTAAGAACACACAATGTATCCTTTGACTAAAAATATTAAAATTTCTCAATCTAAGCTTCAGATTTTGAAACGAAGTATAATATTCTCTCCCTTAATTATATCAAAACAACTTTGCAACTTTGCAAATTGAATCTTTGTTTTTCTATAATTAATACTTGTCATAATAATCATAACACTTATGCTCCCACTATCATGATGATTATTATCATATAAGCATAACACTTATGCTCCCACTAGCTTTGACATGTATTTACAAAACAAATGAACTTCCAGAAAACATAGCCTATTGAATTTCTGAAATTCATATTTCTAATATCAGATGCTTCGATAAGCCTTTATCTAAGCTTCTTAAACTTATACACCTTCACCTTAGATAGCTCATATGTGTGTTTAAGTAATTTAGAATTTATGTTACTAAGTTCCAAATGTTCAAACTAATTGCCAAATCTCACAATTCGAACTATGGAAAGGGATGCCGTAACCATAAGCGAATGTGAGAATACAATTTTCACAATTGCTATCTTCTTAAAACCTCTCTTAGTGAAAGTATTTCCTCACAGTCATTTTCATGAAGGAGGGAATCTTATGACACTTAGATTTTATGGTGTATGAGTTCCTATCCATGTGAATTTGCCAAAACCAAGGTTTACGACAAATCCAAACTCATATGGACTGAACTTTGTTAATCTTGATTTCTTTCCCTATGGTAACACGAGTGCCCACCATGTCTTCCAAGTAGTTTAGTAACTTGTCCTTACATATCAATGTACTTTCCATCGACTAAGGCTCTAGTATGCATTCAAATGAGTACTCATAGAACTCACATACATAATTAACTCAATTGGAATGGCAAAGAAACAAAATAATGTCAGCACGATAGGTTGTAAACCTCAAGTCGTGTGCTAGTGATGATTGATAAGGTTTATTCTTGATTTGTTCTTGAAAATTTTCAAGACCATTAAGACTCCCACTGACTCCTTGTCATATAAGATTCTCCTGTCAAGAAACATTTCTTGACAAACCAAATATTCAAGAGTTAGTGCAGTTCTTATCAAGACGAAACACTTCACACAATTGGTCCTAGTTGGTCTTTGTCTTATCCAAGACAACACAACTTACCAATTTCAAATGTGCAAGAATAAGAAAACTTTTTCCAAATTCCACATTTGATGAGTGTTATAAACCTACTTAAGACTTTTCACTCAATGTCACAATCTTGACTCTAAGACTTGATATTGGAACGAAGTATGATTGACTTATTGATTTAACCATTTCTTCAATACTTGATTCCTCTTCTTAGACATGCAATTGCACTAAGACTCACTTAGAGGATCTATTGAGACATGGTTCTTAATCTTTAATACTTATCATAACACACAATAAAAGGTACTCTCCCTTCTTCTTAGAAAAGAGAAACTTTTATCTTTCTGCCTTCTTGATTCTTCTTATTCGTTCTGCTATTGATTGAAACTATTTCAGTTAACTTAGAATTATACTCAATCTTATAAGTATAACCATATTTACTAAACTTTAGCAAATCATGACGAATATCTTTGTCACTCTTGTGGTAGACTTGATCAACGTACGACCTAGTGTACTCGATCTCCTAGTCCTTCAATTGACACTTTGCCAAAGAATTAGTCTAAGTTTCCCAAATGTGAAAGTTTTTCATTCATCATACAATACACATTGCATGATTCCAAGTTTCTGTCCACTTGAAACTTGGGCGATGAGAAACTCTCCCTATTTGGTAAACTTTTGACATTTCCACAAATAACACAATTAAGAATCAAATCCATTATTGCTAATAATAGAAACATTCAAACATCAATTTTTCATACATGCCATCACAAGGATAAATAAATAAGATAAAATCAAAATTCATTTTATTGCGGAAAAAATTTGTCCTTACAATGCAATTCAATTGAAAAACAATGTTATTACATATTTCTTAACAATCTATTCTAACTCCAAGTAGTAGCTCAAGAATCCATTCTTCAAGTAATGCGATCGAAATCCATTTCTTCATGATTAGATTCAGCTCACTTCTTCCCTCAAGCTTCCTCTCTTTTCTTCGATCCTACAAAACATCAAAATGTAATCTTATCACATCATGTATTAAGAATCTAGAATAGGAACTCAAAAGAGTTAGATAATGGATTTTACCTGAAGCAGAGCCATACGTCTTGACTCTCCCATCTCTTAGATCTCTCAGGTAGTTAGGGCAACTTCGTCTCCAATGCCCTTTCTTTTGGCAATAAAAGCAAATGGACTCCTTTGGCACAGCACATCGGACAATCACAGACTTAGTTCTTTCTGGACTTCCAATGTTGCCAGTGTCCATTGAAGTTTGGGAGTTTGATTCACTAGACAAATTTGCTAGACCAGCACGCCAAATCATTGCTGATTCAGCAGCTATAAGCAAATAGGTGAGATCAATTAGGGTCACGTCGTGGTCCATCATATAGTACTCTCTAACAAACTCACTATATGATTCAGAAAGTGACTGAAGAACCCAGTCAACAGCCAACTCACTTGAAATCTCGACACCCAACATGCTTAACCTATCAATGTGTGACTTCATCTCTAAGACGTGTGCACACACAGGTTTCCCATCTTCGTGTTTACTCGCCAAAAGGGCTTGTGTGAGCTTGAACTTTTCAAGCCTTTGAACTTGTGGGTCGGGGAGAACAATTGGAGGAGGTGGAGGAAGTGAAGCATGACTTTCATTTCCTTGATCATATCTCGGAACGTCATCTTCATTTGGAAAGCTTGTTCCAAAGGATTTGGGAAGACCATTGTAAGATTCAGACATCTACAAAACAGGAGAAAATTCAAGTTAAGTTGATTAGAATTCTTGATGTAACACCCAAATGATACATCAAGCTAGGATCCAACACAATACTCTACAACCTAGAAGAGGGATGCCGTAATCTAGTTGCAGAATATTTGAAGGTAGGTAAATGACCAATTTCCACCATAAAAAACGAAAAAGAAGTTTAAGTTTTAAATGAATTGAAACTCCTAGATCTTTTGAGATTCATTGAACTTTGCAATGGCATGTTTAATCTCGATTATGCCCTACTATTTGTGACTGGGATGCCGAGGATCACAAACAAGGTGTGAATAACCATACGAATCACGTGGTGCACCCAATGTTACAATCACCTAATCAATGTGTCGGTTAGCCACACACGCTCCATTGATCTACGATAAGCATTGAGCCACCCTCCGCCACCAATGTCATCCCCAAATTAGTGTGCCGGTTAACCACACACGCTCCACTAACGTTCGACAAGGGTACGAAGTGTAATTCCATGGGTTAGCATGCAATTTCACATTTTGCCTAAAGTAACTATGATTTGGGAATTTGAAAAAGCATTTAGTTACTTTGTACTTCATTATACTTATAATGGAAGGTTACTGTCCTATCCTACCCGTTCGGCTAACGACCCTCCACTAGTCAAGAGTGCGGTGGGTAAGAGTGGATACCCATTCAATCGCCATTTTATAGACAATTTCCTTAAACACCCCTTATAGACCAGCTTCGTGAATGAGGCCTACTAACGGTAAGACTGACTGTTTACTCATACATATATAATACTAAACTTTTAATGTTATATATAGTATAGGGTGTATTTTACACTTTTAAAATACTAGGTGGTTTAATTTAGTAAATTATACTTTTAATTTAATTAAATGTAAACCAAAAACTTTATGGGTTTATTAAATCACTTTTAACTATACACTTTAATTAATTAATAAAAACCATAAGGGTGTGATTTGAACTTTTCAAATTACTAGGGTTTTAGAATTTGGCATTTCAAAATTAAACTTTTAATCAAATTTAAAATTCCAAAACTTGAGGGAAAGTTTTGAAACATTTCAAAACATTAGGGTTTAACTTATTTAAATTTCATAAACGAAACCTTTAAGTTCAAATTTAAACTATAAAACCTAAAGGGTGCAATTGAAACTTTTTCACATCACAAGGATCAAATAACAAATAATATAAGTTAAACAATTAATTTATTCATTATCTATATTTGACCTAATCTTATTTTAGTCATTAGATAATTACCAAATAATTTGAAATAATCCATATTTATCATATAAACAACCAATATTTAAAAGATTTGAAATTATCTATTGTTTTTGCAAGGATAATCACTAATTTAAGATAAAATTCGGATTTTAACTTCAAAAAACGAATTAGGTATCAAATCCAAGGCAAAACAGCAGCAAAAACCCGGAATTCCCTCTGTCTGACCCCTGGACTCGCCGAGTCAGGGACTGGACTCGCCGAGTCAGGGACAGACTCGCCGAGTTCTCCATTGACTCGCCGAGTCAGGTCGGGCAGAGGCTAAAAATCGATTTTCCAGCAAATAAAGCAGTTAAGCATCACATACAACTGAAACCAATCAAGGCTCTGATACCACTGATGGGTTTTATGCATAAGAACAATCCTATGTGCTCATACAAACCCTAATGCTTGGATCTAGGTTTCTCTATTGTACATGCTTTGAATCCAAGACTAATAAACTTAGATCTAACATATTATGAACTGAATTAGGGTTTATAGAATTACCTTTGATTGTTATATAGCAATAACAATCAATTCCTTGCTTGAATTGGCCTTAGAAAGCTTAGTGCCTCAAGTGTTGCACCTCTAATGGAGTCACAAACACCATATACAACTTGGATGAAGAGGAGAAGAAAGGGGAGGCACCAAAAACGGCTGGAAACCCTAATGGAAGACTTGTCCACGTTTTTGGGGCATAGGGGCCCTTTATATACATGTAGGCTATTAGGGTTTACAACTAGGAAACCCTAATTTGACTGCTTAGGCCCTAAGCAGCCCATGGACTCCTTAAACATATCCCTTGGACGATTTCTAATGGGCCTCCCATAGAATTCGTCCAACCTATATATTATCAGGTGATCCATAGCCCAATTATAATTATCTTATAATTACAACTACAGTCCCCTAAGTTTAATTAATCTCTTTTAGCCACAAAATTAATTAACAATTAATTCTTGACTAATATTAATTAAACAATATGATTTCTCCTTTAATATATTATTCTCATAATATATTAATAAATCATATTTAAACCTTTCTCTCCTTAAATCATCCTACATATTGCTATGGTGAAGGCAACCCAAAAGGACCATGCTCATAATCGGGTCAAGTACATACCAAAATAGTTATGGACTTAGACACTAATCCAACAAGAATATCATGACAAGGTTCAGAACGCCTAAGGTGCTCGTTAGTGACAATGGCCTACAATTTGCTGAAAATCCTTTCAGAGAATGGTGCGCCAGTAAAGGGATAAACCAACGGTTCACATCAGTGGCGCACCCACAGGCTAATGGGCAAACAAAAGTGTCTAATCGAACCATTGTGAATGGGATCAAGAAACGGTTGGGCAAAGCAAAGGGGAATTGGGCAGAGGAGATACCGACAATGTTGTAGTCATTCAGAACCACCCCACAAACAAACACACGAGAAACCCCGTTTAGCCTAACATATGGGACGAAGGCTGTACTCGCCAAGGAAATAACGGTTGGCACGTTAAGAGCCATTAATGAGGATGAAGAAAGCAGTGCCCAAGACTTAAGGTTGAATGTGGATGTCCTCGAAGAGAGACGCGAGAAGTCGGAGATACGCCAAGCTGCGTATAAGCGTCTAACAGAAAGATATTACAATAAGAGGGTAAAGGAGAAAGCGTTCAGAATAGGCGAGTATGTGCTAAGAAGGAACGAGGAAAGCTGAACCCAACCTCAAGGCAAGTTGGGCCTAGTATGGGAGGGCCTATATAAGGTCATAGAAGCAAATAGGAATGGCGCATATGTGTTGGAAACAGTGGAAGGGAGGCGGATACCAAAAACATGGAATGCCAAAAACTTGAAGAAGTTTTTCTTTTAAGTGCGAAGTGACAAACAGCCCCAGTTTCCCAGTGTCATGCTTAGTATACCACATTTTTAAGTACTTAGTGTACTCATGCTTAGTGACATGATTCTCATACTTAGTGTATTGGAACCCATGGTCAATGTAATCGAATGGTTGATATACCAAATTTTAATACTCAGTGTATTAAATCTTATTAAATGTTTAAAATACTTAACGCGTTAAATTTTATTGTCGAGTGCTTAGAGAAACCAGCCTTGACACTTAGCGTGTCGATGCTAATGTGGGCAAAACAAAATGCTTAGTTTATCAAAATATTGTTAAGAGAAAGCAATGCTTAGAGCATGTAGCTGGACACCCAGCACACAAAACGTTTTTACATACAACAAAAGATAAAGTTTTAGCAAAGCGCATACATCACATGCCCAAAGCTAGTAAAAAAAATAAGAAAGGGAAAAAAACAACGAAAGGAAACTAGAACAACCATAGAGAATATTTTCACGCCCCAGGAGGGGTAGCACACTATGTCGGAGCATCTTTGATTTCATCACCACTGCGTCCATCACCAACAACCATTCCCTCCACCACACTCTCATCACCCACTCCAATGTCGCGGTCACCATCATCCTCAACATCTTGTCCATCCTGACCAGCATCACCCTCGATCGCCTGCATAGTCTCATCCCCTTGAATCGCCATACCCTCTAGGGTACCTTCTGAGCCAGAGAAAGAACACAACTCCCGGAGGCCCCCAATATCCAAATCTCCCAAACCCAATAAAGACGCATGATCCATACTCACAAACGATAAAAGAGCATCATTCACACTAACCACGGACCAACGGAGGAAAGACAAGCACCAGCATCACCAGACCCAACTCCAACGGTCACTTTTTGAACAGATTCAATCCCAGCCACAAAGCCAGCATGCCGAATGAGAGTTACAGCATTCGTGAAATCCAGATGCTCAATTAGCTTGTCCACAATATGAACGACACCCACACGTACCAACCAATCCAAATCCCGAAGAGATGCACCCACATCCGTTTGCAAAGAAGAGATTAACTTGTCACGATGAGCAGCATCACGTTTGAGACTCTCGACTTGATTCATCAAGCCTTCATTCACTTGAGTAAAGGAGTCAACCTTGGCCTCTAAAGCGGCTCTAGCATCGTCAAGGATATCCTTCTCAGACTCAAAGAGTTTACACTTTTGTTCAGAAAGTTGTAGGTCTTCTCTAAGCTCGCCAACGCGACGTTCCAGCCCTACCACATGCGACTCGCACGTGGCATGAGTAGCCTCCATTTCGCTGAGGGAATGGATGCATCGGGAACCGGCAGCAAGGTAAAACATAGCTTGCACGGCGGTGTAAGCCATGTTGTGGGCAAGAGCAACGTTACCCATGGCCTCCATGTTACTAACTGCAGCAGGAGGAAAAGCATGGCGAAAGAACTCCAGAGCATTGGCATGAACGGATAACCGAGAACCATTGTGAAGATTCCAAAATGGGGCAAAGATAGGGGACGTGGCCGAACTCTCCCCAATAACACCGCCCAGAGGAAGTGACGCCTGGTCGGGATCGCTAGAATCCTTGACAGGGGAAAGCTTCGAAGAAAGAAACGGAACACTTGGAATAGGTACAAGTGAGATAGATGGAACAACGGGCTGATCACGCGCCCCAGGGATCCCTTCAGACTGTTGTGCGTCATCATCATGGATCACAACCACGCCGGTTGGCATGGAAGCCATAGAATTCAAAAGGCAGGAAAAGTTGCGCCTGGTCTGAATTCTTTTGGCAACATTAGGTACGCCGGTAACTGGTTTACCCATGGCCAAAACATCTTTCCTCTTCACTTGCATACACCGAACATAAAAAATGACACCCTCTTTTCTATCCTCGTCATTCTCCATGGAAGAAGAGAAGGTACTACCCAGGGGCATGACAGCAGAAATAGTGCGAGCATGGAAGGGATTTGTCTCCGGTGCCGACTCACCTGTAGGAGAAGTAGAAAGGGCAGTAGTCAAAGCAAGCTGGACCACCCGGCGAGGCGGGGGGAGCCGGTAAACTAGATCCACCTCACGGCACTCCAACTTACCCCAGTAGCGTTTCCGCATAACTTTATCCATAGACAGAGAGGATTCAACACCAGGGAAAGCCAGAACGTGAAGTATCATTCACCAATAATATAAGAAAAAAAGAAGGAAGGAAAAGAGGGAAAGAGAAAGTTATTGGATAAGGTGTCTAAGTCCATAACTATTTCTGGTATGTACTCGACCCGACCCGGCATGGTCCATTTGGGTTGCATGACATCATGCATTTGGATAGACTAAATGAGAGAAATAACACTTGTGGTTTATTAATATATTATAAGTTCTAATATATTAATAGTATTATTTAATTAGTATTGATCAAGAATTAATTTGGAATTAATTAAGTGATCAAAAGATAACTAATTAAATATATGGGTTGATTATGTAAATCATTCATAACTTGTATAGTGGGCTAAGAGGCTCCATGGATTATCAAGTTGGGTTAAACCCATTGGATGCTCCATGGATGCTCCATGGGAGTTACAAACCCATGGGTCATGGAAATGAAGAGTCATGACACATTAGGTTTTACATGGTGTAACCCTAGATGTGTCACGCTATATAAGGATCATCTCCTCCACCAAAATCGGCAACACAAAGAGATAAGAGGGCTAGGGCTGGTTTTTTAAGTGTGTGTATTCTCTCAAAAGTCATTCCAAAGGCATTTGGTGTTGTGTGAAGCATTTGAGGCATTACACTTGGGGTGCTAGGCTCTCAAGGTTTCAAGGAATCAAAATCAACTACAAGGTATGTAATTCTAGCCATCCTTCTAGGATAAAAGTTCCCCATGTATGCTAGATAGGATTATGAGCCTTGGAAACCAAATTTTACATGTATTTAGACAAACATAGATCCAAGGTTTATTAGGGTTGCATGTACACTTAGGAAGTGTTAGAATGCTCTAAGCCCATCAAAAGCCAGGCAGGGCACTTACCATCGACGTTGCAAAAGACCACCGCCATTTTGCCATGGCGCCTCCAGGAGGGACTCATCCCTACACCGGATAGGAGGGCCTCAGAGTAGTCCTCAGGAGTTACTTGGATACTCTTTAAGTAATCAGCAACGCCCTGATGGTGGGGGAAATGCTTAAGGATAGTATCAGCAAAGGTATTTTCAAGATACCGACCACGCCCTACCAGTTCTTGGTTCACCCATAGCCACTTATCCTGCCAGTTCTTGGGGGTTTGTCCGTCGGGAACTAGAGCATGTCCTCCTCGCCGGACTGAAAAGGTGCACTTATCTTCGGTGATGCAGAACCTGAAGAAGTACTTAAACATAAAATAGTCGGGAAGATAGCCATTGGCTCTGCAAATCATCTCGAATGCTACCTCTTTGTTAAAAACATTCGGGGTCAGCATTTGCAAACTGCAACCATCCTTCTGCAGAACTTCATCCTGAAAGTCCGTTAACGGGAAACGGATGCCAGCGTCTAGGGTTTTCAAGTAAACCCCGATTTTGCCAAAAGGGGGGAGGGGGGAAAAGATGCTAGAACCCGAAGAAGGAAACTCCACACCCTCCACAGAAGATAAACCATATGATTTTTCAAGTTGGCGGTATTCAGCGGCGGAGGGAAGGATACCAGGAAGATTTGCCATAGAGGAGGAGAAAGGAGAATAACACAGAGAAAGGAAGACGAAGAGGGATGAAGAAAGAGTGAAGGCAAAAAGAAGCCCTATAAGTGTCTTTATAAAGGAACGGAAAGGGCAGGGCATTTAAAATGTATGACACGATGACGTAACTGCCGGCCATCATGCGTAGTCACGTCGCCATTAAGGGCGGAACGATGGGCAAAGAAAAACTAACACGAGTAAACTAGTTAAGCCCGGAACGCCGTAACTTGCGCTGCAACGCTACCGCTACCGAACTGGGGGACTTGATGACGTGCCTAAGGTAGCACGATAGAATCGCACCTTGTCGAAGTGCCAAGCGTTCGAGTTAGGCTAAGCCCAGCAGGCTCAGCGCCAGCTAGCGCCCCTGGGACAGAATGCCCAGGCGAGGAGCTCCTGCCCGCCAAAGAACGCTCCCAGCTCCAAGACAAAAGAGACAATCAGGGGACAAGCAATGGGTTCAGGCCATTACCGCCAGAGCCAATGAGAGCACCCTGACGGTTAAGGACACACGACCTTCCAATCAGCGCCTCTGATCTTGTCTCCCCAAAAAGCGATCTTGTCTAGTACGGACTGGGCAAGAGCACTAGTTATAAAAGGATGCACCCTCAGAGTCACAAGGTAAGCTCTTCTCTCTAAAAATAAGATACCCAAAAAACCCTATATACCCTCTAACTTGACCGTCGGAGCATTCTTCCGGGAGCACCCTCCCTGAAAACGGCTGACAACCTATATTTCTTGTGATCTTGCAGAGAAGACGAGGAACCTGATTCAATAGTGCTAATCCGGTTAAAGCTAGGTCACATCAACGGTAGCACTCAGATCCGACACTTTACTTTTCAAATCAACCTCACTCTCAATAAGGAATGAATGAAGGTGCTCTAATTCATCAAACCACTGCACGCGACGAGATCCAGCGGCCAGATACGCAATGGCCTATGCAGCGACATATGCAAGATTATGAGCCAGAACAGCGTTGCTCGTGGCATCCATGTCGTTCACGATGGTCGGAGGAAGAGCATGGCGCATGAAATCCAATGCCACAGACCGCACAGATAGGCGAGAGTCCGGCCCCAAACTCCATCCCGGCGTAAACATAGGCGCCACAGCAGTAGGACTGCCCCCGAAGTCAGGGAACTAGCATTAACATCTGAAGAAACAGGAACAATGGGTTGATGAAACGCCCCTTAACACCCTCCGACTGTTGCGTGTCATCAACGGGTATCACCAACACATCCCCCGGACCGGATGGAGTAGTCAATAACAAGCGCATGAGGCCATGACGCTGCATCACACACCGCCCAATGTGTCCTGAGCAACTCTCAGGCGTCGGACTACTCATTATTTGCACAACTTTCCTCTTCTCAGCAACCCGACAAGCATCAGCCAAATCCCCAACCTTGCTATCCATAGGACTATCGACATTCGATCCAGCAAAAGCAGCAGATGCGGCCGCAGGAGTCACGATAGTATGGGAGCTCGGACGACTCCCCGATGCGGTGGAACTCCCTGTGGGTTGTGGAGGTACCAAAACAGCAGCAACCTAGCGAAGCGGGGGGGAGAGTTTTGTACAATGGCACCACACGGTGCTCCAGCTTACCTTGATAATGACCTCGAAGTACAGAATCCATGGAGATGGAATACTCGACACCTACCAGGCAAAAGGAAAAGGCAAAACACATAAAAAAAACCAGCAATAAATGAGTAACCTCCGCCCTCCTTCCCCTTTTAAAGAGAGAAAAAAAGGGGGAAGAGGAAGGAAAAGAAGAAAGCAGAGGAAAAATAGATAGGAAGATAATAACAACTTACCATCGGAAACAGAGTAGAACGCCAACTAGGGCTCATACCGACTCCGGCGAGGATAACCTCCGACATAACGTCAACACCCACTTGAAGAGAACGCAGGAGATCTGCAGTTGCTTGGTTATGAGGAAACAACTTAGGGATGGTATCAGAGGGCATGACCGCTCGAGGATGGTCACGACCGAGCAGTTCTTGGTTGACCCACAACCACTTTTCCTACTAGTTTTTTGGAGGCTTGTTATCGAGAACAAGGTTATGCCCACCACAGCGAGCAGAGAAGGTATACTTGTCATTAGTGGCGGAAAATTGGAAAAAAAATACTTAAAAACAAAGTAATCGGGGATGATGTTGTTAGCACGACATATCATCTCAAAAGTGACCACTTTGTGAACAGCACCGGGAGTTAACATTTGCATGCTACACCCACAGTGCCGGAGTATTTCTTCCTGAAAGTCGGGCAATGGAAGACAGAGACCAGCGTCTAAGGTTTTCAGATAAACACCCACCTTCCCGGAAGGAGGACGGGTGATCAATGAACCTAGGACAGGAAATTCCACTCCATCAGCAGGGGTGAGGCCATAAGCCTCCAGAAGAGTGTCGAATTCGGCAGCACTAGGGATCAAGCTTGGAGTAGAAGCCATAGCAAAAAAGAAAGAGAGAAGAAAAAGGAGAAAGAAAAGGCAAGATAGAAACTAAAAGGAGAAACCGTTCAAAGTAATAAAAAGGGAAAAAAGGTGGGATCTGCGAAAATCCCTGACACCGCTGACATAATCGCCGCACACATGTCGAAACGTCGCGTCCCCAAAAATGAAGCGTCAACCAAATAAGAGCACGACACGTGTCAGTAGCTAAGTCCATAACATCATAGCTAACCAGCATACGCTATGACTACCGGACTGGGGGACTTAATGACACACCCCTTAGAGCGGGCCAGAAACAAGCGAGTCACAGCAGAGCGCCTCTAGCAAAGGAGTCGACCCAACGACTTGGGTAGCTCCAAGCCCCCACGCAAAGATCGCATAGAAAGCTCACCCTCGCCAAGAATTGTCTTTTAGCTACAGTCCAAAGACAACGGCTTCATGTGACAAAGCGTCCAGACAGAGCACAATCGCCTAAACCAATTGGAGGCCGGGACACGAATGTGGAGCAGAGCCTCCAATGAGGACGACGGATCCTGTCGAGACCACAATCCTTGTCCCCGTACGGACCGAGGAGGATTCTCACTATAAAAGGACTAACACTCGGTTCAACCAAAGTAATTGAACACAACTCCAGTCACGTATTACCATATTCTCTCATACCCTCTAGACTAACTTGACCGTCGGAGCGTCTTTCGAGGATCTCCACTCGGACGACGGCTGACATCCTTTTCTCTTGTGTGACCTCTTAGGTTCCACCGTGAAGGATCTCTTCCTCATAGCCGGTGGTTCGGGACCTAGTCACATCAATAATCATATTTCGGAATTTTGTGGCCTACTTGTGATTGAGTTATATGCCATCTGCATACCTTGGATTTTCGAATGAAATAGGAGGTCGTCTCCTTTAGAGCAGGTTACTTCGGATGCAGTAACTGTAGCATGCATGAGCGGGGCTCGGTAGTGTCTTGCTAGTTTCGGGAAGGTGACTTTTGGGGATGGATTGGTTATATCCCCAGCCATGGTAAGCTTGTGTTTTCAACAGAGTGGCCAGAGGATGATAGGGAGAATTGGTAATTCTCCCAAGTGTGAGTTGTGAGGAGCTAGATGAATTGAAGTGGGGGAGAACCACCCGTGTGGCCAAGGACAAAAGTAAGTGCAAGACTGGGGTGGTTCCGCAATTTTGGTAAGGAAGGAAGTAGCTCAAGTGGCTGTTTGGATTAACGAGCAGTTAGGTTGGAAGTTGGGGAAACTTTTGAACCTTGAGTTCGCGTCTTCGCGAATAGTTGATGGCTAGTTCGGGGAAACTAGGTCGGAGAGCCTTCAGCAGGCGCGAGTTTAGTCGGGATATAAGGTTGCGGGGTAGCCGCAGCATTCCCCAGCAGCGAGTCAGGGAAGTGATGTAAGATTGCACGTAAGCCGTAACATTCATTAGTAGCTTAGTTAGCGGAGTGTGGGCGGGGGCCCGTATCTCCTACTTCGTGGAGTGTGGGTGGGGGCTCGTATCTCCGAGTTAGCATGATAAGAATCAGGAAAGTTTAGCTAGTTGAGATTAGATGAGGTTGGGTCTGCATAGCCCTAGATAGGTGAGACCTGTGGGAGAGGCCGCTCTGAAGTATAGATGGGTGGGACCCGTGGGCGAGGCCCGTGTTCTTTTAGCAACAGGTGGGACCTGGTAGAGACCTTAGGGTAAGGTAGGGGATCGGAGATCCTAGATCTTCTAGAGCTAGAGTGGTTGGGTTGGTAGAGCAGTTCAGGTAGTCGTTGTATCTTCATAAGTCACTGGGAGCGACTGAGGGAATGTTCTTGCATACGGTAACCGTTGGGGGCGGTATTTCGGGTAATGGTAGATCAGTCGGGACCAGGGTGGTCTCGTTTCATCCGATAGGCAGATGGGAGTCAGAAGGACTTCAGGCAGGAATGATGGTAAGGGATTGGGTGTAAGAAGCCGTGAGCTGATTGGGTGGTGCTAAGTTGCTCACCGCGGAATCAAATGATCTCAGAGTAATGATTTGGCTCGGTGATGTTGTTCTCGTCTGAGCCTTAAACATAGCAGAGAGGGATCTGCTTCTCAAAGGATTGTCTGAATTCTCACGTTGGGTGGAGTTTTTAGTATTGGAGCATCGTTGTGGGACTATTCTGTGAGTATTAGTAGGATGGTCGGCACTGGTAGTGGCCGGGATTGCGGTTTCAGTAGAGGATTGGTCCTCAAAGGAGATTGGTAAGGTTTGTTGCTTATAGTAAGATGCCTTGGAAGTACCGGTGACAGTACAAGGAAAAGGGATGGACCTAATGGGTGAAGTGCATAAAGCTGTAAGCGGATTGTAAGGTAGTTGACGATGGCGGACTTCGAGGATGAAGTCTAGTTTAAGTGGGGGAGAGTTGTAACACCCTGAATTCAGGAGTCCTAGAAAGGAATGGAAACCTCAAAAGAGGAAGGGACTGGTCGAGTAGATGGGGTGACTCGACGAGTAGGAGCGCGGATAGGGTCGCGAGTTAAGTGGCCAACTCGACGAGTCAAAGGACAGACTCGGCGAGTTGGCCAGGTTATGGGAAAACCCTAAATTGGGAGTTGGTGCCCTATTTAAGCATCTAATTCTCATTCTAACAGCCTCATTTGTAGCCTCCATTGTCCAGAACCTGTCCCACGAAACCCTAGTGTTCTCTTCGAGTGTGTGAGCCTTTATTGAAGGATTTAGAGTGTTCTTGAAGTCTAGAAGAAGAAGGAGGAGGTTGGAGGTCCAAGGAGAAGGTTGTAGATCCAGGAAATTTGCTTCATCTTCTTCATTTTCTGGTAATCAAGTTCTCACCTTGACTCTAGTTTGTTTGATCTCCTTATGACCCTTTTTATGAAGTTTATGGTCCATGAAGGATGTCTTGTGGGATTTGGACGTCCCCAAGCTATATCCTTCCAGATTTAGAGGTGTTCAGAGTAGTAAAGACATAAAGTTGGGAGCTTTATGCCATTATACCTCTCCATGCATTGATAAAGTGGCTATTATGGCCTTTTGAGCAAAAAGGGCCATGCATGGGTGCAATGGTAGCAACTTTGTGTGATATCCCGACCCTAGGAGGCCAGATCTGGGTCTTGGATGCCTTGATCTTATCTGAAATCGTCTGAATAGTGTTGGACATAGAGAGACTCGGTGAGTCAGTTGTGGGACTCGGCGAGTCAGGCCAGTTTTTGCCCCAAAACCCTTCTGTTAAGGGTATGAGTTGAGATTCGAAAATGACTCAACCAATCTGAGTCCATAATGGTCATGAAGTTCATCATACTCGACGAGTTTAAGGAAGAACTTGGCGAGTCTAAGGAAATCTCCTTAGTTTATGAAGATGGACTCAACGAGTTGTTCATACAACTCGGCGAGTCACAGACTAGACACATTCATATGTAGATGATGAACTCGACGAGTTCAAGGATATACTCGGCGAGTCATTTGAAATGGTCCCGATTGTATGGTTGAAGGAGGACCCGTCGAGTTCTTGCTAGAATCGACGAGTTAAGTCAAGGTATGTATTGGATTGTAGGGGTATAGACTCGACGAGTTGGTAGAACAACTCGGCGAGTCAAGTCAACTGGAGGATGACTTTAACCGTTGACTTTGACCAAGTTTGACCAGGGTTGACTTTTGGAATATTATGGACTAAATGTTGTTTGGGTATTGATAGTTCGGGAAGCCGAAGGGTCGGCAGTTCAAAAGTACCGGTTAGCAGTCAGAAGTGTTCAGCAAATCTTCAACAGTGCGAGGTGAGTCTCCTCACTATGTGCATGGGTCTACGGCCATAATGTCGACCCATTATGTTCATGTTTATGCTTATATAAAAGGAAGATCCAAGGGTTAGCCCTATGCACTTATTGATATATGTTCCGAGTTACGACCTGATGTCGGGCGAGGCCCGAGGAATGTTAGGATGCTAGAGGTCTTTGTGATTCTTGCATGTGTCGGTATGATAGGATCCGGACCGAGGGTCCGATGATGTGGTAGTAGATATAGGTGTTGATGATGTGGTAGTGGGTGTCGGTGTTGAGGATTGTTTAGATGATGTTGGTGATGAAGTTTTGGTTATAGATGTAAGTGTTGAGGATTGTATTGTTCCAGTTTCTGAAGTTTTAGATGTATTTTCTAAAAACGATGTGGATGTTGTAAGTGATGCCGAGGAAGTGGTAGTCATGGTTGACGTTAATGATTTAGGTACTGGGGTTTTATTCGTAGATGTTATAGGTGCTTTGGATGTGGTTGTTGGTATTGGGAAGCGATTTCTTCATCTTGTAATTGTCTGTTTATGAATTTTGCAGTTGAAATCTTGTTGCGTTTCATAACCTGTGGTGAAATGAATTTAGTTGGTTCACACCGGATGCTCCTTTAGCTTTTGAGTTCGACATCTTTCTTGCTTAAAAATTAACAAAAAAATTATAGTCAATACCAACGTACTAAAGATGATAAACTACTGATGCGAAGAGAGAAACAAATAATAAAAATAAATTATATATGAAGCCATTACTACGCATGCAAACTGTTGAATACAATTAAAACCAATTTACATGTAATTTAAGATGATAATATACATGAAGATGATCAGAGAACAAGAAATGATCATCACGATAACAGTAAATTAAATAAAAATAAATTTTAGATGAGTGACAAACTATATCACCAAAGTCAGTGCACAAACATATAATGAACAAAGATTTAGATCAACTAACCGCCGAAGATGATGATTACAGAAAATGTATACCCTATTTATAATCAGTAAACTTACCCTAATATGCAGCGTAATCGTGTGTAGGTTGGAGGGAAAGGAATTGCGAAATATTTTGAAGCTCCGTTAATGAAAAATTTGAACTATGTTAACTACCGCTAAATATTTAGTAATTCAAATTTATTAAAGTAGTTCCAGATTGATAGATAGGGTATATACATCTAGCTAATGTCAAGAAAGAACATAGACTTACGAGGTGTTCAAAGTATAATTTTAATTTAAAATTATAAACGAGGATTAAACATTAATAAACTATACATCTTTATGCTTTTATGTTTAAACCAAAATTTATATATATAAAAGACGTACGGATCATGTCAATATATTGTAGTTGCTTATGGTGTGATGGTATCACCCATGGATGACATATGGGTCATTGGTCAACATGGTAGTTGCTTATAGTGTCCATGGTATCACCCATGGATGACATATGGGTCATTGGTCAACATGGTAGTTGCTTATGGTGTCCATGGATGACATACGGGTCATTGGTCAACATGGTAGTTGCTTATGGTGTCCATGGATGACATACGGGTCGGTGGTCAACATGGTAGATGCTTATGATGTGATGGTATCACCCATGGATGACATATGGGTCATTGGTCAACATGGTATTTGCTTATGCTTTTCATAGATTACATACGGGTCATTGGTCAACATGGTAGTTGCTTGTGGTGTGATGGTATCACCCATGGATGACATACGGGTCATTGGTCAACCTGATAGTTGCTTATGGTGTCCATCGTATCACCCATGGATGACATATGGGTCATTGGTCAACATGGTAGTTTCTTATGGTGTCCATGGATCACATACGGGTCATTGGTCAACATGGTAGTTGCTTATGGTGTCCATGGATGACATACAGGTCAATGGTCAACATGGTAGATGCTTATGGTGTGATGGTATCACCCATGGATTACATATAGGTCATTGGTCAACATGGTATTTTTCTTATGGTGTTCATGGATGACATACGGGTCATTGGTCAACATGGTAGTTGCTTGTGGTGTGATGGTATCACCCATGGATGACAAACGGGTCATTGGTCAACCTGATAGTTGCTTATGGTGTCCATCGTATCACCCATGGATGACATATGGGTCATTGGTCAACACGGTAGTTGCTTATGGTGTCCATGGATGACATACGGGTCATTGGTCAACATGGTAGTTTCTTGTGGTGTTATGGTATCACACCTGGATGACATATGGGTCATTGGTCAACATGGTATTTGCTTATGGTGTCCATGGATGACATACCGGTCATTGGTCAACATGGTAGTTGCTTATGGTGTGATGGTATCACCCATGGATGACATACGGGTCATTGGTCAACATGGTAGTTGCTTATAGTGTCCATGGTATCACCCATGGATGATATATGTGTCATTGATCAACATGGTAGTTTCTTATGGTGTCCATGGATGACATACGGGTCATTAGTCAACATGGTAGTTGCTTATGGTGTCCATGGATAACATACGGGTCATTGGTCAATATGGTAGTTGCTTATGGTGTGATGGTATACCTATGCATGACATATGGGTCATTGGTCAGCATGGTATTTGCTTATGCTGTCCATGGATGACATACGGGTCATTGGTCAACATGGTAGTTGCTTATGGTGTGATGGTATCACCTATGGATGACATAAGGGTCATTGGTCAACATGGTAGTTGCTTATGGTGTCCATGGTATCACCCATGGATGACATATGGGTCATTGGTCAACATGGTAGCTACTTATGGTGTCCATGGATGACATACGGGTCATTGGTCAACATGGTAGTTGCTTATGGTATCCATGGGTGACATATGGGTCATTGGTCAACATGGTAGTTGCTTATGGTGTGATGGTACCATCCATGGATGACATATGGTTCATTGGTCAACATGGTATTTGCTTATGGTGTCCATGGATTACATACGAGTTATTAGTCAACATGGTAGTTGCTTATGGTGTGGTGGTATCACCCATGGATGACATACGAGTCATTGGTCAACATGGTAGTTGCTTATGGTGTCAATGGCACCCATGGATGAAATATGGGTCATTGGTCAACATGGTAGTTGCTTATGGTGTCCATGGATGACATATGGGTCATTGGTCAACACGATAGCTGCTTATGGTGTCCATAGTATCACCCATGTATGACATACGGGTCATTGGTCAACATGGTAGCTGCTTATTGTGTCAATGGATGACATATGGGTCATTGGTCAACATATATCATTTGTGTCGGTTGGGTATTAAAATAGAAATTGATTTTTCTTTTAATTATGACTTTTGAAAAAAATACCCTTACTAATTAAATATGATTCATTATATGTATTAGGACAATTTGGTAATTTTATAATGGAACATCTTCTGGGAGCCATAACGTTTTCTGACTAAACACATTGTTTCAGTTCTTCACTCTTATTTCAGTCACTTGCAAACAACCCCAATTTCAAAATTCCGACAGTAAAAAAACCCTTAAATCATTTTTGCAGAATCGTTATCTAAGTGAAGGTTTATTATTATGGAAGCCAATACTTCTTCGAAGATGCAATCAAGAAATCAAAGGAAATCATTAACAAACATGCCATTGGAAGTGATGGAGAAAATAATAGTCGACTTGGGAAAAATTTCAGTAGTTGTGGTGTAACGCCCGCAGATTCGGGCTAGTAAATTTAGAGACAATAAGTGTCGAAAATAACTTTTTTATAGAAGATTATTTAGAAAGAACAGTCTTAATAAAAGATGTAGCATATGTTACAAGGATTTCGTACATATAAAGAATGCCGAAATCCGAATTATAATGAAGAAGTTATGGTCCGTCGAAGTTTTGCGACGGAACCGGCAAGACACTACACGACGTAAATAGTGAATTTACGATAGAGTGCTTTTTAGCCTTAGTGATCTAAACAAAAGTTGTAGTATACGTTAAACTGAGAGCGTGCATAAAAAGAACCCCCAAATCTGACTTCGTATGAGGAAGTTATGATTTTTCTAAGATTTGGCCTAGCAGTGCACAACCCGGAATTTGAATTTTAGATCAAGCGGTTTTTGGCCAACGCCGCCTAAATGAGAGTTTAATATTTCATTATTAGTAGCGCAACGATAAAAAGACAGACAAAAACGGAGCCCGTACGTAGAAGTTATGAATTTTACGCAGTCATTTAACAGTATAATATCCTCCTACTGTTAAATATAAGATCGGTCAAGAATTAGCCAATGGAGTCAAAAGGGAAGTTGTAGATCTTGTTTTTACCTACGCGTGGATATAAAGAACATCGAAAACGGAGCTCGTATGCGAAATTTACGTGGTTTAGAAGTCGGCAGGGTGCTGCTGCAAAAGGGGTGATGTGGCACAATCTTGGTCATTGTTTTCTCCCCAAGGCTTGCCACTAGATGGTGACATGTGGCACCAATTTCATCCATATTTCATCCTATAGATACAACCCCTTCCACCCTCATTTCTTCACACCTCCACCCTTCTCTCTCTACTCTCTCTCTCTCTCTCTCTCTCTCTCTCTCTCTCTCTAAACCTCCCAAAACTCCCCTAGCGCTAGAAGAAAACCCTGGAGCACTCGACGGCTCCGAGACGAAGAGCTTTCGGCTTGGAAGTTCTACCCCTGCAGAGCCCGACTTCTAGCCAAACCCCCTCGTAGGTAAGATACGCCTACCCTATTTTAAATATAGCTTTTATTTAAATATAGTATTGTTATTAGGAACTTATAATAAATATTTGGGCTATTATTATGAGTTATATAAGTGTCGTTATAATATCTTTTTAACCACTCGCGGTACGGAGAATCTGGTTTAAAGGGTCACATAGGGTTGTTGGATTTCATAAGTGTTATATGCCAAAATGGTCCTGCCCTCCGGTGTTTTATGTATGGCCCCTGTCTGTACATAGTGGGTGAAGAGTCTTGTTTAACGCTTATATAATAGTAATAATATCTAGACTATTAATTAGTCACGGTGAATATTAGACTAAACTCTAGTGGTAATGATACTAGGTTTCGTCGAAAGAAAATAAATTAATAGAAGCGAAGCGCTGTCTGAGTTCGGATTCACCACCTTAACAAGTGAGTGCATAGTTACTTTCATCATACACATAGATATGAAGTATTTTATATAAACTACGTTCTATATGTGCATATTATATGTATACTAGCTATCTATGCTGGATGAACGATTTTATACAAGTTTTAAATGATTTAAACTGTATATGTATTTTATATCTACGAATATATATTGGGTAAAACATGGGTAGATGAATGATGAGAGATGAAAGATGATATGAGTAAACATTGGCAGCTATAGATTTAGTGCCTAATAAATAACATCGGCAACTATGGATTTAGTGCCTATTGGATAAACGTTGGTAGCTATGGACTTAGTACCAGTTAGACAAATGTTGGTAGCTATGGACTTAGTACCTATTAGATAAACACTGGTAGCTATGGATATAGTACATGATGAATGAACTTTAGCAGCTATGGAATTAGTGCTTTACGAACGAGCATTGACAGCTATGGACTTAGTGTCTGTCGTATAAACCCTGGAAGCAATGGACTTCGGTTTGAAGGAATATAAGATAAATAATTCTTAGGGTAGACCCTTAAGAAATAAGAAGATATTGGGGATGCGTAATTGGGATAATTGTTTGATGATGAAACATAATAATTATATTATTGTGGGTTGAAAACCCTACGTACTCACCAAGTTTCCCAACCTAACCAACTCAGTTCATTTGTATCACAAGTGTCAATATGAAGTTACATTACACTGAGAGATTAAGGAGATATAAATCACTAGTGATAATGAATGTAAGTTCTGTTTATGCTTATGTTTTTGTATTTACGATGGCATCCCAATGTTTTAAAATGAATATAATACATTTCTTCGGAAATGAATTGATAACGTATTTATCATGTTTTTCTGGAAACAAATTCCGTAACATTTTTATTAAAAGAGATAGTCTGATTTTTATAAAGCATAAACAAAATCGGTCTTTTCTGGCCGTGAAAATGAGGATGTCACATGAGGATTTCAGGATGAAGAGTGTGTTAGTTTTGTCTTCGATCATTCTATTTGACAAGTGTATTTGAGCTGTCTTTACATTTTGGAGTGAATGTTGTGTTTCGTTTGCAGTTGCAGATTCTTTAACGAGGCAGGAAAAACGGATGAAGTATATAAACATATGGAGGTAGATGAATTACGATTCCGTGGTTGGTCTGACCAGAAACATATAGTTGTCAACAAATGCATAGTGATGAGAAACCCAAATATTATGTTTAGGAATAGATTTGTACATTGTTATATATATATATATATATATATATATATATATATATATATATATATGCATAGTATTAATTAATTTGTTTCTTATTTTGCATTACCTTAACTAGAAATTATGTGCTTAATGTTTTTTTTTTCAGATGAAGTTATTTTTCTTAGAAGTTGATCATGAAGGGAAAACGATGCTTGAAGAAGCATTTGCATTGGGACATTTGGATTCAACATTTGTCCTGGGAATGATGGTGCTGGCTAAAGGGAGACACAGGAAGCAGGAAGCTTTGGACATGTTGAACAATGCTTACCGCAGAGCAAAAGGTAAGTGGAATCTTAGAGCAAATTGTTCTAAGGTTCATCTCAACTTAAATAGGGAGGGGAGGAAACATGTGCACTTCCATGGCATTCGTAAAACTTTTGCAATGCATAAGTCTATAATTAGTGTGTTAGACGCTTTTGTGAATGGATACAAATGGGTGTTTAGGTGTGAAATTTGTTTGTGGGATGCTTGTTTCGTTAGCTTTTCTAGGGAGTTTGGTATAATTTGTGAGTAGTTTGTTGATATGTACTTTCATATTATGACAATTAATGCTATGTACATTCTTTTGGTTTAATATATGAATATATAGTAATTTACTTGATAAATAATTACTTGATTTTGTTACTTGATTAGTAAATATGTTGTTTTGTTAATAAGGGACTAAAAGAGTAATAGTTTGGAATGAGGTTTGAATAATGTGTTTTGGACTGTCACTATTAGTGTTTATATTGTATTGTGATTATAGTTGTATGTAGCATATGTTTATTCTTTCCTGGTATTATATATATATATATATATATATATATATATATATATATAATACAATAGTAAAGGCATAAACATACATGTATTTTATTTTGGATTTGGTAATTTGGTTTAATATCAACTAGTGGAGAAACCATGCTTTGTATGGGGTAAAATTGTAAAGGCATAAACATAGGGACTAAAAGTGGCAACAAAGAAAAAGTATTGTGGCTAAAATCAAAGTAAAAAAAAGTTACTATAAACATAGGGACTAAAAGTTGCAACAAAAGAAAACTATTGTGTCTAAAATCTAAAGTAAAAAAGTTTACTGTTAAAATCTTGTTCCACTTTTAATATATATATATATATATATATATATATATATATATATATATATATATATATATACACACACATGAATATATACTAGTAATTTGGTGAAACGTTAATATAAATGTATTACATTATGGATTATGATATATATATATATATATATATATATATATATATATATATATATATATATATATATATATGTTATTTTTGTCTTTTTCATTTCAACAATCAAAAGTCCACTGTTACCTAGCTATAAAAGGTTATAATATTTGAATAATGTGTTTTGACACAAATACCCTTAGTATTCACATATTTGGAATGATTTCAGGGGCAATTTGGTCTTTTTGCACTCTAAATTGTTAAGGCACCATCATACCTCTGACATCACGTCGGCGTTCTAATTCTTCAACCATTCAGAACATCTCAACTTTTCCGGACGATAAATCTGCATACAAACACTAAAACCCCCAAATCATCGAAGGATAATCGTTCTTAAAAACGATTTTCTCCAATAATAGAGACTCTTGTACTCCTCTCGACCAGATCATCATAAAGTAAGTTTTTTCCATACCCTGTTACACTGTCTTTCATACTTACGCTTAATTTAAAAAAAAATGAAATCAACTACTCCAATGTGTATTTTGTAAGTAGAATGTTGAATACTAGAAGTTGCCATTCGTTATATGATCTCCCACTAGAGATTTTGAGTCGGATATTTGTAGTATTAGGGGCAGAATCTGCGAAAGATATCATCTATGCAACACTTTGGTAATTTTCAATAAACATCAACTAATGAATGTATATTTGATGAAATACAACTTTATTTATTTGTTATTTACTGTGTATTTAAATTTTGTAAGTTCAAAGAATCCTCAAATGTATAGAACAGCACGCATTGACATGTTTAAAGGAATGGGTCCCAAAAATCTGAAAGTTGGGTTATTTATACGCACATGTGCATTGCATAATAACATTGAAGCCATGTTCAGACAAGGAATATTATGTGTAGTTTCAGTAATTATATGTAATCTATACCATTTGTTAATATTTAGTGTCATTGATGTTATATATTGATATTGTTATTATGTCAACACGGTGAGTGCTTTTATTATGACAATTTTGATTTAGGATTGACTTTGTTGAGACAAGCAGCAAATGAAGATCATCTTGAGGCAATTTAATTGCTTGGAATGATCTACATTTCAAGAGGGCCTCATCAATGTGATGAAGGTATGTATATATGGTATATATGTAAATTATATTATATATATAGTTAATTAAGGCATGTTTGTAGTTTGGGGTTAGTATTTAGTTGTGTTGTGTATTATAATATTTACCATTGTATTGAAAAGGATACATTGGATTAATTGATGGATATTTTAATGTGTAGGTTTACAATTACTTGATGCCTATTTTGGCTGGGCAGTTCCGGATGATAGGGAGTACATGGGTGTTGTTGATAGTGCCAAAGAGTTGTTGTGGGTTGTTGATGTTGTTTATAGACTTACAACAAATAACATCACATTCCAATGTGAAGACCCACGTCATTCTGTTAAAGGTGCATTTGCAATAGGCCATGAAGAGGATGAGGATCAACAAAGATATTGCATGGTTTGTCGTTGGTATGTAGAGTATGGTAAGTTTTGTATATTTCTTAAAAATATAAATGGTTCATAATAGATTGGACATTGAATATTAGTGTTCATATTACATTGTATATGAAGGTGTATACTACTATAATTTTATTTTGGTTTTATGTTTACATCATTCTGTTAAAATGGCATTTTAGTCATTTTTGCTTGCTATGTTGTTTGAGTAAGAAGAAGTATACGTAAAACCCATGTTATTTTTGTGATGAAGTATAGTCAATGGAATTAAAAATAAGTTTGTTATGAATTCGTTATTAAGGAAAATAATCTACATAGATTATATACTTTAACATGTCCGATTTTAAGGGTGTGCAAGAGTGCAACCGCACAAGCCCCGGAAAAAATAGTCATTATAATAAAATTATATGGTTAATTAGTCATTATATACTATGTTTTTCAATAAATTATACACAACTTGATTAGCACAATTCGCTTAATCGCCCCCTTTTCTAGCATAAGCTTAAGTTCGAGTCCGCTTGCCAGCAATATCTACTTTTATAATTCACTTTTACATTTTTAGTCATTAGTTTATGCCACATATTACCAATTCAAAAGCATTTCATTCAAACCATATCTTACAAATTCCATTGATCATAATAATAATTCATCCATAGAATAAGAAAATTAATTAAGCATAAAACATCCCAACAAATGTCGTCACAAATTAGCTATGTGTTTTGTTCCATAGCAAAACAAGCAAACGAAATCATATTCTATAGCAGAATTCCCTAGAAAAATACCTACGAATGATACTTACATAGCAAATCAACTATGGATTTGGTTTTCGTCACAAACTTCGTTGCATAGTAACCACGATAATTAATTTCATAGCAGCAGTACAACGGAAAGTGATTTCGTAACAAATGTAGTTGGAAAATTGCTACAAATTTTTGTTCCATAGAACTATCGGTAGCATAATACCAACGGATATGGAGTCAGTAGCATTTTCCCTAGAAAGTCCCATTCTCGCTACCATAAATAAAATATGTAGACAATGTGGTAGCAACATTGCTATGGAACGACATTCCATAGCACGATCCATTGCAGATTAACAATGAAAATACGTTCCATAGCGACTTTCCCTAGAAAAATCGTGTTTTTATTGTAGTCAAATTTGATGGTTTGAAAGTCGTAAAGTCTTTATACTTGCATCTGTTCCTTTGAATTCCTTCATCATGGTTATTTCTTCTAACCACTTGTTGTTCAGCTTGACTAATGGTTCTACTAAAGTTTCCTTCTTCCGACTGTCCCTCATTTAGTTCAGGTTGCACAACTGGTACAGTAGGTTCATCCTTATTATTATGCAACATTTGTCTCATCTCCTCCCTTTGTTTGGCCATCATAACCCGAATCATTGTTTGGACTCCTTCCATCGTGATTGGCTCGGGTGCAGCTGATACCTCTGGCGCATGCTCAATCACTCGTGGCTTAGGCTGCATGTTTCCATTAGCGTTTCCTAATCCGATGCGAGTTCACACCATGTCTATATATACACCAAAGCAGGCGAATTAAGATATTTATTTACGATAGATGTTTAAATCCTCCTTGTATCTCTAAAAAGTTACATGCCAGTTCTAATATCGTAGATAAATGTTTAGAAATCTGAAGACATAAAGTTTCCAGATTCGGTCGGCAATAGACCATAGATCCGAGAAATTAATAGTATCATAAGGCATGTAAGGCATTTTAAATAAATCATTTAGCACATAAAATGAATTTAGGCATCTTTCCTAAAATAGGCTAGTGTTCGTCTATATATATATATATATATATATATATATATATATATATATATATATATATATATATAACATACACTCATCTCACAATCATCGCTAAACATTCTAAGTTTAAGTCTAGAAATCCTACAATTTTCTATTTCGCTTAAACTAATGCTCTTATACCAACTGTGACATCCCCAATTTCACGACTAGAAAAGACCAATTTGTTTATGCTTTATTTAAAAATCAAAGTATCGTTTTGAAGAATAATATTGTGGAATTTTTTCTCAAAATATGATAAAGATATTATCAAATCATTTCTGAAGAAATGAATTTTAACTATATTAAAAACGTTGCAATGTCATCATCAATACATTACATAAGCATAAACGGAAAATAGCATAGGCCTTACACCATCTATTATTCTACTGGCATATAATCCAAAATTCTCTCATTTGTTCATCACACCGGTGCTCTTGTGCCACTACCTGTAATACAAGAAACTGAGTGGCTTAGGCTTGGAAGCCTGGTGAGCACATAGGGTTTTTCAAACCACAATAATTAAGTTCTTTAATTTCATCAAATCAATCAACCCGATTACCCGTTCCTGTTAGCCTCACTTTCTATCCCTAAATTATCTAATTTAAGGGACCTAGCATAAGGATTATCTTCGGGATTGACAATAATGCTTAGGGGATTCCTCGGCAATATATGTTAGTAAGGCAACCATGAGGGGGATGGAGTGCACCCGGTGAACACGTTGTTCACAAACACCTGCATGTTGCGAGCCTATCAGCGTTCCACTAGACTGTCTATAATAGTCCGTGGTCATCATCTATACTCCGCTAGATGACTAGATCAGCTTTAACATCAAGGCCCCTTGTCATTTATTTCATCTTTCATCATCTATATCATCTACCCATCTTTACCCAACATAATTATAGGTATAAAATACATATATAGTTTAAATCGAGTAAAACATGTATAAATCGTTCATCTAGGATAGATATCAGGAACACGGATAATAAGCACATATAACAAGTAATTTATATTAAATACTTCATATCTATGTGTAAGATTAAAGTAACTATGCACTCACTTGTTAAAGTGACTACTCGTAATGAGTCTGTGATGATGGTGAAACCCTACATTCCCAACTCATAAAGGAATTGACAGTGAACTTTAGTTTAAGATTTTCACAAAACATTTGTTTCAGTACCTTCCTTCGATATTCAAAATTGTATTCCTCTCATTTTGTGTGATCTTGATAAAATGTTCCTTACCCAAGACATTTTTGCCCAACATGATCGAGTACTTATTTTTTTAGAATATGATTTTTGTCTGAATATCAGTTCGTATTTTTGTCACTTTATAAGTTTATCTCACCTTTGTTTGTCCTTGACTACACTTTGCTTGTCCTTGACTACATTGGTCATACAGGTAATTTTGATCATTGAACTCACACTTATGTTAAGTTGTGATTATGAAAAAAATTAAGCCTACCTTGGAAGCCTAAATAAAAGAAGCCCTTCAATACTCCTTCACGAGTATTCAATTTTATTTCATGGGAAACCACACAAGCAGTTTGATATCTCTCTTGATATTGAATGATGTGATCTTTGCCTAGGATCCATCTGCTTTTACATCGAATGTTTATTTGATGTCACTATACACACATTTTTGTTAACCTTGGTTCCTACTATCTCTTTGGCACACAATTTCATAAAAATACTCGAGCTCTTGGGTACTACCAACTTAAACCTAGATTTTGCAAGTCTGTCTATGATTTTGTTTTTTATCCCAAAGGCGAATGAGCCTTTCCTCGAAACAAATGTCCAATGACGGTTCTTATCCTCTTGGGGCACACGAAACGTTCGATTAATGTGACAGTTTGGTTACTTCACAGTTTTCCAGGAAAAAGTGCTTATTACTTTTCAGACGTGTCGACTTTTACGGCAACTGGCCCACTTTCCAAGGATATACGTGGTAGAATTTCATTGATGGTCGTTTCAAATTCAAATTGTGTACTAAGTATAAAAGGAATTGGGGGTCTCAAATCAAAACTTTATTCATCCTGGTTGAATTTTTTCCCCAAAATCTTTCTTCCTTATATTTATCTCTTCACACTATTCTCTAAAACCCTAACAATGGTGGCACCAACTGGTCATGTTGATCCATCATAAACTACCTTTGAAGCCACATCTCAACCCCTGTTGGAGATTCAGAGTTCCAATTATCGAGTTCAACCAGACATTTCCAAGTATCCAAAGGAGTTACATATGTTGATCATTGCTCTTACTCACTCCGTGCTCTCAACGGTGATGACTTCTTCCTTTTCAGTGCCCATGACTTGGTTATCCTTGGCCGGTTCTACTGTTGTGTTCAATAAAACCTCCAAAGTTGTGACATTTCATCTTACGAATGAAAAGAAGTATAAGCTCACGTAGAAACACTTTGCACATATCATGAAACTTCCAAACACTGGTCCGTTTTATGAAGTGACGAATAAACATGTGATACATATGTTCAATGAAATGGGTCATCAACCCCCACTCACCGGAATCAGTCAGTTCAAGAAGTCTTCTTTACCCCGTATCTGGAACTTTTTGTTTGGGATTTTTCTACGTTGTCTCACAGGTCGAAGTGTTGGTCTTGATAAAGCCAAATTGGAGATATATGCCTTGATTGATGGGCTATATTATGATTTAAATGTGGATTATGTTACACAGTTATGAGAGGAGTTTGGAACCGTTATCTCACACACCAATGTTACAAATGGTGTTTCTTGTGCTAGATATTAGAGTATGATTCTACAAGAGGTGTATGAGAAAGAAGGAATCATCATCCTATCTGATGTTCCAAAAGTAGAGTTCACCCTCTATCAACATCTAAAAAGTGTTGAAGATGATCCAATGGTTTTTCCTTCAGTAGCACGAATTCCTGTTGCAATGCTTCGGAAGGTGGATCCAATTAATCCGGTTCTTGTTGTTTATCTGTCAACAATCAACCCTAATGTGCAAATAGGGGTTTTGCTCCGAGAGGAATCGAAGGTACTTTGAAATGTGGTAAAGGTTCAAAGAAATCCACGAAGGCTACACAACCTAAGTTTGATCATGTGACAGTGGAAAAGGAAGTTACAAAATCTGTTCAAGATCGTGTTGTTCACGAAACTCAAAAGGAAGTGGTTCCTTTAAAAATAGGCATTCTTAAAAGAACTAAGAAGCCAGTACATAGACCTCGTCATTCACCAAAGGAGGGTTCTGTTTCGAAAATCAAGAATATTCACAAACCACAGCTAAATCGAAGGGGTGTGATCATTCATGAAATTTTAGCTCTTGTTTCTCCTTCTTCAAAGAAACGAAGAGCACATGCCATGGTAAAGAAGATCAATAAGAAGAAGAAGCAATTGGAAGATCCTCTGGATGAGGTTGTTCTGGAGACTGATTTCGAAGATGGTAGTGATCAATCTCCTAATCGCACTATAGATATTGGCTTTGCATCACCTCAGAGGGACTCTACAGTCAAGCCAACTTTCGAGGCGACTGGAAGTCTAGGTGGCTTTGTGAAAGTATCTAATACAGACAGAACCACTACTTTGGGTGATCCTTCAACTAACTTCGTCCCTGTGAAGACAATAGTCATACCACCCGAAGTTTCGATGGATGAATCTGTTTCGGAGGAGGTTTGAACTTCATGAATCCCTGTGAACATATCTAATATGGACACAAATGTAAACAAGGGTGATGGGATGTCGACTTTCAAAGCTCAAGGTAACACTTCTGTTGCAACTTCCTATGTTCCAATTTCCCTTATTTTATCATCCACAATCGAAACTACACTCATTGACACTTCTACTTCCTTACCACCATTTCATACACCCAATCCCACTTTGTTTCCTGCTTCAACTATATCACCTACTTATAAAAATATCATGAATCAACCTATTACTTCTCTTTTCTATTCTTAATCAACCGAGGGTGAAAAATCAGCTCCTTAAGAAAATCATGATGAAGATGATGTAAGGATCTCTTTTGTTGAGATTCAGTTTGACCCAGAGGAGGAAAACATTCCTGGTTATATGCTTATGTCATGAAAGCAGTTCAAGATTTTAAATCACAAGCTGAATTTGTTGTTACAGATTCAGGCTGATACAGGTGGTCGAAATATTGTTTCTGGGATTGAGGTTGATATGATGTTGAATCACAAGAACGTTGGTTGAAGTTGGCCATGGGAAATATTGAAAGACAACAGGAGGATTGTTTGAAACTCCATGCAAACAATGTTTAGTTTGAAGTCAAGAAGCTTCGTGATGTAGCAAAAGAAAGGCATATTCTTTTTGTTGAATAAGTGAAGAACGTTCGGGAGTCTGTCAATGTTAAAGTGGCAGAGCTTAAATCTGAAATGTCAAAGGAAGTTGCCAAACTTGATCAGAATTATTCAACTCTTCAGACCAAGGTTGATGTAATTGTTGATGTTGTTATGAAGGTTGTGGAGTATTTTAATTCACTTTCTACTAAGATTGATTCTAAGATAGAGACTGATTCGAAGGTGTTTGCCAAGTTGGATGAAATTTTGGTGAGTTTGAAGGAGTCAATTTAGAAGTTTGATACTTTTCCTAAATCCTCTATTTCTCAAGAGTCTTTATCACAGATGTTTTCTTCCTTAGAAACTAATCTGAAAGCCGAACTTGCTCCTCTCCTAAAACTTGTTAATTTGATGCCAACTGATTCCCCACCTATCAAACCAGGGATGCAAGGGGGAGATAAGGGGGTTGACTCATCGAAGGATCTTGATCAAGGAAAGGTTGTTGGTAAGGTGATAAGCACGGAAATTTCAACATCACTTCCTACTTCTATGTCAACAACCTCAACCACAATGACTTCAACGCCATTAACCAAAGGCATAGTCATTGGTTCTACTGTTGGGGATTCAAGTTCGAAGCCACCATATTCCGATCAAGTTAAAGGTGATAGAGGCAAGGGTATTGTGAAGGAGATTTCGGAGGAGGAGAAAAAGAATAATGTTGAGAAAGAAATCGAAAGACAAAGACAGATTAACAGCATCTTAAGACAAAGGCAAGGTGATCTACTAGGTCTTGATAAAGGAGACCCAACCAAGCAATACTATTATGAGACAATTGAACATATTGTTTCTCTTGGGAATATGTATGATTTTAGGAAAATTCTAGAAAAGAGTTATGAGATAGAAAATACTAATTTCAATCAGCTGGATTGTCCCATCAATCATATGATGTTTATCTCAGCTTAATATCAGTTGGTGGATAGGTTTGATGACAAGGAAGAATATAAGAGATTAAAGTTGAGATTTCATGCAGTCCTTGGAAAAAAGGAAGAGTAAGTATGGCCCTTAGTGAAAATAGTTAAAGTTCTGAGTGTATCCAAGGATAAATTGTTTGAAGGATTGTTACAGAACTTTCATTATCATATGGTTCGAGCTAACAATGTAGCATGTGACTTCTTAGTGGCAGAATTTCCTCTGATGAATCTGAATGATCTTATCAACATTGCGAAGATCTTGAGTAGTGTTGATGTGTCGAAAGTTAATAGCAAAGAAGATTTCTTGATAGGTTTTGCTCATATCAAGCTGTTCATAGATAATCACTATGATTGTCTAACTTTGACTAATGTGGAGCTTGCTTTGGCAATGGGTCGACAAGTAACAGTGCCATAATCGTTGCTGAAAGGTCAAGGAAGTCTTAAGAATTTCGAAGATAAAGAGATTTTTGTTAAGCCTCTGGGAGTTGTATTTGTTGGGAAGAAGAAGAATCAAAAGATTACAAAGTTTTTGTTCAAAGTTGAAAATGTGGAGAGATATACAAATACACAGTACACGGGTCTTCTTGTTCGTCTTAATAACTGCAAAAGGAACACAACTGGTGATAAGGCTGAGATTCGAAAGATGATTATTTGGTACACGGAGATTCGTAGAGTACTTCATCAAGCAACGAAGATGCTAATGACATAAGATTCAACACTTCTCACAAAGGTGGAGAATGTAGAGTTCGAAATGTGTTGTGAGATGTCGAAGCATCTTTTGTTATGTCTAGTTTCGAAGTATGTGTTGTATATTCGAACATATGTATTTCATAAGGGCATTTTTAGAGTTCGAAGCGTATGTGAAATTCTGCAAGTACATAGAAGTAATCTAGAAAACCCATCAATTCTAACATGCAATTCCTGAAAAGATCCTTAGCCTACATACAAGCATGCATTGAACACAATTCACATATCAATAGATATAATAAGTATGAATATATATCAGGAATCACTCTCCTTTATGAGCTCCGACTGACTGTACGCATTGCATCCCTTCTTTTCATATAAAATCACTTTTCAAAAATGTTTCTAAAAAATCTCAAATCCTTAGTTTCAGTTTGGAATAACACGAATCTTCATCCAATCACTCAAACCAGGGCTCTGATACCAACGTGTCAGGTCCTGATTTTCAACAAAAAATTTTCATTTTTAAAACATAAATAGAATAACTGCAAACCCCTTTTTTATTTGGAAGATCATATTCTAACATTCATTAAACATAAAATAGAGTTTAGGGGAAGTCTAAAAACATAATTATTTCTTCGATGTGAGTACAGTCATGCTGGAGCCTTCAAACGATCAAATGAACAACTTGAAAAACATTTTATCCACAACTATATGCCAGGACTTAGTAAGTTCCCCATAATACCACATATAACAATATACATACAATGCAAACAAAGAATGGCCTTCATCACAAAGTCGATCCGCCCCCTTGACCTTCATCATAAAGTTGGTCTACCCTTTTGGCCTTTAACTTAAAGTTGGTCCGCCCCGAGTATCTTGGTCTTCAACATAAAGTTGGACCACCCTCAACTCACAACCTTATATGTTAACACATATAACAGATATACAGACAAACAATCCAACACAACATGTAGTTGACTAACTAGTCTATTCGCCTAACAGCACACTTCATCCTAACATATAGATGATACATATTGTAATATATAGTATAGTGAGAAAACTCACTTGAATAGTCTTGAAGCAGCTAAGTAGGTTGGTTTGCAGCAGCTCAACCAGCACGTAACAACCTATAATATACTATACTAGTTACTGACTATTTGAGCATAAGAACTCATATTTTGATCCTTCAGTAATCCCACAATATATTTTCATGTCTATTAAATAAGATCACTCAATCAAGACAGTCGGGAGGCATGACCATTTCGGCATACAACTTTTTTGAAATCCAACAACCATGCTAACGTGTCTATTGTAAACACATCTCCTGTAGTGGACCAATCAGCACATAACTAAAATCAATGGCTAATCTAAGTTTTATATGGTTCATAACAATGACTATGAATATAAGCAACTATAGATAAGAGTAAGTGTAACTTACTCGATTTGATAAAATCCGAATAGCCGTGAGCAGAACTTCGACGCCATCTTTCTTATATCCTTCGAAAGTTCCATAGCTTAGCTAACCAAATTACAGAACGAGAAGTCAAATCACGAGGGACGGAAATGCTCGAGAAAGAGGGAAGGAGACTCTTTGAAAGAGAATGGGGCAACAAAATACGGATAGGTGGCTCTCCTTTTATAGGTGAAAATTTTGAGGCTCCACAGCGCCTGTCCGTCAGCTTTTCCTCTTTTGTGCACACAAGTTTGAACATGTGGAGGTAGGTGCATTTAATGCACCACGCCGCGGTGATTTTTATAAATTCTCCAAAAATTTTAAAAATCATATATTTTTTACACGACCTCTGTTTTCGACATTCTTTATACCTTTGTGTTCGTCTTGACGGCTACTATAACTTTCATGTTGATAATTTTAGCTAGAAAGCAATATATTTTCACTTTGATTTATATAAACAAAAGTTTATATTAATTAACTTTTATAAGTGAAAACAGATGTTACATTTATGTTCTTAGCTTGAAGAAAAAAATCATTCCAATGGACCTAATATGATATATAAGAAGAAGAAAAAGCGGAAACATGATCTAGGATTTTAGATTCGATTATTCGAACGATATTTATGACGCACGTGAGTTAGGGGGATAAAAGTTTACCTGTTGGTAACTGAATCCGTTAATGAAATAAAAAAGAATAGGTTAAAATTGTTTTTTTTAAGAAAAATTTAGGTGTAAACTAGAAAAAAAATACAAAAGATATTGTCTTTTATGAAAAAAAAAATCAATTTACCTATTGGTGAGCTGTTGGGTATCAAATAACAAGTGAAATATAAAAATTAGGCCTTTTTTGAAAAAGAAAAAAGTTTAAAATTTTAAAAAAAATCAAAATATAAAATCTTTTAAAAAAATCGCCCTTTATAAAGAATTCACAAAGGCGTTTCACCTCAAGTTTAATACTACGTATCTTTAAGGTCGCATCTAATACATAAGGTATAACACGTCACATTTTAATTTTACATTTTAAATCCGAACACTTTGAGATTGCAACTGTAAGCTATAATACCTCAACATGTTTTATAGCCTTTTTTTAATACAACTTATTAAATATTATATGTATTTAAATTTTTTTTGCATAAAAGTATTTCTAAGTGTTATAAAATAAAAAAAAAAAATTAAAATACTTGTATAAAAATTATAAATAAGATAAAAATAAAAATGTAATTTTTTAATAAAATATAAAACAAGTGTAAAACATTATAAATACACTCGTATGAAAAATATTTGTACGAAATATAAAAAAAAAATATTGTAAACAAGTTTAAAACTTTGTAATTAAAAAATTGTCAAAAGTATTTATAAAAAGTCTTAAAAAGATTTTTAAAAAGCCGTAAAAACACTGTAAAAATAGATTTATAAAAAAAAAACAAAATTTAATGTAAAATATTAAACTAAAAAGGTTTGGAGCTTAACAAAATTTAAAATTAAAATCAAATTATAATAAAATTTAAAACTTGAATAAAAAATGTAAAATTGAAATCTGATATGTTATTTCTGATATAACATGTATAACAGGTGTCATATTACGTGTCTTTTATAATATTATTTTAGTTGTTAGCAATCGAAAATAATTTCAATATTTCATAGTATCTTTTTCAAAAACAATTTATATGAATTTCAAAATACCTTTTCACCTAAAAAGTTATGTTCCGACCGATCAAGTAGTATTTTCTAATTTTTAATAAGATGATCTAAATAATACTATAATCTAATTAAAAGTTTTTGGCTTAATGGTATGCCGATATGTTAAAAAATATAATTCTTTTTTAATAAAATTAAAAAAATATTCGAAAATTAGAATTGTTGTGACAGTGGACATGTAACCTCAAAAATGCCGTTTCTTATTGCACTTTGTCTCCAACACATTGCCGCCTCAACCATCGCTCCAAGACACACACAACTCAACTCCTCCCTTTCACCATCATCTTAGTTTAGTCCGACGCCATCAACAAAATCCACATCAACATATCATTAGATTCATTTAGTTCTTTCTTCTTTCTTCTTTCTTCTTCAGTCACAACAACTCATCCCTTTCGTTTGATTTTCATTATGTTATCCTTGTCACCCTGAAACCCTAGTTTTTTCAGTCCCTCAAAATCAACAGTGAGAGGTTTTCGTTGCTAGTCTGCTACTGAGTTATGATTCGATGTTGGGTTCCTTCAGATAGGTACAGATTGGATGAGCAAAAATGGAAATTCAAGTGCGATTTGCGAACCTTGTGAGCTTCTACTCAATTAACTTCCTTTTAGTACATTCGATTTGTTTCCATAGTTCTTGAATGAACAACAAGGTATTTGATTTATTGGAGAATTGAAGAATAAGATGAGGGCAAGAACCGAAAGAGATGAACTATCTAAAGATTTATCAGCGGGGGTAACGAAACCTTTATGCTTTCTTATAGTTTTTGTGATTGGGATAGTGATTGGTTTAGCTTCAAGTTCACATGTCGATAGATATTTCACTTCACAGCCCTATAATCTTAATCGGGGTCGTGAATCTATACCCCCTAATTCTCCTTCTACTTCTAGCATCACACAAACTACTTATGATCAGAAGTGTACAACTTCTACTGATATTGTGAGTAATTGTGTGAAAGACGAGTGTTTGAGTATGAAAAGCTTTCTATCGCAAAAGAATCTGAGCCATAGTATGACAGATGAGGAGCTTTTTTGGAGAGCTTCATTGGTGCCTGAGAAAGCACATTATCCGTTCGATAGAATGCCTAAGCTAGCTTTTATGTTCTTGACAAGAGGACCTCTTCCATTTATTCCATTGTGGGAGAGGTTTTTTAAGGGTCAAGATGTGAGAAAGTATTCGATTTATGTTCATACAAGTCCTGAGTTTGATCTTGGTGTTTCAAATTCTTCCGTGTTCTACAATCGGCAGATTCCTAGTCAGGTATAATTTTCTTGCTTCAATCTTGTTATGATGTGTAGTGATAAGAAATCAGTTATATTGTCATAATGTTGGGATATGAAAAAAAAATCGGATAGAATTTTCAAAGGACAATGCCTTCATAACAAAAAAATCGGAAGTACATTGATGTTATAGAAAGAAATGAAAGTATGATGCTATTATAATCAACAAATAGATGAAAGTACATTGTTATCTTTTGCATTTAGCCACTTTTGATTTGCTTCTCAAAATTGATAAAGAATAGAAATTCGTAAACATTTATTATTATTAATTTATTTTATAATTTATTAATTACCTATTAATTAATATACTAATCATCATATTCATGTTAATATTTTATTGAATATTTAACTAACATATATGTTAATGTGTCAACGGGGACCACTTTCGAAAGATTCTCTGCATTGTACTATCAGTCCAGGATAATTGCAAAAGCTGACGTGACACTGATACCGACACGACAATAACAGACATCTAACCGTTTATTCTTTTTTCCATTTCCAGGCGGTCGAATGGGGAACCGTATCTTTAGTCGACGCGGAACGCCGACTTTTATCCAACGCACTGCTCGACTTCTCAAACGAACGATTCATTCTCCTATCCGAAAGTTGCATTCCAATTTACAACTTCCAAAAAATCTACAAATACCTAACAAAATCCATCTATAGCTACCTCGATTCCTACGATGACCCGTCACGATACGGGCGGGGCCGTTACAACACCTATATGAAACCTGAGATCCGGATCCGCGACTGGCGAAAAGGGTCACAATGGTTTGAAATGCATCGGGCACTCGCGATTAAAATAATATCGGATACAAAATATTATGATTTATTTAAAAAGTATTGTACGGATGATTGTTACCCCGATGAACATTATATGCCGACTTTTGTGCATATGTTTTATGGGGAGCTTAATTCGGATAGAACGGTGACGTATGTTGATTGGTCGGTGGGGGGCCCGCATCCCGTGATCTTTGAGGGCGGAGATATTACCAAGGGTGTTTTGGAAAGTTTGAGGAAGAGTGGGAAGAATTGTGTGTATAATAAAGGGACAACGGATGTTTGTTATTTATTTGCTAGGAAGTTTGATCCAAGTGCTTTAGAGCCGTTGCTTGAGATCTCATCAGAAGTTCTTGAATATTGAAGAAGATATGGTTGGGGAGATTTTTTTTTTTTTTTTTTTTTTGAGAAAAGATTGTTGTGGGTTTTTAGTGTGTTATTGGGTAGTGATTGGTTTAGTTAAAATGTAGAAAAATTTTGGGGTATTGTTTTGAATCTAACATTTATGGTAAACGTGCTAAATAGTTGTTGTAATGGGTTTATAATTTTATATGATCATGTTGTAGTCATTGTTGTTTTTCTACTAAGCTATTTGTTGTTTTTAATGGATTATTCATTCCATTGTTGCTGACTTTTCTTTATTGTTGTTTTAAATGTTGTTTAAGTGGAACAAGCTGAAGTTCCTTTCGATTGTTTTGAACGTGCAAGGTTTACATCAATCGATTTTTCACTTGGATCTACAATGGTTTAAAATCAATTTCTTCTACACCTAGAATTTCCTCTAAGCTTACAAGGTTACTTTTCAGTTTAACTTGTTAAGGCGATATTAGTACAAACAGATTATAATGATGCATTGGATGCACTTGGAAGTAAAAGACAAGCACATTATGCAAGAAGTTCTAGAAGAAAGTTCTACAACTCTTCTTCGGTTTAAACGGAAAGAAACATGCATGAAAAAAAAAGGATCTTGCTCGGAAAATGCTATCTATATTTCTCCTTTTCTCGTTTTTTTGCTTCCCGTATTAATTGATTTGATTTGAACTAACATTTTTAACATTTTGATTTGATTTATTGCCTAATTAATAATGTATTTCTGAATGGGTCCTATTAAATATATTCCTATTTTTTTAGTAAAATATTTATATAAAATTTATGTCTAATCAACTATACATAATCACATCCTCCATCTAATTATTACTCACGACATATAATTAAATAATATATTCTATAGGGGTATTTTATTTGTCTGATGATTCTGTTTGAAATAATATGAGTATTGTAGACATTTAAATCTATTTTACCAATTTAAATTGTATTGCCTTAAATTTTCATTTATTTCCCTTTTACTTTAATCCATTTTACTAATTCAAACTGTATGATATTATATTTTTTACTTTTTTCCCTTTTAGTTTACTGTATTATTTTTTTAGAATTTCTTTTACAAATTGTATTTTTTTTTACAAATTGTATTGTTTTAATACAATATTATTTTATTTTAAAACTATATATATATATATATATATATATATATATATATATATATATATATATATATATATATATATATATTATTCAAAATAAAAATAAAAAAAGATAAATGTATAGAAGCAAATACTTAAAATTGTTTATGTTAAAAATAGAAAAAGGATTATAATTAAAAAAACTATATCAATTTAAGGATCATACATGTAAAATTTATTTATATATGAGATGGATTATTTTTATTCAAAATTAAGCACGATAGATATATTCAAAAATAAAACTAATAAAATATAATATGGTATATGTTTTTGTTGCAATCTCTTTTCCATTTTATTTTTTATTTCATCATTAAAACAGAATAATATATGAGGTTATAAAACTATATTGTAAGAAACATAAAAAGAAAATGAACAATAAAATTATGGACACTTATTTAAAAAACAACACTAAAATGAATTAACTTTTAAGAAAATCAAAAGGGAGAAAACAGAAAATAATATATAAGTAATGTTAATTGCATTTGCCGGTTTTAGATGTTCTTGTAGATAATATTGCATTACTTTAATATAAATTTAATGTATTAAATGTTAAAGAGATCAAAATAGAATATACTATATAAGAAAAAGACCATAAAGGTAATATTAAATGTATTTATGGTTTTTTGTAGGTAATAACTGTGGCAGTAACTTTCACTATAGTTTGAAGATTAATGGGTGTGTTTAAATAAAAGGGGTAAGAATAAATCACTCTTTCAAAATTCATATTTCAAATTTAAATAAAAAGAAGTCAATACTTTGAGAGTGATGTGCTGTAATATTACGTCGTTGTTAAAATCCTAGTTTCAGGAATCGTCATCACAAGTTATTTTTGATAAAATTACACAAATGGTTCTTACGATAGGAAGAAAATACCAATGCATTATTTATTTGCATGGTTACCAAATTTTTGAATAAAATGCTCCTAATGAACATCATTTTATGTTTACGTTTATCATTGTTGTTAAACACAATGGTAAATTAGACACACACACACACACACACACATATATATATATATATATATATATATATATATATATATATATATATATATATATATATATATGTGTGTGTGTCTAATTTACCATTGTGTTTAACAACAATGATAAACGTAAACATAAAATGATGTTCATTAGGAGCATTTTATTCAAAAATTTGGTAACCATGCAAATAAATAATTCATTGGTATTTTCTTCCTATCGTAAGAACCATTTGTGTAATTTTATCAAAAATAACTTGTGATGACGATTCCTGAAACTAGGATTTTAACAACGACGTAATATTACAGCACATCACTCTCAAAGTATTGACTTCTTTTTATTTAAATTTGATATATATATATATATATATATATATATATATATATATATATATATATATATATATATATATATATATATATACACACACGGACATCTTTATCTATTCGGCCACATTGTTCGTACATAAAATTAAAAAAATAAATAAAAAAAGGAAAAAAATTAAAAAGAACATCCACTTAGTACACACTAGTGAGGGAGAGTCTGATCTCGTATATGACAAATTGCAAAGTCAAGGTCACAAGGACAAACACCTTTTAAGATCATAATGTATAGGACATGCAATCCAATTTCAATGGCAAGAGGAATCAAAAGTAGCTATCGATGGGAGTGGTGGATCAATGAATTTTGTCGTTTGGGACACATATGATCATGCCGGTCAATATTATCAAGGTTAGGTCAAAATGATCAAAATATGGTCAGGTTGGATTTAAATGATATGTTTTTTCATTCCCAATTAATGAAAAAAACAACAATAAAGATGATTTTTGGCATAATCATCCGAAATTGCCAAAATCCACAAATTAATAATTATAAGTTAATTAAGTTATTTATAATTAACTCGTTAAAAGTTCGACTTGAGATGACTTAAATGTTCAACTAACACCTTTATATAATATTATATACAATAAATTACAAGTTTGGTCCCTATTCTTTACCAAAAGTTGCAAGTTAGATCCAAGTTTTTGATTCCTCTCATAATCGTCCTTTGAATTTGTAATTTATTTCATATTTTCCCACAATCGTCCATATAGAATATTTCTGGTGGAATGAGGAGGTCCGTTTGTCCATGTAACTAACACCTTTATATAATATTATATACATTAAATTACAAGTTTGGTCCCTATTCTTTACCAAAAGTTGCAAGTTAGATCCAAGTTTTTGATTCCTCTCATAATCATCCTTTGAATTTGTAATTTGTTTCATATTTTCCCACAATCGTCCATATAGAATATTTCCGGTGGAATGAGGAGGTCCGAAAAAAGGTTGGGTAAAACATACTTGCTTTAAGGGATTTCTAGAGGCTACTGGAAAGAAAGAAATAGGAAGGACGAATGAAATGTACAACGATGCCAATCGTGAGGCAAAGAAAGTTGTGGTTATAGTTAAGGCTAATGCATACGAAGAGTAGACACCAAAAAGGTGAGCAAAAATCTACAAGCTTGCTAAAGCCAGAGAAAGAAGATATAGGGATTTAGGGGGTGTTAGGTATATTAAAGATGTCAATGACCATGTTCTAGTGAATGAAGATGATATTCAAAGGAAATGTGGTAGTTATTTGCATTCCTTATATAATGATAGTACCTTACAAGATACATGATTGTATAAGGCTCTGTAGCAAGGCCTCATACTGAAGTAGAGAGTGCGTGTTGGAGGATTAGTAGTGAGGAAGTGAATAGGGATTTGATGAAAATGGGGAGGAACAAAGTTGCGTCCAAACCAAATTCCTATTACCGTATGACGATGGCTTGAGGATGAAGGACTTAGGTGGCTGATAAAAGTATTTAACATTATCCTAGAGACTACCAACATGCATAAGAAGTAAAAATTAAATACTATGATCCTAATTTATAAGAACAAAAAGGATGCCTAAAGTTATAGGAATTATAGAGGTATTAAGTTACTTAGTAATACAATGAAGCTATGAGAGAGAGTAGTGGAGGCTAGGTTGTGAAAGATCATGATTGTTATAGAGAACTAATTCATTTTCACGCAAAGGGGGTCGACGACTAAGGCGATCCATCTCCTTAAACACCTTATGGAGAAATATAGAGAAAGAAATAAGAATCTTTATATGGTGTTTATCGACCTTGAGAAGGTGTATAATAGTGTCCCTGTGACATCCCCAAATTTCATGGCCAGAAAAGACTGGTTTGTTTATATTTATTTAAAAATCAAAGTACCATTTTGAAAAATAATATTACGGAATTTGTTTCCAGAAAACAAGATTATGATATTATCAAAACATTTCCAAAGAAATGTATTTTATTTATATTAAAACATTAGGATGTCATCATCAATACATAAACATAAGCGTAAACAGACCCTACATTAATTTACACTAATGATCTACATCCCATTGAATCTCTCAGCAGAATGTATCTTTAATATCATTACCTGTGATACAATAAACTGAGTGGGTCAGGTTGGGAAAACTGGTGAGTACATAGGGTTTTCAACCCATAATAATATAATTAATATGTTTAACCATCAAACAATTAACCCAATTTCTCATCTCCATTATCTTCTTTATTCTTAAAGATCTATCATAAGGATCAACTATGTTGGTAGTACTAGTTCAGAGATTCCTCCATGATACATGTCAGTGGGTATTCTTCCATATTTATTCCTAAGGATTTGTCCTAAGGAATAGGCATGAAGTTTATCGCTTCCATGGTTTATCTAATAGGCACTAAGATAGTTGTCAGTGTTATCTATTAAGCACTAAGTCAATAGTTACCAATGTTTATCTAATAGGCATTAAGTCCATAGCCGCCAGAGTTTAATACTATTTTAGGAATCCATCCACAATACATGTCAATGGGTCTTTTAGAGTACATCTGATGAACACATGGTTCACAAAACGCCTACAGGTTGTGCGCCTACTAGCGTTCCACTGGACTGTCTAGAATAGTCTATGGTTGTCATCTATACTCTGCTAGATGACATCATCTTTAAAGTCAAGCCCTCTTATCATCTATATCATATTTCATCTTGCATCATCTATATCATCTTTCATCTCCCATCATCTATATCATCTTTCATCTACCCATCTTTACCTAATATATTTATGTATAAAAATACATATACAGTTTAAATCAAGTAAAACATGTATAAATCGTTAATGTAGCATAGATATTAGGAACACGGATAATAGGCACATATAGCATGTATTTATATTAAATACTTCATATTATGTTTAAGATGAAAGTAACTATGTACTCACTTGTTAAAGTGACGATTCGAAATTCGGACATCGCTTCGCTTCTAGCAACTGTCTTTTCCTTTTACGTAACCTAGTATCATTATCAATAATTCTTGGTCTAATATTTATTGCGACTAATTATTAGTCTAGATTGATCATTAATTCAAAGTCTACTTCAAGATCTATCAAGTAAGGATCAGTCGAACAAGACAGTTGGGAGGCAGGATCATTTCGCAGTATAACTTTTCTAAATTCCAACAACCAAACCAACTTGACCATTCTAAACACATCTCTCGTAAGTAGATCAATCAGTATAACAACTTGGAAACACTGATAAATCTTGTTTATAGGTTCATAATAATGATAATGAACTTAAATGTAAGTTATACTTAAAGTACAGTAAGCATAACTCAATTAACAGGTGGTTTAGCGAGAAACCGGACTCTATGCGGGGAAAAATTCTAAACTGAAAGCTCTATTTCTCTGGGCTTGCTGGCGCTCCGGAGCTTCGCTACTAACACTTAGGAAGTGCTAGAGAAACGTCTTGGGACCTTGGGAGGGTTTTGGAAGAGAAGTGATGGAAATGTGTGAAGAAAAGAGTGAAATTTGGCCTCTATTTATAGGTTGCAAATGGTCCAGTACGCATGGCATACTCAACTTATGTAGGGCGTACTGGGGGGCATGTTTTAGCATCATATCACAAGCTTTGGGGAGGAAGGTGTGTGTCAGATTGCGACATACGTCGCCCTCTTGTTAATCCGAAAATTAATTATCTTGTAAAATCCATAACTTTCGCATACGAAATCCGTTTTTTTACGTTCTTTATATCTACGTGTAGCTATCGACGAGATCTACAAGTTCCATTTATACTCCGTCGACTAATTTTAACTTTATTTTTAAAGTTATATTTTAACAGTCTTAGACAGTTAAAGTTCGTTAAAAATTCATAATTTTGTCATCCGACGTCCGTTTTCGACTGTCTTTATATTGTTGAGCTCCTATTAACGAGATCATTAATTCTCATTTAGATTGTGTCGGCCAATAATCAATCGATCTAAAATTCGATTTCTGAATTGTACACTACTACGCTGAATCTTAGAAAAATCATAACTTCCTCAAATGAAGTCAGAGTTGGACGTTCTCTATATGCACACTCTCGGTTTAACAACTACTACGACTTTCGTTTAGATTACTAAGGCTAAAAAGTAATTTATCAAAAATTTACTTTTTACGATATGTGGAGACGTGTATGTTTAATCGCGAAACTTCGACGGGTCATAACTTCTTCGTTATAGGTCGGATTTCAATGTTCTTTATATGTACGGAATTCTTGTGACACATAATATAAATTTGGTTAAGATTATTTATAATAAATAATCTTCTATCAAATAGTCATTTTTAACGTTTATTATCTCTAAATTGACTAGCCCAAATCTACGAGCGTTACAATCTCACAGGAGGCGATTTAGAGGACTTTAGAAACTAGAAGGGTCCTTAGGAGATATGTCATGGCTATTCACGGTGTGTATTGCCGACATAGCACATGTGCCTAGACTCCTGTCAGAGACACATAGCCTTTTCTGTCAGAAATAGGCCTATATCAGGTTCAACTCTCAGCCACTACATTGTCTTGGTGTATGTTTTTTGCCGAGTACATTGTCTTGGTGGCTAAGTCGAAGGCTGAGTTGAATTCCCCATTAGACACCTGGAGAGCAACATTAGAGGAGAAAGGCTATGAATCAACTGAAGGGTTTTGAGCATTCTAACATTTCCTAAGTGTACATGCAACCCTAATAACCTTGGATCTATGTTTGTCTAATTATCATGCAAAGTTGATTTCCAAGGCTATGATCCTATCTAGCATACATGGGGAACAATTTTAACTTAAATAATAGATAGAACTACATACCTTGTTGTTGTAAATGTTCCTTGAAACCTTGTGAGCCTAGCACCCCAAGTGTGATGCCTCAAATGCTTCACACGACACCAAATGCTATGGAGTAAACTTAGAGAGAAAGTATAACACTCTAAAAATCGGATCTAGCCCTCTTGTTTCTTGTCTAACCGATTTTGGGAGAACACATGAGCTTTATATAGTGTTGACACATCTAGGGTTACACCATGTAAACCCTAAGGTGTCATGACTCTTCATTTCCATGACCCATGGGTTTGTAACTCCCATGGAGCCTCCATGGAGCATCCAATGGGTTCAACCCAACTTGATTATCCATGGAGCCTCTTAGCCCACTATATAAGTTATGGATGATTTACACAATCAACCCATATATTTAATTAGTTATCGTTTGATCACTTTATTAATTCTAAAATTAATTCTTGATCAAACTAATCAAATAATATTATTAATATATTAGAACTTATAATATATTAATAACCACAAGTGTTATTTCTCTCATTTAGTCTATCCAATTACATGGTGCCATGCAACCCAAATGGACCATGCCGGGTCGGGTCAAGTACATACCAGAAATAGTTATGGACTTAGACACCTTATCCAACAGTCTCCCACTTGGATAAGTCTAATAACTATAACTGCAAGTATGACTTCAGGAACCGATCGACAATCGTAGCTCTTTTCAAGGTTTCTCGGAACTGAGAAGATGATGGTACGCCATTTCAGATAAGGGATCATATAATCCTTTATTCTAGATATCAGTCGGACAAACACATGGAACATTGTCTTGCTTATTGTCCAGCAGTTTGTTTCCCGATTTCCGATTTGTTTGACAAAGAACTTAATTGAACACATCAACTTAGTTCTGATCGGGCCCGGTACATAGGTCAAAACAAAATCATCGAGGGGCCCATATATCAGCTTCTAATCCAAGAAGGAACAGATAAACTTCGACTCATATGCTTGTTCTACTACTTGTTAAATTACACACAAACGCATGTCTTATAACATCGAGTTACCAATGCGGTTTCGTACGTTCAATGCATAACTAACTCATAGTTAACAAGTAATATCTCTAGGTTTGAAGACTTATATGATATTACCGTCTCGCGATCACTCGAGATAAATTCCATGAAGTGATACCAGCGAGCGTGGGTTGAATCCAATACTCAGAACTTATGAGCACTCATGAGTGTTGAGGCCATGTCCAACATCTTAGACCTCTACAACCAACTCATGACAGTCTTACTTCATATCTACTTCCAACATATGACTGACTATGGATAATTTGAATAATATGTAAAACAACATAAATATTCTGGAAGTCAAAACATGCAAAAGAAATAATAGTAAACGATTGACAAAAGATAGTAACACTTTACTCATAAATAAACACAACTATTATTCATCATCAAATGTCAATTACATTTTACAAATTTCAAAATTATCTAACTACTAAAACTAATACCATCCTTCAGCCCTATGCTCCTAGCATGCTGGAGATGCTTAACCCTACCCAGTCCCTTCGTGAGGGGATCTGCCGGGTTCTCATCCGATGATACCCTCTTCGCCATGAGGAGTCCTTCTTCTATACGATGTCTGATGAAATGATATTTTCTGTCGATGTGTTTGGATCTCCCATGATCCCTTGGTTCCTTTGCTAAGGCAACTGCACTTTCACTATCACATAAAATCTCTATAGGATTCGATATAGCTGGTACAACTTCAAGGTCTCCAATGAAGTTATTTAGCCACATAGCCTCTTTTGCTGCCTCGCTTGCCGCTATATACTTTGATTCGCAAGTGGAATCAGCCACTGTCTCCTGCTTGGAACTTTTCCAAGAGATTGCTCCTCCATTTAAGGTAAAGACCCAGCCCGACTGAGAGCGGAAATTATCCCTATCAGTCTGGAAGCTAGCATCACTATACCCTACAACTCTCAAGTCATCACAGCCACTGAGGGTAAGGACCCAGTCCTTAGTCCTCCGCAGGTACTTGAGAATGTTCTTTACCGCTGTCCAGTGAACCTTACCAGGATTCCCCTGATACCTGCTAACCATGCTTAAAGCAAAGGCTACATCAGGACGAGTACATGTCATAGCATACATGATCGAGCCTACTGCCGAAGCATAAGGTATCCGACTCATTTCTGCTATCTCATCCTCAGTACTCGGGCTCTAAGTCTTACTCAGTCTAGTGTTACTCTGGATGGGTAACTCTCATTTCTTGGAATCTTGCATGTTGAATCTCTTCAACACCTTGTCCAAGTAGGTACTTTGACTAAGTCCAATTAGTCTTTTACTCCGGTTTCTCAAAATCCTTATCCCTAGAATATAGGCAGCTTCTCCTAGGTCCTTCATAGAGAAACACTTCCCAAGCCAGGACTTAACTTCCTGCAGAGTTGGGATGTCATTTCCTATGAGTAGTATGTCATCCACATACAGTACCAAAAAGCTAACTATACTCCCACTAGCCTTGACATATACACAAGATTCATCTTCACTCCTAGAAAAGCCAAATTCCTTGACTTTCTCATCAAAGAAAATATTCCATCTGCGAGGTGCTTGCTTTAATCCATAGATGGATTTCTCAAGCTTACACACTCTATTAGGGTACTCTGTGCTGACAAAACCCTCTGGCTGATTCATGTAAACATCCTCAGCCAACTTTCCATTAAGGAAAGCGGTTTTTACATCCATTTTCCATATTTCATAGTCATGAAATGCAGCTATGGCTAGCAATACCCTAATGGACTTGATCTTGGCTACTGGAGAAAAGGTCTCATAATAATCCACTCCAAGAGTTTGAGAGAAGCCCTTTGCTACCAGTCGAGCCTTATAAGTGTGTACATTCCCATCCATGTCGGTCTTCTTCTTGAAGATCCATTTGCACCCTACAGTCTTACGACCTGGTACATTCTCAACCAAGTTCCAAACTTGATTGTCATACATGGATTGTATCTCGCTATCCATTGTCTCTTTCCATTTAGCAGACTCAAGGCCTGCCATGGCTTCCGCATAGCTGTTAGGTTCATCTAGACCTACTAGTGTCTCATCACTAATAAGTGTCTCACCTTCCGCAGTAATATGGAAACCATAGTAATGCTCAGGTACATTCCTAACCCTTGTGGAACGCCTCAGAGGTACAACTGGAGGTATAATTGGATCAACAGGAGGTTCCTCCTCAAGTTGACTGTTAGGGTTTGAGGTTCCTTCACCACTTGACTCTTGAAGTTCTTCAAGGTCAATTAGCCTCCCACTGTCTCCTTGGCTTATGAACTCTCTCTCTCGAAAGATAACCCTCCTTGCTATAAAGACCACATTCTCACTAGGTTTGTAGAAGAGGTAACCAAAGGATTTTTGTGGGTAGCCGATGAAAATACACTTCTCGCTTCGAGGTTCGAGCTTGTCATGAGTCTCGCGTCTCACGAAAGCCTCGCAACCCCAAACCTTGATGTGGGCTAGACTAGGAACTTTTCTAGTCCACATCTCAAGAGGTGTTTTGGCAACCTTCTTTGTAGGGACCAGATTAAGGATATGAGTGGCAGTCTCTAAGGCATACCCCCAAAATGAGATTGGTAGCGTAGCTCGACTCATCATGGAACTAACCATGTCCAACAAGGTTCGATTACGCCTCTCAGCTACACCATTCAACTGTGGTGTCCTGGGAGGTGTCAATTGTGAGACAATCCCACATTCCCATAGATAATCGAGGAACTCAGTACTAAGATACTCACCACCACGATCGGATCGAAGCATCTTAATGTTCCTGCCCAATTGATTCTCGACTTCCTATTTAAATTCCTTACACCTTTCGAAAGTCTCTGACTTATGCTTGATTAAGTAGACATATCCATATCTACTATAATCATCCATAAAAGTCACATAATAACGATTAGCATCCCTTGTGGTCTGTTTGAAGGGTCCACATACATCCGTGTGTACAAGATCCAACAAACCTTCACCCCTCTCACCTGAACCAGTGAAGGGTGACTTTGTCATTTTTCCAAGTAAGCATGATTCGCAACTATCATCTGACTTTAGGTCAAATGACTCCAAGATTCCATCCTTCTGGAGTTGGCCTATGCGTTTCTTGCTTATATGTCCAAGACGACAATGCCATAATGATGCTTTATCCAAGTTATTATCATTAGTAGAATCAATACACAATACATTATTTCCTAAGTTATCTACAATAGACACAGCTTCATACACACCATCACAAGGTAATGCTTTAAAATAAAACACATTATTAAAGAAAGCATTTATTCCACCAGTTTCATTATCAAAAGAAAAGGTAAAACCTTGTTTATACAAAGCATGAAAGGAAATAACATTTCTTGCCATTTCTGGCGAATAACAACATTTATTCAAATCTAAAGTAAATCCACTACTAAGCAACAAAGTATAAACTCCAATCTTGGTGACAAGTGAAACTTTCCTATTTGCCATGATCAAGTTTATCTTTCCATGCTCCACATTCTCACTTCTTCTTAGTCCCTGCAATTCAGTACAACTATGAATACCGCAACCGATATCAAGGACCCAAGAGTTAGAATAGAGTGAATTATTAGATGAGATAATGTAAATACCTGCATGGTTGGGTTTAACTTTCCCATCCTTCAAATCTTGCTGGTACTTTGGACAGTTACGCTTCCAGTGCGCCTTTTCGTGGCAGTAGAAGCATTCAGCCTCTTTGGGATCAGAAGAAGGTGTAACGAAACCTTTCTTGGTTCCGCTAGAAGAGGAGCCATCAAGGGTCTTACCCTTGGTACCCTTCGAAGGGTTCTTTCTCTTCTTCCCTCTACCTTTCCCGATTGCCAAGACAGGTGCTGAGTTTGGAGTAGTAGCAGGAGTGGTCACAACCGACTTACCTTTAAGACCTGATTCTGCGGTCTTTAGGAGTCCCTGAAGTTTGATAAGTGTAACTTCCTCCTTATTCATGTGGTATGTCATGCAGAATTGATCATAACACGAAGGTAAGGAGTGCAAAATAATATCTATTGCTAACTCCTCAGGGAAGTTCACATTCAACTTCATCAATCTATCCACATACCTTTGCATTTTCTGCATGTGGCCGGTGATGGGTTCACCATCTTTCATTCGGGTTGTGATCATAGAGGAGATGATTTCATATCGCTCTTGACGAGCACTCTGATGGTAGCGGTCCATCAAATCCTGGTGCATCTCAAAAGGATAGTAGTCCCCATAGGACTTTTGGAGTTCGGCTGTCATGGTGGCCATCATGATGCATGCCACTTTGGTAGCATCTCTTTCATGTGCCTCGTATTCAGCAAACTCCTCAGGAGTAGCAGTTGGCTCAGGCACCTTGAGTTCCTTGTCAAGAACATATTCCTTGTTCTCGTAACGAGTGACCATCCTGATATTTCTGATCCAATCAGTAAAGTTGGATCCATCAAAGATGACTCTCCCACAAAGGTTCATGAGAGAGAAGGAGCCTGTAGGGTGTGAGCCAGGAGTAACATTGTTGGAAGACATCTGAAAAGAAGGAAAAAAGGTTTAGTTTAGATATAGGGATAATCCTTAATAAAACACCCAAATGTAATATTAAAGCTAGGATCTAATCACAATATATTATAACCTAGAAGAGGGATGCCGTAATCCAAGTTATAACATATTTGAAAGGTAGGTGAATGACAATTCACCAATTTCCACCATGAAAACGAAATATAAATTATTAGGTTTTATTTGGCTTTTAGAAATTCCTAGATTCTTTGAGATTCATTGAACTTTTCAATGGCATGTTTCAATCTCGAGTGTGCCCTTCATGTTTTGTGACTAGGATACCGAGGATCACAAAACAAGGTGTGAAGTAACCATGCAAATTACTTGGTACCCTTAATATTTTTCACTTAATCGTTGTGCCGATAAACCACACGCGCTCCTTCCGACTTCATGAAAAACCTTAAGTCACCCTTTGCCTTCCTTGTTAAGTCCAAGTTAGTGGGCTGGTAAACCACACACGCTCCACCAACGACTTAAACAAGGTGCAAAGTGTAATTCCATGGATTAGCACCTTATTCACATTTTTCCTAAAGTAACTAAGATTGGGAATTTATATAACATTTAGTTACTTTATAATAATCATTATACTTTTAATGAGAATTTATAAGTCCTTGTCTTACCCGTTCGGCTAACGACCCTCCACCAGTCAAGCAAGCGGTGGGTGAGAGTGGACACCCATTAAGTTGCCATTTTATAGGCAACAACCTTATACCCACCTTATAGACCGGCTTCGTGAATGAGGCGTACTAGCGGTAAGACGACTTTGATCTTATACATATATATATATATATATATATATATATATATATATATATATATATATATATATATATATATATATATATATTATTAATAACTTTATAATATTATAAATATAAGGGTAGAATTTTAACTTTTAAAAAACTAAGGGTTAGAACTAAAGTTTTAATCAAGACTTTACTTGTTCCAAAACTTGAGGGCAAGTTTTGTAAACTTTCAAAACTTCTCATTTCTTGTAACTTATGAGTTAATTAGAGTATTAAAAATGAAGACTCTTCATTTTTCCAACTCTTGTGTTCTTTTAATGGTTTTAATTCAAGTGTGAGTCTTGGTTTTCCATAACTTAAGGACAAGTTATGGACTCCATTAAAACACATTATGATCAAGAATTAAACTACCAAGTAGGTTACAAGTAATTCCTATGATCATCTAAATTCATAAGATCAAGAACATGAATATCCATATCAAAGTTTCAAGACCATATGAACACATATAATCATGAAAAATTGATATTAGCCATTGTAAATGGATTAGAACAAACATTACACCATCTAAAACAAGTTTTAAGACACCAAAACAGTTTAGGGTAATGTTTCTAGTCCATTTCTAGCAGCAAAAGTCGAAAATCTGCATTCTGTGGCTCCTACTTGCCGAGTGCACGAACCTACTCGCCGAGTAGGATGAAGATACACATGAACTCGACGAGTCCCCCCATGGACTTGGCGAGTTCATCAGGCAGACAGCAAGTTTTTCGACTTGTTTCAACTTTTTAGCACAAATAACAAACAAACAAGCCTAGGCTCTGATACCACTGAAGGGTTTTGAGCATTCTAACACTTCCTAAGTGTACATGCAACCCTAATAACCTTGGATCTATGTTTGTCTAATTATCATGCAAAGTTGATTTCCAAGGCTATGATCCTATCTAGCATACATGGGGAACAATTTTAACTTAAATAATAGATAGAACTACATACCTTGTTGTTGTAAATGTTCCTTGAAACCTTGTGAGCCTAGCACCCCAAGTGTGATGCCTCAAATGCTTCACACGACACCAAATGCTATGGAGTAAACTTAGAGAGAAAGTATAACACTCTAAAAATCGGCTCTAGCCCTCTTGTTTCTTGTCTAACCGATTTTGGGAGAACACATGAGCTTTATATAGTGTTGACACATCTAGGGTTACACTTTGTAAACCCTAATGTGTCATGACTCTTCATTTCCATGACCCATGGGTTTGTAACTCCCATGGAGCATCCAATGGGTTCAACCCAACTTGATTATCCATGGAGCCTCTTAGCCCACTATATAAGTTATGGATTATTTACACAATCAACCCATATATTTAATTAGTTATCTTTTGATCACTTAATTAATTCTTGATCAAACTAATTAAATAATATTATTAATATATTAGAACTTATAATATATTAATAACCACAAGTGTTATTTCTCTCATTTAGTCTATCCAATTGCATGATGTCATGCAACCCAAATGGACCATGTCGGGTCGGGTCAAGTACATACCAGAAATAGTTATGGACTTAGACACCTTATCCAACATCAACATGCTTAAAATTGAGTATCCGTGGTGCAATTTTAGTGGGGAAGCAAATAAAGAAGGAGTAGACGTAATTTTAGGGGAGTTGGCTCTTTCTTCAAAAGAAAGCTTCAAGTATCTAGGTTCTATGATGCATACAAGATGAGGTGTGGAGGTAGACGTTTCACGTTGCATAAAGGTTGATTGGTATAAGTGGAGGGCGGCCTTAGGAGTAGGGGTGGCAAGGGGGTGTGTTGGGTCATAAAGCAGTTGAATAGTTTAATCAAACGTGTTGAAAATCTCTACCCAACTCAATCCAACCTAACTTGTTTAAGTAGATAGGTTGAGAATTCTCAGCTCAATCCAACCCAACCTTTTTAGTAATGTGGTTAAAATCGAGTTGACCTATGTATTATTTTTCCAACCTAACCTGTTTAATAAACATGTTGAACTTGGGTTCATCCATTTAAATTTACAATAATAATAATAATAATCCTTAAAAAATAACGGGAGTACATATTTGAAATAATCCTTAAAAAATAACTTAAAACTTTAAAACTCCAATAGTTGTTGAAGTTTGGAAATAATACAACCATACGTCTATAAGTCCATAACAAAATACAAATCAAATCTTTACGACCATAAAACATTATAAATATTTAATTTCTGAATTTGCCCAACTCGATTCATTTTCACCAACTCGACTTCCAATAATGATTACTAACCTGCATTTTTTGAGAAATAAAAAATAATAAGGGATATATACAGTAAAGTCCCAATATTTTCATCGATTTGACAAGAAAGTCCTAAACTTTATTTTTTTGACAGTAAAGTCCAAATTACCGGCAGTTTTTGACACTTTTACCCTTTTTTCCCGGTTAGCCAGTAATTATGATTTTTTTGTCAACAAAATAAAGTTTAGGACTTTCTTGTCAAATCGTCAATTAGGACTTTACTGTCAAAAAAATAAAGTTTAGGACTTTTTTGTCAAATCATTGAAAATATTGGGACTGTAGTGTATATATAATTTTTTTTGGTTAGAAATTTAATGATATAATACTCTTTAAGCATAAGAGTTATTGAAACCTTCTTTAATCAGCTAGATCCTATTGAAATCCTTTACGTTCGCTTCTTGTTAAATCGTTTTTTTAATCTCAACAAACCGACATTGAAAAAAATTGAGATAATCAAGAAAGAAATAAAGAACCAGAGTTATATTGGCCTTTTGCAGTCTCAAAAATGGAGAAATTAGAAACCTAAAAAAACAAAATTGTCCTGGCTTTATACAAACACAAACAACACATGCATAGTCAAAAGGGTGTGAATGTGGAGAAGAGAAAGAAGAACAATTTCGTTTTTTTCGGTTTTTATTTCTCCATTTTTGGGGCTGCAAAAAGCCAACAGAACTCTGGTTCTTTCTTTCTTTTTTCTTGATTATCTCAATTTTTTTCAATGTCGGTTTGTTGAGATTAAAAAAACGATTTAACAATAAGCAAACGTTAAGGATTTCAACAGGATCTAGCAGATTAGTGAAGGTTTCAAAAACTCTTATGCTTAAAGCGTATCATACCATTAAATTTTTAACCAAAAAAATTATATATACACTAAAGTCCTAATATTTTCAACGGTTTGACAAAAAAGTCCTAAACTTTATTTTTTTGACAGTAAAGTCCTAATTGACGATTTGACAAGAAAGTCCTACACTTTATTTTTTTTAACAAAAAAGTCCTAATTACCGGCTAACCGGGAAAAAAGGGTAAAAGTGTCAAAAACTGCCGGTGATTTGGACTTTACTGTCAAAAAAATAAAGTTTAGGACTTTCTTGTCAAATCGATGAAAATATTGGGACTTTACTGTATATATCCCAAATAATAATCAAAATATAATATTCAATTAAATAATAATACTAAATAAATATAAATTAAAAAAGATTTAAAAAATTTAAACAGCGGCGGGTTGTAAACAGGTTGGAAATTTCAACCCTAACCCAACCAATTTAATTAAAAGGGTTAGACGGGTTGACCCGTTTAATTAAACGATTGAGAATATCAACCCAACATGCTAATTACTAGGATGGGTTCGGGTTAGGTTGACGAGTTAGGTTAAGATGGCTAACCCTAGTCAAATGTCTTGTGTGACAAGAAGGTTTTGTTGAACCCGAAAGGGAAACTTTACAAAGTAGTAATTAGGTTTGCTATGTTGTATCAATTTGAATGTTGGCCGGTGAAAAAGGACGAGAGGAAGATGGAGGTAGCTAAAATGAGGATGTTGAATTGACTTGTGGTAAACTTTGTTGGATAGAGTACCGAACGGAGTTATAAGAAACTCATATGGGAGGCGCATGCATCAATGAAAAATTAAGGGAGTGACGTTTGAGATGGTATGGACATGTCATAAAGAGACCATCATTAACGACCGTAAGGAGGGTAGAGAAATAAGTTATTATCATTATTAATATAGAAATGAATGGCCACTTTAGCAAAAATAAATTATTATTATTATGTTCGATTTCCTGGTTTGATTGAAATGTTGCACAAAAATAAATTAATGTAATCTATCGTAGTTTACTTGTACGGTTTTTACCAAAGGTTTGTAGTCCACAATATCAAATGTATTGGAAATGCTTCTCTCTCCCAAGTGATGTGGCAAAGGGTTCAAGTACCATGGTGCAAAAAAAATATGGATTAAAAATAGGATTAGTAGGTGTTTATGCGTGTTTGTCGTTCTAAAAAGAATGGTATAGTTTCCTTTTTCTTTTTCTTTTTTTTTTTTTTTTTTTTTTTTTGCTTCTTATTTTATCTGCTTCCCTCATGCACATAAACTCTAAAAGAAAAGGTTTTTTGATAATGGATAGTTGACGTTTGAAACAAATTCTTATGTGTTTTAAATGAAGCTTTAGAAAACAAATACTAGTATGTATTTTGTATTTTACATTAAGCTTTAACAAGTATTCATAAGCACATATATAAATTAAACAGTTATGGCCAAGTAATCCAATATAATGTGTACTTTATGTTCTGTAATGTGTGCAACAGCCTTCAAGTATGTACATTTATTAATATCAAACCACTATGGAACAAATTGCAAGAAATAGCAACATACTTTACTCTTTTTACCAATATAGCCAACATACTTACATTTTTGCCAATAAGAACAATATGTAACTCATTATAGCATTATAGCACTGTACTTACAATTCTTTATTCATAATAGCAAAACAAGTAAAATTCTTTATAAATAATTGCAATATATAATAAATAATGTACAATGCCTATATTTGTAGCAAAATGCAAGTATATTGCTGTTATAGGTACAAAAAAACAAATAAAGTACATTGCTATTATCAGTAAAGAAATGTAAATATGTTGCTATTTATGTGTGAAGAACAAAGTACATTGCCCATATTGACCAGTCCCTGAAAAAGTCGATGCAAGATGCACTCAAACCATCAATGAGAGCATTAATTCAATACACTCTTTCAGGAGGACATTGATGACCATGGTATTGGTTTTAGAAGAAAGTGCAAGAAAGTTCAGTTGAAATGCTCAATGATGAGTCAGATGCTGATGTGGCAAAGTTGGAATTAAAACCAGAACAGACTTCCAAAAGGAGAGGGACTAAATCCGAAACAGCAGTAAACTCCGGGGGGCCTTCTGATTCTTTTCACGTTGAAGGTGAGAAAGAAGAAGCAGAGAAACAACATGAAGTTCATTGTTCGCCTGTTAAGAGTCCTCTAATGAAGCAGATAGTCCATCAGAAACAGAAAAAGACGAAACTGCCCCTGAAAGTTAGGCTGAGAATGTTTCTTCCCCTTCCCCATCTCAAAGCGACAGCCTTCCAAATGAAAGTCACTTCAAGAAACCCGTCCGGTCTTTAAAAAACAAACTCTTCAAAAACACGAAATCGCCCCTGAAAACGCCGATTCCCCATCCAAAGGCGGTTGTTGCCAAGGAGGTCAAACTTCCAGCCACCATTGATGAATCAGAAGATGGTGGAGCCGCTAGTGATTCTGATGATAAACCTCTGAGGAAGCACAATAAGAAAGTGGACACAGGTAGTTCAGGGGCAAAATCGTCAAAACAATCAAGGAAGAAGAGCAACTAGGCTGGTAAGAAAATGGATGTGGGTGATCAGATGGAAAAGAAGGAAAAACAGGGTAAGAAAGTAGATGAGACTATAAAAACAATCTGTGAAGAAAAGAGAAGATAGTGATTCAGATGCTAAACCACTGAAACAATAGGTTAAAAAGGGGGAGAAAAGTAAGGTAGAAAGTAAAAATGTTGAGGAAGATGAGGAAAGTGATTCAGATAGCAAGCCACTTAAGCTGTCTGCTAAAAAGGGTAATGCTGGTAATTTAGGTGATGTTAAATCTTCTTCAAAGAAGAAAGATGATGGAAGTGGTAAAACTGTTACAGAAAAGAATCAAATAGAAGAAGACTATGTAAATAATTAAAAAGATTCAAAGAACATTAAATAAAACTAAAATATAAAATACTAGTTTATGAATTAACATCATGAAAAATAGGTATTTCATAGCATGTTTAGTGTCTTCAACCAATAAGAAATTTTCATAATAATTTGTCATTATAACCTCAATGTATAAGTTAGACATAGCATAAACCAAGAAACTGTTTCACATAAATGACTGTTAAAACTTGAAAGTGTTGATCAGCATGTGAGACATCCATTTCTTGGAAAATATAATCTTGCAGCCCTTTTTTCCTTTTAACCAAATCAAAGAACAGATATAATATAAATACCTTAAAGTGCTGCTACAGAACCAGATTGAGCTTGTTCATATCCCTGCTCCCCATTTACAATCCGCTGCTCAACTCCATTCCCATTCTGCTGCCAATTCCCATGGTTTTGTCCACCACCATTCCCATTCCAGCTTCCATTGTTGTATTGTTGCCCATTTCCATTCCCATTCCAGCCTCCATTGTTATACTGCTGGCCATTCCCATTCCCATTCCAGCCTCCATTGTTGTACTGCTGCCCATTTCCATTCCAACTTCCATTGTATTGTTGCCCGTTTCCATTACCATATTGCTGTGTGTTTCCATTGTTGTATTGTTGTCTATTCATAATATCATTTCCATTATCATTTTGCTGCCCATATCCATACTGATTCCTCTGTCCATAGCCATTTACAGTTCGAGGTACACCTGGCACATAACCTGTCCCTCTTGCAATTAAAAGTCTATCAATTTCTTCTTTACGCCCTAACTTATCAAACACCTCTAACACATACTCCTTGAGAACAGGGGCAACCCCAACACCATAGGTAACCATTTGTTGCAACAAAATCAAAGTCGTGTCATAATTAGAAGCTACACAGAGTGCCCTGATCACCATATCATAAGTAGTAGCATCTGGTTTCGGGTCTCTTTCAGCCATTTTAGTCAAAATGGGCTCACACTCCACAATCTTTCCATTCTCAATCATACTAGAGAACCATTTGTTGGCATAAGTAGGAATCACTCTCAAACCAACATCCACCATCTTGGCATATTTATCTATAGCTTCATCAATTCTTCCCGCCTTGAAATAAGCATCAATCAAGGTTTTATAAGTGTTGACTTCAGGTGATAAAGATTTGCCACATAATTCCACATACATTCTTTCTGCATCATCTATCATGTCATTCTCACAGTACCTCATGATTATATTGTTAAAACCTGCTGCATCCATTGAAAAAGGTTTTGACTTGGGTGCATTACCAGCCTTCTTGAAAACACTATAAGCCTCTGATGCTTTCCCCATTTTGAAGCATTCATTTACCATGATATTAAAGGTATCAGAATTCACTGCTTGGACAACAGGTGGAGTGTGCCTATCTAACATGCTATCAAACAAAGCCTCGGCCTCTGGTTTCTTGTCCCATTTAAGAAGAACTTCTAAAAGAACATTACATGTAGCAGGAACCATTTTGAATTCTTTATCTAATAAAGATTTGTAAGACTCCATGGCTTCTTTTGGCTTACCTTTACTAAAGAACCACTCCATGAAAGTAGCATTAACAATACCATCATAAACCATGCACCTACTTTTCAGCTCATCAAAGAATTCATTGGCTTTTTCCAGATTATCCAAATTGAGAAAGCCAGATATGATGTTGTTGAAGACAATAGAGTCAGCCCCGTGGCCATCACTCACCATTTTCCATAACAAGTTCACTGCTTCATCAATACGCCCAGCATCAATTAAACCCTTGGTTAAATGACGAAAAGTAACTGCAGATGGGCTAAAGGGAGCATTGTCCTTAATGTGTTGGTAGACTTCCAGGGCTTTATCAACTTCTCCGTTTTCACAGTGAGAGATAATCAAGAAATTGTAGGAAACAACATTAGGAACTATGTTAGATTGCTTGAAGAAATAGGCAAAAAGAGCTATGGCATCCAAATACCGCTTGGCGCGATACATAGAGCCAATGATCGCGTTGCAGGTGAAAACTGTAGGACGTGTGCTGGAAAAAACCGATTGTCGAGCAACAACAGAGGCGTTTTCGAGGTCTCCGGCTCGGATTAACGATTGGACACGGTTGTGGAGGCTGAGTCGAGGTCCAACTAGGGCAGACGTAGTATCAGGTTGGTTAGGGTCGCGTCTAGGGCGTGGAGCATTTGGATCACGTTGGAGGGCGTGGAGTGGGGGCTCAATACGGAGGCGACGTTTGCGACGACGGCGTTCGGCGGCGGCTTCCTCTGCTGAAGTAAAGGCAAAGGTTCTAACAGGGATTAGGAAGTTAGGGTTTGTTGTTGGAGAGTGGAGAGATAGGGACTGGAGGTTGAAGGCGGCGGCGGCGGTGGTGGTACGGATAGAAGTGGGACGGCGGAGAGATCGGAGAATTAATCGAGCAACCGTCATGGTTGGACGTGGGGATTGGGATTTTGGAAGAACCCTAGTTAAACCCTGTGATGAAGAGCTAAATATCTGCGTTCGTTTTCTATAACAGAGTATCGTCTCAAAAACCTCGACTGTTCTACGTGTGCAATAATGTTTAAAATTTACAAGTTTGCCATCACTCGAACTCAGATATTTTATATTTCAGTTCATGATTAAAAAAAAAAAACAATAAAAAAAGAGTAAGGAACGACTCTGCTGGGGATCGAACCCAGAATCTCTGGTTCCGTAGACCAGCGCCTTATCCATTGGGCCACAGAGTCAACTTGATAGATAAAAGCTAATTAGCTTTATTATTCTAAAACGTATAAAGGAGTACCTTGAATAGACGATAATTTAGGTTTTGTTACTTTGAATGCATGACCATAAAACAAATTTTATTTTCCGACGAATAAGCTATTCGAAACACATAAAACTAAACTTTTGATTCTGTTAGATTTTATATGTTTTGTATCATTGTTTATAATGTAGGGTGTTATATGTAAATATTGTATACTCTTGTATTATATATATTAGATGGAATACATGCATACCCTAATAGGGTTTATTTTAAATATCTATCATGATATCAAGCCTAGCATTCAAACGGCGCCAACCCTAAAAAAAAAAATTCTTTTCTTTCGTTGGACCTGCTGCAAACATCAACATCCCTGTCAACTGCAATTTGCTGCTACCTCTCTTGGATCAATATCGTGCCTATTTTCGGTGATTAATCGATCAATTGGTCATTCATCTCACGCTCCATTTCGTTGCTACCTGTCTCGGCATTGGCGGAGCTTTATAAGGGCAAGGGGGGTTGTGCCCCCCCTGATTTGTTGTTTATAAATAGTCCTTATAGTTGCATTTTATACATTTTAGGCCCAAAAATATAAATTTTTTGCTATGCCCCCCCCCCCCCCCCTGTTTACCAATTTTTATACATATTATATTTTCGGCCCCCCGAATCAAATGTTGAAGCTTCGCCCCTGTCTCTCGGATCAGTTCAAGCATTACACTAGTTATCTACGGGTTCATCATTCCAGTTTGTTGGCCTTACCGTCTTTGTAGGTATAATTCTTATCACTGTTGCATCTCTTTATTTTACATGTTATTGTTTCTGTTTCCCCAGATCTATGACAACATCAACAACATCCTCTACTGCTATTCCCACAAAACAGCAATCGGTCTATGTTGTTACGAATGTGTACGACCATTTTAGTTTTAAACTAACATCGGATGGATCCAATTACAAACTTTGGAGGCGTATTTTTCTAGACCTTTGCAGAAGTGCAAAAGTTCAAGGTCATGTTAATGGGAAATCTCTCCCTACTGGAGATGATGATGAAGATTGGTACTTTATTGATTCCCGAGTCAGATCTTGGTTTTACTCTACATGTGACTTAAATCTTCTCAAAATTATATCTAGTGATGACTGTACAACAAAAGATTTATGGGATAAGCTACATATTCAAGACCAATTCCGCAATACAAAGAAGGGTGCTTCTTTAATTATAGATTTTTGTCATACATTGAAAAACATTGTTGATTCTCTAGCAAATGTCGATTCTGAAATCTCAGAAACAAAACTTGTGATGCGGATCTTGAGACAACTCATGTCATCTTATCACAACATTGTAAGTTTCATCATTCACAAGGATACGTTCCCTTTCTTTCTTGAGGCTAAGAATATGTTGTTACTACATGAAGCTCGTGAAGAAAATGCTGACATGCCCACTGATAACAACGCCATCACCACTACTCTCTACTCGGTTTCTACCACAACCGGGAAACAGAAAAATAATAGGTGGAATAAAAACCACACTGGTGGTAAGGGTTCTAACAAGGGGGGGGGGGGGGTAATCTTGGTACTTCTGTGAATGCTAATCCTTTTGCAGGAACAAACACAAGTTCTTAGTCTCAGTTTGCAGGTTTACTTGGAAGTGCACCTCAAGACAAGCAACAACTCGCAAACAACAACATTCAAGGCTCTCCATTTCAGCATTTTTTCATGTCACATCTCTTGGAATCACGCCACATCCCTTGCTTGGACCTCCCTCCGGTTGTTACCAGCTACCACCGCGATACGCTGTTGCTGCAGCCTCTTTTCCGACACAGCTGGCAGCTGCCGCTCTTCTTGCCGGATTGCAACATCCCGTCGGTGTTTTCCAGCAGCCCTCTGTTGTTCCGATCAGGCCCCTGGCCCCTCCTCTATGATGCCTTCAGCCACCTTTTTATGGTGGCTATGTTCCAACCAATCAACCTCAATTTACCGACTTGAGCTATGTTTTTCAAGCCATGTCCATTCAACCTCCACAAGACAACAATTATTACATGGATACAGGAGCAAGTTCACACATGTCCTTCAACCAAGGTAACATGCTTTCTCTAATACCTTGTATGTCTAAGTCTATTATGGTTTTAAATGGTGCTATCATATCGGCTACTTTTATAGGTTACACTACACTACCGTTTTCCAAAAACTAATTTTTGTTAAAAGATGTCTTGGTGTCACCTCAATTAGTTAAAAATCTATGTTCCGTTCTAAAATTTACTACTGATAATCTTGTTTCTGTTTCCTTTAACCCGTTTGGTTTTTCTATTAAAAGAGAAATCATATTGATTAATTAATATTAGTCAATAATTAATTAAGAAATTAATTATGTGATCAAAATATATTAATTAAACTTAGGGGATTGGAATTGCAATTATAAGATAATTGGATTTTGGGTTGTGGATCATATGGATAAAGGGGTGGACGAAATTAGGTTGGAAGCCCACCTTGAATTCATCTAAGGCCCTATTCCATAAGGTTCCAATGGACTACTTAAGGCCTAAGTTATCCAATTAGGGTTTTGAATGAAACCCTAGCAGCTCCACTATATAAGGACCCCTAGGACTTCAGAAATTGGCACCCATAAACCCTAAGAAGTCTTAGAGCCAATTTTGAGCCTCTCATCCCCTCTCTCCAAGATCATTCAACTTGCTTTGGTGTTTGTGATCCATTAGAGGCATCACATTTGAGGTGCTAGGTTCTCATAAGCTAAAGATCTTCAAGCAAAAATCAAGGTAACATTCTTATTGGTTATTTATGTTATTTTCAAGTTTTGTTGTATGCTAGATTAGGGTTTGTAAGCTTTGGATGATTTGCATGTACAATAGAGAAACCTAGATCCAAAGCTTTAGGGTTTTCATTTGCACCATAGGATTGATGTATTGCTCAAAACCCATAAGTGGTATCAGAGCCTTGATTGGTTTCTATTGTATTTGATGCATTGTATGATTATTCATTGCTTAAAATTGAAATTTTTGCTTTCTGCCTGACAAACTCATCGAGTCACCTAATGAACTCGACGAGTCAGATGAACTCAACGAGTCCAGATGGTGACTCGGCGACTCGGAGAGTCAGATAGAGGAAATTTCGGGATTTCGACCTATTTTGACTTGGGATAATTACCAAAAACGTTTTTGATTGATAAATCCGAATTTTATTAATACGATGTGATTATCCTTATCACAATAGAAGATAATTGTCAATTATTAGATAACTATTGTCTTATATGATAAACTTTAATTATTTGAAAGAATTATCTTGCCATGGAATTTGATTAGGTCAAAATTAGATTATCACTGATTAATTATTTATTTAAATTATTTGAATTTTGATCTAGAAAGTTTTGAAAAGTTTCAAAACTTACACTCAAGTTTTGTAATTTTAAATTTTGATTAAAAAATTTAATTTTAAAATATTTAAATTCTAAACCCTAGAATTTTACAAGTTTAAAATTCAACCCTTATACTATTATAACATTATAAGAATAATGATTTTATATATATATATATATATATATATATATATATATATATGTGTGTGTGTGTGTATAAGATTAATGTTAGTCTTACCGTTAGTATGCCTCATTCACGAAGCCGATGTATAAGGGGGTATAAGGTTGCTGCCTATAAAATGACAGTTTAATGGGTGTCCACTCTCACCCACCGCTTCCTTGATGGTGGAGGGTTGTTAGTCGAACGGGTGGGATAGGGCAACTAATTCCTCATTAAAAGTATAATGGTTAATAAAGTAACTAAATGTTTTTTTTATAAAATTCCCAATCTTAGTTACTTTAAGAAAAATGTGAAAATGATGCTATTCCATGAAATTACACTTTGTACCCTTTCCAAGACGTTATAACTGTTGGATTAGTGTCTAAGTCCATAACTATTTTGGTATGTACTTGACCCGATGGTGCATGGTCCTTTTGGGTTGTCTTCACCAAAGGAACTTGATAGGATGAATTATGAAGAGAAAGAATTAATTATGATTTATTAATATATTATGAGAATAATATATTAAAGGAGAAATCATATTGTTTAATTAATATTAGTCAAGAATTAATTTTGTGGCTAAAAGAGATTAATTAAACTTAAGGGACTGGAACTGTAATTATAAGATAATTGCATTTGAGCTATGGATCACCTTGGAATAATAGGTTGGACGAATTCTATGGGGAAACCCATTAGAAATCGTCCAAGGGATATTCTAAAAGGGTCCATGGGCTGCTTAGGGCTTAAGCAATCAGATTAGGGTTTCCTAGTTGAAAACCCTAATAACCTACATGTATATATAGTACCCTTAAGCCCCAAAAACGTGGCTAAGAATTCCACTAGGGGTTTCTGGATATTTTTGGGCAGCCTCCTCTCTCCTTATTCTTCATCCTCTTGCTTTTGGTGTTTGTGAGCCATTAGAGGAGTGACACTTGTGACTCTAAGCTTTCTAAAGCCATTACAAGGAGGATTTGAGATTGTTATTGCTACATAACAATCAAGGTAAGATCTAAACCCCATTCTTATGTTAATATGATTAATAGTATGCTAGATCTAGGGTTTAAAGCCTTGGATGAATTGCATGTACAATAGAGAAACCTAGATCCAAGCATTAGGGTTTGCATAAGCACATAGGATGTTCTTATGGCTAAAACCCATCAGTGGTATCAGAGCCTTGATTAGTTTCTGTTGTACGTGATGCTATGTTGAATTATTAACTGAAAATCGAATTCTGGCCTTCTGTTCGAACTGACTCGGTGAGTCTGCCCTACTCGGCGAGTTCCAATGTGTGACTCGGCGAGTCGGAGCGTTAGACAGAGGGAATTTCGGATTTTATTGCTGTTTTGCTTAAGGATAATTACCATATTTGTTTTAAACTTATAAAATACGATTTTTTTAATGTTTTTAAAAGATTATCCTTGCCAAAACACAAGATAATTACCAATTGATTAGATAATAACTTCCTTATATGATTAAAGATTGATTATTTGTATTAATTGGGTAATTTATCTTGCAAGAAATTGAAATTAGGTCAAATATAGATAATGACAAATTAATTGTTTAATTTCTATTATTTGTTATTTGATACTTGTGTTGTGAAAAAGTTTCTATTGTGCCCATGTAAGTTTTATGGTTTTAATTTGAACTTAAATGTTTTGTTTTGAAATTTAAATAGTTGAAACCCTAATGTTTTGAAATGTTTCAAAACTTGCCCTCAAGTTTTGGAATTTAAAAGTTGATTAAAAGTTTAATTTAGAAATGTTAAAATTCTGAAACCCTAGTATTGTTTTGAAAAGTTCAAATCACACCCTTATGGTTTTATTAATTAATTAAAGTGTATAATTAAAAGAGATTTAATAAATCCATAAAGTTTTGGTTTACAATTTAATTAAATTAAAAATATAATTATTAAATTTGACCACCTAGTATTTTAAAAGTGTAAAATACACCCTATACTATATATAACATTAAAAGTCTAATGTTATGTATATGTATGAGTAAAAGTCAGTCTTACCGTTAGTAGGCCTCATTCATGAAGCTGGTCTATAAGGGGTGTTTGAGGAAATTGCCTATAAAATGGTGATTGAATGGGTATCCACTCTTAGCCACCGCACTCTTGACTAGTGGAGGGTCGTTAGCCGAACGGGTAGGATAGGATAGAAACCTTCCATTATAAGTATAATGAAGTACAAAAGCAACTAAATGTTTTTTTTTTACAAATTCCCAATCTTAGTTACTTTAGGCAAAAGTGAATTGATGCAATTCCATGAAATTATACTTTGTACCCTTGCGAAGACGTTAGTGGAGCGTGTGTGGTTAAACGGCAATTTAAATGGTTCTAAGAAAAGGTAGCAAAGGGTGACTCAATGTTTGTCATAGTTTGGTGGAGCGTGTGTGGTTAACCGACACATTGAATAGGTGATTGTAACATGTGGGGGCACCATGTAAGTTTGCATGGTTATTCACACCCTGTTTTGTGATCCTCGGCATCCCAGTCACAAATCGAGGGGCATATCGAGATTTAAACATGCCATTGAAAAGTTCAATGAATCTCAAAGGATATAGAAGTTTTCAAAACATTTAAAACTTAATCTGTTTTTCGTTTTTCATGGTGGAAAATTAGTGAATCGTCATTCACTTACCTTCAAATGTTCTGCAATTTGGGTTACGACATCCCTCTCCCAAGTTGTGGAATATTGTGTTGGGTCCTAACCTTAGTATCTCATTTGGGTGATTTATTAAGGAATCAATCAATCAACTAACTTGAATTCATTTTCTCCCATTTTGTAGATGTCGAAGTACGACAACTATGGTCTTCCCAAATCTCGTGGAACAAGCTTTCCACATGAAGATGATATTCCACGATTCGATCGAGGAACAAGAAATCATGCTTCACTTCCTCCACCTCCTCCAATAATTCTCCCTAAACCCCAAGTTCGAAGGCTTGAAAAGTTCAAGCTCACTCAAGCCCTTTTGGCAAGTAAACATAAAGAAGGAAAGTCGGTATGTGCACACGTCCTAGAGATGAAGTCGCACATTGATAGGTTAAGAATGTTGGGATTCGTTGTATTTGAGGAGATGGCTGTTGATTGGGTTCTTCTGTCGCTTCCTAACTCATATAGTGAGTTCGTAAGAGAGTACTATATAATGAACCACGACGTGACCCTTATAGATCTCACCTACATGCTTATTGCTGCTGAATCAACAATGGTTTGGCGCACTGGAAAAGCAAAGTTGATTGATGAATCTGCCTTCCAGACCTCTATGGATATAGGCAATGGCAACGAAAGGAATGTCATGATCGAAAAGTTTGATCATAAGAGAAAGGCAAAGTCTGAAGTAGTTCCATGTGCTATTCCAAAAGAGTCAAATTGCTTTTATTGCCAAGAGAAGGGGCATTGGAGACGACGCTGCCCTATTTACCTAAGAGATCTAAGAGATGGGAGAGTCAAAACGTATGGCTCTGCTTTAGGTAAAATCCATTAACTAACTCTTTTAAGTTCCTATTCTAGATTCTTAATACATGATGTGATAAGATTATAATTGATGTTTTTGTAGATCGAAGAAAAGAAAGGAAGCTTAAGGGAAGAAGTGAGTGGAATCTAATCGTGAAGAAATGGATTTCGATCACATTACTTGAAGATTGGATTCTTAAGCTACTACTTGGAGTTAGAATAGATTGCTTAGGAATATGTAACAACATAGTTTTTCAATTGCATTGTGAGGACAATTTTTTCCACAATAAAATAAATTTTGATTTATATTATTTATTTATCCTTGCAATGGTGTGTATGAAAAATTGATGTTTGTAAGTTTCTATTATTAGCAATAATGGATTTGATTCTTAATTATGTTATTTGTGGAAAGGTCAAGAATTTACCAAATAGGGAAAGTTTCTCATCGCCCAAGTTTCAATTGGATAGAAACTTGGAGTCATACAACTTGGTTGCATGATGAATGAGAAATTTCATATTTGGAAATTAGACTAATTCGTTGACAAAGTGTCAAGTGAAGGACTAGGAGATCGAGTACACAAGGTTGTGTGTTGATCAAGTCCACCACAAGAGTGACAAAGATATTCGTCATGATTTACTAAAGGTTTAGTAAATATGATTATACTTATAAGATTAAGTGTACTTCCGAGTTGATTGAAAGAGTTTAAATCAATAACAGAACGAATAAGAAGAATCAAGTAGACAGAAAGATAAAAGTGTCTCTATTCTAAGAAGAAGGGAGAGTACCTTTTATTATGTTTTATGATAGGTCTTAATGATTAAGAACCATATCTCAATTGATCCTCTAAGTGAGTCTTAGTGCAATTGATCCTCCGGGATTCTTACCAGAATCGGTCCTGTATCTCACAAACTAGACCTACTCCGCGAGCTTAGTAACATACATTCTACCCTTCGCATCTGGATCTTGAAACCGTACCTTTTCGTTAGGACTCTCGTAAGTCCACTCGACGAGATTGAGATTAACGAGATCCTCGCCTACTTGGAAGAACTATAGTGACCATGGACCGAGAGGTCGTGCAAACGATTCAGAGTCGTTTCCCTGTTAGTGAAGGTTCGCTGAGATGCCAACCAGGGACCCGAATTCACTTGGGAGCATGAAAATCGATCGAATAGGAAGTATCCCCACTTCATGGCTTGATAATTCATGCCTACTTCCTTACCTAGATTTTAATTTCGGGAAGAAATTCCTTCTAACAGGGGGATGATGTGACAACTCGAAATCCTCATTCGGTAAAACCCTAGAGTCAATCATTTCAAATTTATAAGCCAAGTTCACTTTTATTGGTTTTTAGAAAATTTAAAGTTCGTTTGATTATTTTAATAATTAATCTTTAAACGAACGGGTGAAAGGATGTGCCGACTCGAGTCTTGAAATTTCAAAACCGCGAGTACCACGTAGCTTAGAAATTCGCGGCCAAACTTTTTTGTTTGGGGCTTAATTTACCCTAAAAACCGTAAACTCATGCTTAAGCATGAGTTTACTCCCCAAGACACTTCATTTCTCATTTGTAAACTCAAGAGTAAACTCCAAAACTCTCTCAAGTATCATCCAAGTTTTTGTTCAATATCTTCAATCTAGTAAGTGTTTCTAGCTCTTTCAAGTTAGTATATCACTTAAACTAGTGATTGTACATCTTTTCATCCATCCATTTATGTGTTTTGACTAGATTTCCAAAACACCAAGAACACACACTAGTGTTCTTGGGCCCTTAGCACCTTTTCAAGCTTCTAACTAGTAAGTACTCCAACCCTAGTGTATTGATCAACTTATTAACTTATCATACATCAAGAAAATGTCCCAAAAACACCAAGATCATGGAGTTTACGGTCCAAGGAGTTCTTGGACCCTGAATCCCAAATAAAGGTGCTAAAGTGTGCCAAAGTGTGCTTTATCTTACCCTTAGCCTTGGGTATTAACTTAGAATCCTTCCTTGATGTGTTTAGCACCTGAAGACCACCAAAATACCTCACTTATATGTGTTTACGTTTTGGTGATCTCCCAAAACCGTAAACACCCCAAAGAGGTGTAAAAATGGCCCTAGTCCCTTCACAAGCTTAGGAAACTAGTCTAGATTTATTCCTTGTTATGCTTGGGGCTTGAAAACATCAAAATACCTTAGTCCATAATAGTTTACGGTAGTAAAGTCATGGAGAAATGGTCCATGGACTGTAAACTCCATTTAGGAGTGTACTGATGCCACAAAACATTTCCGAAGGCCTAAACATGAAGTGGGAATGCTTGGAATGGCTTAGAAGACTTCAAACCAACAAATGGTCAAAAGATTATGAGATTACGGCCATAAACTCAAGAGTTTACGACCGTAAACTCAATGGGATATGGTCTATGGGGAGTAAACTCATATTAGGGTTTCCCTTGAACCCTAAAACCCAATAGCCTTGCCCTACAACACTTAGGTGCACTCCATAGCACTTATAACACTTATACAAAGTGTTTATCATGCCCTAGGTTGTCTTACCCTTGTTTATGATGGGTTTTGGTCCTAAGAACATCCTATGTGCTCATACAAACCCTAATGCTTGGATCTAGGTTTCTCTATTGTACATGCAAGTTATCCAAGACTATAAACCCTAATTCTAACATTCAAGTAATCATATTAACATAAGAATGGGTTTAATACATTACCTTGATTGTTATGTAGCAATAACAATCCCAAATCTCCTTGTATTGACTTTGGAAGGCTTAGAGTCACAAGTGTCACTCCTCTAATGGTTCACAAACACCATAAGCAAGAGGATGAAGAGGAGAGAGGATGGAGGCTGCCAAAACTCATGTGAAACCCTAGCAAGAAGCTTCACCACGTTTTTGGTCCTTAAGGGATCTATATATAGTGAGGCAATTAGGGTTATCTAACAAGGAAACCCTAATTTGGATGCTTAAGCCCTAAGCAACCCATGGAGCCCTTTCCTTAAGGCCTTGGACGATTTCATATGGGCTTCCCCATAGAATTCGTCCACCTTATAATAAAAGGCAATCCATGGCCCAAATTGCAATTATCTTATAATTACAATTCCAGTCCCTTAAGTTTAATTAATCTCTTTTAGTCACAAAACTAATTACCAATTAATTATTGACTAATATTAATTAAACAATATGATTTTCCTTTAATATATTATTCTCATAATATATTAATAAATCAAATTTAGTCCTTTCTCTCCATAATTCATCCTATCAAGTTGCTTTGGTGAAGGCAACCCAAAAGGACCATGCACCATCGGGTCAAGTACATACCAAAATAGTTATGGACTTAGACACTAATCCAACAGTCTCCCACTTGGATAAGTCTAATAACTATTATGCGTATGACTTCAAATCCTGATCTGCAATCGTAGCTTTCCAAAGCCGCTGTCAACTCTGATCCTATCAGATACGTGTGTCCTTTAGATAAGGGATCATATATTCCTCCATTCTAGATATCGTAAGACATGATTTCTAATCATTCTCTTTGTACTATTTCTCGATTTCCGATTTATGACGACTGACTAATTGAACAAATCAAATTAGCCCTAGCCCGGCCGAGCATTTACGTTTGTCATCACTAAACCATCGAGGGGCCCAAAGATATCGCTTTTATCCTTCTTTGGATAAAAGGAACGGATAAACTTTGATACAATGCTTACTTGCACTCACTCACCGAATCACACACAACAATATGTTTTATAACACCAAGTTACTAGTGCGTTTACATATTATCAATGTGCAACCGATTTGCAAGACACAACTCACACATCTCGGTTTCAAGAATATAAGATGTTATCATCTCATCAATCACTCGTGATACAATTCATGGAGTGATCCAAGTGAGCGTGGGTTTGATCCAATGCTCAAATCATATTCATAAGCACTCATGAACGTTGCAGCAAACATTTGCTTATGTCTAATGCTCTTTAGACAATCCACACACCAATTCACGACAGTCTTTATTCATACCTACTTCCAACGTATGACTAACTGTGGCCCGTTCGAATAATTTGATTATTCTTAATAAACTCAATTATTCTGGAAGTCAAAACATGCAAATTGAAACACAAGAATAATACTAATCCCATATGGCCTCAAACCTTTGAGTATAAACAAAACACCTTTTATTTATCACCATATCGATTACTCATTATTTGTTGTTTCGGTTAATCAACTTCTTACTTGAATTATTACACTTGTCCCATGCTCTTAACATGCACACAATGTTTACCTATGACTCTTACTTTTGTGAAATAGATCAAATTGAACACATTTCCAATCATTCTCATTTCACAGCTCCAAATCCTTTTTCATAAGTGAAAGAATATCAAATTCTTGCTACTTATAGAATATGCTAGATTCTAACATTCTATGCAACGATCCTTTCGTAATGTCACTGCACCAAAGTCACAAAGACTATTGCCAATGATGTTACAAAGTCTTCTATCGGAGATTGTTACAAGACAATTCCATAGACATGATGTCTCTCACTCAAAGTACATTCTTTGAACATCCTTTTGCATAAAAGTTTATAATCTAGTCATAGATTTTCAATATGCAATTCCCAATATGGACACGTTTCCATGTTTTCCATATTGTAACACCGTGAATTTTCAAAATAATTTTTCGCAATTATAAAAACATTTCTCACTTCATTTCATAAAACATTAAGTTTAAAATTCCAATTCGTATCATACAAATCCCAAGATCACATAAATATATATCAAAAGTCCCCTGCGTGTGTACAGATCAAGCCGGCGCCTTCCCACGGTCATCGCTAGTACCTGAAACAACAACACTAACACTGTAAGCGCGAAGCTTAGTGAGTTCCCCAAAATACCACACATAAAACACATAATAGCCACTCGAGGCTATAACTCTATGGGTCCGTGCACCTAAACTCTGTGAACCCTCAGGTTCTAACTCTAGGAACCTTCCGGTTCCAACTCTGTAAACATGCACAACATAATCACATGGAAATAATGCAGTACAACATATAGCATACAATACTCTGTCACATAACTCTGGTTACCTACTCAAGGCAAAGTATAGTGAGAAGACTCACCTCGCGTATCTCGATGACTCACAAATCCTGAAATACCTCGTGCCCGATCCTCCGAGCTATAATCCTCCTATAACATCATATGTCTCTAATTAACACTTTTTATCTCTAAGGTTGACTATCCCTAAGAAGTCAACACAGGTCAACTCTGGTCAACGGTCAACGGTCAATGGTCAACTTTGACCGGACTCGGCGAGTGCACGAGGGCAACTCGGCGAGTCTAGACGTTTTCACCAACTCTCTAGGATTCCTTTCTTACACGTCGAGTACTCCCCCTGGCTCGACGAGTTCCACCTGGAAGAATCGCGGGGCCACCCCGACTCAACTCGCCGAGTCTCAAGAACAACTCGGCGAGTCCCAGCTCTTGACCACCCTTCCCTACTCGCCCTGACTCACTGAGTCAACCCATGACTCGACTGGACCACTCACTGGCCGATCCAAGGCAATCTTCAAGCTACTCGCCGAGTCTGCTCATCGGACTCGGCGAGTCCATGCCATGCAATCACTCAAACTCGCTTCTAAGGTCAGATCTGTTCTATCAATTCATAGATCTGGCCTTCCTAGACTGATTCACCACGTAAAGCCCCAAAGTTGGTGTACATACAACCTCTATATGTCCATATATGAAGAATTATCAACAAATATCACAACTCAAGGTCATAACCTCCATTGTTCTTCATAAAGCTTGATGAATGAGGCTCTCTGGACCTCTATGGATCCAGATCCAAAGCCTCATCACTAGCAAGGGACTATTTAGCCATCAAATCAACCCAACAAAGGCCACAAGAAACCCTAAATCCAAATATACTTCACAAAACAGAAGATGAGCCGAATTCATACCTTTAGATCGATGATCTAAGCTTCAAATCCACAGAATAGCAACCTCCTTTGCTTCCTCTTGGCTAGAACCTCCCTCTTCTTTGCTAAACAACATACAAAGGTCAAGAAATGCTTCCTCTCTCTCTCAAATCGCTAAAGCACTCTAGGGTTTCTCTCTATGGACTGTTGGGTACAAATGACGGCCATAAGGCCCTTTAAATAGGTCCCAAACCCGAGAAATTAGGGTTTCATTAAACAGCGCGGACTCGCCGAGTCTAGGCGAATCCCGCGTCCAGAATCGCGTCCCTACTCGGCGAGTCTGAGCTCCAACTCGCCGAGTCCTCTCTCAAAACACCAAAATCATAAACAATAAAGATACCTGGAAATCCGGGCTATTACAATTCTCCCCCACTAGAACTAGACTTTGCCCTCGAAGTCTCGCTCTGAAAATAGCTCCGGATGCTGCTCCCGCATCTCACGCTCCGGCTCCCAGGTCATCTCTGATCCCTTCCGGTGTTGCCACTGAACCAACACCAGAGGTACCTCCTTGTTCCTCAGAACCTTGATCTTCCGATCTCTGATGGCCACTGGCCTCTCGGCATAATTTAGGCTCGCATCCACCTGAATATCCTCTAATGGAACCACTGCCGACTCATCGGCTATACACTTCCTCAATTGCGTCACATGAAAAGTGTCGTGGATCTGCCCCAACTCTGCTGGCAACTCCAAACGATAGGCTACCCGGCCTACCCTCGCAATCACACGAAATGGCCCAATATACCGGGGTCCCAACTTGCCTCTCTTCCTGAATCGAATCACTCCTTTCCAAGGAGAGACCCTCAGGAGAACGAAGTCGCCGACCTGAAACTCAAGCTCGGACCGGCGTCGGTCTGCATAACTCTTCTGTCGGCTCTGGGCGGTCAATAACCTCTGTCTGACCTGCTGAATCTGCTCTGTCGTCTGAAGCACGATCTCTGTACTGCCCATCACTCTCTACCCAACCTCTCCCCAACAAATGGGGGTCCGACACCTCCTACCATACAACAGCTCAAAGGGTGGCATACCAATGCTCGAATGATGGCTGTTGTTGTAGGAAAACTCTGCCAAGGGTAAATACGCATCCCAGCTACCCCCAAAATCCAACACACATGCACGGAGCATGTCCTCAAGCGTCTGAATCGTCCGCTCACTCTGACCGTCTGTCTGGGGATGATATGCGGTACTAAAATGCAATCTAGTACCCAACTCCTCATGAAATTTCTTCCAGAATCTGGAAGTGAAATGCACATCACGGTCCGAAACAATCGAGATCGGCACCCCATGCCGAGATACCACTTCTCTCACATATATCTCCGCCAACTTCTCCGCTGAAGAACTCTCACTGATGGCAAGGAAGTGAGCGCTCTTCGTCAACCTGTCCACAATCACCCAAATTGCATCAACTCCTCTGGCAGTCCTCGGCAATTTGGTGATGAAATCCATGGTGATCTGTTCCCACTTCCACTCGGGAACCTCCAATGGCTGCAACTTGCCATGCGGTCTCTGGTGCTCGGCCTTAACCCTGCGGCAGGTCAAGCACCTCTCAACAAACCATGCGACGTCCCTCTTCATACAGGGCCACCAATACTCTTTCCTCAAATCCAAATACATCTTTGTAGCCCCCGGATGGATCGAAAATTTCGACCGATGAGCCTCTTCCATCAAAGTAGTACGCGTACCGCCCACAAACGGTACCCAAATCCGACCCTAAAAAGTCATAAGCCCTCGACCATCCGTAACAAACTCTGAAACCAAACCAACGAACCGTTCCCTCTTCTGCATCCCCGGTTGCACAGCCTCGGCCTGTGCCCCACGAATGGCATCCAGTACCGGAGCTATCACGGTCAATCTCAAACATACATCTCGCAGTGGAGTGCTCTCCGCCCTGCGGCTCAACGCATCGGCTACCACATTAGCCTTGCCTAGGTGGTATAGGATCTCACAATCATAATCCTTGACCACATCCAACCACCTCCTCTGTCGCATATTTAGGTTGGGTTGATCCATCAAGTACTTCAAACTCTTATGGTCCGTGTATATCGTACACCGAACCCCATACAAGTAGTGACGCCAAATCTTGAGGGCGAACACTACTTCCCCCAGCTCTAGATCATGCGTGGGATATCTCGTCTCATGAGGCTTCAGCTGCCTCGATGCATATGCTATCACATGACCCCTCTGCATCAACACCGCACCCAGCCCCAAAATCGATGCATCACAATATACTACAAAATTCTCCATCCCTTCCGGGAGAGCTAATACCGGGGCTTCGCACAACCTTTGGCGAAGTGTCTCAAAGGAGGTTTGCTGCTCGGGACCCCATGAGAATGCAACACCCTTCCGGGTCAATCTGGTGAGTGGCACTGCGATCTTGGAGAAATCCTTGATAAATCTCCGATAATACCCTGCCAACCCAAGGAAACTCCTGATCTCAGATGGTGACTTCGGCACCTCCCAACTCATCACCGCCTCAACCTTGGCCGGATCGACCAGAATCCCTTCCTGGTTAACAAGATGTCCTAGGAACTGGACCTCCCGCAACCAGAAATCACACTTGGAGAACTTTGCATAAAGCTTCTCCGATCTCAAAACCCCGAGGACCTCCCTCAAATGCTCCTCATGCTGCTCTCTAGATCTCGAATATACTAGAATGTCATCGATAAATACAATCACCGACCGATCCAACATCGGCCTGCATACCCTGTTCATGAGATCCATGAACACCGACGGGGCATTGGTGAGCCCAAAAGGCATCACCACAAACTCATAATGCCCATATCGCGTCCTGAACGCTGTCTTCTGGACGTCCTCATCTCGCACTCTCACCTGATGATATCCCGACCTCAAATCGATCTTGGAGAACCAAGATGCTCCCTGCAACTGATCGAATAAATCGTCGATCCTCGGTAACGGGTAACGGTTCTTGAACGTCAGCTTGTTCAACTCCCGGTAGTCAATGCACATCCGGTGTGAACCATCCTTCTTCTTGACGAACAGGATAGGCGCTCCCCACGGTGAGCTGCTCGGCCGAATAAACCCCTTCCCCAGCAGCTCCTGAAGCTGCGAGGATAATTCTTGCATCTCTGGAGGTGCAAGACGATAAGGCACCTTAGCGATAGGTGCGGCCCCCGGAACCAAATCAATACTGAACTCCACTTGCCTCACAGGAGGCACACCCGGTAACTCCTCGGGAAAAACATCTGGAAACTCACGCACCACCGAAACCTCCTCAACTGAACTCGGTCTCTCGAAAGCCACCCGCGTATCCATCACATACGCCATAAAACCCTTACAGCCCTGCTGTAGACACTGCCTCGCCCTAGCGGCCGAACAAAAAGCTGATCCTGAACGAGTACCCTCATCGTATACTGAAAGAACTCCCCCACTAGGGTCTCGTATGGTCACCAGCTGACGCTCACAGTCGATAACTGCGCCGAATCGGCTCAACCAGTCCATGCCCACAATGACACAGACATCACCCATCGCAATAGGAATCAGATCAATCGGAAACTCAACCCCGAAAATCTCTAATACACATCCCCAGAGAACCTCCGTGGCACAAATCACTCTATCGTCAGCTATGGAAACTCTCAGAGGCCGACTCAATGCCTCACGACTAACACTGATATGCTGACTAAAGGCCAAAGATACAAAAGACCGACTCGCACCCGAGTCAAATAACACTAAAGCAGGTACAAAGTTCACAAGGAAAGTACCTACGCATAACATAATATAAGCATAATATCTCAACATCAAAATAAATACATGAAAGGAAACATACCAGCCACAACATCGGGCGCAGCGCAGACCTCCTCCGCAGTCAGCTGGAAAGCTCTCCCTCGAGCTCTCGGCGCCTCGGCCTTCACAGGCCGACTCTCTGTAGCTCTGATGGCGGCAGGAGCAGATCCCTGAGATGCTCCGCGCAACTGCGGACACTCGGCCTTCCGGTGTCCGGTTTGGTTGCAGTGAAAACACACTGCAAACCCCTTGGGGCAGTCCTTGGCCATATGCCCCTCCTTGCCACATTTGTAGCAAGATCCCGCTCGGCAGACTCCATCATGACCCTTGCCGCACTTCCCGCAAGTGCGGCTCTTCTGGCTCCCTGGTTTGGGATCAGTGGGCTTGGCCCGCTTGGCTGCCGGCTGAGACTGTGCCGGTCGCCGATCCCTCCTCTGAGACTCTGCCTCCTCCCTGGCCTGAGTCTCAAGCTCAATCTCCCTCTTCCGGGCATTTGCCTGAAGCTCAACAAATGTCCGGTACGAGGAGTTCGCGGCGAACTCCTGAATATCCCGCCTCAAAATGCTCAAGTAGCGGCTCATACGTGCCTGCTCAGTGGACACGTGCTCAGGGCGGAACATCGCCCACTCATGGAACATCCTCGTGATCGCTGTAACTGACTCAGTACCCTGCTTGAGGGTCAGAAACTCCTGTGCCAAACGCTCCCTCTCCACCTGGGGAACGTACTCATCCCGAAACATGGTAGTGAACCTCTCCCAGGTCCCGCAGAAAGCTCAGTAGGCGTATAGTGCGCCGTCACAAACTTCCACCAGTCCTTCGCTCCCAAGCGAAGCTGGTTCAGCGCGAACCGAACCTTCAAATGCTCAGGAGAAGAGCAAGTGAAGAAACACCCCTCAATATCAGATATCCACCTCATAGCTGCCACCGGATCCTGAGTCCCATCAAACTCTGGTGGTTTGGTGTTGCTGAACTCCCGAAACAGCAACGCATCACCACCCTGCGGCCTCGCAGCAGCAATCGATGCGGTAGCCGCTGCAACAGCAGCCTCAGAAAGAGCGGCATAACGCTCATCAAACGTCTCAATCAGTGTGGTCTTTATAGACCCAAACATCTCCGGTATCTCTGCCCTGATGGCCGCAGCCACCTCCTCCTGGATGATCCGGCGGATCTCCTCCTCACTGGTGTCACTGCTCTCGGGCATCAAACGTGTCCTCACCATGATCTACCTCTAAAATACAACATACGATAAATTAGAATCCACACGAGCATACTCACACTTGCCAACTCCTCCCTCCTTGATTCTTGGTATTCCAAAGATTCTTACTTGGACTGCACACCGCTCCGGTGCTTCCAGTAGTACGGGCCCAATACTACTGTCCGCACCGCACCAGAATACACTCCAAGTCCTCCTCTTCGGATCCCAAGTCTCAAGTACTCTATCATGCGTAGACCACTCTCTAATAGATCTCTCATAAGCCCCTCGCTGCTACCTACTCACTCTCAAGCATCTCATAGCAGCTCACCTCTCCCTAGGCTAAGGCATCACAAATCAGGCCACTCTAGTCCTAATAGCAATACCTAGCCTACTCTAGCATGCAGATACATCATATCAATATCAATATCACATAATATAAAGGTATTTTTGGGAAATCACCGTTCGGGCGCTGACTGATCGTACACACATCTCTTGCTCTGGGTTTTTCAAAAAATCTTTTACTCTTTTTGAAAATACATCACAAATCCTCAGTTTGAGTTCAAATACGCCCGAAGGTGTACTCGAATCCCTCAAACCAAGGTTCTGATACCAACTTGTAACACCGTGAATTTTAAAAATAATTTTTCGCAATTATAAAAACATTTCTCACTTCATTTCATAAAACATTAAGTTTAAAATTCCAATTCGTATCATACAAATCCCAAGATCACATAAATATATATCAAAAGTCCCCTGTGTGTGTACAGATCAAGCCGGCGCCTTCCCACGGTCATCGCTAGTACCTGAAACAACAACACTAACACTGTAAGCGCGAAGCTTAGTGAGTTCCCCAAAATACCACACATAAAACACATAATAGCCACTCGAGGCTATAACTCTATGGGTCCGTGCACCTAAACTCTGTGAACCCTCAGGTTCTAACTCTAGGAACCTTCCGGTTCCAACTCTGTAAACATGCACAACATAATCACATGGAAATAATGCAGTACAACATATAGCATACAATACTCTGTCACATAACTCTGGTTACCTACTCAAGGCAAAGTATAGTGAGAAGACTCACCTCGCGTATCTCGATGACTCACAAGTCCTGAAATCCCTCGTGCCCGATCCTCCGAGCTATAATCCTCCTATAACATCATATGTCTCTAATTAACACTTTTTATCTCTAAGGTTGACTATCCCTAAGAAGTCAACACAGGTCAACTCTGGTCAACGGTCAACGGTCAATGGTCAACTTTGACCGGACTCGGCGAGTGCACGAGGGCAACTCGGCGAGTCTAGACGTTTTCACCAACTCTCTAGGATTCCCTTCTTACACGTCGAGTACTCCCCCTGGCTCGACGAGTTCCACCTGGAAGAATCGCGGGGCCACCCCGACTCAACTCGCCGAGTCTCAAGAACAACTCGGCGAGTCCCAGCTCTTGACCACCCTTCCCTACTCGCCCTGACTCACTGAGTCAACCCATGACTCGACTGGACCACTCACTGGCCGATCCAAGGCAATCTTCAAGCTACTCGCCGAGTCTGCTCATCGGACTCGGCGAGTCCATGCCATGCAATCACTCAAACTCGCTTCTAAGGTCAGATCTGTTCTATCAATTCATAGATATGGCCTTCCTAGACTGATTCACCACGTAAAGCCCCAAACTTGGTGTACATACAACCTCTATATGTCCATATATGAAGAATTATCAACAAATATCACAACTCAAGGTCATAACCTCCATTGTTCTTCATAAAGCTTGATGAATGAGGCTCTCTGGACCTCTATGGATCCAGATCCAAAGCCTCATCACTAGCAAGGGACTATTTGGCCATCAAATCAACCCAACAAAGGCAACAAGAAACCCTAAATCCAAATATACTTCACAAAACAGAAGATGAGCCGAATTCATACCTTTAGATCGATGATCTAAGCTTCAAATCCACAAAATAGCAACCTCCTTTGCTTCCTCTTGGCTAGAACCTCCCTCTTCTTTGCTAAACAACACACAAAGGTCAAGAAATGCTTCCTCTCTCTCTCAAATCGCTAAAGCACTCTAGGGTTTCTCTCTATGGACTGCTGGGTACAAATGACGGCCATAAGGCCCTTTAAATAGGTCCCAAACTCGAGAAATTAGGGTTTCATTAAACAACGCGGACTCGCCGAGTCCATATCCTGGACTCGCCGAGTCCAGGCGAATCCCGCGTCCAGAATCGCGTCCCTACTCGGCGAGTCTGAGCTCCAACTCGCCGAGTCCTCTCTCAAAACACCAAAATCATAAACAATAAAGATACCTGGAAATCCGGGCTGTTACACATATAACAACTCATTCTTAATAGAATCTTATCTATTAGTAATGATGTCGATATGGTCCATCTAATATGGAAACATTTCCATAATTTCCATATGACAATTCATTCTTAATAGAATCTTTTCTATTCATAATAATGTCGATATGGTCCATCCAATACCATGCTTCCAACTACTCACAAGCGACCAATCGTCGTCAAACTTTGGATTGTCCTTTGATAGTTGTTTAATTATTTTAGTCAAAACCAATTCTAGTCCCTTTTCCCTCTAAATGCGCTCGACATTTGGAAAATTTTAGAATGGTCAAATATTGTAGCATTTGCAATCGATCCTATACCCGAAGCGTATGGGACACAATGCATGATATCTTACATAAAGATTTGATACTTCATCAATCTTCTGCCATAATATTTCATTTGCTGTGTTCTCAAAATTCGAATTGTGAAGAGGAATGCCATAATCATAATCGAAATTTTAAGAACATACTATATACCTTTGACTAAATTTATTAACATTCCACAACCTAAGCCTTTAGATTTGAAATGAAGCATAATATTCTCTCCCTTAATTATAGCAAAACAACTTTACAACCCTTACGACTTTGCAAGGTATAACTCTTGTTTTCTATAATTAATATTGCCAACTTGCAATACGTGCCTTAATAATCATACAATCATAAAATTTATGCTCCCACTATCATGATGATTATTATAAACATAACACTTATGCTCCCACTAGCTTTGACATGTTTTCATAAACAGCTTAACTTTCAGAAAAACAATACTTATTGAATTTCTTAAGTTCATGTTTCTAATACTTAGTGCTTTGATAATCTTTTATCAAGGCTTCTTGAACTTATACACCTTTGTCTTAGATAGCTCATATGTGTATCTAAACAATTAAGACTAATTGCCAAACCTCACGATTTAAATCATGGAAAGGGATACCGTAACCATAATTGAATTTGAGAATGCAATTTTACAATCACTATCTTCTTAAAATCTTTCTTAGTGAAAGCATTTCCTCACAATCGTTTTCATGAAGGAGGAAATCTTATGACACTTAGATTTAAACGGTGTATGTGTTCCTATCCATGTGAATTTGTTAAAAACAAAGTTTACGACAAATTCAAACTCATATGGACCGAACTTTCTTAATCTTGACTTCTTGCCTTATGGTAACACAGCTGCCCACCTTGTCTTCCAAGTAGTTAAGCAGCTCACCCTGTCCTATCAATGTACTTTCCATTGATCAAGGTGCCTTGCCTTTTATGCGTTCAAAATGAGAACTCATAGAACTCACATGCATAATTAACTTAATTGGAACAGCACAGAAACAAAATAATGTCAACACGATAGGTTGTAAACCTCAACTCGTGTGCTAGTGATGATCAATAAGGTCTATTTTGATTTGTTCTTGAAACCTTTCAAGACCATTAAGACTCCCACTGACTCCTTGACATATAAGATTCTCTTTTCAATAAACATTTCTTGACAAACAAATATTCAAGAGTTAGTGTAGTTTTTATCAAAACACTTCATAAATTGGTCCTAGTTGGTCTTTGTCTTATCCAAGACATTACAACTTTCCACATTTGATAAACCTTCTTAATACTTTTCCACTTAATGTCACAATCTTAACTCTAAGACTTGTTTTGGAACGAAGTATGATTGACTTCTTGATTTAACCATTTCTTCAATTCTTGATTCCTCTTCTTAGACATACAATTGTACTAAGACTCACTTAGAGGATCAATTGAGATATGGTTCTTAATCATTAAGACCTATCATAAAGCATAAAAGCTACTCTACCTTCTTCTTAGAATGGAGAAACTTTTATCTTTCTTCCTACTTGATTCTTCTTATTCGTTCTGCTATTGATTTAAACTTTTTTAATCAATTCATAATTACACTTAATCTTGTAAGTATAATCATATTTACTAAACCTTTAGTAAATCATGACGAATATCATTGTTACTCTTATGGTGGACTTGATTAACACGCAACTTTGTGTGCTCGATCTCCTAGTCCTTCACTTGACACTTTGTCAATGAATTAGTCTAATTTTCCAAATATGAAATATCTCATTAATTGTGCAACCAAGTTGCATGATTCCAAGTTTCTGTCCAAGTGAAACTTGGGCGATGAGAAACTCTCCCTATTTGGTAAGCTCTCGACTTTCCATAAATAACATAATAAGAACCAAATCCATTATAGAAACATTTTAACATCAATTTTTCATATACGCCATTGCAAGGATAAATAGATAAAATTTAAAATCAAAATTTATTTTATTGCGGAAAAATTTTGTCCTTACAATGCAATTCATTGAAAAACTATGCTAATACATCTTTCCTAGCAATCTAATTCTAACTCTAAGTAGTAGCTCAAGAATCTAATCTTCGAGAAATGCGATCGAAATCCATTCCTTCACGGTTAGATTCTGTTCACTTCTTCCCTTAAGCTTCCTTTATTTTCTTCGATCCTATAAAACATCAATTGTAATCTTATCACATTATGTATTAAGAATCTAGAATAGAAGCTTAAAAGAGTTAGCTAATGGATTTTACCTATATTAGAGCCATACGTTTCGACTCTCCCATCTCTTAGATCTCTTAGGTAAATGGGGCAGCTTTGTCTCCAATGCCCTTTCTCTTGGCAATAAAAGAAAATTGACTCCTTTGGAACGTGACATGGAACTACTTCAGACATTGCCTTTCTCTTATGATCAAACCTTTCGATCATAGCATGTCTTTTGTTGCCATCGTCTATATCCATAGAGGTCTTGAAGGCAGATTCACCAATCAACTTTGCTTTTCTATTGCGCCAAACCATTGCTGATTCAGCAGCAATAAGCATATAGGTGAGATCTATAAGGGTCATGTCGCGGTTCATCATATAGTACTCTCTTACGAACTCACTATATGAGTTAGGAAGTGACTGAAGAACCCAATCAACAGCCATCTCCTCACAGACAACGGATCCCATTATTCTTAACCTATCAATGTGTGACTTCATCCCTAGGACGTGTGCACACACCGACTTTCCTTCTTTATGTTTATTTGCCAAAAGGGCTTGAGTGATCTTGAAATTTTCAAGCCTTCGAACTTGTGGGTTAGGGAGAATAATTGGAGGAGGAGGAGGAAGTGAAGTATGATCTCTTGTTCCTCGATCGAATCGTGGAATATCATCTTCATGTGGAATGCTTGTTCCACGGGATTTGAGAAGACCATAGTTGTCAAACTTTGACATCTACAAAACGGGAGAAAACAAATTCAAGTTAGTTGATTGATTGAGTCCTTAGTAAATCACCCAAATGAGATACTAAGGCTAGGACCCAACACAATATTCTACAACTCGGGAGAGGGATGCCGTAACCCAAATTGCAGAACATTTGAAGGTAAGTGAATGACGATTCACTAATTTCCACCATGAAAAACGAAAAAGAAATTTTAAGTTTTAAATCTATGAAAACTCCTAGATCCTTTGAGATTCATTGAACTTTCAATGGCATGTTTAAATCTCGATATGCCCCTCTAGTTTGTGACTGGGATGCCGAGGATCACAAAGCGGGTGTGAATAACCATGCAAACTTACATGGTGCCCTCACATGTTACAGTCACCTATTCGATGTGCCGGTAAACCACACACGCTCCACCGAACTATGACAAACATTGAGTCACCCTTTGCTACCTTTTCTTAGAACCATTTAGTGTGCCGGTAAACCACACACGCTTCACTAACGTCTTCGCAAGGGCACAAAGTGTAATTTCATGGAATTGCATCAATTCACTTTGCCTAAGTAACTAAGATTGGGAATTTGAAAAACATTTAGTTACTTTAGTAATTCATTATACTTATAATGGAAGGTTTCGTCCTATCCTACCCGTTCGGCTAACGACCCTCCACTAGTCAAGAGTGCGGTGGGTAAGAGTGGATACCCATTCAATCGCCATTTTATAGGCAATTTCCTTAAACACCCCTTGTAGACCAGCTTCGTGAATGAGGCCTACTAACGGTAAGACTGACTTTTACTCATACATACATATATATATATATATATATATATATATATATATATATATATATATATATAATGCTAGACTTTTAATGTTATATATATAGTATAGGGTGTATTTTACATTTTTAAAATATTAGGTGGTCAAATTTAACAATTATACTTTTAATTCAATTAAATTGTAAACCAAAACTTTATGGATTTATTAAACCTCTTTTAATTATACACCTTAATTAATTAATAAAACCATAAGGGTGTGATTTGAACTTTTTCAAAACTATAATAAGGTTTTAGAATTTAACATTCCTAATTAAACTTTTAATCAACTTTTAAATTCCAAAACTTGAGGGCAAGTTTTGAAACATTTCAAACATTAGGGTTTATAATTTAAATATACATCAAAATTAAACAATTAATCAAAATTTAAATTCCAAAACTTGAGGGCAAGTTTGAAACCTTTTTCAAAACATTAGGGTTTCAACTATTTAGATTTCAAAACAACAAAACTTTTGGGTTCAAATTTAAACTATAAAACCTAAAGGGGAAAATATGAAACTTTTCATAACAACAAGGATCAAATAACAAATAATCTAAATTAACATTTAATCACATAATTATCCATATTTGATTTATTAAATGATTTCTTGCAAAACAATTTATCAAAATAATTAATCAATTATCACATAAGGAAACAATTATCTTATTAATTGATAAATATCTTCAATTAGATCAAGAATATAGTCAAATATATTATCAAATCGGATTAATATTGATCTAATATGATAAAGGCAAGTATCTCAAAGATAAACAACAAGAAATCCCGAAAATAGCTCCATCTAACGCTCGAACTCGCCGAGTACCACACTGTACTCGCCGAGTTGAGGCCTACTCGCCGAGTACACTGTGGTACTCGCCGAGTTCATCAGGCAGATGGCTCAAAAATCGATTTTGCAACTTGAATAAACACATAAGGCATCAATACAATAGAAACCAATCAAGGCTCTGATACCACTGATGGGTTTTGGTCCTAAGAGCATCCTATGTTTTCATACAAACCCTAATGCTTGGATCTAGGTTTCTCTATTGTACATGCAAGTTATCCAAGACTATAAACCCTAATTCTAACATTCAAGTAATCATATTAACATAAGAATGGGTTTAATACATTACCTTGATTGTTATGTAGCAATAACAATCCCAAATCTCCTTGTATTGACTTTGGAAGGCTTAGAGTCACAAGTGTCACTCCTCTAATGGTTCACAAACACCATAAGCAAGAGGATGAAGAGGAGAGAGGATGGAGGCTGCCAAAACTCATGTGAAACCCTAGCAAGAAGCTTCACCACGTTTTTGGTCCTTAAGGGATCTATATATAGTGAGGCAATTAGGGTTATCTAACAAGGAAACCCTAATTTGGATGCTTAAGCCCTAAGCAACCCATGGAGCCCTTTCCTTAAGGCCTTGGACGATTTCATATGGGCTTCCCCATAGAATTCGTCCACCTTATAATAAAAGGCAATCCACGGCCCAAATTGCAATTATCTTATAATTACAATTCCAGTCCCTTAAGTTTAATTAATCTCTTTTAGTCACAAAACTAATTACCGATTAATTATTGACTAATATTAATTAAACAATATGATTTCTCCTTTAATATATTATTCTCATAATATATTAATAAATCACATTTAGTCCTTTCTCTCCATAATTCATCCTATCAAGTTGCTTTGGTGAAGGCAACCCAAAAGGACCATGCACCATCGGGTCAAGTACATACCAAAATAGTTATGGACTTAGACACTAATCCAACAGTTTATTAGTTGTTTAGAGACTAATTGGGTACACATATGTGATATTATATGTTATCTAGGATCATAGAGTGTGTACAAGTCTTCACTTGACACCTAGCATCCTATTTCAGTCCGTTCATCCCAACCACTTGCTACAGGTGAGTTCATACCCCTTAATCAATGTTTTAAATGTTTTTATGAGGGGGGATACAAGTAGAATCATGCTAGTTATTATATCAATCACATGTGATTAATAAGCAGCATTCAAATGATTTACTACTCATTAGCTGTTTTACCAAACAGTTTTCTTCAAATGATTTTCATAAACGTTTTATATGTTTAAAACTCCTTATTAAACTGTTCATTATACACTGTATGTTTCATTTCAAACTCATTTACAATTGTGTTTCAAACAAATGTTTCCTTATACTTAAACTGTTTTATTAAACAAATACTTTCAACTTTTTTTTATAGGCTGACATCAAGTCGACCTTTTCTTAGATAGTAATCATGTTCAAAGATGTTACAAAATTTATTTATGCTTTTATATTGTCAATTGCATGCCTAGATATGTATAGTTATATAAGTAATGTTTGAAGGGCTTAGGAAGGCTAACCCGCCTTATTTCCTTTTCTCCGTTGGGATGTGGTCTGGTGGGGTATCGGGTATCCGTCTGAAGGTCGTTTAACTATTAGTTATATATCATGTGTACATATATAGTCATAAAGGTTCTTTCAGTCAATTCAATACCCTTGGGGTAGCAAGGGTATACTTCCATGTTCATACGTACAAGTTATATTACTAGTAAACTACAATAGGCATAGTTTAGGGTTTTACTAATACTAATACTAGAACAATGAATCACACAAAGAGTCAGTTCATACATGAGTCATAATACATAGTGATGAGAAACAAACATAATACATAGTGATGAGAAACAAACATAATACATAGTGATGAGAAACAAACATACAGGCTAGATAGAGGAAGAACACACAATACAGCTAGCACATACATTACATATACATTACATTCAGTTATGTGAGCCATTAAAAGGGTCATGGCACTGCCTGCCATGACCGTTTTTGTATCCAGAATCTCCTTAATTGGGGAGCGTATGAGTTTGCGTATAGATCTATACTGGATTGACTATCCTACACCTTGTTGCTCGCTACAGTGGGACTTGCAAGTCTACGGGTGCCAAATGTCATTTCTTACGGCGTCTTACATCGTCGTTTTACTATTGAGTCGGTAGCAGGATACAGGCCGATTACATGTTACTTTAAATTTCATTTGGTTTAAGGTAGTTAGTACAACAGTAGTCACTTATTATAAAACTATAGTACATTATTATTTTCTCCATTACATTCACTTCGTGAACATTCACACGATGCACGGTAATGTAAATACTATATTTTGGATAATGATAGTTAGATTTAGGAAAATACACACTCTTTCAATAGACACAGATAGATACTAGATGCCTTGGTAGAAGGCTACTTTCAGTAGGATGCATAGGCTTTTCTAGGTTATTCAAAAATCTTACATGCTCATACTTACAATTACAGTCATAAAAATACTTACATTTCATATACGTACAAATACTTACATTTGATATACGTACAAATACTTACATACAAATTAAGACACTAAAATATTGATGATCTCACCAGCTTTAAAGCTGATACTCTCTTTCAAAATAACTTGTATCCTTAGGTCAACAGTAGACAAGTACTGATGCAAGGTTTAGAGAATATGGTGCTCGTTCAAGACTCATCTTTCATTTTGATTCATACTTTGGTGTTTATCATAATTTGACAAAACACACTTGTATTAAAATTGTATTATTAATGCAATGGATGATGTTGTTGCTTGTTTACTATTTTTCATTGTTGTGATACTGTACATGACGTTCTCCGCCCCAGAACGTTTCCGCCGTTCATGGTTTTGGGGTGTGACAGATTGGTATCAGAGCATTGTTTATAGTGAATTGAGTTTATCAACCCATAAAAGATATACGAACTATAAACACAAGCAGGATCAAAATACTCTGATTAAGAGTTTATACTTTAAATAATAAAATATTTAACTAAGTATACATGCCTGCATTCATACTAAAATCAGTGTCACTAGGACAGAACAAAAGTATTACGATTGTTGGACAACACAAGTAGACTTAGAGACATATGGTCAACCCTGTGAAGATGTAGCCTGATCAACTACATTATCCGAGGAGTGACTAGCATGTGCCTAAGGATGGTTGTGAGGTTGCAACAAGTCTAAAAACTTACCAACACTACCACAATAAGAACAATAGAACATAAACCTAAAATACTATAGAGGTATTTGGTGTTATTATAAGTACTTCATACTTGAGAACTAAACAGGATCTTCATTACTAAGTTGATAGTTGCTAAGTGGATACACTAAATCTATATGTAACTAGGATGTTATAGACTTAGAATCTATGAAAATTTTGCTTTACCCCTATTCTTCGTGAATTTGGAGTTAGAGTCGCTTATTCGAAGGCCTATCCTGTTTCGATTACATATAACTGGTATGCACTTCACAAATAGTGATGTAACTAATGAAGATTTTCTAAATAATTATCTAGATAGTTCGTCTAATAATTATTTTCTTACCCCAATTCTCGCGTAGATAAAATGGCTGGACTCCATCCCCACGGCAATCCGTACCTTCCGAATGAGGTCATTGCTGGATGGTTTGAAGAAGAACCAGAGAATGATCATCCTATCCCTGTGAATGATCACCATGATGAAGACCTTTTGGATGGTGCTAACTCCGAACCCGAGGTTGAGAACCTACCCGAGGCAGCTCCCTTTCTATATCCTAACCCTCGTCCGGATTTTCATGTCCCGACGCCTCAGTGGGTGGAATGCTTGGAAACATGGAGCCAAGGACAAGATCAGCCCATGCCATTTAATGATGACCGAAGCTTTTATGACCTGAGTAGTGGGGGCTCAGCAGACAGAATCTTGCCAATCCTGGTCCGCAGAGTGGCTCGAAATGAGATTCAAGGCAGGACAGCCCTACATCAGATCACAGAAGTTGTCGCCGATGCGAGAATGCATACCCTCCACACCATTCGCCTAGAAGATGACCGTGATAGATCTGAGAGAGACCATGAAACCCTGCTGCAAGCACTGGTTGAATCATTAGCCGAAGTCATAGAACTTCGAGTATGCCAGAGGGTGTACGAAAGACACCTGCTTGATGTGGAACGCCAACTGGCTGAACTAAGAGTTCACCAGAGGGATGACCGTCGCCAATAGTAGATGCCTTACTTTATTTTCCTTATTAAAAGGAATTGTTTTCTGTCTATGCCAGATGTGGCATTTTCTATGAAACTATCTTGTACTGTAAGTACTTTAGTTAGGCCTTTATGCTGTCAAGAACTATCTCCTCTGGATATGATGTAAGACCTGTTACAAGGTCATTTTCCCGAACTTTTACGTCGTGAATATCAAAGATATTGACAGTCAGCTAACTTCTGTGTCTTTCTTTATTCAATTACTTTCATCATGCTATCATGGGAGTCTATTTGAAACCCACTCTAGTTGAGTTATTGAACTAGGGTATTCTAGCTCAGGGATAATTCCCAATTCTTCTTCAAGGGTTGGATCATGTTATTTACCAGCCGATGGTACCCTGTTTTAGACGTCAAACGTCATAAGACCATACTACGAACTTACTTCCACTCATTACTAGGACTGCATCATAGGGACGTAGGTCAAACCTTCGTGAACACACTTCCATTCCGTGCTAGGACTGCATCATAGGGATGTAGGTCAAACTTTTGAGAACATACTCTTACTCTTTACTTGAACAATCGAGGTACAAATAGGGTCATCCAGGATCGCTCACAAAATCCTTATCTTTCGTATTACAGAATCATGTCTTCATCCGGAAACAGCCAGCCGAACAACGAAACCTCTGCTTTTCCTATGGACGCCACTACTTTTCAAGCCGCAGTTACAACTGCCGTGACAACTGTCCTTGCATATCGCAACACTGTCAATGCAAACAAGACTGAAAAAGGAGTTGACAATCTCGATCATGGTAACGATCCGAGAAATCAACAAATAGTAACAGTCGCCACCGCCCAAAACAACAACTCAGAGTTCAAGAAAAGAAAACGTCAAGCCAAAGTGGAACGCAAACGACTTCAGAGGATGGACATGCAACAGCAACCAGTGGCAACCCCTACCATCACAACACCGGTCAAGCGATACGAGGGAACACTCCCAAAGTGTGACCGGTGCAACTATCACCATACAGGAAATTGCCGAGCGAGGCAATGCAACAATTGCAACAAGATGGGACACATTGTTCGCTTCTGTAGAACTATCCCCACCACTGGAGTTAGCCTAGTTTACTATAATTGTGGTGAGGCAGGGCACTATTACAGAAATTGTCCAAGAGAGAAGATCAACGAAAGCAACCGTATCCCCATAACTTCTACTCGACACTTCACTTCCACCACCAATGTTGGTGCTGTCCAGATATGTCACCAATGCGGTGAAATTGGGCACCTCAAGAAGGATTGCCCAATAGCAAAGAACTCGGGCGCTGATGGGAAGATTCTTAGGATCACAACTGTAGGAGAACCTACTCCGGACCCACGTTAATGTAATTAAGGCGTTTTGTTGTAACAAACTTATAAACCATCCAAAACTAGTGCAACTAGAGCCTTATCTTTTGCGAGATCCCATTAGTATAGGGATACTCGTGGTACGTATACTTGTCTTTTGTAGTATACCATATTCGCAGCAATAGTCTTGTAGTAAGTCTAAAGTACTGTAACTCTGTTGATGGTTGCACGGTTGTGTTTTGTCTGTAATCACTTATGTTCAAATCTAATGTCTTTAAGTTTCCTTATGATTCTGACATTATCATACAACTAGATTCAATTTGATCCGCCCAATACTAGCCTCATACGTACGTCTCTTTCTTCGAGATCGCCTTCCCAACGAAGCCGCCATATCAGAACACCGAAGTACTCATGCATGGAGTACCTCATAGTTTTTTTCCTTTTCGATGAAATCCCCGAAGTACCACTCGTACAGTACGTCAAGTTTAATCCAAAGATCCATACGGTTGAGCTGTCGCTGAAGAATGTATACATAGGGGTGATATATAATCAAGGTTCTACAGGTTTAGAATTGATGATTCCACTTTAACTTCCTTTCCTCATTAGGATGTGAACATAAAGAAGAATCACTTATTCGACTATCTTTTCAATCTTAATTATATACAACTCGTATACACGAGATTGTGATTGTTGAACCATGTATGAATTCTAATATGAACTTCAGGACGGAGACTGCCCCAGACTACGAGTAATCGCATCGTCATGTGAACAAACTTAGAACTCAGTATGACTCCCGTAAACCGATCACCCTACAGTCTAAACACCCACTGAAATACAAGAACAATCTGGACAACTTAGCGAACTACTCAGCAATAGAAATGGAAGACTAGGCTTCTCACCCTGGAGAGCTCCGGTCTTATCCTTCTAGGAGTAGACGGATTGTATCATATGTGCCTTGACTATCGGGGACTTCGTCAAGATTTCCATTAGAAATCGTTATCTCAGCCTCGCATAGAGGAACTAGTTGAGCAAACGCAAGGAACGAATTACCTTTCAGAAATGGACTGAAATCCGAATATCAGCAGTTTCGAGTGATAGCGAAGGATGTCCCGAAGACTACCTTCCGAACTCGATGCGGACACTTCGAGTCCGTAGTGATACCCCTCGGATAGGACCAATACGTCCATAGCATTCATGAGCTTAATGGGTAGGGTACACCATTCTTACTGGGATCAGTTCGTCATTCTCCTTGTAATGACTTACCTATCTACCCTCGTAGTAAGAAGGAACTCATGGGAACATTACCCTCAGAGAAACCCTTCGCTAAGTTCTCTAAACACGAGTTTTGAATTTAAGAGTCAAATTCCTAAGAAACACTATTAGTGATGGGAAATTCTTGAGTACTCTTTCAATTTATCCAAAACCGTTGAGAAATTGTCGGCACTGAAGACGCTTATAAAATTCGCCAAATTTTAGGTCTCGCCGACTTACTATCGTAATCCATTCAGAACTCATCGCAAATTACCGAAACCTCTTATGACTTTGACTCAGAAGGGAGTGGCCCTTGACTAGGAAGACAAGCAAGAGGAAGAAAACCTTGGAATTTCAAGTGAGAGACCAAATTCTTTAGGAAGTCTCACTCTGAGAATGGCTTTATACACTTCGTAAAGCGTGGGAAGCTGAATCCAAGATGTTTAGGACCTCCGGGATTCTTACCGGAATCGGTCCTGTATCTCACTAACTAGACCTACTCCGCGAGCTTAGTAACGTACATTCTACCCTTCGCGTCTGGATCTTGAAACTGTACCTTTTCGTTAGGACTCTCGTAAGTCCACTCGACGAGATTGAGATTAACGAGATCCTCACCTACTTGGAAGAACTATAGTGACCATGGACCGAGAGGTCGTGCAAACGATTCAGAGTCGTTTCCCTGTTAGTGAAGGTTCGCTGAGATGCCAACCAGGGACCCGAATTCACTTGGGAGCATGAAAATCGATCGAATAGGAAGTATCCCCACTTCATGGCTTGATAATTCATGCCTACTTCCTTACCTAGATTTTAATTTCGGGACGAAATTCCTTCTAACAGGGGGATGATGTGACAACCCGAAATCCTCATTCGGTAAAACCCTAGAGTCAATCATTTCAAATTTATAAGCCAAGTTCACTTTTATTGGTTTTTAGAAAATTTAAAGTTCGTTTGATTATTTTAATAATTAATCTTTAAACGAACGGGTGAAAGGATGTGCCGACTCGAGTCTTGAAATTTCAAAACCGCGAGTACCACGTAGCTTAGAAATTCGCGGCCAAACTTTTTTGTTTGGGGCTTAATTTACCCTAAAAACCGTAAACTCATGCTTAAGCATGAGTTTACTCCCCAAGACACTTCATTTCTCATTTGTAAACTCAAGAGTAAACTCCAAAACTCTCTCAAGTATCATCCAAGTTTTTGTTCAATATCTTCAATCTAGTAAGTGTTTCTAGCTCTTTCAAGTTAGTATATCACTTAAACTAGTGATTGTACATCTTTTCATCCATCCATTTATGTGTTTTGACTAGATTTCCAAAACACCAAGAACACCAAGAACACACACTAGTGTTCTTGGGCCCTTAGCACCTTTTCAAGCTTCTAACTAGTAAGTACTCCAACCCTAGTGTATTGATCAGCTTATTAACTTATCATACATCAAGAAAATGTCCCAAAAACACCAAGATCATGGAGTTTACGGTCCAAGGAGTTCTTGGACCGTGAATCCCAAATAAAGGTGCTAAAGTGTGCCAAAGTGTGCTTTATCTTACCCTTAGCCTTGGGTATTAACTTAGAATCCTTCCTTGATGTGTTTAGCACCTGAAAACCACCAAAATACCTCACTTATATGTGTTTACGGTTTGGGGATCTCCCAAAACCGTAAACACCCCAAAGAGGTGTAAAAATGGCCCTAGTCCCTTCACAAGCTTAGGAAACTAGTCTAGATTTATTCCTTGTTATGCTTGGGGCTTGAAAACATCAAAATACCTTAGTCCATAAGAGTTTACGGTAGTAAAATCATGGAGAAATGGTCCATGGACCGTAAACTCCATTTAGGAGTGTATTGATGCCACAAAACATTTCCTAAGGCCTAAACATGAAGTAGGAATGCTTGGAATGGCTTAGAAGACTTCAAACCAACAAATGGTCAAAAGATTATGAGCTTACGGCCGTAAACTCAAGAGTTGACGGCCGTAAAGTCAAGATTTTACGACCATAAACTCAATGGGATATGTTCTATGGGGAGTAAACTCATATTAGGGGTTCCCTTGAACCCTAAAACCCAATAGCCTTGCCCTACAACACTTAGGTGCACTCCATAGCACTTATAACACTTGTATAAAGTGTTTATCATGCCCTAGGATGTCTTACCCTTGTTTATTAGTTGTTTTGAGACTAATTGGTACACATATGTGATATTATATGTTATCTAGGATCATAGAGTGTGTACAAGTCTTCACTTGACACCTAGCATCCTATTTCAGTCCGTTCATCCCAACCACTTGCTACAGGTGAGTTCATACCCCTTAATCAATGTTTTAAATGTTTTTATGGGGGGGGATACAAGTAGAATCATGCTAGTTATTATATCAATCACATGTGATTAATAAGCAGCATTCAAATGATTTACTACTCATTAGCTGTTTTACCAAACAGTTTTCTTCAAATGATTTTCATAAACGTTTTATATGTTTAAAACTCCTTATTAAACTGTTCATTATACACTGTATGTTTCATTTCAAACTCATTTACAATTGTGTTTCAAACAAATGTTTCCTTATACTTAAACTGTTTTATCAAACAAATACTTTCAACTCATTTTTATAGGCTGACATCAATTCGACCTTTTCTTAGATAGTAATCATGTTCAAAGATGTTACAAAACTTATTTATGCTTTTATATTGTCAATTGCATGCCTAGATATGTATAGTTATATAAGTAATGTTTGAAGGGCTTAGGAAGGCTAACCCGCCTTATTTCCTTTTCTCCGTTGGGATGTGGTCTGGTGGGGTATCAGGTATCCGTCCGAAGGTCGTTTAACTATTAGTTATATATCATGTGTACATATATAGTCATAAAGGTTCTTTCAGTCAATTCAATACCCTTGGGTAGCAAGGGTATACTTCCATGTTCATACGTACAAGTTATATTACTAGCAAACTACAATAGGCGTAGTTTAGGGTTTTACTAATACTAATACTAGAACAATGAATCACACAAAGAGTCAGTTCATACATGAGTCATAATACATAGTGATGAGAAACAAACATAATACATAGTGATGAGAAACAAACATAATACATAGTGAAGAGAAACAAACATAATACATAGTGATGAGAAACAAACATAATACATAGTGATGAGAAGCAAACATAATACATAGTGATGAGAAACAAACATACAGGCTAGATAGAGGAAGAACACACAATACAACTAGCACATACATTCATTCAGTTATGTGAGCCATTAAACGGGTCATGGCACTGCCTGCCATGACCGTTTTTGTATCCAGAATCTCCTTAATTGGGGAGCGTATGAGTTTGCGTATAGATCTATACTGGATTGACTATCCTACATCTTGCTGCTCGCTACAGTGGGACTTGCAAGTCTACAGGTGCCAAATGTCATTTCTTACGGCGTCTTACATTGTCGTTTTACTATTGAGTCGGTAGCAGGATACAGGCCGATCACATGTTACTTTAAATTTCATTTGGTTTAAGGTAGTTAGTACAACAGTAGTCACTTATTATAAAACTATAGTACATTATTATTTTCTCCATTACATTCACTTCGTGAACATTCACACGATGCACGGTAATGTAAATACTATATTTTGGATAATGATAGTTAGATTTAGGAAAATACACACTCTTTCAATAGACACAGATAGATACTAGATGCCTTGGTAGAAGGCTACTTTCAGTAGGATGCATAGGCTTTTCTAGGTTATTCAAAAATCTTACATGCTCATACTTACAATTACAGTCATAAAAATACTTACATTTCATATACGTACAAATACTTACATTTGATATACGTACAAATACTTACATACAAATTAAGACACTAAAATATTGATGATCTCACCAGCTTTAAAGCTGATACTCTCTTTCAAAATAACTTGTATCCTCAGGTCAACAATAGACAAGTACTGATGCAAGGTTTATAGAATATGGTGCTCGTTCAAGACTCATCTTTCATTTTGATTCATACTTTAGTGTTTATCATAATTTGATAGAACACACTTGTATTAAAATTATATTATTAATGCAATGGATGATGTTGTTGCTTGTTTACTACTTTTCATTGTTGTGATACTATACATGACGTCCTCCGCCCCAGAACGTTTCCACCGTTCATGGTTTTGGGATGTGACACTAAGATTGTGTATTGAGTGACAAGTCTTAAGAAGGTTTATAACATTCATCAAATGTGGAATTTGAAAAAAGTTTTTTTATTCTTGTACATTTGAAATTGGAAAGTTGTGATGTCTTGGATAAGACAAAGACCAGCTAGGACCAATTTTGTGAAGTGTTTTGTCTTGATAATAGCTACACTAACTCTTGAATATTTGTTTGTCAAGAAATGTTTATTGACAAGAGAATCTTATATTTCAAGGAGTAAGTGGGAGTCTTAATGGTATTGAAAAGTTTCAAGAACTAATCAAGAATAAACCTTATTGATCATCACTAGCACACGACTTGAGGTTTACAACCTATCGCGTTGACACTATCTTTTTTCTGTGCGGTTCAAATTGAGTTAATTATGCATGTGAGTTCTATGAGTTCTCATTTGAATGCATAAAAGGCAAGCACTTTGATCAATGAAAAGTACATTGATAGAAAAGGGTGAGCTGCTTAACTACTTGGAAGACATGGTGGCCACCCGTGTTACCATAAGGCAAGAGATCAAGATTGAGAAGGTTCGGTCCATATGAGTTTGAATTTGTCGCAAACTTTGGTTTTGAGAAATTCGTATGGATAGGAACACATACACCATTAAAATCTAAGTGTCATAAGATTCCCTCCTTCATGAAGATGACTGTGAGGAAATGCTTTCACTAAGAGAGATTTTTAGAAGATAGTGATTGTGAAATTGTATTCTCAAATTCGATTATGGTTACGGTGTCCCTTTCCATAATCCGAATTGTGAGATTTGGCAATTAGTCTGAATTGTTTAGACACACATATGAGTTATCTAAGTCAAAGGTGTATAAGATTAAGAAGCTTAGATAAAAGATTATCAAAGCATTAGGTATGAGAAATATGAACTTAAGAAATTCAATAGGTATTGTTGTCTAGAAGTTTAGCTGTTTTCTGAATACAGGGCAAAGCTAGTGGGAGCATAAGTGTTATGTTTATATGATAATAATCATCATGATAGTGGTAGCATAAAAGTTGTGCTTGTATGATTATTAAGACAAGTATTGCAAGATTAGCAATATTAATTATAGAAAACAAGAGTTATACTTTGCAAAGTCGTAAGGGTTGAATAGTGGTTTTGCTATAATTAAGGGAGAGAATATTATGCTTCATTTCAAATCTAAAGGCTTAGGTTGTGGAATGTTAATAAATTTAGTCAAGGATACATAGTGTGTTCTCAAATTTCGATTATGATTATGGCATAGTTCGAATTGTGAGAACGTGGCACATAAAATATTATGGCATAAAATTGATAAAGTATCAGATCTTTATGCATCGTGTCCCATACACTTCGGGTAAATGATCGATTGCAGATGCTATAATATTTGACCATTCTAAAATTTTTCCAAATGTCTGGCGCATTAAGAGGGAAAAAGGACAAGAATCGGTTTTTGACTAAGATAATTAAACAACTATCAAAGGACGATCCAAAGCTCGCTAAGGATTGGTCGTTTGTGAGTAGTTGGAAGTATGGTATTGGATGGAACATATCGACATTATTATGAATAGATAAGATTCTATTAATAATGAGTTGTCATATGGCAAGTATGGAAATGTTTCAATATTGGGAGTTGGATATTGAGAATCTATGTCTAGATTAGAAACTTTATGCAAGAAGGATGTTCAAAGGAATGTACTTTGAGTGAGAGACATCATATCTATAGAATTGTTTCTGACAGAGATTGGCCAAGTCTTGATGATTTTGAGCTATGACTTTACGAAAGAATCATTGCATAAAGTGTTAGAATCTAGCATAAGTAACAAGAATTTGATATTCTTATACTTATGATAAGGATTGGGAGTTGTGAAATGAGTATGATTGGAAATGGTTTCATTTGATCTATTTCACAAAGTAAGTACTGTAGATAAACAGTGTGTGCATGCTGAGAGCATGGGACAAGTGTAGTTATAATTCAAGTAAGAAGTTGATTACCCGAAACAACAAATAATGAGTAATCAATATGGTGATTAAATAAAATGTTTTGTTTATACCCAGAGTTTGGGGCCATATGGGATTAGTATTATTCTTGTGTTTCACTTTGCATGTTTTGACTTCCTGAATAATTAAATTGGTTCAGAAAAATCGAATTATTCGAACGAACCACAGTCGTTCATATGTTGGAAGTAGGTATGAACAAAGACTGTCATGAATCGGTGTGTGGATTGTCTAAAGTGTATTAGACATAAGCAAATGTTTGCTGCAAGTTCATTAGTGCTTATGAATATGAGTTTAAGCATTGGATTAAACCCATGCTCACTTTGATCACTTCATGGATTTTATCACGAGTGATTGGTGAGACGATAACATCTTATATTCTTGAAACCGAGATGTGTGAGTTGTATCTTGTGAGTCGGTTACATATTGATAATATGTAAACGCACCAGTAACTTGGTGTTATAAAACATATTGTTGTGTGTGATTCGGTGAGTGAGTACAAGAAAGCATTGAATCAAAGTTTATCCGTTCCTTTTATCCAAAGTAGGATGAAAGAGATATCTTTGGGCCCCTCGATGATTTAGTGATGGCACCTAAGCGCTTGGCCAAGCCGAGACTAATTGGATGTGTTCACTTGTAGTCTGTTGTCAGTCATCGTAAATCGAAAATCGGGAAACAGTATAGAGAGAATGATTGAAATCCATGTCTCATGTCTATACAATATCTAGAATGGAGGAATATATGATCCCTTATCTAAAGGACGCGTATCTGATAAGATCAGAGTTGACAGCGGCTTTTGAAAGCTACGATTGCGGATCAGGATCTGAAGTCATATGCATAATAGTTATTAGACTTATCCAAGTGGGAGACTGTTGGATTAGTGTCTAAGTCCATAACTATTTTGGTATGTACTTGACCCGATGGTGCATGGTCCTTTTGGGTTGCCTTCACCAAAGCAACTTGATATGATGAATTATGAAGAGAAAGGATTAATTATGATTTATTAATATATTATGAGAATAATATATTAAAGGAGAAATCATATTGTTTAATTAATATTAGTCAAAAATTAATTTTGTGGCTAAAAGAGATTAATTAAACTTAAGGGACTGGAACTATAATTATAAGATAATTGCATTTGAGCTATGGATCACCTTGGAATAATAGGTTGGACGAATTCTATGGGGAAACCCATTAGAAATCGTCCAAGGGATATTCTAAAAGGGTCCATGGGCTGCTTAGGGCTTAAGCAGTTAGATTAGGGTTTCCTATTTGAAAACCCTAATAACCTACATGTATATATAGTACCCTTAAGCCCCAAAAAAGTGGCTAAGAATTCCACTAGGGGTTTCTGGATATTTTTGGGCAGCCTCCTCTCTCCTTATTCTTCATCCTCTTGCTCTTGGTGTTTGTGAGCCATTAGAGGAGTGACACTTGTGACTCTAAGCTTTCTAAAGCCATTACAAGGAGGATTTGAGATTGTTATTGCTACATAATAATCAAGGTAAGATCTAAACCCCATTCTTATGTTTATATGATTAATAGTATGCTAGATCTAGGGTTTAAAGTCTTGGATGAATTGCATGTACAATAGAGAAACCTAGATCCAAGCATTAGGGTTTGCATGAGCACATAGGATGTCCTTATGGCTAAAACCCATCAATAACCTGCACACTAATTTGGGTCTAGCAAAGGTGACAAAGGGTGACTCGATGTTTGTCATAGATCAATGGAGCATGTGTGGCTAACTGACACATTGATTAGGTGACTGTAACATTGAGGGCACCAAGTACATTTGCATGGTTATTCACACCTTGTTTGTGATCCTCGGTATCCCAGTCACAAAATTGAAGGGCATATCGAGATTTAAACATGCCATTGAAAAGTTCAATGAATCTCAAAAGATCTAGGAGTTTCAATACATTTAAAACTTAATTTTTTTCGTTTTTCATGGTGGAAATTAGTGAATCGTCATTCACTTACCTTAAGGTATTTGCGATTTAGATTACGACATCCCTCTTCTATATTGTGAATAATGTTGTTGGATCCTAGCCCTAATTTCTCATTTGGGTGTTTAATTGAGGATTCTTATCTAATCAAACTTTGTCTCTCTTCTTTTTCAGATGTCTACCTCGAACAACAACAACGCTTCTGGCTCGAAATCTTCCGGCTCATTCTCACTCATGAATTTGTGTATGAGTGTGATTTTCGATGGGACCAATTTCAATGATTGGATCCGCAACATTCAAATGGTTACCTAATACGAGGACAAGGAGTATGTCCTCGGCAAGGAGCCGAAAGAAGTGAATGCAACATTGCTACTCCCGAGGAGATCGCTGCCTTTGAGGCTCATGAGCGCGATGCTACGAAAGTCCATTGTATCACGCTCGTGACGATGACTACCGAACTCCAAAAGTCCTACGAGGACTTCTACCCCTATGAGATGCATCAAGATTTCGTGGATAGGTACCACCAGAGTGCTAGGCAGTAGAGGTACGAGATCATCACTTGGATGATCACTACCAAGATGAGGTACGGAGAGTCCGTCAAGCCCCACCTGCAGAATATACAAAGATATGTCGACCGCCTGCTGAAGTTAAATGTTAACTTCGATGAGGAGATGACGATTGATATCATTCTTCACTCCTTACCTCCTTGTTACAACCAGTTCTGCATGACCTACCACATGAACAAGGAGGAGGTCACTTTGAGCAAGCTTCAAGGCCTGCTGAGGACTGCTGAGAGCAACCTCAAGGACACATCTGTTGCATCAACTCCTACTGTTGTTGCCCCCGTCTTGGATATTGGGCAGGGGAAGGGTAAAAAGAGGAAGGCTCATTCCAAGAGCCACCATAAGGGAAAGTCCCAAGATGGCACCTCTTCTAGTGGAACCAAGGCTGGTCCCGCTGCGCCCTCCTCCAACCCAAAGGATGCAGAGTGCTACTACTGCCATGAGAAAGGGCATTGGAAACGAAGCTGCCCGAAGTATCTGCAAGACATCAAGGATGGAAAGATAAAACCATCCTTCGCAGGTACTTATACTATTCAATCTAATAACTCATCACATGCTATTTCTTGGGTTCTCGATATAGGATGTGGTTTTCACATTTGTTCTGATTTGCAGGGCCTAAGAAGAAGTGAGGATGTAAAGCATGGGAAGATAAACTTGATCATGGGGAACAGAAGAGCGTCGCATGTCACAAAGATTGGAGTTTACTATTTAGTGCTTAGTAGTGAGTTAGGACTAGATTTGAATAATTGTTGCTATTTGCCAGAAATGGAAAGAAACGTCATTTCTTTTCATGGTTTATATAGACAAGGTTTTAGATTTTCCATTGATAATGAAAAAGGTTATATTAATTCTTTCTTTAATGGTGTTTTCTATTTTGAAGCATTACCTTGTAATGGAATATATGAAACTGTGATGGTTGTAGATAACTTAGGAAATGATGTGTTGCATATCGATTCTTCCAATGATTTGGATAAAGCATGCTTGTGGAATTGTCGTCTTGGACATGTCAACAAGAAACACATAACCCAACTCCAAAAGGATGGAGTGTTGAGACATTCGACCTTAGGGACGATGACATGTGCGAGTCTTGTTTACTTGGAAAGATGACCAAGTCACCCTTCACGAGTACTTGTGAAAGGGGTGAGGTTTTATTGGATCTCATACACACCGATGTGTGTGGGCCTTTAGATCCACCACAAGGGATGCAAGCCGCTTCTATGTGACTTTCACCGATGATTATAGCAAATATGGTTATATCTACTTAATCAAGCACAAGTTAGAAACCTTTGAAAAGTTCAAAGAGTTTAAGCAGGAAGTGGAGAATCAGCTGGGCAGGAAAATTAAGATGCTCCGATCCGATCGAGGTGGTGAGTACCTTAGTCTTGATTCCATGACTACCTCAAGGAATGCAGAATCGTTTCGCAATTGACGCCACCTAGGACACCGCAGTTGAATGGTGTGGTTGAGAGGCGTAATCAAACTTTGTTGGACATGGTTCATTCCATGATGAGTCGTGCTTCGTTACTTATCTCATTCTGGGGGTATGCCTTAGAGACTGTCGCCCATATCCTTAACCTAGTCCCTACAAAGAATGTTGCCACAACACCTCACGAGATGTGGACAGGGAAAGGTTCCTCGTTGGCACATATCAAGGTTTGGTGTTGCGAGGCTTTCATAAGACGAGAAACTCACGACAAGCTCGAACCTCGTAGCGAGCGGTGTATTTTCATCGGCTATCCACAGAAGTCCTTTGGATATCTCTTCTTTAGACCGAGTGACAATGTTGTCTTCGTTGCGAGGAGAGGGGTTTTCCGAGAGCGAGAACTAATAAGACAAGGAGACAGAGGGAGGGAAATCGATCTTGAAGAGCTTCAAGAATTAAACGATGAAGGAACCTCTACCACTGGCGTTCAACCTGAGTAGGAAACTCCTATTGAACCTGTTGACAAGTCCCTACCTCTTAGACGTTCCAGTAGAGTTAGTGTTCCACAGGAGTTTTATGGTTTTCATATTACTACTGAAGGTGATACGTTTATTAGTGATAGTACACTAGTAAATTTGGATAAACCTAACAACTACAAGGAAGCCATGGTAGGCCTAGAGTCTGCAAAATGGAAAGAGGCTATTGACAGCGAGATTCAATCCATGTATGACAACCAAGTTTGGAATTTGGTTGACAATGTGTCAGGTCGTAAGACGGTCGGGTGCAAATGGATCTTCAAGAAGAAGACCGACATGGATGGGAAGGTACACACTTATAAGGCGCGATTGGTTGCAAAGGGTTTTACTCAAACTCCTGGAGTTAACTATGATGAGACCTTCTCAACTTTCACCCTCTTATCAAGGAACGTAAACCCTTCCTTCCACCCCACATCCTTCTTATTCATTTACTGAGAACTCCCAAATTTGCTATCTGAAGATTCACACTTCAAGTTCTTAGAATACTAACTCCATCAAGACATTCCTTAAGCCCCTGTAAGTAAGTCAAATCTTGGCTAGTGATTATATACCTTATATTGATAATCTCTTTTATTTACACATAAATTTTATGTGCTAACAACTCCAAGGTATCATAATCTTCACAAGTTCACCAAACTCTTTAAGTGTTAGGACTTGAAAACTTCTCAACATCTCTTCAAATCATCCTCCAAACCAAACCAAGGTGAGCTTCATACCCCTATATTTTCAAGTTTTTCTATGTTTTAGAGGGGGGGGGGATACAAGTCAAACTTTGTTTAGTTCAGAAATAACTATAAGTTTTTCATCATTATGCTAAGGATAAATTGTTATTTGTACAAATTATGGTATTCTCTAGTTTTGATATGAATATGGTGATATATATATATATATATATATATATATATATATATATATATATATATATATATATATATATATATATATATATCAGCAAAACTAACATGACCAATGTTATAAAACCATATGAAAAGTTAAGATCTATAAACTACATGCTTTTGGGAACCTTTATTAAAAGATAGTTTTACTAGTAAGCTTTGATACGGTATAGTCATTTACAAATCTAGTGGGTTTAATACCTAAGTAATATGTTTTGATTTCATATTTTTCATGCTGGAACATACCTTCACGTTTATATAAAAAGGTATATAAATAATTTCCAACCAACAAGATAAACTATAACCGATATAGTTTGGAAGTCACGAACTATGTTTTCAAAGACACGTTTAATCATTGAAAGGTATAACTATCCTGTTTTACAAGAAAATGAGTCATAGTTCACGTAAATCTGTTGAGCCTCTTGTGAGACACCTTTAGTCGTACCTACCTAGCGTACGTGGTAAGTCCTGTTAGTTATAATCAGAGTCTCCTGGAGGGAAAATGTGAGTTTGTGTATAGATCTATATAGGGTTGACACCCCACACCTGAGCTGTTTGCTACAGATAGACATGCCAGTCTAGGGTGACAAATATCTTCAACGAAACTGACGCCTAAAAAACGGCAAGCCAGACACTCCATCATATTAGTATGATTATAACGAGTCACATAGGGATAAAAAAAATATTTTTGGTTTACGGGAAGCTTATACTCCATTAGTTTGATTGAAATAAATGAAACTATAAACTATTTTATGTACGATATTCACCTCTATCAGGGTCTTAAGGTTTAAGACCACAGCTCATCTTTAAGGAAAATACTGCATTTTTCTGGAATTATATATTTGTACTTTACAAGTGAAGGATATACACCACATTAGTTTTATAAAATACAAAACTATGTTTCGTATGTTATGTAAACTAATTTCATAACTCCGGTCTTAGGGTTTTAAGACCACAACCCTCATTTTATACAAAAAATATAGGATTTTCTGGGAACACCTTTTTTCTGATACAAACAAGGGAAAACAAAGAACATGCATGCAACTATACACGAATTTTATAACGAGACTCACAAACTACTTTTAATGGTGGTGGGTGGTGGACTAAGATAAAGGTGATGGAGTGCAGAAAAGGGTTAGAGTTTTTTAAATGATAAATATAACTTTTTACAAAATAAACAAATAAGGGTAAATTGGTAATTTCATAATTATTTAACGTTTTTTTTTAACAGAGTTAACACAAAATGACCAAACATGTAACGTTTAAAAACCAAAAGACCAAGGGTTCGACACTTTTGATAGTTGTCTTTAGACTGAGACTTTTTGAAAACCACAATGACCAATTTTAAACTTTTGTCTAGTATATGCAATCTCAATATTATGAGACCATTTTTGTAATTTCTTTGTTATATTGGACTATTTCTATAATTATTATCTATAGTGATTAAGTAAGTACATTGTATAGAGACCATTTATATAATTCGTAATTTCTTTAGAGAATTGTTTTTAGTGCGACGGGTGTGGGCAACGCGGAGAACGCGTTATCTGACGTGGCACGCGCAATAACGCGGAACACCGCCCCAGCTAGCCGTTATGGGGCGTTACGCCATTAGCCGTGACCATGGTAACGAATTGTAACGCGATTTTTTTGACCGTTGCAAATTTAATTCCGTTGAAAAACGACAATATTACCATTGATTTGTAAAAAAAAATTACTACTTTAAAAAATTAAACTATATAACTACATATACCTCATTTTATTTATACTTCTATTTCTCTATATCTCTATCTATTTCTTTATATCTCTACTTCATTCAAAACAAAAAAACCACTATGGATCAAAACCCGAATATCCCTTATCTGAAGACAAACACATCCACTCCATTAGGTTTTGCGGGATACGAGGGATACATTAACCTTCTAAACTCCCAAAACTCACCACAAATTCCATATTCCGACAATTTTTTCAATACCGCCTCACCCCCAATACAATTCCCTACCTCACCATTTATGCAACAAAATGCAAACATACAACAAAACCTTTTTCACACATTCGGTTCCATGCGCTAAACTGTCACACAACCCACACCCATGCAGGAACCTGTTATCGAGACGCAAGCCGGGGGTAGTCAGAAAGCATCGGGAAAAAAAGGGAGACCAAAAAAGAAAGGGAAAGAGGTCGTTGTCGGGACGGACGAAACGGAAGCACCTCCAACATGGTGGACACCGGAGGAAGAGCATGCGTTGGCGACGGCTTGGTGCGATACTTCAAAACAACCAACTATGGGGAACGATATGAAGAGAGTTGCTTTTTGGGATGCCGTAATAGTCAAATTCTGCACAATTTTGAACAAGGGTGACATGTATCACAATAATGATATGTTTAGTGGCAAATGGACTCAAATTAGCCGGAAGTGCACCAAATTCAATTCCATATACAACAAACTTTCTTCGTAACGTCAAAGTGGTGCCAATGATTTCGATGTGTTTAGAGTCGCGAGGGAGGAATATCACGTGCAAATGGGGCACGTATTTGAGTATGAAAAAGTATGGGAGTTAGTGAGGAAAGATCCAAAATGGATGAAAACGCCAACATCATCGGAACAACAATCCAAAAGGTCTCGTGGTTCGGGTTCGGGTTCGGTTGACGTTTCTGACGGACACACGAACATCGACCTCAACGCGGACACCGATGAGATCGTGGACGAGTTTGACGACATCGAAGAAATCTCTCCGCCACGACGACCTATGGGGCGCGACAAAGCGAAGCACGCTCAACGACATGCAGAGAAGAATGAAAGTCGGCTTCGAGAGCACGAGGAAATGAAAAAAAATTCGACGCCCACACGGAAATCGCAAATAAAATATACGAATTGTAACGGGAGCATTTGGATTTCCTTCATCAAGAAGCCCAAGAAAATCGCATATCGAAGGATTTGGCAATTCTTACGATAAACGAAGAAAATTTACCACCGAGACGAGCTGAAGTGATACGGAAAATGAAGACAAAGATAGAGAGAAAATACTTGGGCGAAGAATAGTTTGTCGGTGTTTTTTTTTTAAAATTATTATGACTATCGTGTGTTTTTTTTCAATGGTTTTTTTTTGGTTTGTAATGTTTTTTTTTGGGTGTTTTTTTTTTTTTTTTTTTTTTTTTTTTTTTTTTTTTTTTTTAAGTTTGTATGGTATTTTTAATTTTCTAGTTAATGAAATTATGTTTTATTAATTTATATGTTTTTTTTTATAAATATATGACATATATTAAAAAAATAAAACGAATTAGAAATATATGAAGTAAATAAAAAAATAAAACAAATTAAAATAATAGAAATTAAAAACATCAAAAAAAAAAAAAATAGAATATAGTACGTGTTGTTTTATGTTATTTGGTGTTGTCCATTTTCACCATTGGTGTTATAACACCAAATTGTGATTATGATAATGAGGTAAACAATTTGGGTGTGATAACATGTAATAAAATGTTGCCGACGCCTAGTAGTCTTATAATTTTGTAATTTTATAAAGACAATTTATTCCAATGACAACTTTTATAATTTTGTGACTAAAGCATTTTAATAATTTTTTTGTAAAAACTAAAAGTTTCTTTTTGGATAATTAGAATAGTAGGAATAGATAATGAACCGCCTCTATGTCACTGTAATTGAATAGCTACCCCTATCATCAAGTAGTCGGTGAGCCCGTACTATAACTATAATACATAGAGTATCTCATTACTCTGTATTTTTTTTTTTTTTTAAATGGGCACTCAATATCATTGGAGAAGAAAACTTTTTTGTTTTTTTATTTTGACAATTTAATAAATATTGAGTGGTAAATATATTTCAAACAACTTAAAAATATAACCCCTTCTACTTTAACAATATTCAATTTAGCTCTTTCATTATAACTTATTTTTAAATATTATTTATTTATTTACCAAGTAATTATTTTTACTAAATATTTAATAAGATCTCATTTATATAATATAGTTTTTATGATGATTAATATAATATTTTCAACGTTTTTATCTTATTTTTGTAACTATAACATAATATATATATATATATATATATATATATATATATATATATATATAATTAATGAATCGATATATTATTATTTATTAATTTGGATTAAAGATTTTTCTTTTTTAAAATAGACTACATAAACGAGGAGGTTTTATAAAATATTTTAAAAAAATAAGGCTAAATGAGTTAAATTTATCAAAAAAAATATATTTAAATAAGCTTAGCGTTGGAATAGTCTTTTATATACAAATATATATTAATGAAATTATGATGTGAAACCTATTTATAATGTAACAAAAATAGTACAATAAATCTACTTTAAATTAACTTATTTGCTCAATCAATTTCTGAAAATAAAACCTTTGTAAATAGAAATCTCCCAATCAAATACTTTATTTACAAAGGTTAAAAAAGTGCAAGTTGCAAGAAGAAAAAAAGCCAGGTCCATGAATTGCATTTACAACATTTAATCCATTGCTATTAACGCTATTAACGGAGGTTCTTTTGACTAAATTGCTACACACCAAGTCTTTCCATTACCAAAGAATGGATCCAATACTGACATTTATAAAATATGCTTATTTTGATTTTTTATAAATTAATACATATAACAATCGATTTCACTATGAGTGAGCATGTCTCAGTTTAAGTCGGTTTTGACCTAAAACCGAACCCAAAACCGACAGCCATGGTTTTTAAAAATTTAAACCGAACCCAACACAAACCCATCATCAGTTCGGTTTTTGGTTTGTACTTGACTTTCTCCGTTTTGGTTTCGATATTAAACCCAACTCTCAATTAAATCCTTAACTAACCTCAAATTTTCTTTTATAAACCGGAAGTTGAAGTATATATCAAATAATACATAAGGATAACAGATTTATATAACATATTAGAGTGGATGAGTTTCAATGAGTTTGACGATGTGGAATAAAATCCTGAGCTGGGAAAATAAAAGAAAGGGAAACAAAGGATAAGTACATAGCGAGAATCAAACCTGAGATTCTTGTTTCAAAGAGTCGGCTAACTATTTGTTTGTGTTTATAAAGAACGTGATATATATATATATATATATATATATATATATATATATATATATATATATATATATATATATATATATATATATATATATATATATATATATACTAGCCGTCTACCCGCGCAAAGCGGCGGGCGGCGAATAGTTTGATCTCTTTAGAGTTAAAACCATTTTGCGTTCACTTCGAGAAATAAATATTAAATGACATCTATATTTCAAGAGCATTACCATATCATATTAAGGGTGTGTTTGGCTAAGCTTTTTTAAAACAACTTATTAGGTTTTACACCACTATAAGTTAAAAAAGTGTTTGGATTAAAATAACTTATTCCGGTGGGAAACCTCTAATATGTCATGTTTTCATAAGTTAACTTACACTTACTTATTAACTTATAAGTTAATAAACTAATAACCAATAAGCTTTTTTTGCCAAACATCCCCTAAATGGTTATTACTTCCATTTATACATACCAAAACCACTTGTACTGTTTATTGTCCTCTTTTTTTCGTTTTCCTTAATTCCTTTATTAATTTAATGTCCTACTAAGTAAAATGCTAAAATATATAAATAATAGTTTATAAAAATAAACCTTTAGAATATCAGGTGTTGTGATTCAAAAGTCGATAAATAGACCTTTGAGAAGGCCAAAATACTCAGGTGTCAACTTGTTCATTATGATTTTAAACCAAGTTTGGTCATAAATTAAAACATTTTCAATGATGGTATGCAATTCAAGGATTCATATTGATTTAGGTTCTCGAAACCTTAAAATATTGAACAAAATCTATATAGAACCTTATAATAAGGACAATAATCACCATAATAAGGAAGTCCATGTGATGAAACTTAATATTATAAGGACCAATGATGAAAAAGGTTTCATTTTTAGACTAAACAAGATGAAAATATACAAACTACCTTAATCATGTCAAATCTTGTGTTTAACCGTTCTTTATTGCAAAAGTAAGATGCCAAAATATACAAACTAATGATAATACAATGCTCTAACTGGCCCTCTTGGTTGAGTTCTTTGAATCTGCAAAGCCAACACATTAAAGAAACATAGTAAAAACCTTTTTAGGAACAAACCTGATATAATAAAGCCTTCACCCAATATATTTATAAGATAAAAATACAAAAAGTTAAAAATGATGAAATCAATTACAAGTAAGGATTAAAATAAAAACCTGTTAAGATAAGGCCTTTGCCCTATCCAGTCTCAAAATCATTTTCTTGATCCATTTTTTATGCATATTGATATCGTTATTGATAAAGCCTCTATTACAAAATGGTTTGTCCGAACCTAAAGAATATGTAGATCAAGATACACATGAATTTCTAGCAACCTTACATGGTTAGCCCCAACCCTTTCAGAAGTTCTAATCAGATTTCCAATCCATTCATCTTCAATGACCAACACTATGGTTTATACGACCTTCTTTTCAAGTTTTTAGACATCCTAGGGCAGCTTCAGCAAGAAGCCTTCTAAATACATAATAATAAAATTAACAATGAAGACCTAATATCATTAATCATAAAAGAAGATCAAATATAAAGTAATAAAAACCCCAATTCTTGGACTGAAGCGACAAAAAAAACTAAGAATGGGATTTACCAGTTTCACTTGTCTGAAAGTTAATCTTCAAGGGAAGAAGAGCCGTATAGACTTTCTGGTGGGCTAATGGTCAATTTTCAATGAGTTGAGGCAGGTGAGGAAGTGAGGAAATAGAAAGCAAGGTATTCTCATATAGATGGAGAAGATTAGGGTCCGTGGATTGAGAGTGAGGTTTTCAACCATTCCCAGAACCATCACATCCATAAGAAGATCCAAAAAAAATCAAGTTTTTTGAAATCAAAGCATGTCTAGGTCAAAAATGTCACCTGAAAGTGGAGCAATGAAAACACTTTGTTGACATATCTGTAACAATAGAAATCCGAGCTTTCTGTTACCAAAAAATCACATACAAATTGATCATATGTCTAAATAAGGGGAGAGGTAAACAAAATCTTGAAGCTCTATCATTTGATGTGTAGCAAATAACAACTCCAAATAAGATCTGGGTGTTTTGATTTGCGATTCCAACTCAAGATACAGACAAATAAGAAGTAATAGGAAGGAGTCGCCTGATGCGGTGGTGTCTGATGGTTTTGACAGCGATGATTGTTGATCTTGTGAATACAATGGTGGTTGATGTTATTGGTGAAGACATGTAAGAATATATGGGTGCAAAAAATAACCTGAACGATTTGAGATCATCATTGTGTTTAGAGAGAGAAAAAAGGATTCAAGAAGAGGATTCTTACCTAACTATGACAAAATTTCAGATCTTCAACATCAAAAATATAACATGCTATACTTTGCAAAATGTTGCAAAACCTCCATTAACAATAGATTCATGGTAGGCTTTATAGCAGGGGATGTAAGAAAGAGTCATCTGCAGGAGGGATATTTGAATCAACATGTATTTTCTGATGGTTTCAAATTTTGAATTATCTGAAATTCAGGGAAGGAGATAGAATTTGTTGAGAAATATAAGGATTCAAAACAAGGATTAAAATTTAATATTATTTTATTGATGACTACTTGTACTATTAGCTTAATGATTTGAACATCTTAAAAAAATAATATTATTATATTCAATCTACTTTTAGAAATAAAGAGATTTCTTTTATAAGATAGTATATATATATATATATATATATATATATATATATATATATATATATATAATTTGTTTAGAAAAATAAATAAATCACAGCACAAATGCCATGTTTTATACGTGAGACATTGGCTTCAAAGAGCCAAGGCGCTAAAACATGAACCTATTTGCTATTTAATTCACAAAACATATTTATATTATATATAAAAAACTATTTTTTAATATATATATATATATATATATATATATATATATATATATATATATATATATATATATATATATATATATATGGTGAGGTTCAATAGAGAACCATAATTAACCAAGGAACCAATTTTTTTCAACTTTTAGAACTTATTTTTTATCAAAAAAAAAAAAAAACTAAAAATACAGAAATTCATAATTTTTTATCCCTTTTCCAATGATATCAAATCCGAAAAAAAAATCGTCAAATTCACAATGTGAATCTTTGAAAATTCACACGGTGAATCCGAAAAATATATTTAACATTCACAATGTTATGTTATGAATTTAGATATTTTTAGTTTTTTTTTTGATAAAAAATAAGCTTTAAAACTTGAAATTTTTTTTGGTTATTTGGAGAACCAATAATTATAGTTCTCGATTAAAATTTTCATATATATATATATATATATATATATATATATATATATATATATATATATATATATATATATATATATATATATATGGTCCAGTTCCTATGAAAATTCCTTTTAAAGTAAGGACTCGTGATGACACCTTAAAAAAATGAAAAAAAAAATACAAATAATAAAATCGAACATAGATCTATGTCCGGGAGAACAAATTGCATTTTTTTTTGCATCATTAAAATTGATCTATGATTCAATTTTAATATCAATTTTAATAATCCAATTTTTTTTTTCAATTTTCTTTCTCCCACACATAGATCTATGCTCGATTTATGATTTGTATTTTTTTTAGATTTTTTTTCCATTTTTTAAAGTGTCCTCACGAGTCCTCACCTAATCCTGTTTATATATATATATATATATATATATATATATATATATATATATATATATATATATATAATATCGCTTCGCTTCGATTTCATTCGTTTTTACCGAACACAAACCGAAATTTTTGGTTTTTGAAATATTTAAACCCAAATCGTCGATTTATGCTTTGGTTTTGATTTTATTGATTTTTATTGATTCTTCGGGATCTGGGCTCGGTTTTGTTCACCCCTAGATTTCACAGCCAACATGAAGACATTTGCTCTAAAGTTTTAGAAGACAAAGTAAATAAAACATAAGGATTGGTAAAAGAATCATTGCTCATGAGTTTAGTTATTGAAATGAAGACAAGAGAAAGGAAATGAAGATTTATACTAAATCTTCCTTATAAATTGTCCTTTCATAATGAGAGGAATTGAAGAGAAAAAAAATCATCCTTTTTTTCACTCTCATATTTTTAGTGAACTCGAAAGCGGAATGAAAAAAGATTATATAAAAATAGAATGAAAAATAATTACACCCTCGACCATTTTTCGTCTTATCAAACTGAAGTGGTTTTCTCACTACTAATTTCTTTGAAAGACCATCATTGAAATAATAATAATGATAATAACTTACCGTAAGAAAATTATTCGCCCAAAACCATTAATACTTCCCATAAGACAATTATTCGTCTAAAAACTATTTATCGCTGCCGCTTTGTGCAGGAACACACATATATATATATATATATATATATATATATATATATATATATATATATATATATATATATATATATATATATATATATATATATATATGGGTGTGTGTGTTTGTCACGAGATTGTATCTATAGTTAAAAAAAAGTATGAATGGTTAGTAGCTTGTAGCAATCTTTTCAAACAATTACTTTAATTTTTTTTTTTGTGTCACATAAAAAATATTACATTAACATTATAAAAAGATAATAAAGTAAAATTAAAATAAATTTTAAAAATAAATAAATCATTAAAAAATAATTTCATTTTGAACATATTTATGAAAAATCCATCATATTCTATCTCTACCTCTCATAGGTTGATAACAAATTTATCACATTCTATCTCTATCAGCGATAAGTTACCAGATAAAAACCAAAATATGTAAAGAATTGTAAGGGTTTTAGGTTTAATTGTTAAAAATATTAGGAGTTAAATATAAAAACTTATTATTATTATTATTATTATTATTATTATTATTATTATGAGGCTAAATATACAAACTTATTATTATTATTATTATTATTATTATTATTATTATTATTATTATTATTAAAGTTTGGGTTTAATTATTATTATTATTGAAGTTTGGGTTTAAATAAAAGCATATTCAGTGAAAGTTTTTATTATTTTATTATTTTATTATTTTTTTGAAATTTCAAATATTAATAATCAACTTAAAAAAGAGCTTTTTAGAACCAAAGTGAATTGTTTTTGAGTCAATAATATCAATTATTAGATTCTACCAGTTGTTGCTTTGAGTTTGTCCTTTTGGATAATGAACCCATTTTATTTAATAATGTTACATGCTACCCTTTTATTTTAATTAATATTAACGCTTTGAAGTTGTTATACTAACTAAATATTAAATTGGTATTGATCTTGTGATATTTTATTGTTTTTATTTTATGGTTATAAACGTAATTATTTTATCATCTTTTTTATTTTCAATAAAAAAGGACCCAACATATTATCTTATTAAATTTTGTTTGTTTGTGACATTTTATATATCTAAACGAGACATTGTTTGCATTAGTGTGTGTTATAAAAACGCATCGTCTTCATATACCCTCTCATCAAATATTATGCAACGTAGGGGTGAGCAAACCCAAACCAAGAAACTGAAAAACTGACCAAAACCGACGAAACCGAAACCGAAAAAACCGAAACCGAAGCAAAACCGATGGTTAGGGTTTGAGTTTTTTAAAAACCGAAAAATCGGGTTCGGTTTCGGTTTTTACCTAGAAACTGACCCATACTTAAAACCGACAAACCGCCACAAGAAACCGACCCATCCAACCCAAGAAACCGATGCATACTTGATTTTTTGGTTGTAATAGCTATTTCGGGCTTTGGTTGTAACTTGTAATAGACAATTTGTTGTATGACTCTTGTTTTTTAAAATATTTAACTTAAATTTGGTGTTTTTTGAAGTATTTAACTTGTTGTTTCATTTATGGAAAATGGGTTAAAACCCAAAACCCATGGGTTTAAACCCAGAACCCGTGAATGTATGGGTTGAACCCAAGAAACCGAAAAACCGCCCAAACCGACCTCAGAACCCGAGAAACCGAATCGACCAGAAACCGATCCTATTGGGTTTTGAAAACCAGAAACCGACCACTTATGGGTTAGGTTGGGTTTGGGTCCAAAACCGACCCAAACTGACCCATGCACAACCCTAATGCAACGTGATAAAAGTGAAATATGAACTATATATTTAATAATCTTTGTTATGATTTCATCTATTTGTATTATATTGTTTTAATTTCATGTATTGTAACCTATAGTTTTAATTTCATTTATTGTAATATAGTGTTTGTACTTAGTTTTATTGACAAATACTTTTTAATTTTATAAATATCACATATCCTTAATTAGTAAAAAAAACAAATTATAAGAGTGTTTTTTATATACTACTAGTTGTGAGACCCGAGTATCACATGAGTTTATTTAAAAACAAATTAATATAAAATTCAAAATATTTGAAAAGTTTGAATTTATAATAAAATGAGAAAATATTGAATTATAAAAATTAAAATGTTTTTTTCTCTTTTAAATTTAAACAAATAATTTAAATAAATAAATAAAGGATATTAATGAAACTTTAGTTTAGTAATTTTGAAATTAGAAGTAAACTCCATTAATGAAATTGATATGCATTTATTATTAGATTTAAATAATATTTGACATTTAATAAAATAGAAAAACCATAAAATGATATATGGAATAAATATTAATTTAAAATAACCATAAAATTACATGTGTCAAATTGAATAAGAGTATGACAAGTGGTAAAAAAACATTCATTTATTAGAGTAGATTTTATAAAGATGAGATAAATTAATTCATAAAATTCTTTTAGAAATGGTCAATGATACGTTATAAGAGATGTTGTAAGTTAGTAATATTTTGTTTGCCAAAATTAATAAAATATGAGATGAGAGAAAAAAAAAATCATAAAAGAAGTTGATGATTTAAGATGCTCATAGTGTGTGGTTTGTAAGAAAACCAATAGCATGAATATTGGAGGAGGTTTTCTAAGATTAAAATAAGAATGTAATTTTGTTTTTATTATAAACATTTGGAAATCAATTAGAATGAAATAACTTATTAGAAGATGTTTATGATTGTTAATAAAATGTTACAAGTAGAAACAAATTTTTGCAAAAAATATTCAAAAGAAGCGCAAAATGATGATTTTTGTAAGGGTTTAACAGATTGGAGTCAAGGACCAAAATTAAAATTAAAGGTGAGAAAAAACGAAACCATAAACCGAAAAAACTAAAAATCAAAACCGAACAAATAACCGATGATCGAGTATTTCCAGAGTACAACTTTTGGTATGCGCTTCTTACGAATGGTTTATTGCAATTTTTTTGATGCAGTTTTAACCAAAAATCGTACCATGCTCACCCCTGCTGTTCATGACTACAACAAAATTCTGTCAAATTTTTGCAGTTTACTAAAAATAAAATATGATTATTTTTTGATAAATTGGGTTTTAGCTTAAAGTCCATTTCTTAAAGATTTTTATTTTTATTTTTATTTTTATTTATTTATTTTTTAAATATAAAGATCTTATAATATATTACACAACATGAAAATGTAATGTAATTTTAATGATCATATTTTGAAAACGTGCACTAGCTAGCATCCAAAAACTGGAAAAATGTGTGTTTAACTTTGAGTCTCCATAAACTGAAAAATATGTGTTTTGAGCAACTAAAAACTGGATTTGCTCAGTCAATCTCGGGAATTCTTTGCAAAAAGAAATCTCTCAATCCAATACCGAAGTTAAAAAGGTAACCAAAAAAGAAAAAGAAATCTCAATCAAATACTTTATTTTAAAAGGTAAAGAAAAACACAAGCTGCAAGAGGAAAAAAAAAGAATTGGCCCCATAAATTGCAAATGAAACCTTTAATCGATTGCTATTAACCAAGCTTTCTGAATAAATCCTTATTTATTCAGATATTGCAATTAATCAAATAAAGATCCCAAACTCACCTCTTACAAAATAGGCACATATCAACCCTTTCACAAAATAAATATATGGATATTGGATACATACTATAGTGGCTATTGTTCATCCTATCAAACTTAACTGATTTTCTCACTACTAATTTCTGCCAAACACCAAAATCAAAATAGAAAAAAAAAACAAATTACTTACAATCATAAATGTATATATATACCATCGATTTCCATCCCATCACGAGCCGTAATCGGAAAACCCAAATATAACCTTTTACCAACTCGTAACTTTTGTAAAAAAAAAGAATTCATGAATGGAGGTCGTAGCAATCTTTTCCAACATGATCTTGAAATACATTTCTTTAACTTTTTTTTTTTTTTTTGTCAATTCGCATATGGATCAACCCAACATTTGTCATTTTCAACCGCTTTATCCCATCTACGCCAAAAGACCCGCATTTCGTTATACGATTGCCTCCTCACCTGTAACAAAGACGATGACGAGAAATGTCAAAAAAGTCCTTATTTTTAAGGTGCCTCATTTGTTATGCACAACAAGACAAAAAATAGCTGGGATTGAGACTGATGCCAATGGGACCCAAAGGGCGGGGCAGAGAACTGTTATCGATCCTCGTATTTGTAAAATACATAAATGTCCTCATCAGAATCATCATAATGATTAAAAAAAATAGCGATAGCAAGGTCCAATGTAACAAATGATGCCTTAAGGTACAAAAGAAGCATAAAGCTATGTTTCAGCTAAAAAGGCTTAAGAGCACTTCTAAGAGGTTAACATACCTCAGATCTTTCATCGCTAGCAGGGAGATCACTACTGTTCGACTGAAATTAAGAAACACAAACATTATGAATAAAAAAACATACAAAAGAAAGTGAAAGAGTTGAGGTCTAAGACTTATACCGGAAGAAGAATATTGTGTGTATCTAATGTTGAATTCTTTGTAGTTACATGATTAGTTATTGACATTTTGCTCGCCTAGTTAAATGAAAAATAAAGAATATTAGAAACCACGGAACAACATAAATTATATATCCCGTCCACCTTTTGATGTATAACAGTCTCAGTAAGTATCAAATAAGTATCAGTATCAGTATCAGTACTAGCAGAGTGTCAGAAACGATACTTACATGGTTTGAACCACCAAGAGAAGGGACACCCAAATGAACTATGTATTCAGCATCAACCACACCAACCTTTTGCTTGCGGTCACCCTGTAAGAACATGCTTTTAATTTTAGTCAGAAACAACAGAAATAGAGCTATAAATGGATGAATTTTATTTAGGCATAGATTTGTGATTTGCCTGAGCACAATAGCCTAGCTGAAAGTCTATTCCCCATCCATGAATCAAATCATTCTGAATCAGATACCATGAGCATCTCCATGCAGCTTTTGAGAATACAGGAGCCATCATTTCTACCCATCTGCAATATGAAAAACACCGTAAATACAAGAATCCTTTGTTTTCTGTATGCGTTAAATTGTTGCGAGTTAAAACATTACCCCAAGCATGGTGGACCTGTGCTGTTGCCATAACACCTTCCACCTCCTCTAAACTTATAATACCTCCTGTTGACATCATAACTAAAGTCAGTGTTTAATCTTTTTGCATCTTCACAAAAATGATACTAGACTGTTTATGCTGAAGGGTTATTCTTCTACAAAGAGTCCAGTCTACAATGGAAAATGATATTTTGTTTACATCAATACCTGTGAACTTTTGAGTTTCTTCTACGCACCGTAATTTGGTGATGAATCTCTGATTTTGAAGGATCAAGTGCTGGCTGTGATATATCGAGTTTTTCCTCTTTAACGATTGATATATACCTACACATGAATTCATTAAAGTTTTCATCCAATACATGATCGTGTTTATAAGGATGAGCCTTGTAGCAACTCATAATCAACTCATAAAGTTACATTTTTGTGACTCAAGGCTCATGATCTTTTATTGTGTTTTACATGTACAAGACTAGGACAGGGACAAATGTTAATAGGACAAAAATTGTAACTTTTTTGCTGTGACAAAAATTGCAATTTTTTGCTCCTTGCAAAAAGATGGGCACAAGAATTGTAACTTTTTGCTCCTTGCAAAAAGGTGGGCACAGGGGTAAAACTAGGACTTTTTAATAAGGGGAGGTTCATCGCAATAATATTTTCGAACAATATAATAAGGTTTTTAATTTAAAAAAGAAATTGACCGAGAAAAAGAATCATCAATATAAAACATACAATGATTTTTTTTTTATTAAATCATATATTTTTGAAATAAGAAGTGAATCTAAAAAAATATGATATAAATGTAAATATCTAATTATATTTGTAATTATTTAGTAATAAAAGAATAAGAGATGAAAAGCATATAATAATAGTAATATGTATGTGAATAATGGTATTGTAAATGTATGTGTTAGATGTTGACTAGTTATAGAAAGAAAATATAAGAAGTTTAATTGACTGAACATGGTAACCAGACAATATGAAAGGACTAATTATGTAAATATCTCTTTTGGAGATACAAAATAAAAACTCTAATTAAGGATATTTATAGATGATATGGTCGACTATGGTGGGCTTATTAAAACATACCGGACAGTGAAGTAAAAGGGTATTCCAAAAACTTTTTGAAAAAAATTATACTACAGAAAAAAAAATTTGAAAAAAATTTACACTATTGGAAATTTTTTGAGGGGCATTCTGGGCTACCTTGAGAACCACCTCGCTCCGCCCCTGATAGGAGACTAGGGGGGTTGAGCAACAGACAACCCATATACTCCCTCCACCACTCATGGGATAAAGACTCTCTCTTGATCTCTAGACTATGCAAAAGACATGAATGCCTTTTTCATCACAATCATCGAAAAAGCCCTAGAAAGATTGTCTAGTCCTGTGTAACAATATTAATTTAAACATACATACCGGCTTGGATTAAAATGTTCAACATCAAGGTCCTCATCCCAAAGAAAAATATAATCATATTCTGCAACTATGTCGGGGTGCAAGAAACGCTTAGCAAACCACCTAACACATCAACAACAATACAAAAAGAAAGAAAGAAACGTTCGATCACATGCATAGATATAAAAAGTTAAATGAAAAGCCAGAAGGGCAAAAAGATTTTACCACTTTGTTTGGTTTGCAGCTGAAATATGAATGACACGACTGGACCATTGTAAATCATCCCATTGATCAACAATACCATCATAATGAAACACCATTACAACAAACCCATTTTCTAAAAACTGCAAAAATGAAATAATTTTGATCAGTCACACTCACACGTGCACATGTAAATAAGTAGAAACAAGTAATTAATCGAATGATTGATCACCTTTGTTATAATTTTATTAACCAAATACTTTTGCTTTATTCCAGCTGCAATCGCCAGCAAACTGACAGGAAGGCTTGAATTGTTCTGAATCAAAATAAATGTCATATATAAAAGACCAAACATGTAATAATTACTTAAGTCCTACCTTTCAATAAAAGAACCCACATCAATATCATCATTTTATTTGTAACTATAGCCATAGGCTAATAGGTCATTTCAATATAAAAACGTTCCAGAAAAGAAAAGGTTGCAATTTTTAATAGACCAATGAAGTATTAAGGCACAAGATTATTATATAATATATAGTATTAAAGTTTCAAACATCTTACATCAGCAAATCTCAAACTTCTTTTAATGATATAACCGCTTTAACTTTCTATTTCATTCAATTCTTGTATTTCTTTGGTTCCCTTATTACAAAATTTTCTCTCTCAAACTCCTTTTAAAGAGATATAACCACTTTAACTTTCTATTTCATTCACTTCTTGTATTTCTTTGGTTCCCTTATTACAAAATTTTCTCTCTCAAACTTCTTTTAAAGAGATATATTCACTTTAACTTTCTATTTCATTCAATTCTTGTAATTCATTGGTTCTCTTATTACAAAATTCTCCCTCTCTCTCAAACTTCTTTTAAAGAGATATAACCACTTTAACTTTAATTTCTATGTCATTCAATTCCTGTATTTCTTTGGTTCCCTTATCACAAAATTTTTTCTTCTTGCGTGGGACCATTAAAGTACTATTAACCCTCCTTTCATTACAAGGTTTGTATTCTTTTTGGTGACATGACACTGATGTAGACACATGATGGAGACGTGTGCCTAGTTTATCAAAACAATTTTGTTGGATATTTACTGAATTTCAGTTTTGTTCTAATGTTGTAAATATATTTATACAAAGTTGGTTAATATTCAATGTTTCAACACTTCAATAGCATTAGATCAAAACTCAAACTTACTCATTTTTTAATGAAATTGTTCCAACGACACCACAACAAATATAAAAAAGTATAATAAAGGAACAAAAAAGTACAAAATTTCATAACACATGAACAAAACTAATGGTTAAATCCTTATGTATAAAACTTGGTTGCTATTTAGTGATTGCATAACTTACATTATCAGGATCCGAACCCCATAGAGGGCGCATCTCCAAGTCAGAAGTTTTGGCAAGAATTCCTGTGGGCAAGACATCGGTCCCTTGAGGCCTACACTGATTCTAAAACAATAGGGAAACTTTAAGTATAAGCTTTAGTAGTATAGAAAACTCAAAACTTTAATATTTATCGATGAATGATATAAACCTTGCATTTTTCAGCATCTTTCAACTCCATTTTTGATTTTTGTGGAATCTACAATGGGAAATTACGATTACTAGTCTTTGATATTGTGAAGAATCAAAGGTAAATAGACAAATGAAAGGAAAATGTAATTACTTTGAAGTCATGTGCAAAGAATGGGTTTCCCATGTGATATAGACCAAAAATTAAAGATGCCATGACAATGAGTTTGATTATGGTTCTTCTACTTTGCGAATCAGACGGGAGAGAGACCTGAAATTTTGAAAAAAATAATGAAATCAAGATCATAAAACATCTCAGATCATGTTTATGGAACATGGGTAGTATTGACTTTTGAGAGTTAATATAAGTGATTTTAATCATAAAAGATTTAAAATCCATACCAGCATTTTTCGATTTTTATAATGGAATTTTGAAACATGTTATGTTATATTTTGTGACCAAGTCCTATAAGGTTAAAGAAGTGTTGAATTTTGGAAGTCAAATTGGTTATTTTTGAAAATGAAATTTAATATATGCGTGTTCTTCATTTCTTAGGAAAATCAGAAACCCATTACAAACAGATATATATGATCTTATATCTGTATAGAATCTCTACATTGAACCTTTTAAGTTTGAAACAAAATGATACGACTCTATAAGGTCAAAGTATAACTCTGTAACTGGAACAGAGCCATAATTTTCTACAAATTATTTAAACATAACCTACTTATCTCGTAAAAAAATAAAATTAACAGACATAAAACATAAACATCAAGGTCAAAGGAGGATGATTTTGCATCTTTTTACCATTTTTACAGGTTCGCTTTCACTCTAATTTGCTGCAGAAGGAAGTCGAAGGGTCAAAACCCTTTTAAAGTCGTCGTTTCTTCAGGTTATCGGAGCATAGAACCAGAGGTGGAGTTAAAGACGTAACAAACCGGATTACGAGCTATCTTCTTTTGCAGTAATCTACTCTTAGAATCCCTCAGATGGACTTCTTCTATCAAGAAATGACGAAGGAATTTATACCCAAACTATCACCTGAAAAGTATAAGAGGAAGAAAAAAGTTAAATTAAACAGATACATGCACATAGAAAATGATTCCAGATATCCCCCCACCACACTTTCAAATATTTAACTTTTTTAAAGCAACGGAGTTTTACACCAAAATTTTCCTTTTGTTACCCAAAAGAAGAAGACATAATCGATTAAAAGAATCAGAGGCACAGATGGATATATACATCCATATCATTATACATATATATGTATGCGAGTATGTATACAGAGAGAGAGAGAGAGAGAGAGAGAGAACCTTCAGCTTCATGTCTGGAATTGAAAGCGCCAAAGCGAAGAATTAAGATAAACCAAAAGCAACTTTTTATTACGTTAAATCTTTACAGGAAAGTGGATCGTATTTGTAAAGCAAAGAATAATTAGAGGGAGAAAGAGAAGCAAACAGCAAGTTTAAGATTAATAATAAATGGCAAAAGTTTGCGAAGAAAGTAAGGAAGTTTTCGGTTTGCAGCAATGAAAGCGTCGCTACGGATCACATAACGTGAAACGCCGTCGGTTTCAAGTCAGAAACCGCCGTGAGCCGACGCCGGTAGAGGTGGCCGATGAGACATATATAAGAGACAATAGTAGAGAGTGGGTTTTGTTTTGAAAGCGAGATGCTCGGTGAAAGGTAATGCATCCGTGTCGTTCGTGCGTAGACGTGCAGAATGACATTTCTAATCTGGTTGTCGGCCTGGCACTTCACTTTCTAAACAACTGTAATTTTGCGGTTGGCATGCTGGGGCCATATGGGGCCGATATCTATCCAAGATGAACGGGGAAGATTTTGTGTTATTTGCTTTTTTAATTAAGGTTTATTATATTGATTGTTTGATACACATATGATTTGACATATTCTTTTCAATTATTTCACGTAACAAGTTTTTTGTTTTTATTATTTTATATAAAATAAAAAATAAAAAATAATTAAAAAACATCTTATTGTTGGTAAAACATGAAAAAGAGTAAAATTTCATAGAACTTTGGAATTGCATGAAAATTCATGATGTTTGTGATTTATATTTTGTAACGCGTTTTGTCAAGGGTATAAATGAGAAATGACTTAGCACCACACACTTTTATTGCTTTAGGTTTAAGGTGTGTAAATCGCTTATAGCGGTTACTGGTACGTGGTACTGTATATATGCGATAAAATCACACTATGGTGCAACAAAGTTCCGCGGTGACAAACATCTTGAGACATCAAACCACTGCCGTTTCTCTCCTCCTTTTACTCCCTCAATGGTCAATTTTTTTTTGTTAAACTAATTTTTTATAAATTCTTTTATCATTTTATAGATATCAATCATTTTTAACCTCTAATTCAATCTCACACAATCTTCTACCATTTTTCTTTCATTCAATCCGATTTTCATCAAAATGGATCCCAACAATCTCACTCGAAGATGTAGAAAAATAAAAAATAAAAAAAATAAAAATCTCTTGTTACTACTTCAAACACACATTTTAGAAACATTTTCTCTTTAGATCCGTCGATACCAGCTTACTGACTCTAAATAGACGTCCTTCCTCATTCACCTCTCCAATTTCAATTTTAGTTATGTAACTTTTTTTTTCACCTCTCCAATTTCAATTTTAGTTATGTAACTTGTTTTTTGAAGTTATAAAATATTTTCTTTTTATTAATTTTGTATTCATTAAGATATATATATATATATATATATATATATATATATATATATATATATATATATATATATATATATATATATATAGTATTTTTAACTTATTTACAAAACAAAAAGAGTAAATTATAAAAATAGTCCCTGTGGTTTGGTCTAATTTTTAGGTTTGGTCCAACCTTTTAAAAGTTGATAATTCATCTCCATGTGGTTTGCAAATCTTACAACAATGGTCTTTATGTCTAGCTCCGTTAAAATATCACTGTTAAATCCATCCAAACGTCTAATTTTCACATAAAATTTTTTCATTTTTCCTTAAGGTAAAACAACTCATTTTTAGAATACCAGTTAAGAAAACCATATGTTTCAAGGTACATTATTTAAAATCAGAGTATTATAGTAAACATAGAATCTTCATTGCTGCAGATGAATGTGTACAATTAGGGGTGTTCGTTTGGATGGATCGGTTTGATCCGATCCAATCAAGTGAATCCAAATTGATTTCGGTTTTCAAAATATGGATCCGAATAGTCCAAACCAAAATTCAAATCCGATCCGATCCATTTACAATTCGGTTAGATCGGTTTTTATAATTCGGTTTTCAAAAACTGAAACATTTTAAAACGACATATAATTATAATATTTCACAAGCAGCAAAAACAAATTATTTAGTTGTCATTTGAAATATATAAACAACTAATTAGAAGATATATTATAGTTAAATATTCTATAGGTAGAAAATTTTTGAGAGAAAATATATATTAATGTTTTTTTTATCGGGTGAAATGTTTTGGAATTATTTGAAAAAATAAATTACAAAATTAATAAATAACTATAGATATATATTATAAATAGATAAATAATAAATATTTATTCGGTTTTTTTGGACTATTCGGTTCTTATTTTATAAACCAAAACCAATCCGAAATCCAAAATAATAATTCGGTTTTATTGAAAACCAATCCAAAAATCCGAATATCCGAACCAAATAGTCCAATCCAAATTGTCCAATTGGATAACTTGGTTTTATCCGAATAATGAACAGCCCTATGTACAATCACACCTTCGCTTTCCCACGATAACCGATGATACCTGAACGTGATAACAACTAGGTGAATATGAAGCTTAGTGAGTTCTCCCAAAATACCCCACACAACATACACGTATGCATATCGGGTCCACAGTTATCACATTGGATTACCCCCATGTATGTTGGCCTACAATATACAACAGGACCGCCACAATATGTCGACATATAAATAATCAAGAATCAAGTAGGCACATAAATACAGGAAATTACCAATCAAAAAATTCACTAATTCCTATTAGACCCCTCACAACACACTGCTCCGCTACCAACAAATCTCCATGGAATGCATAGCCATAAATAACCAGAGGTGAGATAGCCACCCGAACAAATGATCCTACTCTAGAGCCACAACCAAACAAGGAATAAGCAAGAAAGCCTAGATTAAGAGTTCTCAGGCTATCCTACATGGCTATATACAACCCTTTGGGCATTCCACTAGATGATAACCAGCCTACTGGTACTTTAACCAACATATCATTATTGCTGTATCCTAACATATATGGATATAAATATATCTAACAGCTCACTACTACGCAACAACATCCTATATACAATGATTCATAGCCAAATCTAGTGGGTTGACATTGGTACCTTTGACCCACGGGTACATTGAGGAAAACTCACTCGAACCGGAAATCTCAAGGATACCGCAACACACTCACTTTCTGCACTGATTTCTCCTGCGAATCCACTAACACCGAAACCAGATATAACCTTAGTCAATAGCCCCGAAAGCCTTAAGTTTCACCCAAAGTCAAACTTGGTCAATGGTTAACAAAAGTCAAAGTCAATTTCAGCAAGATTACGCCATGCATAATCAATCTAAACCCTATGTAGTGGTACGTCGTGCATACTCAGAGTATGCCTGCGTACCACGCTGTTAAGCCATTTCCATTTTAGATCTTAATCCATAAAGAACAACCATCTATTGCTTAGATCTGGTCCTAATAAACATCTAAAGTGATAAAGTTCCTAACTTTATGCCTTTTCATGGCTTAAAATTGAACTATATCAAATCATAAGTCCAAAACACACCCCAATGCCCAAATACTCATGAATGTAAGGATGTGAGTGATGAAGCTCCCATTTTTATCACTCTACAAGCTTAGAAATGCTAGAAAATGCCACTCATGAAGTCTGGGGTAGCTCATACTCACTAGACCTAAGATCAAGGGACCAAAAATCTCATAAAACCCATAACAAGATAGATGTATCTAATAAATCATCAAGGTTAAAGCTTTATACCTCCTGGAGGATGTTGAAGAAGAGTAGATTCTGGATTTACAAGCCTTGGACTTCCCAAGAATACCTTCAATGACCTCCTTCTTCTCAAAATACATAAGGAAACCCTCAAATGCTTCAAAATCCTCACAAGATGGATAGGGTTTCAACATAAAGGCTCAAAAGGGTGGAGGCTGATGATAAGAAGGACCTCAAGGGGTTAGAGTCCTTAAATAATGTGCAAAACCCTGAAATTAGGGTTTTTACTCTATGTAGTTACGCCCTGTGTAACATAGGCTACACACTGTGTATCCCACTAAAAATGCGCCACACCTTCCAGCCACTATGCCATGCGTACCTAGTGTATGCCAAGCATAGTGCCAAACTCCCTTTTTCTAGCTTAACTTCAAACAACCATAACTTCTTTGTTTCAACTTTGTTTTGATGTTCTTTATATGCACACAAAGGTATTGAAGAGCCCCACAATCCTATCTAATTACTTTTGTCTTAACAAATGTCGAACTAAAACTGTAACCCACGCAAAAAGCCTGATCTATAACTTTTCCCTTTCTACCCTTCGGTTCCAACACACAAATCATGGGATTTGATCTCACAACCAACATTATCATTCCTTCAATAAGGTCTATGCTTTCCTTCCTCAAGCCCAAAGCCTTTTCATGATTGAATTTCGGTCCACAACCCTGAATTAAGAAATGAATCGAAACTAGGTGTTACATATTATTTATAGTTGCTACTTTTAACATCTATTAAAAGTCTCGACACATTATCACATATTCGTCCCATCCGATTATCTTCTCCGACAACTCCTTTCGGTCATCTTCTCTAACAAATCCCACCGACCATTTTTTGAAACAAGTACACTAGTTAAATAAAATAATACACAACATAATTTTCTTTAGTTATAGGGTTACAAACCACCAACATCCTGCCCTACAGTCAATCAAAAGACAACATTTTTTATTTAGTGATTGATTATAAAACATAAAGAAAGCTAGCATGATGTTTAGGCCAATCATGGATACAACACAACGAAATAACAAACCTTAACTAAGTACCTTAAGCACCCCCTATAATGTTGTATATAGTATGCTGCCAGACCTAGATACACCAAGAGTAAGCTATATTTTGAGAATTTATATCATAATTATACATGAAAAATATATCATGAACAACCTTAAAACTTGTATAATCCACATCTAGGATACCTTGCACCATAAAGTTGAGAAGTTTGAGAAATTTGAGAGCTTGTGCTTTGATTTGTCAAAAAAAAAAAAAAACAGAACAACACCGAAGATGATTAATCTTCATAGAATTTTGAGTTACAGAGCACCCTAGCTCTAATACCATGATCCCACTTATATAATAGTCTAAATTATGAGGGCTAGGAGTGATAATCAACAACCCAGTCTCACAGTAAGAGATTAGGGTTGCAAATTTGATTGATAATAGATTAGCTTAATATGAATAATCGAAGTAACTTTAATTTTAGGTTAGTGTGATGTCAACGGCGTGGGATAAGTCGTTGGTTGCCACTAGAACTGGAGTAGGATGAGCTGCTGGTCCATCGCCCAACAAACCTCTGCCTTCACTGAATAGCGTTTGTCAGATTGTAACTTGAATTAAGACTCATATAATAAATTTGTTTTTTTAACTCAATGACGAGATGAGAAATACAACAACTCTGATCGCCTAAGCACTTCATGATTATGAACTATCCATCCCACCTCTTCATCTAAAGTATCAAACTCTAAATTAATTATAAGTCTTTTTACCTCTCATTTTGTAATTCTTATTATAGTGTGTTTTAGGGTTTGTGTAAAGAGAATTAATAAATTTTAAGAGGAGATATGATATGATATTCCGTGATAAGTTGTACACTGCATAATATATACTATCCGTTAATTTTTCTTTTATCTTTTCTTTTTTAATATTTGATAACAAGCTAATGACCGACGAGGGTAACAAACTTTAATTTTTTTTTTCCATATTTATGTAACTATGTTTTTGTGTACATGTTTGAACAATTAATTTGTTTAACCTATTCACTAAGGTAATATCACCATTAATTGTAGGTTGATGCTGATCTGGTAGCTTACATGGCCTATTCACCCTCTCTACACATCACTTATATAACCCAACATTAAAAGTATTCATTTTTTTTTCTAGAATCTTAAAAAATGCTGACAACTTCTTCATCATTTTCTTGTAACACCTATTCCTTAGCTACATTTCTTTGTGCTTTTAAAGTTTATTTGGGAAATAAGTTTCTTCAAGGGGGCGTAGATTGCTAATTACGCATGACGTAATTCATTAAACTCATGCGAGGGTTTTATGCCCTACGCTTGGTGTAACCTTGGTTACGTAGGGCATAACTGCACAAGTTGCAAACCCTAATTTTCGGGGGTTTTGAGCCCTATTTAAGGACTGTAACCCATTAAGACCTTCGACCTTTATTATGACCTTTCTTATGACCAACCTCCATCCCTTTTAGCCTCTATCTCGAAACAGTAATCCTTTGGAGAGAGTTTTGAAGATTGTGAGTGATTCTTGGTGCATTTCGATAGTGAAGGAAGGCCATTGTTGAAGTTATGGTGCACTCAAGCTTGTGGATCCAAATCTTGCATCTTTTTGTCCATCTTCAGAAGGTATAAAGCTCAAACCTTGATGAATGCTTTGCTAGTTTATGAGTTTATGTCATTTTTGTCCCATATTCTTGGTATTTTTTGGTATGAATTACTCAAAACCTTGCGAGTATAATTTATAGACATGTTGGAGTGTATTAAGTCATAAAAATGCAACCTTGGCCACTTCCTTCCATCCATGCATGCAGTTTGGGACTTGAGAATGAGTAAATAGTTAGGGTTTTGGATTTGAGCTCTCTTTAGCCATGCAAAGGCATAAAGTTGTAGACTTTATGATTTAGACTATTTATTAGGGTTATATTTGAGTATTGAGTGAAAAGTCTAAATGTATTAAGTGCTTAATATGAAGAATGGAAAAAGATGTTGTACGTGGGGCGTAATCTGGGCGTAGCCTGGTTTTCACCTGTTTTCTAGTTAAGGCTCTATGCCCTGCATAGAGCTAGATGTACACCGTATGTAGGTCAACAGAAGGTTGACTGTTGACTAGTTTGAATTTTGGTTAAATGTGAGTGGGTGAGGAATTAGATGGGTAAAATGGTCTTTTGCCCAAATATGGATTAATCTTAGTATTTAGATTTTTTGAGTTGGAGTAATTACCTTAAGTGTTAATTAGGGTTATTTTTGGATATGATTAATATGAGGAGTTTAGTACTGGTAGTTCGGGTGTGAGGTTATCAGTCTTTTGTGAGAGGTGAGTCTTCTCACTAATAGTATGTGTGCATGTTGACCAACTGGGACTTACTTGATATTTGTTTTTATGTGTTATCTGGAGTTGCTGATAACTCTCGGTCATGGTGTTAGGACACCGAGGCTGTTGATAGTCTCAAGGGTTTTTGATAACCCACCAAGCGTGCTGTTAGCCCACTAAGACGGCTGATGGTCTCTAGGGTTGCTGATAACCCACTAGGCATGCTGTTAGCCCATTAAGATTGCTGATAATCCCCAGGGTTGTTGATAACACATAGCTGTTTATTTTATGTTGTGTTGTATGTGATATTTTGGGGAACTCACTAAGCCTCATGCTTACAGTTGTTGATTAAATGTGTTTCAGGTACTTCAAATGATCGTGGGAAGGCGAAAGCTTATATATACACATTTGCCTATAGTTTTATGTTTTCACATATTTTGATACTCTGATAGTTTAATATGACCGTATTTGATACTTATGTTTACGTGATGTGGGTTATATGAACAATATTTTATCTAAATTAAAAATGAAAAATTTGGTTTGAAAAATGGGACGTTACAATTTGGTATCATAGCCTTGGTTTGAGGGATTTGGTTAAACACTCGTGGGATTCCAGACTCAAACTATGGATCTAAGAAACAAATAATTTCAAAGGAGAAGGATAAGGTGAAGCAATGTGTACAATTGGCCGGAGCTCGAGCATTGATTTCCCAAAATATCTCTACTTGTTATATATATATATATATATATATATATATATATATATATATATAGAGAGAGAGAGAGAGAGTTAGGTTCAAATGTTTTCACTATCTATTGTGTGCATGTATGATTGATTATGGACCAATCATTTTAGTTATTTTAAGAAAGTAATTAATGCATATTAAATGTTGAAGATGTAATTAATATCCATTATATCTTCAACATGTAATATGCATTAATTACTTTCTTAAAATAACTAAAATGATTGGTCCAGAATCAATCATACATGCACACAATAGATAGTGAAAACAAAATAACCTAACCTATATATATATATATATATATATATATATATATATATATATATATATATTGTGCTAAAGTTGTTATTTTATGAGCTGATAGAACTGCATGCTAGTGAATAGGATAAGGATCCCTAGGTTTTCCTGATTTGTGATGCCTTTAGCCTAGGAGGTTGCTTTTATGGAATCGAACCTATTCTTGTTAATTTCTTTATGTATGATGCATAATTATACATAGTTAGGATTTTATAGCCTTAAAAAGCCTGATTTATCCTTTTTTCCTGTTCCTTGTTTAGTTGTGGACTTGACGTATAATCATTTATTCAACTGTCTATCGGGTTCTGAATAATATACAATTGGTGTACACAAAGCAATGAGCGATAATAGCATAGCTCTTTACGAGGTAGAGTTGTGGTCGAGGGGTAGCCTAGGTTGAGTGCATGGATACTTTGTTATGGGGAACTTATAGGCGTGTGAGTATAGATGCATCGGAGGAATAGTGTTCTTGTGAATTAGGGTCTTTGTGACAACCCGAAATTTCTATTTCTTGTAAAAGTCAAACCTGTAAAATAATGTCAAACTTATTCCTTACAATTATTTTAACATAGTAAGATCTATGAGTTTTAGGTGTTTATACCTTGTATTCAAAGGTGTTGGGTGTTTAAGGAGGAAATAATGAGAAGGGAGAACCCTCACATCTTTTCTTCTTCCTTTCCTTCGGGCTACAAACCTTGCATGGGCCGCATACGATTTGCAGCCGTGATCAAGCTTCGGGCCACAAACGAGCCTCCGGGCCGTGATCATGCTTCGGCCGTAAACCCCCTCGGACCACAATCTCATCCTTATATATATATATATATATATATATATATATATATATATATATATATATATATGAAGTCATCACTTTTCTCTCATTCTTCTCTTCTAAACCACAAACTCAAGACTTCCCTCTCAAGGATCTTCAACCGCAAACACCTTTCTCTCTCAACAATCATCCTACAAACCTTTGAATCTTCTTAGAAAATTGCTAGGATCACCAAAGTGTTCATCATTTCATCAAGATTTGGGTCGTGAACTCAAGAACACCAAGTGTTCTTGGGCTGTGAACACCCAGATTGGGCCGTGAGCTCAAGAACATCAAGTGTTCTTGGTCCGTGAACATTCAGCTGGCCGTGAACATCATACAGTCCTCTTTCTTTGCTTCTAACACACTTATTTGTAAGTTAAACTTGCAAACTAGTAAACTATTATAGGTATAGTTTAGAGGACTAATACATACTATTTTCTAGAACAGAGAAACATACATGAGTCAGTACATACATACTATTACTATTCAATACAAAGTATACTATTCATCTACAAGAGAGAGAAGGAACTTACATACTATAACATGTAACAAGAAAAAACACACTATAACAAGAACAAGATAACTTAAATGTGAGATAATATTTCATGGCATAACAATATTCTTGCTATGTCACGTTTTGTAACCAGAGTCTTATGGAGGGAGAGCATGAGTTTGTGTATAGATCTATATGGGATTGACCATCCCACACCTTGCTGCTAGCTACGGTGGGACCTGCAGGTCTACGGGTGACAAGTGTCATAACATATTCCGCGTCTGAAGAACATTGTGTCTTATACTAGTCTATCAAGTATGGGTACAACCTTATCACATTTTTAACCTTAATTAACCAGTCTGGTTTTAAAGGTAGTTAACGCATTAGTAGTGTATTTTATACAAACTTACTATACATCTTCATTTTCCATTACATTCATTTATATGAGAAATACATACTATTTTTCTAGTAAAGATAGTTTATAATTATGGAAAACAATACAATTTATACAATTTCAAGTACAAACATACACCGTACACTATTTACAAGAGAACATAACATACAAACAGTTTGGGTCTTGCGAAGAAGACTACTTTTCATTTAAAGTAGAAAATATAGGATTTTCTAGGAAGTTTACAAACATTTTTACTAGACAAATACAAACAACTTCATGCATGTTGTTGCTTGTTTTACTATTATGCATTGTTATGATACTGTACATGACGTCCTCTGCCCCCGAATGTTTCCACCTATTCAGTTTGGGGGTGTGACAGATTGGTATCAGAACATTGTTTATAGTGAACTAAGTATATCAACCCATAAAAGATATGCAAACTATAAACACAATGGGATTAACACACTCTGACCAAGAGTTATACTTTATAAATACTAAAATGTTTTACTAAAGTATACATACATGAATAGCGTCATACTAGAACAGAACAAAAGTATTGTGATTTTTGAACAACACAAGTAGACTTGGGGATATATAATCAGGTCTGGGGTTGATTTAGCCTGATCAACTATATCTATTCGAGAAGTGATGATCATGTGCCTAAGGATGGTTTTGGTGTTGCAACAAGTCTAAAAAAAACTTACGAAGCCTACTACAAAGAAATACTAGAACATAACATAAACTTAAAATACTATAAGAGTATTTTATGGTACTATAGTTACTTATGTGAAAAATAAAATGACTCTTACTAGTAGGTCAATAGTTACTAAGTGGATACACTAAGGTTATATGTAACTGAGATGTTATAGACTTAGAATTTGTGATCTTCGTTTTACTTCCTATTCCTTGTTTGATTGTGGTCTTAGAGTTGGATCACCTATTTGAAGGTTTATTCTATCTTAAGTTATATATAATTGGTATGTACTACGTAAGTATTGAAGTAACTAGTAAGGATCATCCTATAAATATCTTTAGTTATACTTTAATTATATGTTTCTTACACCCCTATTCTCGCTTAGATAACATGGCTGGATTTCATCTGCCTAGAGACCCATACTTTCCCAATCAAGGGAACGGTGGTTGGCTTGACGATGGACCAGAAGAAGATAACCATGTTGTGCCAGTAGAGGAAGACCCCGAGGATAGTTCTGAGGAAGAGAACGAAGATGAAGCATAAGACGACTCTAACTCAGAACCCGGGGTCTATAATCCACCTCAATTTGCTCAAAATCCTAACCTTCGACAGAATTTTTAAGGCCCGAGTGCTCTGTGGGCAACCAACTTGGGAAGGTGGAGCCACGAACAGGGACAACCAACTCCTGATAATGAAGACCGAAGCTTCTACAACTTGAGCGAGGGAGGCTCAGCTGACCGAGTCCTCCCTATCTTGGTTCGTCGTGTTGGTTGTAATGCGGAGCAAGGATGAACAACCATTGACCATGTCATGGAAATTAAGGATAACTCAGGAGTCAACACAGTTCGTCTCCGCCATTTGACCAATGACCAGAAGATGGAAAGGACTCATACTGATGTCCAACATGTGGAACTGAATTCCTGCTAATTAGAGGTTAAATTCCTTCGACAACGCCAAGTTGCATTGGAAAGGCGTGTGTGGGAGACAGAGTAACAGTTGGCTGAATCCAAGGCAGAATCAAGTTCCAACCAGAACAACCCTCCTCGCGAGCAGAGCATACTCTACTCACTCTTTTGGATATAGATTAGGTCTAACTGTTAGACTCTAGTATTAGTTTTCCTTCTTATGATTTGACCTTGAACTTTAATTTCGTTAGGTCTTTATGCTGTCAAAGTTTTCTCTATATTGGTATATTGTAGACCTATTACAAGGTCAATTTTCCCGAACGCTATACATCTATAATACCAATGATATTGACAAACATATAATCCTCTTGGGAAATCTCTATCCAAACTCTCTCATCTTTCTAGTGATAGATCTCTATTGCAAACAATCACAGTTGAACTATGGGGAATTAGTTCAGGCAACACACTCTCATTATGCTCACTATTGAATACTTACGCTTATCTTCATATTCTTAAACTTATAGGTGAAAGATGCCTCCTCGTAAGTCGAACAGGCATAATCCGCCGGTAAATCAAACTCAACCACCGCCTCCACCTCAATTCGACCCTGTAGTTTTTCAAGCTGTAGTGACCGCAGCCGTTTCAGCGGCCATGGCTCAGATCAACACTAGTGGTACTAGTGGGGGTGGAACGGGTATTAACTCTACCCAAGGTGATAGTGATGGACACTCTTGGGAGTGTTCATACAAGGACTTTACCAACTGCAAACCCAAAACCTTTAATGGTAGCAGTGGAATCATTGCCCTATCGCAATGGTTCGAGAAAACAGAGTCTGTCTTTGAGATTTTCTCCTGTCTAGAAGGAAGCAAAGTAAAATTTGCTGCCTGTACCTTCTCCGACTAAGCCCTCACATGGTGGAACAGGCATGTTCAGTCACTTACTCTCGTGGTGGCTAACGCAATGGGCTAGGATACTCTAAAGGACCTTATGTCCATGGAGTACTTCCCAAGGGGCGAAGTTCGGAAACTTGAACATGAACTTTGGAGGTTTAAGATGAAAGGTTCCGACATAGTAGCCTACACAACTAAGTTATGTGATCTGGTGGCTCTATGTCCAGGAATGGTCCCCATGGAGAGCAAAAAGATCGAGATGTACATCTGGGGACTGGTACCCCCATTTAAGGGGAATGTCTTGTCTTCAAACCCCTCTACTTTCGACAGTGCCAAGCGATTGGCACAGAGACTCATCGACCATGGGGTCCATCCACAAACAACAACTGCTGCTGTCTCAGAACTGGCCAAAACAAACGACAACAAGAGAAAGTTTTGGGACAAAAAGAAGAACAATTCATCGCAGAACTCTGCTAAGAAACAACAAGTTGTGCCTGTTCATGCCGCAACAACCCCTGCTGTCCCTGCACCAGCGAATCAATACGCTGGGAGTCTGCCGAAATGCAACAAGTGCAACTTCCACCACAATGGACCTTGCCAAGAGATGCATTGTGCTAACTACAACATAAAGGGGCACACTGCCCGTTTTTGTAAGGCACCGACAAGATCAATCACTCAAGTTTCTGCTGCTGGAGTAGGCCAGGCCTGCTACGGTTGCGGTGAAGTAGGAAATTTCAAACGAAACTGTCCAAAGGTGGGTAATACTGGTGGAGTAGGGAGAGTTTTGGCGATAGGCCATGAGGAATATGTGGCAGATCATATGGTAGTCACGAGTACGTTTCTCCTCAATAACTCTTATGCATGTATACTATTTGATAGTAGAGCGGAGAGGAGTTTCGTGAATCAAAAATATGCACACTTACTTAAACATCAACCACAAGCACTAAATGAAACATCCACTGTAGAAATGGCTAATGGGAAGACCGAGAACACTAACGTTATATACATAGGATGCACTCTCTCTCTAGATAGCCATTCATTCAAATTGATCTCATGCCCGTCTCAATTAAAAGTTTCGATGTCATTATCGACATGGATTGGTTGAGTCTGCATCGTGCTAACATCCTGTGTTTTGAGAAAGCCATTCGTCTTAACCTACCGAATAGCGAAACCCTAGTTATATATGGTAACAAACTGGGCACAAGCCTTCGCATCATCTCAAGTATTCAAGCCTAGAAGTACTTATGAAAGGAACATCATGCATTCCTTACTCACGTGGTTGATGCGAGCCAAGAGGTGAAAGACATTAAGGACATCCTAGAAGTCCACGATTTTCCTGACATCTTTCCCAAAGATCTTCCAGGATTGCCTCCACAATGTCAAGTCAAGTTCAGAATCGACTTAATTCCAGGAGCTACCCCAGTAGCTAAATCTCCTTACCATCTAGGACCAGCAGAGATGCAGGAACTATCCGGTCAACTGAACGAACTTCTCAACACGGGATTTTTTAGACCTAGCTTCTCACCATGGGGAGCACCGGTCTTGTTTGTGAAGAAGAAAGATGGATCGTGGTGTATGTGCATTGATTATCACAAGCTAAACAAACTAACCGTTAAGAACCGATACCCTCTACCACGAATAGAAGACTTGTTCGACCAACTTCAAGGGGCGAACTACTTTTCAAAGATCGATTTAAGATCCAGGTATCATCAGTTACAAGTTTTAGAGGGAGATGCTCCCAAAACAGCTTTTCGAACTCGTTATGGTCACTACAAGTTTGTAGTGATGTCATTCGGATTGACTAATGCGCCCGCAATATTAATGGACTTAATGAATCAGGTGTGCCATCCTTACTTGGATAAGTTTGTTATAGTATTCATCGATGAAATACTTATCTATTCTCGAAGTAAGGAGGAGCATAGTCAACACTTACGAAAAATATTGTGACAACCCGATAGTTCAACTCTTTGTAAATGACCAAAAAGGGTCAAGTATTGTAACCACTTTTGAGTAATAAAATTTACTTTCATAATAAAATGTACAAATAGTTCTATTTAATTTCCTTCTATGTTTAAATGTCTTTGAACCATGATCGTACGTGAAAAGAACGCCCAAATCCGACTTCATATAGCGAAGTTATGATTTTTCCAAGTTCGGCTTAGCAACAGACAGCTAAAAACTCGAATCGGAGATCGAGCGACTTTTGGCCAGAATGACCTAAACAAGAATCGAAGGTCTCGACAATGGTATTCCAGCGGTAAAAAGTCTGGCAAAAACCGACATCAGATAAAGAAGTTATGAATTTTCAAAGAAATTCCTTAAACACGATGAGTTTATAATAAATAATAAAAAAATAATTTCGGAATTTGCCGACGGAGTCTAAACGAAAGTTGTAGAGCGTAGTCTCACCTACGCGTGGATATAAAGACCATCGAAAACGGAGTTCGTATGAAGAAGATATGAATTTTTGAAGTTTATTAAATAAATTAATTATTTATTTAAATCAAAATTTGGACATTATCCGAAGGGGAGTCAGCGTCCTCATCCGAGGTACGCGCTGCGTACCCCTGTACGCCCAGCGTACCCGAGAGACTTGGCCTCTGATCGTCCACGTCGCCCTATCCGAGGCGTCCGACCCATCCGACCCGCCGTCCCATCCGACCCGTCTCCCCAGCAACCCGTCCCATCCGACCCGCGTACCCAGCAACCCGTCCCATCCGAAGCCGAGGCAGTCGAGGCTTCGGTCATGCATGACGTACGCGTACGCGCTGCGTACGAGCGTACGCCCCGCGTACCGAGGCAGACCAGCCTTCCTATAAATAGGATGCGAGGGCTTCCGAGAAAAGGGCTCATTTCTCTCCTCTCTCTCACAATCTTGCCTCGTTTTCCGTGTCCGTTCAAACCCGAAGCTCTGGTCTTTTTGGCTCAAGTCCCGAGGGTCGATTTTACTCCCGAGATTCCCGAGAATCCCGAGGAAAATCCGTTTCCCGAGACGAAACTCTGCCCGGTTTTCCACCTCGCTATCTCCAAAACTTTCAAGTGAGTTTCATACCCCTTAATCAACCTTTTTAAATATTTTAAATGCTTTTATATGCTTTCAAGGGGGGGGGGGATTACAAGTAAAACACACGAGTATTATCGTGTGTTACATAAAGAAACTCTTTTATATGCTGTTATATATCCAAATCACATGCGATTTATAAACCTTTAAGGAACTTATATATATATATATATATATATATATATATATATATATATATATATATATATATATAACATATGTTAAAATAGTATTCTATCTTTTGAAATATAAATTTGTTGTAATGCATGTATAAACTAAACTTTTCTTAGATTATTCTTGTCTATCTTGGACTCTACACCAAAAATCTATGCTTTCATAAACAAGTGATTCTTTTTCTAGGTATTTCTAAACAAACAAGACACACTTTTTGAAAACTATAATAGGTATAGTTTTACAAACAGATTTCTAACTCTTATGTACTAGAAACATGAATTTCAAGAAGTTTACTTTCGTATACAAGAACAAAAGTAACATTTTAACAAGTAGATCTGTTTTTATACCACGGTTTTGTGAGACACTAACTTCATGTACGTTCGAGTACACATTTCAAGTCCTGTATTATATACCAGAATCCCTTGAAGGGGGAGCATGGTGTTTGTGTATAGATCTATACGGGCTTGACAACCCGCGCCCTGACTGTTAGCTGCAGTCCACCGTTTGGGGTAACAAACGTCATAACATTCCAACGCCTGAAGAACGTTGTGTATAGGCATTCCGAGTCAATAATATGGTTATAAAACTCACACGGGGTATTAAAAATGCATTGATTTACAAGGTTTTCAAACTCATTGGTTATTTTACACTTACATACATTTTGGAAACAAACATTGGTCTTGAGTGAAGGCTACTTTTATACTAGTAGAAAATATAGGATTTTCTAAACACAAACAAACAAAGATAAAACATTTCATTTCATTCAAACATTGTCACTTAAATACTTATGAAATTCACCAGCTTAAATGCTGATCTACTCTTTCAAAATTACTTGTATGTCCCAGGAAATCAGTAATTTCAGGTATTCATTACGCTTTTGATGAAGGGATGCTGCGGCGCCAGTTTAATCTCGTATTTTTGACATCATATTGTAATTGAGTTTTGAACATGTAACTTTTGACAAATGTAAACTTTCAATTATATATATGATGGTTGTATTGCTTTCTTTACTATGTATTCATATTTTACGTTACCACATGAAGTCATCCGCCCCCGAACGTTTCCGCCGTTCAGGTTTGGGGGTGTGACAAATATTGGTAACACTACGATCACAGAAGCTCAATGAGAAGTTCTCTAAATGCGAATTTTGGATCCGAAGAGTCGAATTCTTGTGTCATGTAGTTAGCGAAGAGGGAATTCATGTGGACCCTTCCAAAATCAAGGCCATCGAGAATTGGCCGGCACCAAGGATGCCTATGGAAATCCGTCAACTCTTAGGCCTCGCCGGCTACTATCGCAGATTCATTCAAAACTTCTCGAGGATTGCGAAGCCACTCACTACATTAACCCAGAAAGGTGTGACCTTTTACTGGGAAGAGAAACAAGAAAAGGCGTTTCAAATGTTGAAGCAAGCCTTATGCACTGCACCGATATTGTCCCTCCTAGAAGGGATAGAAGATTTCGTGGTATACTGCGATGTATCCAACCAAGGGCTAGGCTGTGTTCTTATGCAACGGGGAAAGGCCATTGCCTATGCCTTAAGACTGCTTAAGAGACAAAAAGTCAACTACACTACACATGATCTTGAGTTGGGAGCAGTGGTATTTTCTCTGAAGATCTGGAGAACTATCTGTATGGTACGAAAAGCACTATCTTTACAGACCACAAAAGCCTCCACCATATATTCGACCAGAAGGAGCTCAATACGAGACAACAACGGTGGGTCGACCTACTAAATGACTACGAATGCGAAATTCGTTATCATCCTGGTAAAGCCAATATAGTAGATGAAGCCCTAAGTCAGAAAGAATACTCAGGTCGGAGAGTCAAGGCATTGACTATGACAATCCATTCGCATCTGTCCACACAAATTAAGGAGGCTCAGCAAGAAGCCTTAAAACCTGAAAATGTAGCAGGTGAATCCCTGAGAGGGGTGGATAAGAACTTACAAGTCAAGGGTGTTATATCTCATGGATCGGATCTGGACATCGAAGCTTGGTGGATTCAGAGACATTGTCATGAAAGAAGCACATAATACTTGACACTCCGTTCATCTAGGTTCAGACAAGATGTATCTGGACCTTAAGAAGTTATATTGGTGGCCTAACATGAAAGCTGATATGGGCATATTTAGTCATAAAATCATGCATGATCTTAATACTTTATGTTAATTTTATCTCAAATAATGAACCAAAGGTGCTTAATTAGCTTAAATATTTCATTTTCAGCAATAAAGACATGCATGGATGGAAAAGGAAGCGGAACTGGCGATTGGACGCATGGATCTTGGATTTTGAAGAAAGAAGTATGTTGCTGGACAGCTTGACCCCTCGTAAGTGTTTTGGCCATATATCATGAACCGTAACTCCGATTGACGAGATTCAAAATGTTATGAAAATTAGACACAATTTCGGACGACTTTCGTGTTTTGAGAAAATGCTGATTCGAAACGTACTCGGCGAGTTGTATCGAACTTTTGCGATTATGGACGCGCTGACTTGCCGTACACGGGTTTTAAGTGATGGACTCGCCGAGTAGGTCACTGGACTCGCCGAGTAGCCTCTGTTTTGTGAAAATCTATATAAAGGGACTTTCAGATCGATACCCTAGCATGGAGAGAAACCCTAGGAGGCTGAGAAACGATTGGAAGTGCTGCTAGGTCGTGAGGAACTGAAGAATCAACCCTACATTCAATTGTGAAGAGAATCAAGAAAATTTTGGTTTATTCTTAGTAAATTTTTGATTTGAATCATGTTTACATACTTTGATTTCATTTTTGAGCTTGTTTCTGCTGTAATCATGAGCTAAAATTCATAACTTATGTTTAGGTAGATGAATTTGTGAACATGGATTGATTATTTGGTTAGGATTAATTTTAATTGGTGATTATGTTTTATTAAGCTTGTTAAAGAACCTTATGTGTTAACAATAACTATTCTCCTATTAATAAATTAGTAATTAAGTTGTATGAACATCTCTTAGTTATTAATTTCATATCATTTATTGTGACCACATAGTTGTATGTCTAGGAATAACGAATGTGAAACTAGAATTAACTAGAAGATAGGTAAGTTAATGTGTGAGCTTGTTTGATGAACATCAGCAAGAGGTTAATTGAAGGGCCAGTTTAATTAACCATTACAAGTCTTATTTAACCCGAATCAATAACTAGGAAATCCGTTAATTTAGACAACTGGCCACTGCTTGAGTTAATTTGTTTATTAAGGATTAGTAATAGCGAACGTGAAACTAATCATCTTAGTCGGTAGCCAATGAAGAATTAATCTGATACATTGAAATCATCCATGGGAAAAAATGAGTCGAACCTAAACAGAAGTCCTCTTTATTATTAAATTTAGTTTAAGTTTTAGTTAATTGTTTAAGTTTCTAGTCTTGCAAAACTAGAGAAACCCCATTTCTATTACTTGTTTTATTTAGATAATATTAACATTTATTTTAATTGTTTACTGTTCCCTGTGTTTGATACCCTACTTACCTGAACTAAACTGCTAATCGATAGGTACACTGCCTTTCGTGTGTTTGTCTTTGTGTTTAAGTTAGTAGGATTAAAACTAGTTTGTTTCACACACATCAAGTTTTTGGCGCCGTTGCCGGGGAACGGTTCTAAATAGTTAACTTTATTTGCTAATTGTTATTATTTTTTTATTTGTTGATTAATTTTTTTATTTAGTTTAATTTTTTATTTTTATTTTTATTTATTATGTATTTTCCAAATCTCGATGCTTTTGATGCTTTTCTTGAGGAAGTAGTGCTGGAAATTAAGCAAGAAGATGAGGAGTATGACTCAGATGATGATTTGAAGAAATTTGGAAGATGGTTAGATAACTTCTTGACTAACGAACAAGAGCAATCTGAGTTACAAGAGCTAAAGTTACAAGATGAAGAATTTAATCCAGAAAAAGATTTAGAGGAGCTGGAAAGGTTGTTAGCAGAGAGGTCAGACGAAGAACAAGAACAAGCTGAATTGCAGGAACCAACCCGTGGTTTGACCATTACCACGACATGGTCCCCTGTTCTTCCGGTTTGTGTTTCAAAGCATGGGGTGACGATTCCAACTTTGGAGAAAGTTCTGAAGCGCGATCCATTTCTGATTAGTACCCGACCGGTCCCAACCCTTGTCAGAATTCTTGGGTTTTATGTATTCAAGCTTGTTTGGCATATTTTAGAAGAAAAGAGTCGAATTTTAAAAATTGGTCCAAAGAAAATATTTAATGCAATGGATGGATGGGCATCAAACTTATTAGAAGTTTATTAAGTTGGGAGTCCAGCTAAAGACTCACATAAAAAGAAGCGCTTGCGGGAGGCAACCCGTCATTAGATTGGTATTTGTTTTTGATCTTTTCAGTTCGAGTGTAAGGATGCATGCGAGAGTCTAGAGTCAAGATTAACTAAGGGAAAAATCGAGTCCAGGCGAGAGAGAAAACAAAGTTTTGAGTCTAGTTACGAGTCTGATGATGCAAGAGGTTATTAAGAGCTCATTTACTGAAGAAAAAATGGGGGAAAGTATCAATTTAATATTCCCCACAAACATCAGAATCGGACCTGGAGCAAAAACATTTTTTTTCCATACATTGATGGACTCGGCGAGTGCACTTACCTACTCGACGAGTCCCAGTATAAAAACTCGACTTCTGCCAGTATTACGCTACAACTCGGCGAGCCACCCTATAGACTCGACGAGTTGATCCTTATTTTGTCTCTCAAGCTGATGATTTGATACGACAATTGGCTACACCTTTGAAGATCATTTTCCGAGCGTTTCCAAGATGCTTTTTCCCACATATTTAGAGTTGTCAACCACACGAGATTTTGACACCCAAGACATGGATGAGCTGTTCCCATGTCTAAAGTCAATTGAAGATGGAGCTAAAGAGAAGATCAACCTCGCAACTACTATTCCAGGGGAGTTTGTTCCAATTCCCTCTTTATTTTATTGTTCTTTATCATGCATTATATGCAATGGGGACATTGTATAAATTAAGTGTGGGGTAGGGGGTTGGTTAAATTAGTTAAAATTTTAGTTAATTTATGATAAATTTTGAAAATTTTGCATTAAAATTGCTAAGGCTAATTTAGAAAATTTTGGTAAAGCAATTAGGATTCTATGCTAGTATTATATTTGATGATTGCATGAAAACCAATGTTTAGTTGAGCCTATATACGTTCTAGTGCATTTGTGGCTTCCTTATTCTAGTGAAATCATGGGACAAAAACACGAGCTCTCTTAGTTTGAAGGATGAAATATGTTTAGCATCGTGTACCAGAAATGTATCCAGGAAAATTATTATCGTTAACCAATAAAGGTTGAAGTTGAGCGCCCCTGCTTAAGCATGTAGGTTTTTGAGTGAAAAAAGTGAGTTACATGTTAAAAAAAAGAGAGAATTACAAGAAAAGTTGTAAGAATTTTGGAGCAATTAAAGTGAAAATCAAAAGATCGAAAATTCCGAAGATTCAAAAAGTTGAAGATATCAAAAATCAAACAACAAGGTGGTGAATTCAAAGAAATTAAAGATCAATTGTAAAAGAAGTGAAGAATTCCAAAAGAGCTCCATAGTGGTATCATAAATTGTAATTGTCTAGATTATGTATGCTTGGGTTGCTCAACCAAAAATACCTTGAGGTTAGGAGGTTTTCTACGGATGGATTCGGAGGGATGCATAAAATGAACATTGTTCGGAAAAAGTGGGCGAATGTTTATGAGGATTGTGAGTATTTAGAGTATGGGGGGTTCCTTAGGAAAAATTTTAGACACAAATGCATGCGTTGCGGTCTTGACATAATGGATGGGTTCGATTGGAGTTGTCTTATGTGATTCTAATGTGCTAAAATTCAGTTTTGCTTGGGGGCAAGCAAAAGTCAAGTGTGGGGTATTTTGATATGGGCATATTTAGTCATAAAATCATGCATGATCTTAATACTTTATGTTAATTTTATCTCACATAATGAACCAAAGGTGCTTAATTAGCTTAAATATTTCATTTTCAGCAATAAAGACATGCATGGATGGAAAAGGAAGCGGAACTGGCGATTGGACGCATGGATCTTGGATTTTGAAGAAAGAAGTATGTTGCTGGACAGCTTGACCCCTCGTCAGTGTTTTGGCCATATCTCATGAACCGTAACTCCGATTGATGAGATTCAAAATGTTCTGAAACATAGACACAATTTCGGACGACTTTCTTGTTTTGAGAAAATGCTGATTCGAAACGTACTTGGCGAGTAGGGTCGATTACTCGGAGATTTGTATCGAACTTTCGCGATTATGGACGCGCTGACTTGCCGTACACGGGTTTTAAATGATGGACTCGCCGAGTAGGTCACTGGACTCGCTGAGTAGCCTCTGTTTTGTGAAAATCTATATAAAGGGACTTTCAGATCGATACCCTAGCATGGAGAGAAACCCTAGGAGGCTGAGAAACGATTGGAAGTGCTGCTAGGTCGTGAGGAACTGAAGAATCAACCCTACATTCAATTGTGAAGAGAATCAAGACAATTTTGGTTTATTCTTAGTAAAATTTTGATTTGAATCATGTTTACATACTTTGATTTCGTTTTTGAGCTTGTTTCTACTGTAATCATGAGCTAAAATTCATAACTTCTGTTTAGGTAGATGAATTTGCGAACATGGATTGAGTATTTGATTAGGATTAATTTTAATTGGTGATTATGTTTTATTAAGCTTGTTAAAGAACCTTATGTGTTAACAATAACTATTCTTCTGTTAATAAATTAGTAATTAAGTTGTATGAACATCTCTTAGTTATTAATTTCATATCATTTATTGTGACCACATAGTTGTATGTCTAGGAATAACGAATGTGAAACTAGAATTAACTAGAAGATAGGTAAGTTAATGTGTGAGCTTGTTTGATGAACATCAGCAAGAGGTTAATTGAAGGGCCAGTTTAATTAACCATTACAAGTCTTATTTAACCCGAATCAATAACTAGGAAATCCGTTAATTTAGACAACTGGCCACTGCTTGAGTTAATTTGTTTATTAAGGATTAGTAATAGCGAACGTGAAACTAATCATCTTAGTCGGTAGCCAATGAAGAATTAATCTGATACATTGAAATCATCCATGGGAACAAATGAGTCGAACCTAAACAGAAGTCTCTTTATTATTAAATTTAGTTGATTTTTATTTGCTTAGCTCTTAGTTTCTTAGTTTAAGTTTTAGTTAATTGTTTAAGTTTCTAGTCTTGCAAAACTAGAGAAACCCCATTTCTATTACTTGTTTTATTTAGATAATATTAGCATTTATTTTAATTGTTTACCGTTCCCTGTGTTCGATACCCTACTTACCTGAACTAAACTGCTAATCGATAGGTACACTACCTTTCGTGTGTTTGTCTTTGTGTTTAAGTTAGTAGGATTAAAACTAGTTCGTTTCACACACATCAAAAGCAAAGATTGCTACCTTCGTGGTCAAGTGTCTTACTTGCGCCAAGGTCTTCTTCAACAACTGGAGATCCCTGAGTGGAAGTGGGAGCGGATTACTATGGATTGCATAACCAAGTTGCCTAAGACAACGGGTGGTCTCGATACCATATGGTTGATCGTAGACAGGTTAACCAAGTCCACACACTTCCTGCCAATCAAAGAAACCGACAAGATGGAGAAACTAACAATAACATACATTAGGGAGATCATACAATTGCATGGTGTTCCCATATCTATTATCTCTGATAAAGGTAGTAGATTCACCTCAAGATTCTGGAAGTCGCTACAAAAATCACTGGGAACTAGGCTGGACATGAGTACAACCTACTACCCACAAACTGATGGACAGAGTGAGAGGACTATACAAACATTGGAAGACATGCTAAGAGCTTATGTGATCGACTTTGGTAAAGCTTGGGATATCCACTTACCTTTAGTCGAGTTTTCATACAACAACAGCTACCATACGAGTATTAAAGTTACACTATTTGAAGCCCTCTATGCCCGGAAATGCAGACCCCCTTTATGCTGGGCTGAGGTGGGTGATACGCAACTAGCTAAAGGACAAGTTCCTGACAACACACTTACTAGCCCGGAAATCATTCGCGAAACTACATAGAAGATCGTACAAATTAGAAAGCGACTGAAAGCCTAGTGAGACAGACAGAAAAGCTACGCTGATAAATGATGAACATTTTGAAATTCCAGGTTGGTGACCTTGTCTTTTTGAAGGTCTCACCCTGGAAGGGCTTGATCCGCTTTGGGAAGTGTGGTAAGCTTAATCCAAGGTACATTGGGCCTTTTGAGATTCTTGCAAGAATTGGCCCTGTAGCTTACAAACTCTGACTACCTCAAGAGCTTAGCAACGTACACCCAACATTCCACGTATCAAACCTCAAGAAATGCCTATCTGATGAGACTCTTGTTATCCCACTCAATGAAATCGAGATCAATGAGAGCCTTAACTTCGTGGAAGATCTGATAGAAATCATGGTTAGGGAAGTCAAGCAAACTAAACAAAGCTGTATTTCGATAGTGAAGGTTTGCTGGAATACAAAACGGGGACCTGAATTCACTTGGGAACGGGAGGATCAAATGAAACATAAGTATCCTCATCTTTTTCTTTAGTTCATGTGTATCTCTTAGATTTAATTTCGGGACAAAATTCCCTCTAACGGGGGGATGATGTGACAACCTGAAATTTCTATTTCTTGTAAAAGTCAAACCTGTAAAATAAAGGTCAAAATTATTCCTTACAATTATTTTAACATAGTAAGATCTACGAGTTTTAGGTGTTTAGACCTTGTATTCAAAGGTGTTGGGTGTTTTAAGGAGGAAATCATGAGAAGTGAGAACCCTCGCATCTTTTCTTCTTCTTTTCCTTCGGGCCACAAACCTCGCATGGGTCGCATATGGTTTGCAGCCGTGATCAAACTTCGGGCCACAAACGAGCCTCCGGGCCGTGATCATGCTTCGGCCGTGAACCCCCTCGGACCGCAATCTCACCCTTATATATATATATATATATATATATATATATATATATATATATATTAAGTCAACACTTTTCTCTCATTCTTCTCTTCTAAACCGGAAACTCAAGGCTTCTCTCTCAAGGATCTTCAACCACAAACAACTTTATCTCTCAACTATCATCCTTCAAACCTTTGAATCTTCTTAGAACATTGTTAGGATCATCAAAGTGTTCATCATTTCATCAAGATTTGGGCTGTGAACTCAAGAACACCAAGTGTTCTTGGGTCGTGAAACTCAAGAACATTAAGTGTTCTTAGACCGTGAACACTCAGCTGACCATTAAGTGTTAGGATCATCAAAGTGTTCTTGGGCCGTGAAACTCAAGAACATTAAGTGTTCTTAGGCCGTGAACACTCAGCTGGCCATGAACAGCATGCAATCCTCTTTCTTTGCTTCTAACACACTTATTTGTAAGTTAAACTTGCAAACTAGTTTGATTCCCTATCATCCTTATGATTATAATCACTAATTCCACGCCTATTGATGTGGTGTTGATTAAGATGGCATGTGCGAAATATGAACGATCTAGTGAATCAACATGTAAAATCAAGAACACAAGGAGTAAATAAATCCGTGTAAGCTCATATTAGATCTAGAAAGATTATACAAATGGGTTTGTACATAATTTCTCTCTCTAGTCTAACACTCCAAATGGTTCCTTACATAAAATGAGTGCCACTCACTTCCTTATAAAGGAAAGGCAACTCATTACACACACAAGTGGGTAAAGCCTCATCCAAGCATGACATTGCACCCTAACATTCCCCCCCCCCTCAAAGTTAGGATTGGATGCCCCGGCTTCAGTATCCAACGAGCTAGCACGATCAAGACCAAACTCTCCCTCGAAGTAACACCGGTCTTCAAATCCGCAAATGAATATCCGACAAACCCGAGAAGCTTCGAATACCCATCATTCTCCCCCTTTTTATAATCAAAAAATGATTATAAAACCCATTAAGGGTGAGAAGCGCCCGAGGAATGAAAAATACCATACATTCCCTTGATGTGTACCAAAAATGAATCACCAAAAATCTTGCACAGAAAAACAATCACGAAAAAGCCACAAAAATTTTCCAATTTGTGAAAATTTTTGACTTTTCGGGTGAAAGTTGCAAGATTTTCCAAACACCGGGTAAAAATTGTCATTTTCTGAATTCTACAGGGACCCATTGCGCCAAAAACAGTCAAATATGCGAAATTCTCCCCTATTTGCGAAATTGGGTATAAAATGTAAATTCGCACAAATTGCAGGGACAAAAAATTAACATTCTTCAATTTCTCGGCTTTTTACTCCAAATTCGAAGTTGTGTATTTTCTGCCAACTTTTCGAAACTGCAGGGACTCATTTCGAAAATTCTGTATTTTCATCAATTTTTGCTCAATATTCGAAACTGGACTATTTCTGCCACTTCTTCGAAATTGCAAGGACCAATTGCGAAACATTCGTGTTTCTTCTTCCCCAATTCATACGAAATAATAGAACCAGAACCCTTCGTATGAATTCACAACACCTTTGTACGAAACTTTATGAACTGCACTTTGTTAATCAGGTACGAATCGTGTAGGATCCATGATAACGAAGCACAAATTCACACCCTTTGTTAATCGATTTCACGAACACCGAATTCCAACGCCTTCGTTTTTACATATCCAAGACTTTCGTACATCGACCATTTACTCTTCGTTAACAAAACCCATCGATTCCAAATCACAGTTCTTCACTTTCAATAACATGGACCAACTATCGATTCTTCGAACATCATTCAACAAGCCTTCGAATCTTAAATCCCATTCGATCTTTAACTGTGCATATCAAATTTCCAATTTTTCACCAATCTACTCCAAATCAACAATCGAACTTCAAACTCAAACTCAAAATCAAACACATAATATCATTGTAATGGAGATACTCAACTCATTATCTCGGTCTAATAAGAATGCCATTTATCGACAATCGACCTCAAGGCGTTCGATTTCACCAACCATTCGAAATCAAATCGTCGAACCTGATTAACCAATCCTAAATATCAAGACATTCGAATCCAAAATGGATTAACCAAAAGCAAACCATCTCCTTCCCTGTAGATTCGAACATGCATCCACCATTGAAATCGAACTATAACATTCTATTCGAATCAGATGTATCAACAACAGTCGAAGTCAATTTTGACTTTTCTATTTGACTTTTCTTTTGAATCGAATTCAAAAGAACGATTCCAAATCGAAATCAGTCAAAAAAAAAATCTCGATTCAAAACAATTATGTTTTTGACTTTCAATTTCAAATTCTCGATCAATACCAGTTTGATTTGAACACAAAAGTCAACATCTAATATCAGTAGAAAACGACTCCAGGTACGTTCAACTCCAAATCAACAACAAGCACAATTTTGACTCAAATATTTTCGATTTTGAAACAATAACAATGAAAATCGGATACAGACTGAATCAAAATCGATGTTAACTCACATCAAGAAGTAGTTTGACTCAAGCAAACGAGAGTAAGCTTTTCGATCAATCAGAGAGTAAGAATGAATGAGCATTTATTCTGGACTCAATAATTGATAATGGATTGATATAATTTTGGGCTAAACATTGGATGAATAGTAAAAGAAGTAAATGTTTGGGCTTCAAATAATCTGTGATGAACAGTGCATTTCGAAAAAAAAAAATTGAGAATAAGATTTTGAATTTTGGAATTTTGATCAACAAAAAAATTAATTGGATCATCAAAGTGGTTTGAAACGGATTTGATCCAATGAGACAAAACGATCAAAAAATTAAGAACGCAGTGCACGAATCGAAATCATGGACACTTTGGAATCCATTTGAAAATTTGAGATACCTTTTTGACGAATTGAGATCCATTCACAACGAACGAATAAAATTTGGAAGATTTTGGTTCTTTTGTCGAAATGAGAAAATTTCCAATTTGAACATTTTACTACCCATTATGCGAGATATACAACTCGTTCTTTGCGTTCTTAGTGTTCTTCATCAAACCAATAACATCTTCAAAAGAACCACCAACACTTTCGGGTTTTGACTTCAAATTCAATGCAACATTTAGAGATTGTTGCTTCGGAACCCAAATTTGCTTCACGGATTTTAGCTTCATAACGTTTGACGATTTTTGTGAGTAAACCGCTTATTTTTCCGATTAATCTTCTTCTTCTTTTTCTTTCTCATCTTTTTGCATCTTGAAGACTTGACTTCATGAACAAACCCACTTTCCACAACTTGAACTTTGTGAGTTTGAATCAAATCTTTTGGAGTTTGATACTTGTGAACTTCTTGAATCACCGGCTTCCGATACGGAATCATTCCTTCAAATGAATCATAAGAACACACAATATCATCGGTTTGAACTCCAATTGAGCAAAAAACTTTTTCATCTTGAAAATCAACTTGAACTCCTTTTTCTTGAACATCAAGAACATCACATTTAACTCCATTGTCAAGAACTTCAACAACCTTAAGAGCACGAAGATCATTTGGGTCTTCAATAAGAGAAACATATTTCTTTTTGAACAAATATTTTTAATCTCCAATCTTATCACTACTACGTGATGATATGGACCATGTAATATCAGCCAACCATTTGATCTCACAAAACGGTTGAAATATCAAGCTTCCATGATCATCCTTCAAACCTCTATAAGAAACCATAGTTTCCCAATATATCGAATTGTTTAACACCAACCCATAATATTGATCTTTATTGACTTTGTATTTGATACCTTCAACGATCACAATCCAAGAATTGTATGGAAAATTCACCATGATCACAAAAACTTGAAGATTTCTAGAGAGAGAAAGTGATTTTGAATGGGTTTTCTAGAGAGAGAAAGTGATACAAACAAGTATTCTAGAGAGAGAAAGTCGAATTATGGATCACATCAAGGAAAAATTCGACTTCTAGAACACCAAATACTCTCTAAACACGAAGATCAATAAGAACATGAAGAATCACCAAATCAAGATAGCCATCAAGGATCAATTCTTGATCTAATCAAGAACACCTGCTCTGATACCAAATGATGTGGTGTTGATTAAGATGGCATGTGCGGAATATGAAAGATCTAGTGAATCAACATGTAAAATCAAGAACACAAGGAGTAAATAAATCTGTGTAAGCTCATTAGATCTAGAAAGATTATACAAATGGGTTTGTACACAATTTATCTGTTTAATCATAAAAGTGACCCTCTTGAACTTAACTACCGCAACGGTTCAGTACCCGCAGCCAATTCAATACCCGGAGTCAATTTCTACAACTGTAACCGTAACCATTCTCCATCAGCAACCATATCAGCATCCGGAGTCTTCAAGTTTCTTTTCTATACGCAGTCTTAGTTATTTCTTTTACTATGTAATTTACTCTATTGTCCAGCATGCCTTGCACGGCTGCTCATAGAGTAGTTCTTTTCATAACTCTATAAATAGAGACTCTTTCTTATGTTTTATGTACTGGTGATATATGTAAGTGTGAAAACTCTTAACTTCTCAATACACAAGATTTATCCTTCAATCATCTTTCTTGTCTTCATCAGTTCTCTATCTTATTACTCTTCACACTCAAACTGCTACTGGAACATAACCTCTCTTTGGAGCAAGTCTTCTAGACTTAATCACTAAACTTGATCTCGCTTACTAACTTGGAGTGACTGCATTCCTTGTTATGAATCAGTTTAAGTGTATTCTTGATATAACTTTTGTCATTTATCTTTCTTTACTTTCCGCAACTAACTATCTAACTATCTAACTATCTAACTATCTAACTTTATTATTGCTGAGCTTTTAGATCCTTAGAGATTAACTATTCCGCAACTTACTTGTTCTAATGTTTGTTCAAGTGTGTCTCCAAGTTTTTCTCTCAACAATTGGTATCAGAGCCAAAGTGGTTGCTTTTTGGATATCGGAACTCTGATTTTCTCATTAAGCCTTCTATACCACTAAAGCTCATTTCTCAAAAAAAAAAAAAAAAAAAAAAACAAAACAAAATGGCACAATCGTTATCTCTGAATGTCTCCAATAGTGTTGGTGGTTCTAACAGAGCCCCAATACTAGTAGCAAATGAATATCATCACTGGTCACAAAGAATGGAGAGGTACTTAAGAAGATTGGGTAGAGATGTATGGAGATCCGTGGAAGAAGGACCACATGTTCCAGTCCTCACACCAATCCAAGCTGACGGCGCTGCAACTAGACTAGGAGGAGGTCAACCAACTATGAGTCGTCCTACCAAAGATGATCTCGATAAAATGGAAAATGATGCTATTTCTTTTTATGAAATTTCTTGTGGTGTCGCTCCTGACAACTTTGATATTATCATAAATTTCAAGTCAGCAAAAGAGATATGGGATGTACTCAAAAACCTGTATGAAGGCTCAGAACAAGCACACGATAAGAAGCTCACAACTGCACTCAACGACTTCAACAACTTCAAAGCTCATGCTGGTGAAAGTTTGGAAGACTCCTTCAAGAGATTCAACCTGATAGTCACAAAGTTATCAAATGCTGGTACCATCCGCAGCAACCATGAAACCAATCTCCAGTTCCTTAATGGTCTAGGAAGACATTGGACTACGGTCAAAATGATAGTCCAAGGTGACAGGAAGATTCACTCTTTATCACTCTACAAACTCTATGGAGAACTTCAAGCACAAGAATCCACTGTACTCAAAGACTGTGCTGACTTTGGAGGACCGCTTGCTCTCATAGCACAAGCTCCACCGCAGTCACCCTACTCTTCCTCGTATGACACTCCACCACAGTCATACGAAGCAGATTCTGAGTATGATGATGAAAAAGATTTTCAGAAGGCTATTGATCTAGTTAGCCAATAGTTCAACCGCATACCACCTTCTTCTTTCCGCAAGAATCAACAATTCAACAAACCTCCATTCAACCGTAACTTCGGTCCTCAGAACAACAACTCTCGATATCGTAAAGTCTCTCAGAACAATCAACCCAAGGAGGTACCGTAGTCTCCACAGAACAATGACTCTGGTACTCAATCAGAAGACAAGACTGATGTTGTGATTTGTCACAAATGCAATAAAGAGAATCACTTCGTAAAAGACTGTAAGGCCAATGTAGTCAAGGACAGAGCATTATGTCTTCGTATGGCTCAAGAATTGGAAGAAAAAGAAAAGGCAAGGGCATATGTGGCTCAAGTTAAAAGAGACCATCAAGTTTGGTCATCAGGAGATGAAGAAGAGACCATCAGCAGTGTTAAAGGAAAAGGGAAAATCTACATGCTGGCCATTGCGGATGACGATGGGTCAGCAATATTGAACAAAAACTACTGCTACATGGCGAAAGATGGGACTCTAAGCATCGTTGAACAGGTAAAACTCATGATCCAAACTTTAAATTATAGCATGCATGATTGCCAACCCTACATAGATGATCTTAATGACACTTGTGCTGCCGTCCTTTCAGACTATAACAAAGCCTTAGATGAGAAGAACATTGTGTCCCAAGAGATGTTCCACGTGAGAGGAAGATTGGATAACAAGAGACTTAAGATGGCAATGTTAGAGAGGGATCTAGAGTTAGAGAAAGATGCTAGAATGTTAAGTGAGACTCAATTAGAAATAGCCTTGAATCAAAAAGAATTAGCTCATAGAGAAATTGTACGCTTGAATCTTTTAATTGAAAAATTGTTTAATGAAAGTGAGGCTATTGAAAATTTGGCAAACAATGGAACCGTAGACAATACATATAATTGGGGTTGGTCAAATGGGTATCCTACCGCAATGGATTCCTCACCCCGGTTCAACAAAGACAGAGTGTATGTCCTTCCTGATAGAGAATTTCATTTCCCTGTCAATGACAAGACTTTTCCCGAAGATATCAAAACTCACTTCGGTAGATTACACAATTTGAGCAATAATTGTGTCATTGAGGAAATTGTGCCTGAGGATTCTAGTCACACATGTGATCAAACTCCCATCAGTGGCACCACTCATTCAAATTCTCAAACTTCATCCGAAGTTGATGAAGAAATTGTAGTTGAAGGCCCTGAAGTCTCAGAGGATTTTCCATCTTTATCCTCAGACTATAGTCAATTGTCCCAGAAGTGTCCCACCGCAATCTCATCTAAAACCTACTCTGCGACAGTCAAATCATCTTCACCGCAGTTAAATAACAATGACTGCAACTCTTCAGTTCAAGGAACTACAACTCTTCAACCGATTTTTCACGAATTACCTATAGCAAATTTTAAAGTAGGCCAATGCTCTCAAATTCCAGAATCTTCAAGTTCTGATGATTCCAGCCCACGTTTTCAAAATCATTCAAAAGGTTCCAGGAAACCGCAGTTGAATAACAATGACTGCGGTTCACCAAAATTTTTGGCAAAAAGAGCTTTCAAAGAAGAAATTAGATCTCGAAAGAAAAGTAGGCCAATTTTTTCAAAAATTAAGAAAATTCGAAAATCCAAGAGTCTAGAAAACTCTTCTTTCATGAAAACAAACAAAAAAGAAAGTTCAGTTTTAAAAGTCATCCCTGCTACTTCTGACACAACCCAAAAAGGTGTCAAACTTGTTATAAACTACATTTTTCAGGTTTACTCTTCAAATGACCTGAAGTGGAAAGGAATTTTACCTACTCCAACACTTTTAAAGTCAAATCAAAACAAATGGAAAGGAATTTTATCAAATCCACCTACAGCAACTCAAAGATCTACACGTGCAAAACCTCGCTCAAAACAAACTTTTCAGAACGCAAACGTCAAATCTTTCAAAAGTTACCCACCTCGGACCAATTTCAAGTCCAACTCACCCCATAAACCGCTGACCAAGAACAATGTCAGATTCAATGACAAACCTTTTTCTTGCAAATGTCAGTGCAGCTGTCAAAAGTTTTTATCTCATGACAAGTCAAATGAAAGTCAGAAATCTCGTACTTTTCAAAAAACTCGTAAAAATCCAAATCTGAACAAACACCCAAGACTCGGTCTGAAAGATGACAAAGGACCTATCTATACAACCTCGGACCATGCATAATTTAAGAATAAATCAATCGTCCCTGGCTCCAAACTTGTTTGGATGCCTAAACTAACCGTTTAATTCTCAGGCATTGTGCAAGGAGGAACAAGAAGAAGAATGGTTAATTGACAGTGCCTGCTCCTTGCACATGACCGGAAGGTTAGAGTACCTTCGGGATTTAAGGCCTATATGCAATGGTGGAAATGTCACGTTTGGCAAAAATGCGAATGGTGTCATCCGAGGTTACGGTGTTCTCACTACGGGAAACTTTTCCATTCCGAATGTTGCTTATGTAGAAGGTCTTAAACACAATCTTATCAGTGTTGGCCAACTATGTAAAGCAGGACATCGAGTTGAATTTGATAATCAATTCTGTTACATAATGACGAGTGATCGCAACACTTGCTTAATCAAATCTCGCTCCGAAGGCACGATATACCCTCTAGATGTTTCTCTCATCATTGGTAAACCGCAACTGTGCTTTCTGTCTAAATCTATATCCGAAGTTTGCTGGCTATGGCACCACAAGCTAGCTCATCTCAACTTTCACTAAATCAACAATCTCATCATAGGAGAACTAGTCCGTGGTCTCCCCATTCTCAAATTCAGCAATGATACTCTTTGTCCAGCGTGCGAATGCGGTAAACAATCAAAAGTAAGTCATCATCTGATAATGGATTCTTCTCTCTCTGAACCACTGGAGCTATTACACATTGATCTCTGCGGTCCTTTAACCATAGCCATTCTTCACCACAAAAAGTATATACTGGTTATTGTTGATGACTATACACACTTCACATGGGTCTTCTTTCTCAGACTCAAATCAGAGACACCGCAAATCTTCATTAACTTCATCAAAGAAATCGAACTTCAAATTAAGCTTGACGCATCCGCAGTGACAGTGGAACTGAGTTCACTAATCATCTTCTAAACAGTTTCCTAGTTTCCAAAGGCATCTCTCACAATCTTTCAGCACCCTATACACCACAACAAAATGGTGTAGTAGAGAGAAGAAATCGCACACTCGTTGAAGCAGCCAGATCCATGCTTAACTTTGCCCAACTTCCTCTCTATTTCTGGGCCGAAACAGTAGCAACCACATGCTTTGTTCAAAACCGAAGTATTGTGTGCAAACGTCTCAATAAAACACCATATGAAGGGCTCAAAAATCCCAAAACCAATGTTCGTTTCTTTCATATCTTTGGATGTAGATGCTTCGTGATCAACAACAAAGATCAACTCAACAAGTTTGCACCGAAGTCTGACGAAGGTATCTTCCTTGGTTATTCCACTAACAAGGTTGCATATCGAGTGCTCATCAGAAGAACAAGGTTGATCATTGAAAGTTTTGATGTGAAATTTGATGACTCTCACATCCGCAGTGCACCTCCGTCCACCAAAACAACTGCAATCATGGAAAGTGACATTTCAGCCACTTCCGGACCTCTGAATCTAGTTGAAATCAACTATGATAACCTGTTTGATCCCATTGAAACGGCGAAACTATCCGAAGTCCTAGTGTCATCCGCAGCTCAACAACAACATGCCGAAGTATCTGGACCTTCTCCATCTGAAGTAGTATCGCTCAATACTTCCACCTCTCCGGTTGAGGGGGAAAGCTCAACTCCAGATATTGCTGTAACCGTTGAGGTTCCAGTACCTGATGCTGCTTACATTCCTGCTCGAAGTAAAGCTTCTCCATCAAACGAACCTTCGGACGACTCAGATGACGAACTCATAGAGAATATTGACACTAGATCTGATCCTAGAATTGTCACTTGTTCATCTGCATTCCAGGGGGAACCTTCTCAGGTTCCAGAGGAACTCCCTTCCGCAATCCAAGGGGAACCTCAACCTCTGCCAATTCCTCAAGAAAACTCTGATCCAATAGATCAAGATGTTTTAGCAGGATGCTCTCAAATCCAGGGGGAACTACCATCCCCAACCGCAGATTCTTCTGACATCCAAGACATTCCTTCTACTGCAGCTGCTGATCATCTGATGCCACGTCTTCATGTATGGACAAGAGACCATCCACCAGATCAAATTATTGGCAACCCATCCGTAGGTATCCAAACTCGGTCTTCCAAGGACTTATCTGATCACTGCCATTATACAACATTTATGTCTTCGGTTGAACCTAGAACGATCAAAGAAGCATTGGTTGAACCAGACTGGATAGCTACAATGCAAGAGGAATTAGAAGAATTTGAAAGAAACAAAGTATGGCAACTTGTTCCTCTTCCTCAAGCTCATACTATTGTTGGTACAAGATGGGTTTTCAAGAACAAGCTAGACGAATCTGGCTCAGTCATCCGAAACAAGGCAAGACTTGTTGCCAAGGTCTACAGTCAATTAGAAGGAATTGACTATGATGAAACGTATGCTCTGATGGCACGCATGGAAGCCATCCAGATCTTTCTAGCATACGCAGCCCACAAAAATGTCAAGGTACACCAAATGGACGTCAAGAGTGCTTTTCTCAATGGTGAACTAAAAGAAGAAGTTTATCTTCAGCAACCTCCAGGATTTGAAAATGATGAATTTCCAGACCACTGCTATAAGCTCGAAAAAGCAGTCTATGGCCTGAAACAAGCTCCAAGGGCTTGGTACGAGACACTCTCTGATTTTCTTGTCTCATCCGGGTACAAAAGAGGAGTGATTGATCCCACATTATTCAGAAAAGAAAATGGTGACCACCTTATGATGGTACAAATATATGTGGATGATATTATTTTTGGGTCTACTGATCAAGGCATGGTAGATGAATTTGCAAAGCTCATGACCAACAAATTCAAAATGAGCATGAATAGAGAGATCAACTTCTTTCTAGGTCTTCAATTTAAACAAATTCAGCAAGGGATTTTCATTCATCAAGAAAAATACACCACATAACTTCTGAAGAAATACTCAATGGACAACTGCTCTTCTACTAAGGTCCCTATGGCCTTCGAATATAAGATCTCTGCTGATCCCTCCGGTGAATCTGTGGATCACAAGACTTATAGAGGCATCATTGGTTCGCTGATGTACCTCACCGCAAGCAGACCTGACATTGTCTTCGCAACTGGTGTATGTGCAAGATACCAGGATGATCCAAAAGTGTCTCACATGACCGCAGCCAAACGAATTCTTCGGTATCTTAAAGGAAGCAAATCTATGGGTTTATGGTATCCTGCAGGCAACGACTTCAGTCTTCAAACCTTCACCGATGCGGATCATGCAGGTTGTAAGCTCGATAGAAAAAGTACTTCGGGTGGATGTCAATTTCTAGGAGGAAGACTTGTAAGCTGGTCTTCAAGAAAACAAACATGTGTATCTCTATCTACCGTAGAAGCAAAATATGTGGCTGCAGCCAACTGCTGTTCCCAAGTTCTTTGGATGAAGACACAATTGCTAGACTATGGGTACAGAATGCTGTGGATACCAATTTACTGTGACTCTAAAAGTGCTATAGCTATCTCTCATAATCCTATTCAGCACTCCAAGATGAAACATATTGAGTTACGGTACCATTTCATCAAAGATGATATTCTGAAAGGTAATATTGAACTCATCTTTGTTCCTACTCATGAAGAGATTGCTGATGTTTTTACAAAAGCTCTTGACTCTACCAAACTCAATGCATTCTTACAAATGTTGGGAATGATGAATCCTGACCCGCAGTTCTTTATGAAGTGTTAGCTACCGCAGACCATCATTGGTCTCCATTGCGGTTCTCACTGAGAATTACATATGATAGATGGTTTTGATACCGCAATCTAGGTACCGCAACCATATGTCATACGTACCTCTCATGGGTCTTATTGTTCCTGTGTTTCTAATTTTTGTACAAGTTTGTGTCCCACAGATTCTCTGAAATCTTTCTTTGCTCATCCGCCATGGAGTTTCTCAACCGCATTGATGAATTCATCCGCAATCACCTCAAATAAATTCCAACAGATTCATTAACTCTTGAATCTTTGTGTGCTATTTAATGATCCTTCATTAAATAAAATACAAACATTCCCTTTAGAAACTGTCACTTTAACTTTCTTGATAAACCCCGTATCAGACCTATTTTAGGGATGATGACAAAAATATCAATTCCCAAATCGATCTTTTTCCAACTTGTCCTTTCCTCTCCCAACCACGTCCAATCAGTTACAACATTCTCTCTCATCAACCCACGATTACCTGACGTATTACCATGCGTCCACTCCACCATTAAATGCAAAACCCTTTTTTAAGATTTCTCAAATCTCTTCAAAACATGTTTCATATTCGTGTGGCTGAGATTCAACCCAGAATCATTGATTCCCCCCCAAAACCCCATTCAACTTCTTACCCCTTTTATCTTTTACCTAGGGTTAAAATCCTTTTACCCCCTTTATAAACCCACCTTCTTCTCTATAATCGTTTACGCTCTCTGTTAATCGATTATTCTCTCAAACTCTTCAAAGAACTCACAAAAGCTCTCAAGAACTTCAATCTCACAACTCTCAATGGCGAAATCTGGTGCATCCAAGAAGCAATCCAAGGCTTCAGGCTCGATGAATCAAACCGGTTCCACATCACCAACAATTGCTTCAAGCAACTTCAGAGCCGTGTTTGAAGATCATCAATCGTACAATGCTCCAACAAAACTGATGATCAAGCATCTCAAGAACCACATCTTTTTTGGCCCGTTCGACGCATTCACTGATGTTGTTCCTGTTTCTACACTCTTTAAGTGTGCTCTATCTGCATACAGACCACTGGAAAACCCCCAAGAAGTGCATCTTAACCTCATCAACGATTCTATGGTCATCTTGACCAAAGAAAAATTCTTAACCTCCATTAACATGTTAATCCATCCCTCCATCAAAATCTTCACTCCATCCTTATCCGATATCACTACCGCACTCTACCAAATGGGTTACCAGAAACCGATCCGAGGGATTGGTGAATTTAAGAAGAATCAACTGCCTGCGGTTTGGCAGTTTGTATGCCACTTTGTCATCCGCTGTCTGTCTGGTAGAACCGGAGGCATCGACAACATGGGACTCAAGCTTCTTGAACTTGTATGGAGCATCTTCACAGGTCATGATGTTAACTACGGTCAAATTCTTTGGGATGATTTCCTCCAGTACATTCCCAAAGAGTAACCAAAGGAAAACCCAACCGAGCTCACTTTTGCTTGTTTTTGGTCTGTGTATTTCCGATCTGCATGCAGATGCTGGTCTCGACATGGGAAGTGACATCAATTTCTTTGTCACCAAGGATCTCAAAAGGTATACTCCTTCCTCTGATCAAACTCTCTTTGGACCTATCCGCATGCTTCCCACACACATTCTTACTTTACTTGGTCTTGAGACTGCTGATGTCTCAGATCATATTGAGGACACATAGTGTATTATCCCATACCCTTCTACCCCACCTCTTCCTTCTTCAACTATTCTTCCTGAGGGTACCGTAGCCCCCTCTGCCACTACACTTTCAAACATTTCTGAACGGAGAAAATCTGTAGCTTCTAAAAAGAAAGCTACAACACCCAAAAAGAAAGCTCCAAAACAAACCGCACCCTCCAAGAAAAGAAAAACTAAAACCACCACTGTATTGAGCAGTGACTCTGAGGAAGATAGATAACCCATATCTATCCTCAAGAAAAGAAAAACAACTGAAACCACTAGCCATATGCATGACCGGACTGATACTGTAGCCTCTCAACAGGCTCCGGTAGTCCTTGGGATGGCCGCACATCCATTAAATACCTCTATCGAATACCACTCAAACTCATCTTGTGAGATTGTTTCATCATCATCTTCATCCGAACGTGGAGACAACCCCCCCAGTTGTATCTCAAGACGATATAATTAGTAATCGCCCTAAGGTCTCCAGGGCTTCCCGACTGCACATTTTTTCCTTTGAGGAGTTAGACTCCATCCTTTTGCAAGTATCCCAAACACTACAAACACCACTCCATCCACAGGGCATCTCTTTCGCCCATGCCAGAATTGGGCCGAGGTCAAACTTGACCACAGGTCAAGGAGATCAAGGAAGCCCAGGAAATCCTACTCTGCTTACATCTGTATCAGGTGGTTTAGGCACGGTGAGCACTAATGTGTAAGGATCCGTGAACCCAAGGGACACCTTGGCGCGAACACAAGGAATTGACGGCGAAGACTCAAATGACTCTTGGAGTCGGTATCAGCCAACTACTGATGCTGAAATCAAGAAGTATGCTGCTTTCAAAAGAGCATTCCAAGCCCGCAAGGAGCAGCAGGTTAAACAACAACAGCAGAAGGAACAAGAAATTCTGTCAGTGGCCAAGTACTGGGCAAATGCCGTCAACAACGCCCACACTGCTGCCACAATCCGAAAGGTTCAAACCTGGATGGACCAAATGGCTAAAACTGTGAGGAAAGCACAAGCCTCAACCGCAGCCGCAGGTACATCTAATGTTCCTCCTACTTTAACTCCTGTTCCACCTACCGCAGTCAACCCATCTCAAGACGAAGAGCCAACTATTAAAATCAGCTCGGCCCAACCTTCATATTTGACGATGAACACATCCAAGAGGTCAACAAACCTAATCCTTACGATGATGACCTAATGATGTTCGAGGAAGAAGAAGAATCCAACGGTTCTCAGCACTCAACTTCAAATCCCAAAGAAAAGAAGAAGAAAAAGAAGAAAGATGTTGTCACCCACAAAGAATTCCTCAACCTTCAAGCCAAAGTTGATCAAATTTTGGCTGCGGTTAAGCCTACCCAACCTCCACCAGAAGATACTCCAGGTTCGTAATCCCTAATTGAGCGCATCGAACGACTTGAGACAAGAGAGCGTCTAGCCGCTGAGCGCATCTCTCTCAAAGTCGAGATAGGGATTCGATCTCTCGACAACAACCGCAGGGCCGACCATCAAGATTTTATGGCCGCAGTGGAATGCCTCATCACTAAGGTAACCGCAATCAAACAAGGCTTACAAACAACCATTGCGGATCAAGCTGTGCAATCTCAAAGGGTGATAGAGGAAACTCATACTGCCTATGAGTCCACTATTTCTGTCCTTCATGCGACAATCGCCCGGATGCAGAAATCTCTTACATCAAACTTCCATGGCCCAGAGATACTTCAACTCACAAAGGATATTCACAAGCTGCTCTTCAACTTTACCATTCAAAACAACTCCCAACTGGCCGAATCGATGAAAGCACACTTTGCTGAGGTTTGTGCCAAAGTTGATGGACTCAAACAATGGCTTGAGGAAGCACCAGGGTTGCATTCCTCAAGAGGGGGAAGTGATAAAGAAGGTGATCGCTCAAACACATCCATCCGTCAGAGCCCTCCAATCACCACAAACAAAATTCCCACTCCGCAGCCTTCACCTCCACCATCTCAAAATATTCCATCACCTCCACCATCTCAAAATATTCCATCTCTCCACTCATCACCCAAAAACACCCTCAATAAACCTGAGACTCCTCCTCACTTAAAGAACCTTGAGGAACATATGTCTTCAAAAAGCTCTACAGACTCTCCTGCTACTACTCAAAGGAAACATGACTGGAAAGCAGCCAAGCTAGTCGAAATCATATGGAGAGAATGCGGTTTTGACACTATGATTGATGAATCGCTGATCAACTCATTGGTCAATCCTCTCCGCAGGCTGCTTGATGAAGACTATACTCCTCATCTCACTTATGTTGAACCACCATCCGATGGTTATTGGGATATTCCAATCTCTCCCAATGCCAAGTATTTTGCTGTTTTTGACTCCTTCGACCGCAGTCTTCCTGATCACAAGCGTCTGCTAATGGAATTCGAAAGACCGACTCGCTTCTATGCGAAGCATGGCTCTTCAGTTGAAAATATTTGGTCTAACGATAGACCATCCACAGTGAAGAACTACAAGATGCGGAAGTTCATGAAAGCAGACTTTGCTCAATTCACTCTGACCAGAAGAGAGCATGATTACATCCGCACCCAGGCAGACTTCCCCTGCATGAACCCTGAAGAAATATTTCTCATTGCCAAAGTTTTTCAGAACAAGGCAGAGAAACATCCTAAGATGCAGATAGCTCTCGACAAAGCCAAATCCTTCCTTAAGGACACTGTCTGTGACTTTGCGAAGATTGATGCGGACATCCACCCCACCATCCTCAAGAAATTTGACTTTCCACCACTCGAACAAGTGCCAATGCTTACAGAAGGATATGAAGAATGATCTCTAGGCGCAACCAACTTCCCAGAACTTGGCATCATATTCAAACGGAAGACAGATAATGTCAAATATTTCATTCCGATGAATGCCATGCACCGCCTGCCCAAGAAGCAACTTGACATCTGCAAGACCGCAGTAGAAAGATCAAAGCACACTACTGCTGAAGTCAAGTTTGAGATCTCCAGAAGAATTACGTGGCTGGAAAATGTTAGAAAATTTTGGTGGATTTTGATCAAGTTCCTCAAACTTGATAACTGAACCAAAGTTAAAGAGGTCACTTAGGGGAAATTGTTGAATCATAAAAGTGACCCTCTTGAACTTAACTACCGCAACGGTTCAGTACCCGCAGCCAATTCAATACCCGAAGTCAATTTCTACAACTGTAACCGCAACCATTCTCCATCAACAACCATATCAACATCCGGAGTCTTCAAGTTTCTTTTCTATCCGCAGTCTTAGTTATTTCTTTTACTATGTAGTTTACTCTATTGTCCAACATGCCTTGCACGGCTGCTCATAGAGTAGTTCTTTTCATAACTTTATAAATAGAGACTCTTTCTTATGTTTTATGTACTGGTGATATATGTGAGTGTGAAAACTCTTAACTTCTCAATACACAAGATTTATCCTTCAATCATCTTTCTTATCTTTGTCAGTTCTCTATCTTATTACTCTTTACACTCAAACTGCTACTGGAACATAACCTCTCTTTGGAGCAAGTCTTCTAGACTTAATCACTAAACTTGATCTCGCTTACTAACTTGGAGTGACTGCATTCCTTGTTATGAATCAGTTTAAGTGTATTCTTGATATAACTTTTGTCATTTATCTTTCTTTACTTTCCGCAACTAACTATCTAACTATCTAACTATCTAACTTTATTATTGCTGAGCTTTTAGATCCTTAGAGATTAACTATTCTGCAACTAACTTGTTCTAACGTTTGTTCAAGTGTGTCTCCAAGTTTTTCTCTCAACATTCTCTCTCTAGTCTAACACTCGAAATGGTTCCTTACATAAAATAAGTGCCACTCACTTCCTTATAAAGGAAAGGCAACCATTACACACACAAGTGGGTAAAGCCTCATCCAAGCATGACTTTGCACCCTAACACCTATATATTGCTTAAATTGTTATTAAGGACTTATTTTGTCCCGAGAGCTAACTAGTGGAAACAACCATTCTATACCGAACCTCCAAGTGAAATCACCCACATAAGGTGAATTCATACCCCTAAAATCAACCTTTTAAATGTTTTAAATGCTTGGGGGTGGGGAATACAAGATGAACACAATTTTATTGTGTTAATATCTACACGTGAAAAACAAAAGGATTTCTTATGTTTTAATACTATCAAAACCATTTTGGAAAAACTCTTTTAAAATATTTTAGATTCTATTTATATCAAAATCATGTTCATCTATATATTTATGTATAAGTATGCTTTAACGGACTTAGGACTATTGCTAATTACCATAACTCCTGTTCCTTGTTTGGTTGTGGGCTTAGGGTAGGATCACTAGTCCGACTGTCGGCTAAATCATAAATATGATTGTGAAATATATATATATATATATATATATATATATATATATATATATATATATATATATTAAACCCTAAATTTCAAAGGACATACTAAACTCAGTTTCACATTAGAAAATTGAGTCTTTTCAATAACAGTTCAAACAAAAATACAAGTAAACTATAATAGGTATAGTTTAGAGGATCAATACATACTATTTTCTAGAACAGAGAAACATACATGAGTCAGTACATACATACTATTACTATTCAATACAAAGTATACTATTCATCTACAAGAGCAAGAAGGAACTTACATTCTATAACATAGAACAAGAAAAAACAGACTATAACAAGAACAAGATAACTTAAATGTGAGATACTATTTCATGGCATAGCAATATTCTTGCTATGCCACGTTTTGTAACCAGAGTCTCATGGAGGGAGAGCGTGAGTTTGTGTATAGATCTATACGGGATTGACCATCGCACACCTTGCTGCTAGCTACAGTGGGACCTGCAGGTCTACAGGTGACAAATGTCATAACATATTCGGCGTCTGAAGAGCGCTGTGTCTTATACTAGTCTATCAAGTATGGGTACAACCTTATCACATTTTTAACCTTAATTAACCAATATGGTTTTAAAGGTAGTTAACGCATTAGTAGTGTATTTTATACAAAACTACTATACATCTTCATTTTCCATTACATTCATTTATATGAGAAATACATACTATTTTTCTAGTAAAGATAGTTTATAATTATGGAAAACAGTACAATTTATACTATGTCAAGTACAAACATACACTTTACACTATTTACAAGAGAACAGAACATACAAACAGTTTGGGTCTTGGGAAGAAGACTACTTTTCATTTAAAGCAGAAAATATAGGATTTTCTGGGAAGTTTACAAACATTTTTACTAGACAAATACAAACAACTTCATGATTCAAATACAAACATTTTATGCAAACACTTGACACTAAAATACTTATGAGCTCACCAACTTAAATGTTGATACTGTCTTTCAAAATAACTTGTATTCTCAGGAAACCAGTAGACAGGTACACTAGCAGGTTTTGAGAAGACAGGGCATGTTCAAGACTCGTCTTTTATTTTGATATTCATTTTTTGTGTCATGGAAACTGTACAAAGAACACACATGTATTTAACTATTCTATTAATGCAATGGATGTCGTTTCTTGTTTTACTATTATGCATTGTTATGATACCGTACATGACGTCCTCCACCCCCGAATGTTTCTGCCTATTCAGTTTGGGGGTGTGAGAGATTGGTATCAGAGCGTTGTTTATAGTGAACTAAGTATATCAACCCATAAAAGATATACAAACTATAAACACAATGGGATTAAAAAACTCTGACCAAGAGTTGTACTTTATAAATAGAAAAATATTTTACTAAAGTATACATACATGCATTCATACTAAGAACAATGTCATACTAGAAGAGAACAAAAGTATTGTGATTGTTGAACAACACAAGTAGACTTGGGGATATATAATCAGGTCTAGGATTGATATAGCCTGATCAACTATATCTATCCGAGAAGTGATGATCATGTGCCTAAGGATGGTTGTGGTGTTGCAACAAGTCTAAAAAAAACTTACCAACCCTACTACAAAGAAATACTAGAACATAACATAAACTTAAAATACTATAGGAGTATTTAGTGGTACTATAATTACTTATGTGAAAAGTAAAACGACTCTTACTAGTAGGTGAATAGTTACTAAGTGGATATACTAAGGTTATATGTAACTGAGATGTTATAGACTTAGAATTTGTGATCTTCGTTTTACTTCCTATTCCTTGTTTGGTTGTGGTCTTAGAGTTGGATCACCTATTTGAAGGTCTATTCTATCTTAAGTTATATATAATTGGTATGTACTACGTAAGTATTGAAGTAACTAGTAAGGATCATCCTATAAATATCTTTAGTTATACTTCAATTATATGTTTCTTACACCCCTATTCTCGCTTAGATAACATGGCTGGATTTCATCTGCCTAGAGACCCGTACTTTCCCAATCAAGGGAACGGTGGTTGGCTTGACGATGGACCAGAAGAAGATAACCATGTTGTGCCAGTAGAGGAAGACCCCGAGGATAGTTCTGAGGAAGAGAAAGAAGATGAAGCACAAGACGACTCTAACTCAGAACCCGGGGTCTATAATCCACCTCAATTTGCTCAAAATCCTAACCTTCGACAGAATTTTTAAGGCCTGAGTGCTCTGTCGGCAACCAACTTGGGAAGGTGGAGCCGCGAACAAAGAAAACCACCTCCTGATAATGGAGACCGAAGCTTCTACAACTTGAGTGAGGGAGGATCAGTTGACCGAGTCCTCCCTATCTTGGTTCGTCGTGTTGGTCGCAACATGGAGCAAGGATGAACAACCATTGACCAAGTCATGGAAATTAAAGCTAACTCAGGAGTCAACATAGTTTGTCTTTGCCATCTGACCAATGACCAGGAGATGGCAAGGACTCATACTGATGCCCAACATGTGAAAACTGAATGCCTGCCAATCAGAGGTTAAATTCGTTTGACAACGCCAAGTTGCATTAGAAAGGCGTGTGTGGGAGACAGAGCAACAGTTGGCTGAATCCAAGGCAGAATCAAGTTCCAACCAGAATAACCCTCCTCGCGAGTAGAGCATACTCTACTCACTCTTTTGAACTATGGGGAATTAGTTCAGGCAACACAGTCTCGTTATGCTCACTATTGAATACTTACGCTTATCTTCATATTTTTAAACTTATAGGTGAAAGATGCCTCCTCGTAAGTCGAAAATGCATAATCCGCCGATAAATCAAACTCAACCATCGCCTCCACCTCAATTCGACCCTGTAGTTTTTCAACCTGCAGTGACCGCGGCCGTTTTAGCGGCCATGGCTCAGATCAACATTAGTGGTACTAGTGGGGGTGGAACGGGTATTAACTCTACCCAAGGTGATAGTCATGGACACTCTAGGGAGTGTTCATACAAGGACTTTACCAACTGCAAACCCAAAACCTTTAATGGTAGCAGTGGAATCATTGCCCTATCGCGATGGTTCGAGAAAACGGAGTCTGTCTTTGAGATCTGCTCCTGTCCAGAAGGAAGCAAAGTAAAATTTGCTGCCTGCACCTTCTCCAACCAAGCCCTCACATGGTGGAACGGCCATGTTAAGTCACTTACTCTCGTGGTGGCTAACGCGATGGGCTAGGACACTCTAAAGGATCTTATGTCCGCAGAGTACTGCCCAAGGGGTGAATTTCAGAAACTTGAACTTGAACTTGAGAACCTTAAGACGAAAGGTTCTGACATAGTATCCTACACAACTAGGTTCTGTGATCTGGTGGCTTTATGTCCAGGAATGGTCCCCATGGAGAGCAAAAAGATCGAGTGGTCCAATTGGGGACTGGTACCCCCATTTCTAGGGAATGTCTTGTCTTCAGACCCCTCTACTTTTGACAGCGCCAAGCGATTGGCACAGAGACTCATCGATCATGGGGTCCATCCACAAACAACAACTACTGTTGTCCCAGAACCGGCAAAAAAAAACGACAACAAGAGAAAGTTTTGGAACAAAAAGAAGAACAAATCATTGCAGAACTCTGCTAAGAAACAGCAAGATGTGGCTGTTCATGCTGCAACAAACCCTGCTGTCCCTGGACGAACGAATCAATATGCTAGGAGTCTGTCGAAATGAAACAAATACAACTTCCACCACAATGGACCTTGCCGAGAGATGCATTGTGCTAACTGTAACAGGAAGGGGCACACTGCCCGTTTCTGTAAGGCACCACCACAATCCACCACAATGGACCTTGCCGAGAGTTGCATTGTGATCTTCGCTTTACTTCCTATCCCTTGTTTGGTTGTGGTCTTAGAGTTGGATCACCTATTTGAAGGTCTATTCTATCTTAAATTATATATAACTGGTATGCACTACATAAGTATTGAAGTAACTAGTAAGCATCATCCTATAAATATCTTTAGTTATACTTCAATTATATGTTTCTCACACCCCTATTCTCGCTTAGATAACATGGCTAGATTTCATCTTCCCAGATACCCGTACTTTCCCAATCAAGGGAACGGTGGCTGGCTTGACGATGGAAAAAAAGAAGATAACTCTTTTGTCCCAGTAGAGGAAGACCTCGAGGATAGTTCTGAGGAAGAGAACAAAGATGAAGCACAAGACGACTCATTTGCACCCTACTGTCTTACGACCTGGTACAGTGTCAACCAAGATGAAGCACAAGACGACTCATTTGCACAAGACCCTGAGGATACTTTCCCATGTAGGTATTCTTCTTGAAGATCCATTTGCACCCTACTGTCTTACGAACTGGTACATTGTCAACCAAGTTCCAAAGTTGATTATCATACATGGACTGAATCTCGCTGCCCATATCCTCTTTCCATTTTGTAGACTCAGGACCTGCCTTGGCTTCCTTGTAGTTGTTAGGTTCATCCAGATTTACCAGTGTGCTATTACTGATAAATGTGTCACCCTCAGATGTTATATGAAGACCATATTGTTGGATTAATGTCTAAGTCCATAACTATATTTGGTATGTACTTGACCCGACCCGGCATGGTCCATTTGGGTTGCACTTCACCGACACAATTTATATGGATAATCTTTTGAGAATAGTATGTTTACGATTAATATTAATATATTATAAGTTCTAATATATTAATATGGAATCGTATTATTTAATTAGTATTGATCAAGAATTAATTTATAATTAATTAAGTGATCAAAAGGAACTAATTAAATATGGACTCTTATATATATGGAATGGGCCAAGTTCATTTAGGTTGGGCTAAGCTTTCATGGATAGTCCATGGAGTGTTTAACCCATGGATCCTAGGAAATGAAAGGTCATGGGTATTAGGGTTTAACCCTAATCCTCCATACTATATAAAGATGTCTTTGGTTGGTGAAATTGGCACTAGTGTGGATACACTACAGAAGGGCTAGCCAATTTCACTAGAGAGAACCAAGTAATCATATTCTCTAAAGTCTTCCAAGGTGTCTTGGTGATTTGTGATTCCACTTGAGGCTTCCACACTATTGGGGCTAAGCTCTTAAAGCTTGAAGACATCAAGCTACATCAAGAGGTATGTATTCTATCTTGTTACATTCATAGTTTTTGTATGCTAGATTAGGATAATACCTTAGATGTTCTTATTTGCATGTATAATAGAGAAAACATAGATCCAAGGTATTTAGGGTTGCATGTACACTTAGGAAGTGTTAGAATGCTCAAAACCCAACAGTGGTATCAGAGCCACGGGTTGTTTTCTGTTATATTGATGCAAATATTTTATTTTCAAAGTTGAGAAAAAAACATGAAGTTTGTCAAATTTTAAGATAATTACTTGTTCTTGTGAAAAACTAATTATTTGTAAAATTTGAATAATTTTCTTTATGAGTTGAATTAGGTCAAATTTAATAAAAGATAAAATAATATGATTATTTTATTAGTTTTAAAAGTTTGATCTAAAGAGTTTTATTTTTTGAAACCTCCATAAGTTATGGATATGAAAAGGTTTTAAAAAAAAAATTGATTCAAAGTTTTTTTTGGAGTTACAAAATTTGGTGTTAATGTTTTAAAGGATTCCAAAACTTAAGAATAAGTTATGGATCACCAAAAGTTTTTTGTGTTACCTTGTTTTATGAGTGAATTTAGATTAATGAATAAAATTATGTGATAGTTGGTTTTAATCCAAATTAATCTAAGAATTGATTCTAAAATGTGTTTTTGTAACTTGTCCTCAAGTTATATGAGAAGTCACATTTAAGAATCATAAAACTCATAAAAATTGGCAAAGGTTACAAAAATGAAGAGTCTAGTTCTAATTAAATGGTTTTATGACTCCATAACTTGTCCTCAAGTTATGGAGGACCAAGAGTCTCTTCATTTAATAAAATAAAATAAAATAAAAAAAAGGTGTAACCTTAATTAATTCCATAAGTTATAAAATAAAGAAAAGTTAATTCTTTTATTAGTTTAAAGTCTTCCATAACTTGTCCTCAAGTTATGGAACTTGAAGAGTTTTTGGATTAAAACTACTTTAAACACATAAGTTATGGAATTAATTAGTTTTGAATAGTTTCAAAACTTGCCCTCAAGTTTTGGAATTTGTAAAGTTTTCACTTATGAATACTTTAATTCCAAGTTAGCCCTTAGAATTTTAAAAGTTAAAATTCAACCCTTATACTTTATAATATTATAAGTTAATAATATATATATATATATATATATATATATATATATATATATATATGTATAAGAGTAAAGTCAGTCTTACCGCTAGTACGCCTCATTCACGAAGCCGGTCTATAAGGTGGGTATAAGGTTGTTGCCTATAAAATGGCAACTTAATGGTTGTCCACTCTCACCCACCGCTTGCTTGACTGGTGGAGGGTCGTTAGCCGAACGGGTTTGACAGGACTAGAATTCTCCCTTCATTAAAAGTATTAATGATAATACTAAGTAACTAAACTCTTAATAATACCCAATCTTAGTTACTTAGGAAAAATGTGAATAAGGTGCTAACCCATGAAATTACACTTTACACTTTGTCTAAGTCGTTAGTGGAGCGTGTGTGGTTAACCGACACACTAACTTGGACTTAACAAGGTAGGTAAAGGGTGACTTAATATTTATCATAGTATCGATGGAGTGTGTGTGGTTAACCGACACATCAATTGAGGGGTAATTTATTAAGGGTACCAAGTGATTTGCATGGTTACTTCACACCTTGTTTTGTGATCCTCGGCATCCCAGTCACAAAACCTGAAGGGCACACTCGAGATTGAAACATGCCTTTGAAAAGTTCAATGAATCTCAAAGATCTAGGAGTTTCAAAACCAATTAAAACCTAATAATTCATTTCGTTTATCTTGGTGGAAATTGGTGAATCGTCATTCACCTACCTTCAAATATTTTATAGCTTGGATTACGGCATACCTCTTCTAAGTTATAAAATAGTTTGTTGGGTCCTAGCCTTAATATTTCATATTGGGTGTCATATTAAGGACTTTAAATCAACCATCTTGAATATCTCCCAAAAGATGTCTGTAATAGACACCTATGATCTTCCCAAATCTAGTGAAACAAGGTTTCCTAAATGAAGATGATGTCCTTTGGAAATCATACTTCTTTCACCTCCTCCAATTATTCTCCCCAACCCACAAGTTCTTGAAAAGTTTAAGGTCACTCAAGCCCTATTGGCAAGGCAAGGTCTAGGTGTGAGCACATCTTGGAGATGTAGTCACATATTGACAAGCCGGGAGAGTTGGGTGTCAAAGTCTTGAGAAAGTTGGTGGTTCAATCACTTTCTAAGTCACATAGTGAGTTCCTTTGGGACACCTATGAAACAGACTATGACAAGACCCTTAACGATCTTATCTATTTGCTAAGATCAACTTCCTAAAACTTTATGGACATTGACAATGATGACATTGGATATCCAGTAAAGCATTCTCTTCCCAATGGAAAGGGATCGGCCATAGTCAACTCGGTTGACCAAATGGTAAGGAGAAAAGCTAAGTCTGTGATAGTCTCGTGTACCATTATCAAAGGGTCCATATGTTTATATTGCCAAGGGAAGGGGCATTGGTTGCGAAGCTGCCAAATTTACCTAAGGATGTTAAAGTCAATAAGTTTGACTCTACATCAGGTAAAGACCACTATCTAACTCTGTTAAGTTTCTATTCTGAGATTCCTGATACATGATGTGACTGGGTCACATAGTGATGTTTTAAGAATCAAAGAAAAGTGAAGAAACTTAAAGAAAGAATATGCTGAATCTGATGGCGTAGATGGATTTCTATCACATAGTTTGAAGATCGGATTCTTGAGCAACTTCTTAGGAGTTATGAGATATTGCTTAGGAATAGATAACAACAAGTTTTCATATGGATTGTAAGGATAAGTTTTTCCACAAAGTTTTAAAATAAAAGAAATTTTTTTTGATTTTATTTATTTTAAAATATCCTTACAATGGCTTTTGAGGAAAAATTGTTGCTTATATGATTCCATTAAGAGCAAGAGTGGAAATATGAAGTTGATTCTTTCATTTGTGGTAATGTCTATATTTACCAAATAAGGAAAGATTCTCATCACCCAAGTTTCATTTGGACCGGGACTTGGAATCATGCAAGTTATATAGCATGATGAATGAGAACTTTCAAGTTTTGGAAAATTAAGACTAATTACTCGGCCACATGGATGTGTGAGTCAAGTAAAGGACTAAGGGATCGAGTACACATTCTTGTGCACTGATTAAGTCCACCACAAAAGATTGATAAGACTATTCGTCATAGTTTACTAAAGCTCAGTAAATATGATTATACTTACAAGCTTAAGTGTAACTCTGAGACATTGGAAAAGGTTCCAATGTATGGCAGGGCGAATAAGAAGAATCAAATTAGGCAGAAGGATAAAAGTTTCTCATATCTGAAAAGATGGGAGAGTACTTTAGTATCAGTTTTGTGATCATCTTAATGATTAAGAAACCATATCAAAATTAGTTCTCTAAGGAAATCTTAGTGCATTCTTATGACTAAGAAGAGGAACTTGAATTGTTGAAATGGTTAAATCAAGAAGATGAGTCATACTTCGTTCCAATACAAGTCTTAGAGTCATACTCCAAGATTGTCATTTGAGTGATATGTCTTAAAGAAGGTTTAAAACACTTGTCAAATGTAAGAGTAAAAGTTTTCTACTCTTGTACATTTGAAATTGGTAAGTTGTGATGTTTTGGATAAAACAAAGACCAACTTAGGCCAATTGGGTAAAGTGTTTTTCTTGATTAGAATCCGCACTATCTCTTGGATGTTTGACAAGGGAGTCTTATATGTCAAGAGGACAGTGGGAGTCTTAAAGGTCTTGAAAGTCTCAAGAAATAATCAAGAATAAAACCTGAAGTTCTTCACTAGCACACGACTTGAGGTTTATAACCTATCGTGTTGACATATCTGTGCCCATTCCAGTTAAAGTTGGCTTTGCATATGAGTTCTTAGAGTTCTCAGTTTGTTGCATAACAACTTGGAAGCAATGGCAGGCCCTTGAGCTGCCAGGTGGCAAGAAGTTAAGATTGAGTTCAATCCATATGGTTTTGGATTTGTCATTATCTTTGTCTTGTGATTATGGTTTGACAAATTCATATGGGTAGGAACTCATACACCATATAAATCTAAGTGTCATAAGGTTTCTCTCCGATTCATCAAAATGATGGTGAGGAAACGCTTTCACTAAGTAGATTTTACGAAGATATCAATTGTGTTATTTGCATTTTCAAAAGTCGTTAGTGGAGCGCGTGTGGTTAACCGGCACACTAACATGGACTTGTGAGAAATGGCAAATGCCTAAGCAATTGAGACCATGATTACGGTATCCCTTTTCATGGTTCTTGAAATTGCTTAGACACACAGGTGAGCTATCTACGGAAAGGGTGTATGAATCTAAATTTCAGACTGTCCAGCTGATTTCTGAGTACATGTCAAAGCTAGTGGGAGCATAAGTGTTATGCTAATAATCATCATGTTAGTGGGAGCATGATAATTATGATAAGTATTGCAAGTCAGCAATGTTAATTATAGAAAACAAAAGTTTCAATTGGGAAAAAGTTGTTTTGCTATAATTAAGGGAGAGGAAATTATGCTGCATCTCAAATCTATAAGCTTAGATCGTGAGGTTTTAATCATTTAGTCAAGGATATATATGAATTTCATGTTGGAATGGCTCAACATAAGGAAATTCTGTATATGGGTCCATTATTTGCGTTCTAAAATTCGATTATGATTACGGCATCCCTTTTCATAATCTGAATTATGAGAACTTGGCAAATTGAAATGGAAATATTATAGCAAAAGACTGGTTTAGTCTTTATGTAAGACATCATGAATCGTGTCCCATATGCTTCGGATATAGGATCGATTACATGTGCTATATTCATCCGTTCTAAAATTTTCCAAAATGCCTGGGGCATTAAGAAGGGAAAAGGTTTAGAACTGGATATGACTAAAAGGATTAAACAATTGTCGAGGACAATCTAAGGTTTACCAAAGATTGGTTGCTCAAGGACAGTTGGAAGTATAGTGATAATTCTGGAAGGACCATATTGACATAATCTGTAAGGAGGCAACTCTTGTTTAGAAGTGATAGTCAAAATGGAATCTGGAAATGTTTTCAAAGTTAGAATTTTCAATCTGTTTAAGATTAGGAGACTTAATGCAAGAAGGATATTCCCAAGGAGCTGATCTCCTTTGGAATGGTCTGTAATGGTTGTTGTCAAGTCCTTCTGACTTTGTGCATAATCATTACAAGAGGTTCAATGCATGTAAGTTTAGAATCTAACAGATTTCAGTAAATGGCATGAATTTGGAATTCTTGCATTTGCGGTAAGGATTTGGGAGTGTGAAAAGAGAATCATTGAAGTTATGTTCAATTGATCTAGTTCACAAAGTAAGGATCATAGACAAACATAGTATGCATACTTGGTGTGTGGCATGACTAGTGTTTAAGAAAACATAGTGTACATGCTTGGAGCATGGGACAACTATTGTTTTAAATTCAAGAATAAAGTTGATAGCTGAAACAGTATACAATGAATAATGTGTAATCATATGGTGATAAATAAAAGGTGTTTTATTTATGTTCAAAGAGTTGATACCATATTGGATTCAATTATTATTGTGTTTCACTTTGCATGTTTTGACTTCCCGAATAAACTAGGTTATTCTTCCGGAATGACTAAGTTATTCAAACCATCCACAGTCGGTCATATGTTGGAAGTAGATATGAATTAAGACTGTCATGGGTTGGCTTGTAGAGGTCTAAGGTGTTGGACAAAGGGCTACAACACTCATGAGTGCTCATAAGTTCTGAGTATTGGATTCAACCCGCGCTCATTGGAATCACTTCATGGATTTTATCACGAGTGATCATGAGACGATAATATCTTATATTCTTCAAACCTAGAGATATGAGTTGTTACTATGAGTTGGTTGTACATTGATTGCACGAAAACGCATTTGGTAACTCGGTGCTATAAAACGTGCCTTTGTGTATGATTCAACAAGTAGTAGAACAAGCCATATGAGTCGAAGTTTATCCATTCCTTTTACCTTCGGGATAAAAGCGATATCTATGGGCCCCTCGATGATTTGATGATGACAAATGGAAGTGCTCGGCCGGGCCAGGACTGATTTGATTTGTTCAATTAGTCAGTCATCATAAATCGGAAATCGGGAAACAACAAATGGACAGAGAGAATTATTATAATCCATGTCTCAGTCCATATGATATCTAGAATGGAGGAATATGTGATCCCTTATCTAATGGACAAGTTCGTTGACAAGATCAGAGTTCGACAGCAGCTTTAAGAGCTACGATTGCCAGTTAGGTTTGAAGTCATACGCAATAATAGTTTTAGACTTATCCAAGTGGGAGACTGTTGGATTAATGTCTAAGTCCATAACTATATTTGGTATGTACTTGACCCGACCCGGCATGGTCCATTTGGGTTGCACTTCACCGACACAATTTATATGGATAATCTTTTGAGAATAGTATGTTTACGATTAATATTAATATATTATAAGTTCTAATATATTAATATGGAATCGTATTATTTAATTAGTATTGATCAAGAATTAATTTATAATTAATTAAGTGATCAAAAGGAACTAATTAAATATGGACTCTTATATATATGGAATGGGCCAAGTTCATTTAGGTTGGGCTAAGCTTTCATGGATAGTCCATGGAGTGTTTAACCCATGGATCCTAGGAAATGAAAGGTCATGGGTATTAGGGTTTAACCCTAATCCTCCATACTATATAAAGATGTCTTTGGTTGGTGAAATTGGCACTAGTGTGGATACACTAAAGAAGGGCTAGCCAATTTCACTAGAGAGAACCAAGTAATCATATTCTCTAAAGTCTTCCAAGGTGTCTTGGTTATTTGTGATTCCACTTGAGGCTTCCACACTATTGGGGCTAAGCTCTTAAAGCTTGAAGACATCAAGCTACATCAAGAGGTATGTATTCTATCTTGTTACATTCATAGTTTTTGTATGCTAGATTAGGATAATACCTTGGATGTTCTTATTTGCATGTATAATAGAGAAAACATAGATCCAAGGTATTTAGGGTTGCATGTACACTTAGGAAGTGTTAGAATGCTCAAAACCCAACACATATAACACAGGTGGAATACTAACTCTACCGGACCGCCTCATAGGTACAGACTTGTCAATTGGTTCAATCGGAGTTTCCTCCTTCGGTTGAGTGCTAGTGTTTGAGGTTCCTTCATCACTTAAATTTTGAATCTCTTCAAGGTCAATTTGCCTCCCATTGTCCTCTCGGAATATGAGTTCTCTCTCACGACAGACTTCTGTCCTTGCAACGAAGACAAAATTGTCACTTGGTCTATAGAAGAGATATCCAAAGGACTTCTACGGGTAGCCGATGAAAATACATCACTCACTCCAAGGTTCGAGCTTGTCGTCATTCTCGCATCTCACAAAAGCCTCGCAACCCCAAACCTTGATGTGGTCTAACGAGGGAACCTTCCATGTCCACATCTCGTAAGTTGTTTTGGAAAATTTTTTAGTAGGGACTAGATTAAGGATATGGGTGACAGTCTCTAAGGTATACCCCCATAATGAGATGGGTAACGAAGCTCGACTCATCATGGAACAAACCATGTCTAGAAAGGTTCTATTGTGCCTCTCAGCCACACCATTAAGCTGTGGTGTTCTAGGTTGCGTCAATTGTGAAACAATTCCTCAATCCTTAAGATAGTCAAGGAACTCGATACTAAGATACTCTCCTCCTCGATCAGATCGCTACATCTTTATCTTCCTTCCCAATTGATTCTCCACTTCTTGCTTAAACTCCTTGAACTTTTCAAATTTTTCTGACTTATGTTCGATTAAGTAGATATAGCCATACCAACTGTAATCATCAGTAAAAGTCACATAGAAGCGGTTAGCATCCCTTGTGGTGGTTCTAAATGGTCCACACACATTAGTGTGTATGAGGTCCAACAAACCTTCACCTCTTTCACAAGTACCAGTGAAGGGTGACTTGGTCATCTTTCCAAGTAAACAAGATTCGCAAGTGTCATCTGACTTCAAGTCGAATGACTCCAAGACTCCAGCCTTTTGGAGTTGGCCTATATGCTTCCTGTAAACATGTCAAAGATGACAGTGCCACAAGCATTCCTTGTCCAAAACATTGGACGAATCAATGTTCAACACATTATTTTCTAAGTTATCTACAACCATCACAATTTCATATATACCATTACCAGGTAATGCTTCAAAATAAAATACTCCATTATAATAAGCATTAATAGTACCGCCAACTTTATTGTTAAAATAAAAGGTAAAACCTTGTTTATACAAACTACTAAAGGAAATAATGTTTCTCGCTATATTGGCCGAGTAACAACAATTATTCAAATCTAAATTTAAACCATTACTAAGAAATAAAGTATAAACCTTACAATGGAAATTCTTTCACAAATCCCTACTTCTTTTTAGTCCCTACAAATTAGAACAAATGTGAAATCCACAACATGTATAAAGGACCCAAGAATTAGCATGTGATGAGTTATTAGATTGAATAGTGTAAACACTTGCAAAGGAGGGCTTGATCTTCCCATCCTTTATGTCCTGCAAGTACCTAGGGCAGCTTCGTTTCCAATGCCCTTTTTCATGACAGTGGAAGCACTCTGCATCCTTTGGATTTGAAGAGGTATTAGCAGAACCAACTTTGGTCCCACTTGAAGAGGATCCATCAAGAGACTTTCCCTTGCGGCTCTTGGAGGGAGCCTTCCTCTTCTTTCCCTTCCCATGTCCAATTGCCAGAACAGGGGCAGAAGTAGTAGTCGTAGGAGTAGACACAACCGACTTGCCTTTCAAGTTGCTTTCTGCAATCCTTAAAAGGCCTTGAAGCTTGATAAGAGTGACCTCCTCCTTGTTCATATGATAGGTCATACGAAACTGATCATAACAAGAAGGTAAAGAGTGTAGAATAATATCTATGGCCAACTCTTCATCAAAATTGACATTCAATTTTTGCAAGCGATACACATATCTCTGCATCTTTTGCAAGTGGGCCGTGATGAACTCTCCATCCTTCATTTTGGTTGTGATCATGGAGGCAATGATCTCATACCTCTCCTGCCGAGCACTTTGATGGTATCTTTCCATCAAATCCTGGTACATTTCAAAAGGATAGTAGTTCTCATATGACTTCTGTAGCTCATCAGTCATGGTAACAATCATTAGACACGACACCTTTGTCGCATCCCTCTCATGAGTATTATGTTCAACGATTTGTTCAGGAGTAGCAGTGGTTCATGAGGGAGAAAGAGCCCGAAGGAATTGGGTTTGAAGCATTGTTTGGAATAGACATCTGAAAAAGAAGAACAAAGTTTAGATTAGACGATAATCCTTAGTATTACACCCAAATGAAATATTAAGGTTAGGACCCAACACAATATTCTACAATTGCGAAGAGGGATGCCGTAATCCAATTGAAAAATATTTGAAGGTAGGTAAATGACAATTTACTAATTTTCACCATGAAAAACAAAATAGATTATTAAGTTTAATTGGATTGAAATTCCTAGATCCTTTGAGATTCATCGAACTTTTTCAATGGCATGTTTAAATCTCGATTGTACCTTCAAGTTTGTGACTGGGATGCCGAGGATCACAAACAAGGTGTGAATAACCATTCAAATTAGCTTGATACACTCAATGTTACAAATTACCTAATCAATGTTCCGGTTAACCACACACGCTCCATTGATCTATGATTAACATCAAGCTACCCTGTGCCAGACATTGTCAGTCCTAGATTAGTGTGTCGGTTAACCAAACACGCTCCACTAACAAATTAACATGGTGCAAAGTCTAGTTTCATGGATTAGCGCCATTTTCACATTTTCTCTAAAGTAACTAAGATTGGGAATTTAAGAAAAGTTTAATTACTTTATAATTATCATTATACTTTTAACGAGAATTAATATCCTATCCTACCTATTCGGCTAACGATCCTCCACAAGTCAAGGAAGCAGTGGGTGAGAGTGGACACCCATTAAACAACCATTTTATAGGCAGTAACCTTCTACCCCCCTTATAGACCGACTTCATGAATGAGTCCTACTAATGGTAAGACCGACTTGTTCTTATACATACATACATACATACATACATATATATATATATATATATATATATATATATATATATATATATATATATATATATATATTAATCTTATAATATTATAAAATATAAATGTTGAATTTTAACTTTTAAAACTCTAGGGTTTGGAATTAAAATTTCATTAGCGAGACTTTAGAAATTCAAAAACCTGAGGGCAAGTTTTTAAACTTGTCAAAACTCTTCATATCCATAACTTATAAGTTTAATTGCATTTTAATGGATGAGACCTTTCATTTTCCATAACTTGAGGACAAGTTATGGAGGTCATTAAATTTCATTTAGATCAATTTTTTAAACAACTAAGATATCACATAATTCATGATTGATCTAACTAAACTCATAAACAAGATAATTTCAAGTCAACAATTTACAAGCAACTCTGTTTATCATATAAATCAATAGTTTTCTTAAAACATTGACAGTAATCTTGTGGTTGGATGAGTACAAGCACTACCATATCATAAAAAAGATTTCCAATGATCCAAAACAGTTTGTGGTAGTGTTCCCAATCCAAACCAGACCAAGAAACTCGAAATTCTACAACCAGAGCTTGCTACTCAACAAGTACATGAACTGGACTCGTCGAGTTGCTCTTTTACTGAGTGGACTCATTGAAAAATTAGTAAGCATCAAATATAATAGAAAACAATCCTAGGTTCTATTACCACTGTTGGGTTATGAGCACTATAACACTCCTATGGTGCACATGCAACCCTAAATGATTTGGATCTATGTTTTCTCTAATTATACATGTATTTTCAATTTTCCAAAGCATTCTCCCTAAGTAGCATACAATTGAACAATACAACTAGTTAGATAACTTACCTCTTAGTAGGACTTGTAGTTCTTGACCTTTGAAAGCTTGAGCACCCCAAGTGTGATGCCTCTAATGGTTCACCAACTCCAAATGCAAGAGGAGGCTTGAGAGAATAAGTTAGTTAGCACAAAATGAACTTCACTCTCTTAGAATGTAAGCGGCAACCAATTTTGGCTCCAGGGGATCTGTAACGCCCGCAGATCCGGGCTAGTCAATTTAGAGACGATAAGCGTCAAAAATGACTTTTTGATAGAAGATTATTTGGAATGAATAATCTTAACTAAGTTGTAGTGGCCGTGACAAGGATTCTGGATACATAAAGAATGCCGAAATCCGAGTTATAATGAAGAAGTTATGACCTATCGAAGTTTTGCGACAGAACCAACACGACACAATGCAACATAAATAGTGAATTTACGACAGAGCGATATTTGGCTTTAGCAATCTAAATGAAAGTCGTAGAATACGTTAAACCGAGAGTGTGCATAAAAGGAACATTCAAATCTAACTTCGTATGAGGAAGTTATGATTTTTCTAAGTTTAATCTTAGAAGTATGCAGTCCAAAACTCGATATTTAGATCGAGTGATTTTTAGCCGAAACAATCTAAACGAGAATCGAAGATCTCGTTAATAGTAGTGCAACGGTAAAAAGACAGGCGGAAACGGACGTCAGATGAAGGAGTTATGAATTTATAACGGCGTTTTCCTGTCCCGGCCTACTAAAAATAATAGAACAAAAATAAAGTCAAAATTAGCCGAGGGAGTCTAAATTAAAGTTGTAGAGCATAATCTCATCTACGCGTAGATATAAAGAACGTCGAAAAGGGAGCTCGTATGCGAAATATATGAATTTCTGAAGTTCGGAACACAAACTTCGAGGCTTGTCAGTATTCACTACGTGAACAGAAGATGGATGTCTCCCAGATCCTGACAGAATCAAGTTGCGATTACGCACCTGATGACGACCAAGTTCACGACATGAACTAGTGGTTCACGACGTGAATTCTGAATTTCCAGCCTATAAATAGAAACCGAAGGGCAGCCTGCTATGGTTGGTAATTCTCATCATTCTCTCATTCTCTATACCCTCTCTAGCCATCTTTGAACCCCCCCGGAAGTCCCGGTATCATTACCGATACCCGAAACATGTCCCGAAGCCCCGGAGATCCCAAGAAAAAGAGTTTTCGAGCCGAAAGTCTGCCCGTGAGAAGCCCGGTTTTTGAAGATATCTCGGTTTCATCGAAGAATACTACTTTAAGAGAGGAAGCGATGTCTGATAATCGTCTTATCAAGTGAGTGCATGGTCCCTTTCATCTTACACATAGATATGAAATATTTTATATAAACTACATGCTATGTATGCATACTGTCTGAATACTTGTTGTCTATGCTGGATGAACGTTTTTATATGTGTTTTAAATAATTTAAATTGTATACGTATTTTATATCTACATATATGTTGGGTATAACATGGGTAGATGAATGATGTAAGATAAAATATGATGTGAGTAAACATTGGCAGCTATAAACTTAGTCCCTAATAAATAAGATCGACATCTATGGACTTAGTGTCTATTAGACAAACGATGGTAGCTATGGACTTAGTACCTGTTAGATAAACGATGGTAGCTATTGACTTAGTACTTGTTAGATAAACATTGGTAGCTATGGACTTAGTACCTACGCTGTAGCTATGGATTTAGTACCCGATTATAGAACTATAGTAGCGATGGAATTAGTGCTTTACGAACAGGCATTGAAAGCTATGGACTTAGTGCCTGTCTTATAACCCGGGAAGCAAGGGATTTCAGAATGAACGAATAGATGACTCTTAGGGTAGAACCTTGAGAGTAAGGAAGATAATGGGGATGGGTAATTGGGTTGATTGTTTGATGTTTAAACATAATAATTATATTATTGTGGTTTGAAAACCCTGTGTACTCACCAGGTTTCCCAACCTGAGCCACTCAAGCTTATTTGTATCACAGGTGTTGATATGAAGCTACTTTACACTGAGAGATTAAAGAGATGTAGATCACTAGTGTAAATGAATGTAAGTTCTGTTTATGCTTATGTTTCTGTATTGATGATGACATCCCAAATGTTTTGAAAATGAATAAAAATACATTTCTTTGGAAATGCTTTGATAACGTATTTATCATGTTTTCTGGGAACCAATTCCGCAACATTTTTATTAAAAGAAGTACTCTAATTTTTATAAAGCATAAAAGAAATCGGTCTTTTCTGGCCGTGAAAATGGGGATGTTACAGGATCCATTTTATAGTGTAGCAAATGCTAGGGTTACATTTATGCAAACCCTAATGCTCCATGACCTTTCACATTCTTATACTCCATAGGTTAAACCTCAATGGACTATCCATGGATTGTCTAATTGGTTGAGCCCATCCTAAATAATCATGGATCATTGGTCTACACTATAAGAATGATTAATTTTAAATTAATTCTTGATCAATACTAATTAAATAATATGATTTCTCAATTAATATATTATACTTATAATATATTAATAAATCAAAAATAACCTTATTCTCAAAAGTCCATCCTATCAAATTGCACTGATGAAGGCAACCTAAAAGGACCACGCTACAATCGGGTCGAGTACATCCCAGTTATAGTTATGGGCTTAGACACCTAATCCAACAGGTGCATGGGTTATCTTGTGTATATGGTTGACATGTGGGATGATGGGAAGAAATCACTTCTGATTTCTAATGTTACAATAGTGCATGACTTCATCGATGTTTTCCCTGAGGATTTTCCTGGTGTGCCTCCTGAGAGGCAGGTGGAGTTTTGGATCGATATGATCCCTGGTACGACTCCAATTACCAAGGCGCCTTATCGCTTTACGCCACCCGAGATGTAGGAGTTGTCATATAAACTTCAGGAGGTGCTAGGTAAGGGATTTATATGACCGAGCAGTTCGCCATAGGGAGCATCAATCCTTTTTGTCAAGAAGAATGATGGTTCACACCGAATTTGTATTGATTAGCGGGAGTTGAACAAGATGAATATGAAGAACCGCTATCCGTTATCGAGGATTGATGATCTCTTTGATCAGTTACAGGGAGGATTTTAGTTTTCCAAGATTGATTTGAGTTCTGGGTACTAGTATGAGTTCATGGTGATGCCTTTTAGGCTCCCCAATGCACCGACAACATTCATGGACCTCATGAAGTGAGTATGTAGGCCTATGTTGGACTAGTCAGTGATTGTTTTCATCAATGATATCTTGTTCTATTCAAAGACCAGGGAGCATTATGAGGAGCACCTTCGTGAGGTTCTTAGAGTGCTACGGGTAGAGATTTTGTATGCCAAGTTCTCCGATGTGAGTTCTGGTTGCGTGAGCTTCAGGTTTTGGGAAACCTCGTCCATCAGGACAATATCTTGGTTGACCTAGCCAAGATTGAGGAGGTCATGCGGTGGGAGGTTCCGAAGTCTCCCTCTGAGATTCGGAGTTTCCTTGGTTTGGCAGGTTATTATCGGAGATTCATTCGAGACTTCTCCAAGATTGTAGTTCTTCTCACCATGTTGACGAGAAAGGATGTTGTGTTGTGATGTATCATTCGAGACACTTCGCTAGAGGCTTTGTGAGGCTCCATTACTAACCCTTCCAGAGGGAGCTGAGGATTTTGTGGTTTATTGTGATGTATCCATCATGGGCCTGGGTGCTGTTTTGATGTATAGAGGGTAGTGATTGCGTACGCTTCGAGGCAGTTGAAGCATCATGAAGCAAAGTTTCCTACTTATGATCTTGAGTTGGGGGTGGTGGTTTTCACCCTTAAGATTTGGCGTCACTATCCTTATGGGGTTCGATGTACCATCTACACGGAGTACAAGAGTCTGCGGTATCTGATGGATCTACCTAATTTGAATATGAGGCAGCGGAGGTGGCTTGACATAGTGAAGGAATACGATTATGATATTTTTTGCCACCCTGGTAAGGCCAACATGACGGCCGACACTCTGAGCCACAGGGCAGTTAGTGCTCCGATTCATGATGTATGTTTGAGGATGACAATGGTGAGTCCAATTTTAGAAATGAGCATAGATGCTTAGTCAAAGGCCATCAGTAAGGACTACTGAAAGAGCGGGAGGGTGGTTGGTTATCTTTTTGCTTTTGCGATAGATAGTAGAGGGTTGTTGACACTGTATGATGGTTCCTTACACGATGGATTTTATTACAAAACTACCAAATACTGCCAAGGGTTTTGATGCCATCTTGGTGATAATGGACCGTCTGATGAAGAGTGCTCACTTTCTGGCTATATGTGAAATCTTTTCTATTGAGAAATCAGCTGAGGTTTATGTTCGAGAGGTGTTAGCTCACTATGGTGTACCTATCTCTGTCAAGTCTGATCGGGATGTTCATTTCACTTCCAGATTTTGGAAGAGATTTCATGAGGAGTTGGGTACTCATTTGCACTTCAATACCACCTATCATCCACAAAGAGACGGACAGAGTGAGTAGAATATCTAGACGCTCGAGGACATGTTGAGGATCTGCATTATTGACTTTAGTGGGAGTTGGGACTCCTAACTCCTGTTGGTTGAGTTCTCTTACAACAACAACCATCATGCTAATATTTGCATGCTTTCTTTGGAGCTTCTCTATGGGAGAAAGCATCATACCCTATTTTTTAGGGGGAGGTTGGATAGCGGGTCATGAGGAGTACTAAGATAGTGCTCAAGATGACAGAGCTTATACAGCAGGTCAGGCAGAGGTTACCGACGGCTTAGAGCCACCAGAAGTGTTATGCGAACTGACGACATTCTTGATGGGTTTTATACAAACAATACTATGTGTGCATGCAACCCTAGATTTGGATCTATGTTTTCACTATTAGATACACAACATTATGAACACAAGAAGAACCCTAGCATGCATCTAGGTATTTCGAAATTTAGATTGTAAAAGGAATGTAACAACCCAATTTTCACGTCCAAAAATTTCGTTTTGAAAACATTACTTAGAAAACATTAATAATTAAAACATTGTTTAATTAAACTATTTCACATCGAAACCAAATTTGAAATCCACAACATTTGAACAACCAAAATATCAGAGTATCAATCCCAGAATAAACTCATAACTACGGAAACAAGAGTGTGTGTGATAGGCCGCTACCGCACCGGCTCCTTCCCCTTTGAAGCAGAGGTACCTGAAAACCAAAACTGGAAACCGTAAGCACGAAGCTTAGTGAGTTCCCCCACTATACCACATACCATATAATCACATAACATACATATATTGTCAGGCATATCTGGGTGCCCGACCTACCCCTTCGGTCCTCTCGACCGGATACTGCCTAGCATATCTGGGTGCTGGCCTCCCCTTCGGCCCTCTCGACCGGATACTGCCTAGCATATCTGGGTGCTGGCCTCCCCTTCGGCCCTCTCGACCGGATACTGCCTAGCATATCTGGGTGCTGGCCTCCCCTTCGGTCCTCTCGGCCGGATACTGGGGAACTATTTCTCCCCTCTACTACTACCACATAACATGTATCACAATATCAGAATCTATCTAACATGGCTGGGTATGACTACCCCTTTGGCCCTACCGACCGGATATCTCGGGGACTATCTCCCCCTACTGTCACTAGCACATAGCATCATATCATACTAGCACATAAACATAACACAGGTAGTAGTAATCCCCAGATGAAAATCACAGAGACAATCATCTACATACAACTCCTACTGGTGGGCTGGCATTGTGGCCGTAGACCCACCGCTACTGGAAGGTAACTCACCTCGAAGTAGCTACTGATCTGATCGGGAACTGACTGTCTACTGCTGCTGCTGCTGCTCCGGAAATCCTCCGGCTCCAAGAAATTACTGAGAGAACACGAAGATGCTTGGATTCCTTCCCTTCCTCTTGATCTACTCCTCTTCCTTCCCAAAATCTTCAAGAAAACACACTAAAAAGCCTCAAACTCACAAGAACAAGGGGTAGAATGTATGGAGAGCTTCTGAGGGTGAAGGGGGGCGGAGTTGGGGCGCAAATGGTTGGTTTAAATAGGGTGCAAACCCTTGGAAATTAGGGTTTCAACAGACAGCGCGGACTCTCCGAGTCCATAATATGGACTCGCCGAGTCGCCAACTTAACCGCGTCCCAAGTCCCGTCTCTACTCGGCGAGTCGGGCCTCCAACTCGCCGAGTCCAAGGCCAGTAATACAAAATACTCAGATAAATCTTACATACCAGGAACCAGGTGCTACAAATCTCCCCCACTTATTTTAGACTTCGTCCTCGAAGTCTGCTGCTCGATCCTGAAACAGCTCGGGGTAATGCTCCATCATCTCTTCCACCGGCTCCCAAGTCCACTCCGATCCCTTCCGGTGCTGCCATTGCACCTTCACGAGTTCCACTCGCTTGTTCCTCAAATTCTTCGACTTCCTGTCGAGGATTGCGATTGGACGCTCAATGTAATTCAGGCCTTCATCAACCTATATATCCTCTAACGGCACTACCGCGGAATCGTCCACTAGGCACTTCCGCAGCTGAGAAACATGGAAAGTGTTGTGGATCTGGTTGAGCTCGACTGGCAGATCCAGCCTATACGCCACCTTGCCCACCCGGGCTACAACCCTGAACGAACCAATATACCTCGGGCCCAACTTTCCCCGCTTCCTGAATTGAATGACGCCCTTCCAAGGCGACACCTTCAGGAGAACCATATCCCCAACCTGGAACTCCAGGTCGGATCGGCGCTTGTCGGCGTAACTTTTCTGCCGACTCTGTGCAGTCTGAAGCCTGCTCCGAACCTACTGAATCATGTCGGTAGTCTTGAGCACCACTTCGGTGCTCCCCATGACCCTCTGACCAACCTCTCCGCAGCATATCGGGGTCCTGCACCTCCGTCCGTACAACATCTCGAATGGAGGGCGGTCGATACTCGCGTGGTAGCTGTTGTTGTATGAGAACTCAGCCAAGGGAAGATAGGTATCCCAACTACCACCGAAATCTAGCACGCATGCCCGCAACATATCCTCCAAAGTCTGGATGGTCCGCTTGCTCTGACCATCCGTCTGCGGGTGAAAAGCGGTGCTAAAATGCAGACGAGTGCCCAACTCCTCATGAAACCTCTTCCAAAACTTGGAAGTAAAACGCACATCCCTGTCCGAGATAACCGATACTGGCACCCCGTGCCATGCCACAATCTCCCTAATATAGATGTCGGCCAATTTCTCGGCCGATATGCTCTCCTGAATCGGAATAAAATGAGCACTCTTGGTCAACCGATCCACGATGACCCAAATCGAATCTACTCCACGCGCGGTCCTAGGAAGCTTCGTGATAAAAATCCATCGTGATATCCTCCTATTTCCACAACGGGATGTCCAATGGCTGCATCTTGCCATGCGGTCTCTGATGTTCGGCCTTGACCTTCCTGCAGGTCAAGCACCGCTCGACGTACCAAGCCACCTCCCGCTTCATGCAGGGCCACCAATAATCTAGACGAAGATCCCTATACATCTTCGTTGCCCCTGGATGAATAGAGAATCGAGATTTATGCGCCTCCTCCATCAAGATCTGATGCACGCCTCCGTGATATGGCACCCACACCCTACGGTGTAGTGTCAATAGTCCTCGGCTATGATAATTGAAGGAGGAAACCTGACCCACCACACGCTCGCTCTTCCGATGCTCCTCCTTGATAGCCGCCCGTTGAGCCTCCCGAATTTGCTCCAACAGGGGAGTCACTACGGTCATCCTCATGTAAATATCCCTGATCGGCGCCGCCTTGCGGCTAAGCACATCGGCCACCACGTTGGCCTTCCCCAGGTGGTAGAGGATCTCGCAATCATAATCCTTTACCACGTCCAACCACCGACGCTGCCTCATGTTCAGATTCGGCTGATCCATGAGGTACCTCAAACTCTTGTGGTCCGTGTAGATGGTACATCGAACCCCGTAGAGGTAATGCCGCCAAATCTTGAGGGCAAAACCACCGCCCCCAACTCCAAATCATGCGTCGGGTAGTTCACCTCGTGAGGCTTGAGCTGCCTCGAAGCGTAGGCAATGACATGCCCCCTCTACATCAGTACCGCACCCAACCCTGAAATGGACGCGTCACAGTAAACCACAAAATCCTCTACGCCCTCTGGCAGGGCTAAGATTGGCGCCTCGCACAATCTTTGTCTCAGCGTCTCAAACGCAGCCTGCTGCTCGGGTCCCCACCGAAAGACTACGACTTTCTTCGTCAGCCGCGTCAGGGGTACGGCTATCTTGGAGAAATCCTGAATGAATCTCCGATAGTAGCCTACCAATCCTAGGAAACTCCGAATCTCATATGGAGACTTCGGAACTTCCCACCTCATCACGGCCTCGACCTTGGCCGGATCGACCAGAATCTCGTTCTGGTTGACAAGAAATTGCACCTCGCGCAACCAAAACTCACACTTGGAGAACTTGGCATACAAGCTCTCCCTCCTCAGGGTCTCCAATACCTCCCTCAGATGCTCCTCATGCTCCTCCTGTGTCTTGGAATAAACCAAGATGTCGTCAATGAAAATTATCATAGACCGATCCAGCATCGGTCTGCATACGCGGTTCATGAGGTCCATGAACGCGGAAGGAGCATTGGTGAGCCCAAACGGCATCACCACGAACTCATAATGGCCATAGCGCGTCCGAAACGCGGTCTTCTGCGCATCCTCCTCTCTGAACCTCATCTGATGGTATCCTGAACGCAAATCGATCTTGGAAAACCAAGACGCTCCCTGAAGCTGGTCAAAGAGATCATCAATCCTTGGGAGTGGGTAACGGTTCTTCACCGTTACCTTATTCAGCTCCCGATAGTCTATGCACATCCGGTGCGACCCATCCTTCTTCTTCACAAACAGGATCGGGGCTCCCCAAGGTGAACTGCTCGGACGAATAAATCCCTTGTCTAGCAACTCCTGCAGCTGCGTAGACAACTCCTGCATCTCGGGAGGAGCCAACCGATACGGTGCCTTGGCTATCGGAGCCGCACTAGGAACGAGGTCAATCCTGAACTCCACCTGTCGCTCCAGAGGTATCCCAGGAAGCTCCTCTGGGAAGACATATGCGAAATCTTGCACCACCGGAACCTCGCTCACTGTCGCCTTACCCGCCTCCCGGGTATCCATCACGTACGTGACGTATCCTGCGCATCCCTGCTGAAGGTAGTGTCTAGCCCTCGCTGCTGAACATACTACAGGTCCACACTACGGCCTCTCGCCATGAATCACTAACTCTCCCCCACCTGGGGTCCTGACTCGCACTAGCTGTTGTGCGCAATCTATCACCGCCCTATTAGGGCTCAACCAATCCATGCCTATAATCACCTTGTTCCCATGCAACGGAATGGGAACCAGATCCACCAAATAACACTCCTCGAATAACTTCAGAACACAATCTCTGAATACTGATGACGCCCGCACCGATCGATCGTCAGCAATCTCCACCTCCAAAGGGCAATCCAACATGCCCGAAGACTCAGGAAACTTCTTGCTAAGCGCAAGGGAAACAAATGATCGGGTAGCACCCGAGTCGAACAACACCTGAACTGGGATACCGTTCACATGGAATGATCCTAACACATATATACATACACCGAGCACATATGAATATCATAACATCATATAAATAAATGAGAGGGAAAGAATCATACCCGTCACCACATCGGGTGCTGCGCGTGCCTCCTCGACGGTCAGCTGAAATGCCCAGCTCCTCACCACTGGAGTCTCTGCCTTGCCCTGCCAGCCATCTGTGATCCGCAGGGTCGCTGGAGCTGGCGCCTTCACCGGCGCTGATGCTGTCAACTGGGGCAATTGGCCTTCTTGTGGCCCCTCTGGTTGCAGTGGAAACACAGCAACTCAGACGTCTGAATAACTGCTACCGGAGCAGTGCAATCCCTGCTATAGTGCCCAGACTTGCCGCACTTATAGCAGCCTGATGATCCCAACCTGCACGCCCCCTCGTGCGACTTGCCGCATTTCCTGTAGCGGCCCCGTCCCTGTTGGCCCTTTGGCCCCAAATCTGATCCCTTGGGCTTCTTCCCCGAAGCCCCTCCTGGCTGTCCCTCCTCTGCCTTCCATTTCCGGATGTGCTCCAAATCTATCTCCCTCTCCCTCGCCCTGGCAATCATAGAGTCCAAGGTGGAGCAATCTGAAAAACTAACGTGCTCCCGGATATCAGCCTGGAGCATGTCATGATAGCGGGTCCTCCTCATGTCCTCATCACCCGCATACTGGGGCACCAACAGTGCCCTCTCCCGGAACTTGGCGGTGATCTCCGCCACAGTCTCCGTCGTCTGTCTCATGTCCAAAAACTCCCTGGCCAGCTGCTAAAGCTCGACAACCGGCGTAAACTCTGCCCTGAACCTGGTCACAAAGTCCGACCAGGTCATAGGCTCAATAGCTGAGGCTCCCAACGAGTCACCCACTGACTCCCACCAATCTCGAGCCCGGTCTCGTAAACACCCTACTGCATACCTCACCTTCGACCCCTCGGGGCAGAAGCTAGTCAACTGTGCAGACTCGATGTCCGCAATCCATCGCCTAGCAGCAATAGGGTCTTTCACCCTGTGGAAATCCGGCGCACCACTGCCCCTGAAGTCCTTAAAGGACAACGTGCGAGATCCCGACTGGCCAGATGCCATGTCACTCCTGAATGCCCTGAGGCGATCCTCCATCAACTCGATGATCCCTTCCTTGATCGACCCGAAGATAATGGGGGTTGACTCAAGGATACCCCTGGTCTTATCTTGGCCTTCCTTGGTTCGGGTACGGATCCTCTGCTTTCAGTAGTACGGGCCCATACTACCTTCCACATCTATCCGTACCTTCTTCAAGGACTGCCTCGACTCCACCAGATCCCTTACACTACGGCTGATCACTGCTATACTCATCCTAGGCTTGCCCTAGGAAAATCTCAGGCTCCACCCTACCAGGTCCTCGGCTGCTGAAGGCCTCTTAGTAGTGCCAATTAACCATTACCTGAATAGCATCACATGTGGTGAGGCTCGGATAATCCTTCGAGTAACAGGCTCATCCCTAGAACGGTTAGACTCAAACGATAGCTGCGCAATAGGGCCAAGTCTAGCACTCTAAGATTATTCAACCCGGATCACATGTGACGTGACGTATTCACCTAATGGCTAACTCCCACCACTCAGAGTCCCACAAAGCACAAAGCAAGCAACATTCGAACTAAGGGAACAATCTCAAGCAAATCCGCTCTCATAGAGAGAAACTGATCTAGCATACAGAGCTAAACTCATACTATCAGGCATAACCTAACAGGCTATCCTACTGTTGTCTACTCGATTCTAGCATGCAATTTTCATACACTGAAGCACATAAAGCAGACACATAAGGCATCACTACTAGATCCTTAGTCGTGTTCTAGCATGTTGTTCTACTGAAACTGATAAACACAACATAAGCTTGTATGGGTACTTTGGGGAATACTTACTTGAGCTCGGCCGATTGCGCACATCACACACTTTGTTTCTTCTTAAAATACTTTACTTGACTTTTTAGAAAACGTTTTCTTTTTCAAAATCTTTCGACCCCTCGATTTGAGTTCAGACACCCCCGAAGGTGTGTCCGAATCCCTCAAACCAGGGCTCTGATACCAACTTGTAACAACCCAATTTTCACGTCCAAAAATTTCGTTTTTAAAACATTACTTAGAAAACATTAATAATTGAAACATTGTTTAATTAAACCATTTCACATCGAAACCAAATTTGAAATCCACAACATTTGAACAACCAAAATATCAGAGTATCAATCCCAGAATAAACTCATAACTGCGGAAACAAGAGTGTGTGTGATAGGCCGCTACCGCACCGGCTCCTTCCCCTTTGAAGCAGAGGTACCTGAAAACCAAAACTGGAAACTGTAAGCGCGAAGCTTAGTGAGTTCCCCCACTGTACCACATACCATATAATCACATAACATACATATATTGTCAGGCATATCTGGGTGCCCGACCTACCCCTTCGGTCCTCTCGACCGGATACTGCCTAGCATATCTGGGTGCTGGCCTCCCCTTCGGCCCTCTCGACCGGATACTGCCTAGCATATCTAGGTGCTGGCCTCCCCTTCGGTCCTCTCGACCGGATACTGCCTAGCATATCTGGGTGCTGGCCTCCCCTTCGGTCCTCTCGGCCGGATACTGGGGAACTATTTCTCCCCTCTACTACTACCACATAACATGTATCACAATATCAGAATCTATCTAACATGGCTGGGTATGACTACCCCTTTGGCCCTACCGACCGGATATCTCGGGGACTATCTCCCCCTACTGTCACTAGCACATAGCATCATATCATACTAGCACATAAACATAACACAGGTAGTAGTAATCCCCAGATGAAAATCACAGAGACAATCATCTACATACAACTCCTACTGGTGGGCTGGCATTGTGGCCGTAGACCCACCGCTACTGGAAGGTAACTCACCTCGAAGTAGCTACTGATCTGATCGGGAACTGACTGTCTATTGCTGCTGCTGCTGCTCCGGAAATCCTCCGGCTCCAAGAAATTACTGAGAGAACACGAAGATGCTTGGATTCCTTCCCTTCCTCTTGATCTACTCCTCTTCCTTCCCAAAATCTTCAAGAAAACACACTAAAAAGCCTCAAACTCACAAGAACAAGGGGTAGAATGTATGGAGAGCTTCTGAGGGTGAAGGGGGGCGGAGTTGGGGCACAAATGGTTGGTTTAAATAGGGTGCAAACCCTTGGAAATTAGGGTTTCAACAGACAGCGCGGACTCTCCGAGTCCATAATATGGACTCGCCGAGTCGCCAACTTAACCGCGTCCCAAGTCCCGTCTCTACTCGGCGAGTCGGGCCTCCAACTCGCCGAGTCCAAGGCCAGTAATACAAAATACTCAGATAAATCTTACATACCAGGAACCAGGTGCTACAAGGAATTTCATACCTCTTGTTGTTATATTGTAATAACAACACAAATCTTCAATCTCCTTGTCTTTGAAAGCAAGTACCACAAGTGTAGTACCTCTAATGGCTCACAAACACCAAAGCAAATGGAGAGCCAAGAGAGAGAGAGAGAGAGAGAGAGAGAGAGAGGAGAGGAGAGGAAAAAATCGGCTCTAGGTCTTCTTGGGATCAAGTGGCCGATTTTCCTAGGCCTAAGGGGTCTTTATATAGGGTAGAGATTAGGGTTTCAGCCCTTATCCTTATCAGGTTACTTGCCCACCAAGCAGCCCATAAGATAAGCCTAGAATCCGTATCTTAGACGAATTCTAAGGCCTTATCACCTTGAGTTCGTCCACCCTATCCATAGGGCATCCATTGCCCTAATTTGCAACTATCACATAATTACAATTCAGCCCCTCTAGTTTAATTAATTACTTTTGATCACATAATTAATTCTTAATTAATTATTGACCAATATTAATTAAACAAATATGATTTCTCCTTTAATATATTATTCTTATAATTTATTAATAAATCATAATAACCTCTTTCTCTATTATTTCTCCAATCAAGTTGCTTTGGTGAAGGCAACCCAAAAGGACCATGAACAACCAGGTCAAGTAGTTACCAAATATGGTTACGGGCTTAGACACCAATCCAACAGTCTCTCACTTGGATAAGGCTAGTAACCATAAATGCAAGTATAACTCGATTAGCAATCGTAGCTCTTAAAGACGTTGGCGAACTCTGATCTTATCAGCAACCTGTCGTTTAGATAAGGGAACGTACAGTCCTCTGTTTTAGATATCGTGCGGACAATCTCATGCCTCATGGAACATAGTCATACTTATTATCCAACAGTTTGTTTCTCAATCTCAGATTCATTTGACATAGAACTTAATTGAACACATCAATTCAGTCCTGACCGGGCCCGACACATAAGTCAAATCAAATCATCGAGGGGCCCTGATATCGCTTTTACCCTCTTAGGATAAAAGAAACAGAGAAACTTCGACTTATATGCATTTACTATTCACTAATCAAATTATACACAACAATGCGTTTTATGACATCAAGTTACGGATGCGTTTTTGCATTATCAATGCACAATCAATTAGCAAACAATAAACCATATATCTTGGTTTTAAGACCATATGATATTATCGTCTTGCGATCACTCGTGATAAATTCCATGAAGTGATTCCAGCAAGCACCGTTTTATTCCAATGCTCAAAACTTATTCATAAGCACTCATGAATGTTGTAGCAAAGCTTTGCTATGTCTAATACCTTTCAGACAATCTACACCAATTCATGACAGTCTTCATTCATACCTACTTCCAACATATGAACGACTGTGGACCGTTTGAATAATTCGATTATACTTAATTAACTCAATTATCCAAGAAGTCAAAACATGCAAAGTGAAACAATAGATAAAAAAATTAACACAAGATAGTAACTTTAAATAATACTCCTTTATTTAATCATCAAATGTCAATTACATTTATCTATTATACGTTTCTAAACTATCTAATCCAAACTAATATCATCCTTCAGTCCAATGCTCCTAGCGTGCTGCAAGTGCTTAACCCTACTCAGTCCGTTCGTAAGCGGATCTGCTGGGTTATCCTCTGACGATACCCTCTTTACAACGAGGAGTCATTCTTCTACCCGATGTCTAATAAAGTGATATTTTCTGTCGATATGTCGAGATCTACCATGATCCCTTGGTTCCTTGGTCAAGGCAGCCACTCCTTCATTATCACAGAAAATTTCCATAGGATCTTTTATGGTAGGTACAACTCCAAGGTCTCCAATGAAGTTATTCAACCATACCGCCTCCTTTGATGCTTCGCTCGCTGCAATGTACTCTGATTCGCATGTTGAATCAGCTACGGTTTCTTGCTTGGAACTTTTCCAAGTCATTGCTCCTCCATTAAGGGTAATGACCCAGCCCGACTACGAATGGTAGTTGTCCCTGTCGGTTTGGAAATTGGCGTCACTATACCCTCGCACCTTTAATTCATCACTCCCTCTGAGGACTAGAAACCATTCCTTTGTCCTCCGAAGGTACTTAAGAATATTCTTGACTGCGGTCCAATATGCTTTGCCAGGGTTACCTTGATATCTACTGAACATGCTCAAAGCGAAGGCCACATCAGGGCGAGTACAAGTCATAGCATACATGATCGAGCCAAATGCGGAAACGTAAGGTACTCGGCTCATCTCTGCTATCTCGGCTTCGGTACTCAGACTTTGAGTCTTACTCAACTTGGCATTACTTTGGATTGGTAATTCTCCCTTCTTTGAGTTATCCATACTAAAATGTTTTAGCACCTTGTCCCAAGTAAGTATTTTGACTAAGTCCTATTAGTCTCTTACTTTGGTCTTTCACTATCCTTATTCCAAAAATATAGGAAGCCTCTTCGACAGGACTTAACTTCCTGCAGTGCCGGGATGTCGTTTCCTATGAGTAGTATGTCATCGACATACAATACGAGGAAGCTAACTATACTCCCACTGGCTTTTACATATACACATGATTCATCTTTGCTTCGTACAAACCCAAACTCTTTGAATTTCTCATCGAAGCAAAGATTCCATATGCGAGATGCTTGCTTAAGTCCATAAATGGACTTCTCAAGCTTGCACACTCTATTGGGATGCTTCACATTGACAAAACCCTCTGGCTGAGCCATGTAAACATCCTCAGCCAACTTCCCATTAAGGAAAGCGGTTTTGACATCCATTTGCCATATTTCATAATCATGAAAAGCAGCAATGGCTAGCATCACTCTAATAGACTTTATTTTGGCAACCGGTGAGAAGGTCTCTTCATAATCAACTCTGGGGGTTTGAGTAAAGCCCTTCGCAACCAATCGCACCTTATACATGTGCACATTCCCATCCATATCGGTCTTCTTCTTGAAGATCCACTTGCACCCAATCGTCTTACGTCCGGGCACATGGTCAATCAAATTTCAAACTTGGTTGTCGTACATGGACTGAATCTCACTGTCCATCGCCTCTTTCCATTTTGTAGACTTTGGGCCTGCCATGGCTGCCTTATAGTTGTGAGGTTCATCTAAATTTACTAGTGTACTATCACTAATATACATGTCCCCTTCTATAGTAATATGAAAACCATATAACTGGGGTTGAACTCTAACTCTTTCGAAACGTCTAAGAGATAAGGATTCGTCGATCGGTTTAACCGGAGTTTCCTCCTCAGGTTGAGCGCCAGAGTTAGAGGTTCCTTCATCGCTCGACTCTTGAATCTCTTCAAGATCGATTTGCCTCCCACTGTCCCCTTGGCTTATGAGTTCTCTTTCTCAGAAAACCCCTCTCCTCGCAACAAAGACAACATTGTCACTCGGTCTATAGAAGAGATATCCAAAGGATTTCTGCGGGTAGCCGATGAAAATACACCGCTCACTAGGAGGTTCGAGCTTGTCGTGAGTCTCTCGTCTTACGAAAGCCTCGCAAACCCAAACCTTGATATGTTCCAACAAGGGAGCTTTACCTGTCCACATCTCGTGAGGTGTTTTGGCAACCTTCTTTGTAGGGACTAAGTTAAGGATATGGGCGGCAGTCTCTATGGCATACCCTCAGAATGAGATAGGTAGTGAAGCACGACTCATCATGGAACGAACCATGTCTAACAGGGTTTGATTACGCCTCTCAGCCACACCATTCAATTATGGTGTCCTAGGCGGCATCAATTGCGAAACTATTCTGCATTCCTTGAGGTAGTCGTGGAATTTAAGACTTAGGTACTGTCCTCCTCGATCGGATCGAAGCATCTTGATTTTCCTGTCCAATTGATTCTCCACTTCTTGTTTAAACTCTTTGAACTTTTCAAAGGTTTCTGACTTGTGTTTGATTAAATAAATATACCCATATCTACTATAATCATCGGTGAAAGTCACATAGAAGCGGTTCGCGTCCCTTGTGGTGGATCTAAAGGGCCCACACACATCGGTGTGTATGAGATCCAATAGACCCTCACCCCTTTCACAAGTTCCAGTGAAGGGTGACTTGGTCATCTTTCCAAGTAAACAAGACTCGCACACGTCATCGTCCCTAAGGTCGAATGACTCCAACACTCCATCCTTTTGGAGTTGGGCTATGCGTTTCTTGTTAACATGTCCAAGATGACAATGCCACAAGCATGCTTTATCCATACTATTGGAAGAATCCACACACAATACATCGTTTCCTAAGTTATCTATAACCATAACAGTTTCATAAATTCCATTACAAGGCAATGCTTCAAAATATAAAACACCATATAGATAAGCATAAATCGAACCTTTCTCATTGTCAAACGAATATCTAAATCCTTGTCTAAACAAACCATGAAATGAAATGATGTTTTTTTGCCATATCTGGCGAATAGCAACAATTATTTAAATCTTAACCTAATCCATTACTAAGTGCTAAAAAATACACTCCAATATTGGTGACAGACGATGATCTTCTGTTCCCCATGACTAGATTTATTCTTCCACGCTCAACATCCCTATCTCTTCTTAGTCCCTGCAAATTAGAACATATTTGAAAAAACCACATCCTGTATCAAGAACCCAAGGAATAGCGTGTGATGAATCATTAGATTTAATTGTGTAAATACCTGCGAAAGACGGTTTGATGTTCCCATCCTCAATGGCTTGCAGATATTCCAGGCAACTTCTCTTCTAGTGCCCTATTTTTTGGCACTCTTCCTCCTTTGGGTTTGAGTTGGGCTTAGCATAACCAACTTTGGTTCTACTAGAAGAGGTACCATCTTGGGGATTTCTGTTGTGGTGGCTCTTTGAAGGAGCCTTCCTTTTCTTGCCCTTTCCTTGCCTAATGACCAAAACAAGAGTAGTGGGTGGAGTGGAAGTTGATGCAACAGACTTGTCCTTTAGTTTGCTTTCAGCAGTCCTTAGGAGCCCTTGGAGTTTTCTTAAGGTGACCTCTTCTTTGTTCATATGGTAGGTCATCCTAAATTGGTTGTAGCACGAGGGCAAAGAGTGGAGAATGATGTCGATAGCGAGATCTTCCCCAAAGTTAACATTTAACTTGCGAAGATGATCAACATACCTCTGCATCTTTTGCAAATGCGAGGTTATGGACTCTCCACTCCCCATCTTAGCAGTGATCATGTTGGTGATGATCTCATAGCACTCTTGCGTTGCACTTTGGTGGTACCTCTCCAGCAAATCTTGGTGCATTTCGTATGGATACATGTCCTCATAGGACTTTTGGAGTTCAAGATTCATAGTGGCCAGCATAATGCAATGAAATTTCATTGCATCACGCTCGTGGGCCTCAAAGACAGCCATTTCTTCGGGAGTAGCGATTTCTGGATTGATCTTTTCAAGCTTCTCGTTGAGGACACATTCTTTGTCCTCGTAACGAGCAATCATGCGAATGTATCTTATCCATTTGTTGAACTTCGATCCATCAAACGTCACATTTTTAGCGAGAATGAACCAAGAGCAGCGTTGTTTGCGTTTGCGTTAGACATCTGCAAATAGAAAGGAACAAAGTTTGATTAGAATTGAATCCATAATTAAACACCCAAAATGAGAAATTAGGGCTAGGATCCAACAACATTATTTTCATATTAGAAAAGGGATGCCGTAATCCAACGTGCAAATAATTTGGAGGTAAGTGAATGACGATTCACTAATTTTTCACCATGAAAAACATAAAAGGCTTAAGTTTTAAATGTATTAAGAATTCCTAGATTCTTTTGAGATTCATCGAACTTTTCAATGGCATGTTTAAATCTCTATATGCCCCTCTAGTTTGTGACTGGGATGTCGAGGATCACAAAGCGGGTGTGAATAACCATGCAAATGTACATGGTTCCCTCATTGTTACAGTCACCTATTTGATGTGCCGGTTAACCACACATGCTCCATCGAACTATGACAAACAATGACTCACCCTTTTCCACCTTTGCTTAGAACCAATTAGTGTGCCGGTTAAGCACACACACGCTCCACTAACTTCTTAGCAAGGGTGAAAAGTGTAATTTCATGGGATTGCATCAATTCACTTTGCCTAAAGTAGCTAAGATTGGGAATTTTGTAAAAACGTTTAGTTACTTTATATAGATTCATTATACTTACTATTGAGGAGAGGATTGCGCTATCGTACCCGTTCGGCTAACGACCCTCCACCAATCAAGGAAGCGGTGGGTGAGAGTGGACACCGATTAAATGGCCATTTTATAGGTCACAACCTTATACCCGCCTTATAGATCGACTTCGTGAATGAGGCCTACCAACGGTAAGACTAGAATTTTAGTATATATATATATATATATATATATATATATATATATATATATATATATCTTGTAATAATATAATAGTATAAGGTGTATTTTAAACATTTTAAAATACTAGGGTTTCAATTTTTATTTTAAAATTTTCGAAATTTAAGACTTTTTAAATTAAAATTTTAAATATTAAAACTCTTGATTTAATAATTATCTTGATTAAACAATTAATTTGAATTATTAAATCATAAATGATTATTTTAAATTAAATAATTAATTTATCCTAATCCCTTAAATCCCTCTAGAATTCGAAAATCATGGGATGGGATAATTTCAAAATTTTTAATTACCATATTTAACCATTAAAGGATAATGATAAGATATGGGATTATCCAAATCCCTAAAATTTAGGATCTTATCCTGGGGAGGAGGCTAATTTCGAATTTCAAGGGTTGGCAAACCCTAGAATTCGAAATCTTGGGCACAAAGGAAAGGGTGTGAAAACCCTTATCAAAATTTTCGAAAAACAGGGTTTAAGAACCCTTATTTCGAAATCCTTGCCTCCTAGGGTTTATTGGCCACAAAACCTAAAGTGTCAAATTCATATAATTGTATAATTCTAATTGAAAACAACTAACCATACGCTTTGATACCACTGATGGGTTTTATACAAACAATCCTATGTGTGCATGCAACCCTAGATTTGGATCTATGTTTTCACTATTAGATAGACAACATTATGAACACAAGAAGAACCCTAGCATGCATCTAGGTATTTCGAAATTTAGATAGTAAAAGGAATTTCATACCTCTTGTTGTTATATTTTAATAACAATACAAATCTTCAATCTCCTTGTCTTTGATAGCAAGTACCACAAGTGTAGTACCTCTAATGGCTCACAAACACCAAAAGAAAATGGAGAGGCAAGAGAGAGAGAGAGAGAGAGAGAGAGAGAGGAGAGGCGAAATCGGCTTTAGGTCTTCTTAGGATCAAGTGGCCGATTTTCCTAGGCCTAAGGGGTCTTTATGTATGGTAGAGATTAGGGTTTCAGCTCTTATCCTTATCAGGTTATTTGCCCACTAAGCAGCCCATAAGATAAGCCTAGACTCCTTATCTTGGACGAATTCTAAGGCCTTATCACCTTGAATTCGTCCACCCTATCCATAGGGCATCCATTGCCTTAATTTGCAACTATCACATAATTACAATTCTGCCCCTCTAGTTTAATTAATTACTTTTAATCACATAATTAATTCTTAATTAACTATTGACCAATATTAATCAAACAAATATGATTTCTCCTTTAATATATTATTCTTGTAATTTATTAATAAATCATAATAACCTCTTTCTCTATTATTTCTCCAGTCAAGTTGCTTTGGTGAAGGCAACCCAAAAGGACCATGCAGAACCGGGTCAAGTACTTACCAAATATGGTTACGGGCTTAGACACTAATCCAACAATTCTAAGATAGATTTCAGATTAAATATATGGTAATCATGGATGTATCACCTTGGAAATGTGTTATCTAATTCAGGAAGCGGGGAAAGTTGAGTCCCAGGTTTATCAGTTCTTTCAGAGTGATAGCCAAGGTAGGAAAAATGGCCTACAGACATGTTGGATTTTCCAGATAAGCTTAGTCAAATTCATGATAGCTTCCATGTCTCTCAGTTGAGGAAGTATGTGGTCGACGAGACAGCTGTGGTTTCGTTGGAAGATATTCAGGTTGATGGTCATCTGAGTTATGTTGAGCGTCCAATTGCGATTCTAGACTGGAAGTCAAAGACCTTGCAGAACAAGGTAATGAGATTAGTCAAAGTTCAGTAGTAGCATCGGAAGGGCTCCGAGTGGACTTGGTAGCCCGAGGATGAGATGTGTGAGCATTACCCCGATCTATTCGCAACTGAGGACTTCGAGGGTGAGGTTTGATTCAAGTGGGGAAGAATTGTAACACCCATTCCTTAGGTACATTTCTTTGTGATTTTAAAGTTTATTTTTTGGTTAATAAGTTTCTACGCGGGGTTTAGATTGCTAATTACGCATGACGTAATTCATTAATCCCATGCGAGGGTTTTATGCCCTACACTGGGTGTATCCTTGGTTATGTAAAGCCTAACTGCTCAAGGTGTAAACCCTAATTTTCGGGGTTTTGAGCCCTATTAAAGGACTGTAACCCATTGAGACCTTTCTTATGACCAGCCTCCATCTTGAAACACTAATCCCTTAGAGAGAGTTTTGAAGATTGTGAGTGATTCTTGGTGCATTTTGATAGTGAAGGAAGGCCATTGTTGAAGTTATAGTGCACTCAAGCTTGTGGATCTAGATCTTGCATCTTTCTGTCTATCTTCAGAAGGTATAAAGCTCAAACCTTGATGAATGCTTTGCTAAATCTTGCTAGTTTATGAGTTTATGTCATTTTTGTCCCATATACTTGGTCTTTTTGGGTATGAACTACTCAAAACCTTGTGTGTAGCATTTTTAGACATTTTGGAGTGTATTAAGTCATAAAAATGCAACCTTGGCCATTTCCTTCCATCCATGCATTCGATTTGGGACTTGAGAATGAGTAAATAGTTAGGGTTTTGGATTTGAGCTCTCTTTAGCGATGCAAAGGCATAAAGTTGGAGACTTTATGATTTATAATGTTCATTAGGGTCAGATACTGTATGTAGGGTGTAATCCAAGCTATGTCGGGCATAGCCTAGTTTTCACCCATTTCCGACTCATGATTTAGAGCTGGGGGCTGTGGTTTTCCCCCTCAAGACTTGGAGACACTACCTCTATGGAGTTCACTGTACTATTTACATGGATCACAAGAGCCTGATGTACTATATGGATCAACCGAATTTGAATATGAGACAGTGTCGGTGGTTGGACATGGTGAAGGATTATGATTGTGAGATCCTTTACCATCCAGGAAAGGCCAATATGGTGGCCATTGCTCTTAGTCGCAAGGCGGTCATGACTCCGATCAAGGATATCTGCATAAGGATGATAGTGATTACTTTACTCTTGGAGCAGATTCCAGAGGCTCAGGTCGATGCTATGAAAGAAGGGCACCGACAGAGTGAGCGCATAGTGGGTCAGGTGGCTTCCTTCGATTATGATAGTTGGGGTTTACTGAATCTCCATCGGAGTGTGTGGGTTCCTTATGAGGGAGGTGCACATCAGGTTCTGATGGTGGAGGCACAAAAATGGAGGTTCTCTATTCATCCCAGAGCGACGAAGATGTATAGAGATCTTTGTCCTGATTATTGGTGGTCCTATATGAATCAGGACGTTACTTGGATTTCATTAGGAGCCTACCTCGGACAATGCATGGAGTGGATTCGATTTGGGTCGTCGTGGTTCGACTGAGAAAGAGCACACACTTTATCCCGATTAAGGAGAGCATCTTCGCAGAGAAATTATCTGACATTTATAGTAGGGAGGTTGTGACACGACATGGGGTGCTGGTTTTAGTAGTATGAGACAGGGATGTCCGAATCACTTCTAGGTTTTGGAAGAGGTTTCAAAAGGGGCTGGCTACCCGTCTTCATTTCAGCACAACCTTTCACCCACAGACGGATGGTCAAAGTAAGCGTACCATCCATACATTAGAGGATATGCTACATACATGTGTTCTAGACTTTGCCGGAAGCTGGGATACATATCTTCTGTTAGCGGAATTTTTGTATAGCAATAGCTACCACACCATCATTGATCGACCTCCTTTTGAGATGATCTACGGGAGGAAATGCAGGACCCCGATATGCTGGGGCGAGGTCGGTCAGTGTGTCATGGGGAGTACCAAAGTGGTACTCAAGACCATCGAGTTGATTCAGCAGGTTTGGAGTAGAATTTAGACAGCTCAGAGTCGACAGAAGAGCTATGCCGACAAGCACCGATCAGACATGGAGTTTCAGGTTAGGGATATGGTTCTGCTAAAGGTGTCACCTTGGAAATGTGTCATCCGAGTTAGGAAATGGGGCAAGCTGGGCCTTAGGTATATCAGTCCTTTCAGGGTTATAGCCTAGGTGGGCAGGGTAGCGTATCAGTTGGATCTTCCAAAGGAACTCAGTCAGATTTAAAATACTTTTCATGTATCTCAACTGTGGAAGTGTTTGGCCGAGGAGTCCGTAGTGGTTCCATTGGAGGATATTCAAGCGGAAGACCACCTGAGCTACATTGAGAGGCCGGTAGCGATCCTCGACAAGATGATGAATACCTTGAGGAAAAAGGTTATTAAGTTAGTATAGGTGCAGTGGCAGCACCACAATGGTTCAGACTGGACTTGGGAGTCCGAGCACGAGATAAGGGAGCATTACCTAGAGTTATTCCCGAAAACGGACTTTAAGGATAGATATGATTCGAAGTGGGGGAGAATTGTAGCGCCCGAGTCGCTAGGTAACTAATCTATTATCTGATTTAATTAAACTAAAAGGTGGCGAAGGGGTTCGTGTGTATGCTGGGCGTACATTAGGTATGCATGGCTTACTCCTTACATGCGCATCATCGGTGTGATCCCAACGTACGCAGGGTGTACCCATGCGTATGCTGGGCGTACTCAATCTAGGGGAAAACCCTAATTTTTAGGGTTTGCACCTTATTTAAGGTCCTTAGGTTCTTCAATGGCATCACCCATTCAGCCTTCATTGCCTTTTAGTGCTAGTCTTGAAACCCTAGCCATCTTGAGTTCATTTTTAACCTTATATTGAGTGTTGGGTGTTCATTGGTGGTTTTTAAGAAGAAGGAAGTTTGAGCAGAAGGAGCTTGCAGATCCATATTTTTTGCATCATTTCCAGCCTATTAAAGGTATAAAGTCTAAAATTTTTTCATTCTATGTTTAAATCTAGACTTAGGGAATATTTTAGCATATTTTGGTCCCATAACATGGTCTTTTGGAGTATGGGTTACTCCAGGACATTTGAGCTGTCATTTTGGACTCTTAGGAGTGCATGGACTCATAAAAAAAACCATATCTTGGAGGTTAAGACTCACTCATGCATGTGTTAGTGATGGGTTTTAGGCATAAGAACGTCCTATGTGCTCATGAAAACCCTAATGCTTGGATCCAGGTTTCTCTATTGTACATGCAATTCATCCAAGACTTTAAACCCTAGATCTAGCATACAATTAATCATATTAACTTAAGAATGAGGTTTAGATCTTACCTTAATTGTTATGTAGCAATAACAATCTCAAATCCTCCTTGTAATGGCTTTAGAAAGCTTAGAGTCACAAGTGTCACTCCTCTAATGGCTCCCAAACACCAAGAGCAAGAGGATGAAGAATGATAAGAGAGGAGGCACCAAAAACTGTGTAGAAACCCTAATGAGTTACTTCTCCACGTTTTTAGTCTCAAGGGTCCTTTAAATAGTGAGGCTATTAGGGTTATCTAACAAGGAAACCCTAATTTGGATGCTTAGGCCCTAAGCAACCCATGGACTCCCTCCTTTGAGGCCTAGGACGATTTATAATGGGTTTCCCCATAGAATTCGTCCACCCCTCTAATAGGGAGTCCATTAGTCCAATATTCAACTATCACACAATTGACAATTCTAGTCCCTTAAGTTTAATTAATGTCTTTTAGCCACAAAATTAATTCTTAATTAATTATTGACTAATATTAATTAAACAATATGATTTCTACTTTAATATATTATTCTCATAATATATTAATAAATCATAATTAATCCTCTCCCTCCATAATTCATTCTATCAAGTTGCTTTGGTGAAGGCAACCCAAAAGGACCATGCACCATCGGGTCAAGTACATACCAAAATAGTTATGAACTTAGACACTAATCCAACGGTCTCCCACTTGGATAAGTCTAATAACTATTATGCATATGACTTTAGATCCTGATCCGCAATCGTAGCTTTCAAAAACCGTAGTCAACTCTGATCTTATCAGATACGCGTGCCCTTTAGATAAGGGATCATATATTCCTCCATTTTAGATATTGTATAGATATGAGACATGGATTTCAATCATTCTCTCTATACTGTTTCCCGATTTCTGATTTATGATGACTGACAACAGACTACATTTGAACACATCAAATTAGTCCCGGCTTGGCCATGCGCTTAGTGACATCACTAAATTATCGAGGGGCCCACAGATATCGCTTTGATCCCACTTTGGATAAAAGGAACAGATAAACTTTGAATCAATGCTTACTTGCACTCACTTACCAAATCACACACAACAATATGTTTTATAACACGAAGTTACTGGTGTGTTTACATATTATCAATGTGTGACCGACTCGCAAGATACAACTCACACATCTCAGTTTCAAGAATATAAGATGTTATTGTCTCACCAATCACTCATGATAAAATCCATGAAGTGATCCAAGTGAGCGTGAGTTTAATCCAATGCTCAAATGATATTCATAAACACTCATGAACGCTGCAGCAAACATTTGCTTATGTCTTTAGACAATCCACACACAAATTCACGACAGTCTTCATTCATACCTACTTCCAACATATGAACGACTGTGGTCCGTTCGAATAATTTGATTGTTCTGAACCAATTTAATTATTCAGGAAGTCAAAACATGCAAAGTGAAACACAAGAATAATACTAATCCCATATGGCCCCAAACTTTGGGTATAAATAAAACATTTTATTTAATCACCATATTGATTACCCATTATTTGTTGTTTCGGTTAATCAACTTCTTTCTTGAATTGTTACTGCACTTGTCCCATGCTCTCAGCATGCACACAATGTTTACCTACGGTCCTTACTATGTGAAATAGATCAAATGAACACATTTCCAATAATACTCATTTCACAACTCCCAATCCTTATCACAAGTGTAAGAATATCAAATTCTTGCCACTTATAGAATATGCTAGATTCTAACATTTTTATGCAATGATCCTTTCGTAAAGTCACAAATGAAAATCATCAAGACTTGGCCAATCTCTATCAGAACCAATTCTATAGATATGATGTCTCTCACTCAAAGTACATTCCTTTGAACATCCTTCTTTCATAAAAGTTTCTAATCTAGACATAGATTCTCAATATCCAACTCCCAATATGGAAACATTTCCATATTTACCATATGAAAACTCATTCTTAATAGAATCTTATATATTCGTCAATAATGTAGATATGGTCCATCCAACTACTCACAAGCGACCAATCCTTAGCGAGCTTTGGATCGTCATTTGATAGTTGTTTAATTATCTTAGTCAAAACCGATTCTTGTCCTTTTTCCCTCTTAATGTGCTAGACATTTGGAAAATTTTAGAATGGTCAAATATTATAGCATCTGCAATCGATCCTTTACCCGAAGCGTATGGGATACGATGCATAATGTCTTACATAAAGATCTGATACTTTATCAATCTTCTGCCATATTATTTTATGTGCCATGTTCTCACAATTCGAACTATGAAGAGGGATGTCATAATCATAATTGAAATTTGAGAACACACTATGTATCCTTGACTAAATTTATTAACATTCCACAACCTAAGTCTTTAGATTTGAAATGAAGCATAATATTCTCTCCCTTAACTATAGCAAAACAACTATTCAACCTTTACGACTTTGCAAAGTATAACTCTTGTTTTTCTATAATTAATATTGCTAACTTGCAATACTTTCCTTAATAATCATACAAGCACAACATATATGCTCCCACTATCATGATGATTATTATCATATAAGCATAACACTTATGCTCCCACTAGCTCTGACATGTATTCAGAAAATAGCTTAACTTCCAAAAAAAACAATACTTATTGAATTTCTTAAGTTCATATTTCTAATACCTAATGCTTTGATAATCTTTTATCAAAGTGTCTTAATCTTATACACCTTTGCCTTAGATTGCTCATATGTGTGTCTAAACAATTCAGATTAATTGCCAAATCTCACAATTCGAGTTATGGAAAGGGATACCGTAACCATAATTGAATTCGAGAATACAATTTCACAATCACTATCTTCTTAAAATCTCTCTTAGTGAAAACATTTCTTCACAGTCATCTTCATGAAGGAGGGAATCTTATGACACTTAGATTTTAATGGTGTATGTGTTCCTATCCATGCGAATTTGTCCAAAACCAAAGTTTGCGACAAATCCAAACTCTTATGGACCGAACTTTCTCAATCTTGATCTCTTGCCTTATGGTAACACGGCTGCCCACCATGTCTTCCAAGTAGTTAAGCAGCTCACCCTTTCCTATCAATGTACTTTTCATTGATCAAGGTCCTTGCCTTTTATGCATTCAAATGAGAACTCATAGAACTCACATGCATAATTAACTCAATTGGAATCGCACAGAAACAGGATAGTGTCAACACGATAGGTTGTAAACCTCAAGTCGTGTGCTAGTGATGATCAATAATGTTTATTCTTGATTAGCTCTTGAAACTTTTCAAGACTATTAAGACTCCCACTGACTCCTTGACATATAAGATTGTTTTGTCAATAAACATTTCTTGACAAACAAATATTCAAGAGTTAGTGTAGCTTTTATCAAGACAAAAACACTACACAAAATTGGTCCTAGTTGGTCTTTGTCTTATCCAAGACATCACAACTTTCCAATTTCATATGTACAAGAATAAGAAAACCTTTTTCAAATTCCACATTTGATGAATTTTATAGACCTTCTTAAGACTTGTCACTCAATGTCACAATCTTAACTCTAAGACTTGTTATTGGAACAAAGTATGATTGACTTTTTGATTTAACCATTTCTTCAATTCTCAATTCCTCTTCTTAGACATACAATTGCACTAAGACTCATTTAGAGGATCAATTGAGATATGGTTCTTAATCATTAATACATATCATAAAACATAATAAAAGGTACTTTCCCTTCTTCTTAGAACAGAGAAACTTTTATCTTTCTGCCTACTTGATTCTTCTTATCTGTTCTGCTATTGATATAAACTCTTTCAATCAATTCAAAATTACACTTAATCTTATAAGTATAATCATTTTTACCAAACCTTTAGTAAATCATGACGAATATCTTTATCACTCTTGTGGTGGACATGATCAACACACAACTTTGTGTACTCGATCTCCTAGTCCTTCACTCGACACTTTGTCAAAAAATTGGTCTAAATTTCCCAAATGTGAAAGTTTTTTTTTTCATTCATCATACAATACTTGTTGCATGATTCCAAGTTTCTGTCCACTTGAAACTTGGATGATGAGAAACTCTCCCTATTTGGTAAATTCTTGACATTTCCACAAATAACATAATTAAGAATCAAATCCATTCGTTGTAGACATATGCAAACATCAATTTTTCATAACGATTTCATTGCAAGGAAATAAATAAATAAATAATCTAAAATTTATTTTATTCATAAAAGCAGTGGAAAAGATGTCCTTACAATGCAAAATCAACTGAAAAACTATGTAATCAAATATTCCTAACAACTTCATCATAACTTTCTAAGCTCAAAATCTAATCTTCAAATCCATGCGATCGAGATCCATTTCTTCGTGATTAGACTCATCTTGCTCTTTCATCAAGTTTCCTCTCTTTTCCCTGATCCTACAAAAGATTCAAATGCAATCTTATCACATTATGTATTAAAGAATCAATGAATAGGAACTTAATGGAGTTAGATAGTGGATTTTACCTGAAGCAAAGCCATACTCTTTGACTCTCCCATCTTTTGGACTCTCCAGGTTCTTAGGGCAGACTTGTATCCAACGCCCTTTCACTTGGCAGCAAACGCAGGTTGGTTCTCCTAGAACATCCTCGGAAGCATGGTTGGTTGATTTTCCCAACAAATATGCTCCATTGTTCTGCCAAATCATTTCTGATTCAGCAGCAATGAGCACGTAAGTTAAGTCAATGAGGCTTGCGTCATGATCCATCATATAATACTTTCTTTTGAGCTCATTATATGATTCAGGGAGTGACTGCAAAACCCAGTCTACAGCCAACATATCAGGGAATGATGCACCCAACATAATCAACCTATCGATGTGTGATTTCATTCCTAGAACGTAGGCACACACGGGTTTACCATCTTAATGTTTCATTGCCAATAGGGCTTTAGTGACATTGAACCTTTCAATTCTTGTGGGTTACGGAGAACAACGGGAGGAGGAGGACGAGGAAGTGAAGTCAAGCTAGTCCACCTTGATTCTTCACTTGAATAGCAAAACAGGCTATTTTTAGCAGGAACACTTTTTCCTTGAAATTTGGGAAGACCATGATTGTCAGAACTAGACATCTACAAAACGGGAGAAAATAAATTCAAGTTAGTTGATTGATTGAGTGCTTAATAAATCACCCAAATGAGATACTAAGGCTAGGACCCAACACAATATTCCACAACTCGGGAGAGGGATGCCGTAACCCAAATTGCAGAACATTTGAAGGTAAGTGAATGACGATTCACAAATTTTCCACCATGAAAAACGAAAAACTGATTAAGTTTTAGTTGTATTGAAAACTCCTAGATCCTTTGAGATTCATTGAACTTTTCAATGGCATGTTAAAATCTCGATATGCCCCTCTAGTTTGTGACTGGGATACCCAGGATCACAAAGCGGGTGTGAATAACCATGCAAACTTACATGGTGCCCCGACATGTTACAGTCACCTGTTCGATGTGCCGGTTAACCACACACGCTCCACCGAACTATGACAAACATTGAGTCACCCTTTGCTACCTTTGCTTAGAACCATTTAGTGTGCCGGTTAACCACACACGCTCCACTAACGTCTTTGCAAGGGCACAAAGTGTAATTTCATGGAATTGCATCAATTCAACTTTGCCTAAAGTAACTAAGATTGGGAATTTTGTAAAACCACTTAGTTACTCTTGTACTTCATTATAATTATAATGGAAGGATTCTGTCCTATCCTACCCGTTCGGCTAACGACCCTCCACTAGTCAAGAGTGTGGTGGGTAAGAGTGGATACCCATTCAATCGCCATTTTATAGGCAATTTCCTTAAACACTGCTTATAGACTAGCTTCGTGAATGAGGCCTACTAACGGTAAGACTGACCTTTTAGTCATACATATTTAATACTAGACTTTTAATGTTATATATAGTATAGGGTGTATTTTACACTTTTAAAATACTAGGTGGTCTGATTTAATCATTATACTTTTAATTTAATTAAATTGTAAACCAAAACTTTTATGGATTTATTAAGTCTCTCTTAATTATACACTTTAATTAATTAATAAAACCATATTGTAAACCAAAACTTTTATGGATTTATTAAGTCTCTCTTAATTATACACTTTAATTAATTAATAAAACCATAAGGGTGTGATTTGAACTTTTCAAAACAATACTAGGGTTTTAGAATTTAACATTTCTAAATTAAACTTTTAATCAACTTTTAAATTCCAAAACTTGAGGGCAAGTTTTGAAACATTTCAAAACATCAAGGATCAAATAGCACATAATTTAAATTAAACAATTAATTTAATAATTATCTAAATTTGACCTAATATCAATTTCTTGTACGATAAGTTACCCAATTAATACAAATAATCAATCTTTAATCATATAAGGAAGTTATTATCTAATCAATTGGTAAATATCTTTTGTTTAATCAAGGATATACTCAAATATAAGATAAAATTTGAATATGACCCAAAACAATTAAGGCAAGTATCCTCAAGAAAACAGCAAGAAATCCCGAAACTGCCTCCTTTTGACGCTCGAACTCGCCGAGTTCCTCTATGGAATTGCCGAGTCCACACTGGAACTCACCGAGTTCATCAGGCAGGGAGCCAAAAAATCGATTATGAAGCTTGAACAAATAACCAAGGCATCAATACAATAGAAACCAATCAAGGCTCTGATACCACTGATGGGTTTTAGCCATAAGAACATCCTATGTGCTCATGCAAATGCAAATGCTTGGATCTAGGTTTCTCTATTGTACATGCAATTCATCCAAGACTTTAAACCCTAGATCTAGCATACAATTCATCATATTAACTTAAGAATGGGGTTTAGATCTTACCTTGATTGTTATGTAGCAATAACAATCTCAAATCCTCCTTGTAATGGCTTTAGAAAGCTTAGAGTCACAAGTGTCACTCCTCTAATGGCTCACAAACACCAAGAGCAAGAGGATGAAGAATGATAAGAGAGGAGGCACCAAAAACCGTGTAGAAACCCTAATGAGTTACTTCTCCACGTTTTTGAGTCTCAAGGGTCCTTTCAATAGTGAGGCTATTAGGGTTATCTAACAAGGAAACCCTAATTTTGATGCTTAGGCCCTAAGCAACCCATGGCTCCCTCCTTTGAGGCCTAGGACGATTTCTAATGGGTTTCCCCATAGAATTCATCCACCCCTCTAATATGGAGTCCATTAGCCCAATATTCAACTATCACACAATTGACAGTTCTAGTCCCTTAAGTTTAATTAATGTCTTTTAGCCACAAAATTAATTCTTAATTAATTATTGACTAATATTAATTAAACAATATGATTTCTCCTGTAATATATTATTCTCATAATATATTAATAAATCATAATTAATCCTCTCTCTCCATAATTCATCCTGTCAAGTTGCTTTGGTGAAGGCAACCCAAAAGGACCATGCACCATCGGGTCAAGTACATACCAAAATAGTTATGAACTTAGACACTAATCTAACAGTTAGTGACACTATAAAGGCATGCAAGTGCATAAGTTTTCAACTTTGTGGCTTAAGACACTATTATGAGCTTCGATCTAAGTTGTAGTCGTTAGGGCTTAATGGATTAAGACTTGGTGCAAGTTTGGGCTGAGTGGCCAATATGTTGGGCGTACTCTAGAGTATGCTGCGCGTACTGGGACATTGCCCCAATTCCGGATCTTCATAAGCGTACATTGGGTGTACGAGCCATGTACGTCGCGCATACACAACTTGTGGATTTAGAAGATTGTTGGGCTCGAGTGTTTTTGGCTTTTGACTTGTTAATGTTTTGGCCTCATGCCCACCTGTTGCAACAAGGCATTCATGGGCTTTAGGCCATGTTGGGTTCTCTTAGTACATATTGGGCCTTAAAGGCCTCGTGGTTGGGATTGGATGCCTTTTTGGACTTGCATGGATTTGGGCCTTGGTGGGAGGAAGACACAATCAGGCAAGGGTGAAGAAACCCTTTTTGCCTTAAAGTTAAGAATAAGGGTTTAGACTTTCGGGTTAGAATATTGGCCTAATTTCTAATTAGGGTTTTATACTTGTGCCTTAAGGAGAGGATTTTGTGAGTCATCCGCTCAGTGCGATTTGATACCTTCAGTCTGAGGTTAGTTTCCTTCACTGTATTTGAGGGTCGAAGGCACCAGTTCCAACCCACTGGCTCATTATGTAGTATGATGATTGTCTTCGTGACAACTGTCAGTTATGCCTGTATTTGCTTGATGACTCTGTGATTCTTGTTATGATATTATATGGTAGTGGTAGGGGTGAAATAGACCTAGTATCTGGTTGAAATAGACCGAATGAGATTACATGCACCCAAATATGCTTGACAGCATCTGGTTGAAGTAGATCTAAGGGGATTCCAAGCACCCATATATGCTTGATAGTATCCGGTTGAAATAGATCGAAGGGGATTGCAAGCACCTATATATGCTTGGCTTTATATTTGTATGGTATGTGGTATTTCAGGGGAACAAACTAAGCTTTGTGCTTACAGTTTTAAGTTTATGTTTCAGGTACTTCCAGTTTGAAGGGGAAGGGTCCGGTCTAATCGCATTGCATCACCCTGTGATTTCTGCATTTCGAGGTTTTGGGATTTTGTACTCTGATAACATGTTACCATGATACACTTTTGACTAATTTAATGTGTATCGTATGTTTCGAATGAAGTTAAAAACAAAAAATTTATCTGTATTTTGGGATGTTACATTTGTGTTTCTGCATATTTTAATACTATGATATTTTCGGATAACTATATATGACACTTATTTTACATTATGTGGGTTTTATGAACATTGTTTTATCTAAATGAAATGAAAATTTTGGTATGAAAATGTAACGTTACACTCCTCCTTATCTATAAGGCACAAATTCACTCCTTGCTACCATGGCCTTCCATCTCGAATTAGCATATCAAGGACCGAAAAAACCCAAGAAGAAAGTTCATGATATGCCCAATATGTATTATTTTGATTTTTCGTGTTTGGTTTGTATTTTTTTGTTTATTTGTTTTACAATCCTTGCTCCTGTGGTTTAATTGCATCATGTATCCTATGGTTTATTGAGTTTTTCTCCTTTGGTTTAATGACTTTGTTATCCTCTGGATTCACGTGGTTTATTCACTTTTTTTATTGACTTATGTAGAAAGCAGAAGGAAGGTGTGCTTTTTAGGAAGATGAAGAACCAAATGAAACCCTTGAAGCATTGAAATATCACATTTTAAGCCTTCAAAACGAGTTGGGAGAAGTAAAGAAGCAATTTAGTGTTAAGTTTATGCTTGTAGTTTTCATTGTGATGTCTGTACTTCATCATTTAAAGTAGGAAATTTAATATTCCATTGACCAAAACACATATACTTGTTGCAAATATGACCACTTAAACAATGACCAACTGTATCGTCCCAAAAATACAGAGTAAAATTTAACTTTTCAAATAAATAAAAACCATTCAATTCCATTTCATCCAAAATAATTAGAGTAATAATTCATAGCTTTAAAACATCAGAGTGAGAACATCAAAATAGATAATGCGGAAATATCCATCGGGTACGGTGCTATCAAGCCTAGCTCTTCCTTTTGCTACAAGAAGTACCTAAAACATTTAAACTGAAAACCATAAGCACAAAGCTTAGTGAGTTCCCCAAGATACTACATATATCACATAATAATCGTCTACTCTCCCATGCTTGTACTGGAAACACCAACTCAACACACAACATTAGATAGGTGATCATTACTTTACTGACATTGCATTATCAATACAAGAAAAAAAAGCTTAAACTCTTCGAATCTCCTCATCTCCGGTATTCAGGTATGCAGTCAAGCCATTAGATAAGCAACTCTTCGCTATCACTTCTCTCTTTGATCTCTTCACATATCCAAAATAGGTATTCGCTTCCAATTAATCTTGATAGTTGTCGAGGGTCACTTTAACATATCAACAATTCCCCCCTAAGTGACCTCACAACTGTCCTCTTCATTGATTATGTTTGAGAAACTTAATAATGAGCCACCAAAACTTTCTAACTCCGAAAATCTACTTGATTCTCCTTGTAATTTTAGACTTCACTTCTTCAGTAGTAAACTTGGATTCTTCAACATATGTGATAGTGTCTTCTAGTTGTTTCTTAGAGCATCAATGAAATGTAGTGGCCGAAATGAAATGTTTCTCAATATATTTGGAAATTTTAAAGATGATTCCAAGGTCAGAAAATCTTATGGCTCAGAGGCTTAATCCTGAATTCCTTCAGTAATGCATGACGCATGTTCAATAGGAGGAAAATCCATCTTTTATGCAAGTATAGGGTAAATTTTAGCATCAATCTTCGCGAAGTGACATACTAGGGCTTTGAGAAAATCATAGGCTCTAGCATATGCTGGGTTCATGTTGTGATGCTTTTCAATCTTGTTCTTGAATAACCTTGCAACTGTGAAGATTTCTTTAGGGTTCCTGATGCGAAGTCTGCTTGAGTGCGGTGGTATTCCTTCTTGAAGCAAGAGAGAATCTATTAATAGAAGTTTGCATTTTTTAATGATCGAGAATTGATTGTTTTGACAGCTTTAGGAGCATCATTTGACCAAATTTCAACGATTTTCTTTCCATGCTTGTGATGAAAATCATCTAGTCTCTCAAACTCCATGGGAAGTCTAAACTCCTCAGGGATGTGAAGATCAAATGACTCAAAGACTGGAAAGTATTTTACGTTTGGTGACAAATGAATATCCCAAAAACCATCAGCGGGAGGCTCAACGTACGTCAAATGAGGGACATAGTCCGAATCAAGAAGTATTTGCATAGGATTCACCCATGAGTGGACTAATATTTCGTCTATTCGAATATCAAATCCCTAGGTTTGGCACATGTATTCAACCATTTTGGCTACTCTCTAGTTAGATTTTTTGTACTTAGTGATGGGAGAGTCATCCGATTTTTTCGAAGACATAAAAGGCTCTAGTTATGGTTTTTTGATTGGAGATATCTTTCTTGGAGACTCTGATGGAGTTTGCTTCTTGGGAGATTGAGAGGGAGTTGGAGCTTTTTATTTTGGCAGAGATTTAGTAGGAGATTATGGTGGAGTTTTTTCTATTGAGGGAGATTTTTAGCCTTGCGGTGTGGGAGTTTTAGTACTAACTTTAACTTGTGGGGTCTTTCACCTTTTTGAGGAAGAAGGCACTCCTTTCTCCTCAAATAGAGCTTTAATTTCCTTGAGTATCTTTTGATTACGGTAGAATCTATTCAGTGTTTGCAAGATTAAGTCATTAGTGCTCATTAGGTTTGGGTTTTTGATGTAGTCTTGAATATCTTTAGTGACTACTTAATTTGATCAATTATTTCCCTTGCCATGACTATTCTTCTTAGACCCCTGATCATCGATTGGAGTTTAGAATACCTTTCTTCATAAGCATTTTGGGTTTCATTGATAAGGTTTTTGGTCTTCTCATCCTGCTCTTTGGTCACTTTGATCATCTTATCCGTTAATTCCTTGACATATTTTAGCAACTCCTCGACTTTCTTAAGAAATTCCTCGTGGCTTGTTTGTCATTGGACATCAAGTTGACGAATACCCTTTTCAATGCGAAGAAGAACTCTTTCAGTCATGAATTTCTCTCTTGTTTCTATAGCCTAAATTATTTCCTATAAACTCCACAGTGTAGTCGGGGCAGGAGTCTGTGGTGGTTGAGTGGTTGTCACTATGGTTAAGATTTGATCAATGGATACTTTGAGCTAGAGGAATTCCTTTCTTGATACAACATGCTTTTTCTTCTTCTTGGGCTTCGAATTTGAGGCGGAGTACACTCGATTCATCATCAATTTTCTTTTGTTGTACCTCTCTTCCTCATTATCAAAGTGAAAACCCAAATTCAAACGGGGAAAATATTTTTATATTTGTTAAAACTTTTGGTTTTTCCATCTAAATTAACTTTAAATAAAAATGTTTTGGCTGAAAAGACAGTCATTAATTGCGATAATGGGAGCATTTAATGAAAGTAATGATGTAGCGGGAAAACATGAGATAATGGGTAAGATAAATTGTCAGACTTTTTAGGTAATGGAGTAAAAATTAGCTCACAGTTGATATGTGCATTGTCATATCAATTTGGGTTTAAAAGTGTTTTTTTATTATAATACAAATCACGTTTATTTATTTAAATTTAAAAAGCACAGTTTTGAAAAAGATTATGCAGGGTCAACAACATATTTAATGAAAGGGAACAAAAACTTTCAATTGAATAAACCTTTGATTGATCCAATTCGTTAAATAGCACACCCTTGAAATTTAATTTGTTGCCAACAGAGAAAATGACTTTGTGCTCTTGAAGGAAGAACTGCGGTATGACCGGCGATTCAAACTATGGTATAGTTTGACATTGTAGAGTAACTTGATCACAAGGTAAGACATAAAAACATTAAAAAGACCAGAGAGTACATAGATCATAATTAGTATTTGGTGAATAGTATTCAATGTGGAGTCATTTTTGAAATGTATGTTCAATAGTTGGAATAAAGGGATAAACTTTAAAACATATACAAATAAATGTGTTTCAAAGATATTGTGGTAACATGATGAGTGAAGCATATCTATTTGTTATATAAGAAGACTTTAAGGTCCTCTCCATTCATCCTTTCAAGAAAAACTGAGGGTCAGGATTCATCATTCCTAACATTTCTAAAAATCCATTAAGTTTTGTGGAATTAAGTACTTTGGTGAAAACATTAGCTATTTCTTCATGAGTGGGAACAAAGATAAGTTCGATGTTACCTTTTAGGATATGATCCTTGATGAAACGATACCGTAATTCAATGTGTTTTTTCTTCAAGTGTTGAATTGGATTATGTGAAATGAAAATGGCACTCTCAGAATCATAGTAAATTGGTATACGAAGCATTTGATAAGCGTAATCCATGAGTTGAGTTTTCATCCATAAGACTTGTGAACAACAGCTAGTTATGGCAATGTATTATGTTTTCTTGAAGACCAGCTAACCAATCTTCCAATGAGGAATTGACATCCTCCAAAAGTGCTCTTGCAGTCTATGTAATAACGTAAATTTTCAAAACAATTTTTTCATTTTTAAAACATTCATTCACTCATAAAATATTGTCAAAACACATTGTATCAATTTTAATCATCACAAACATCTCCCCAGAATCTCAGACGAAATCTCCAATGTGTGTGTGTACGAATCATGCCGGCGCCTTCCTGCGCTCGTCACTAGTACCTGAAACACATAACACAACAACTGTAAGCATAAATGCTTAGTGAGTTCCCCAAAATACCGCATACAACAAATACGCCACTCGAGGCCATGATACGACCTTCTGGTCGTTGTGTCTCAGCGGGACCCTCCAGTTCCGTAGCTTGTTGGACCCTTTAGTCCGGTCATAGCTCGTTGGGCCCTCCTGCCCGGTCTATATCGTTGGACCCTTCGGTCCGGTCTATAACATCATATAACATACATATAACACATAGCACATAATCTCATACATAACACATAGGACCCTCTGGTACACACAATATACCACTCTAGGTAACGTATAGTGAGAAGACTCACCTCGATGTCTCGGTAAGTATCTGACTCGGAAGAAATGTGATCTAGCCTCTGCCTAATCACATAAAGTAAATACTCCCATAAATACAACTGTACTCAACCCTAAAAGTCAATAGGTCAACGGTTAAACTTTGACCCGACTCGTCGAGTGCACTAGGGCGACTCGGCGAGTCTACACGTGTCCACTGACTCTCTTAGTCCCCCTCTTGGCACGTTGAGTTCTTCCCCTGACTCGACGAGTTCCACCTGGCATGAATTGTGGGGCCACCCCGACTCAACTCGCCGAGTCTCAAGAACAACTCGGCGAGTTCCGCTGGAACTCAGTCTCCCCTGACTCTCCCTGACTCACCGAGTTATTCCCCAACTCGGCAAGTCCACTCACTGGGTGATTAACGGGCAACCTTCATACTACTCGCCGAGTCTGTTCTTCGGACTCGGCGAGTTCATGCCATGTACAAACTCTATACAACTCCTGATGTCAAATCTGTTCCATACAATCATATATCTGACCTCCCCAAGCCTGATAATCACGTAAAGTTCGGACCTTGGCACTCATATAACATCTAAATGGTCCAAAATGGTGATTTAGCCCCAAAAATGACATCTCAAGCTCATGGCTCCGAAAATGAATCATAAAGCTCCAATGGTTAAGGACTCTAGACATCTTTGGGTCCAGATCCGGAACACAAACTAGAGAAGGGACCAAATGCTCTACTTAATCAACCTCTAACAGGGTTAGAAAACCCTAAGACAAAGGATCAACACCTAAACTGAAGAAGGTCCGAGAATAATACCTCAATACAGTCTCTATGAGCTCAAAAACCACCAAAATTGCACCTCCTTTAGCCTCCTCTTGCCTTGGTCACTTCCTTCTTGCAAAAACACCCACAAAAGGATCAAGAATGGCTCTCCTTCCTCAGAAACGTTCTAGATCTCTTAGGGTTTCTCTCTTGGGGTTGGTGGCCGCAAATGACGACCCTAAAGGCCTTTAAATAGGTCTCAAACCGTGGAAATTAGGGTTTCATTAAACAGCATGGACTCGCCGAGTCCACTCGTGAACTCGCCGAGTCCAGCTGTGAACTCGCATACGAATCCGCGACCATACTCGGCGAGTTTGGACGCCAACTCGCCGAGTCTCCCCACAAAACCCAAAAATAAAGGAACAAAATATAATACCTAGGAATCCGGATGTTACATTTCTCCCCCACTAGAACCAGACTTCGCCCTCGAAGTTTCATTCTGCAAACAACTCTGGATGCTGCTCCCGCATCTCATGCTCCGGTTCCCAAGTCAACTTCGACCCTTTCCGATGCTGCCACTGGACCTGCACCAGAGGATCCTCCTTGTTCCTCAAAACCTTGACCTTCTGATCCCCGATCGCCACCGGTCTCTCAGCATAATTAAGGCTCGCATCCCCCTGAATATCTTCTAATGGCACCACTGCCGACTCGTCGGCAATACACTTTCGCAGCTACGACACGTGGAAAGTGTCATGAATCTAACCCAACTCTGCCAACAACTCCAAACGATAAGCTACCCTGCCTACCCTTGCGATCACCCTGAAAGGACCAATATATCGGGGCCCCAACTTGCCCCTCTTCCTGAATCGGATCACTCCTTTCCAAGGAGAGACCTTCAGGAGCACGAAGTCGCCGACCTGAAACTCGAGCTAAGACCAGTGTCTGTCCGCATAACTCTTCTGACGACTCTGAGCGATCAACAACCTCTGTCTGACCTGCTGGATCTGCTCTGTCATATGAAGCACAATCTCGGTACTACCCATCACATGTTGCCCTACCTCTCCCCAGGAAATAGGGGTCCAACACCTCCTCCCATACAACAGCTCAAAGGGCGGCATGCCAATGCTCGAATGATGGCTGTTGTTGTAAGAGAATTCCGCCAAGGGAAAATACGTGTCCCAACTCCCGCCGAAATCCAACACACATGGTCGGAGCATGTCCTCGAGCGTCTGAATCGTCCGCTCACTCTGCCTGTCCGTCTGTGGGTGGTATGCGGTACTAAAATGTAGTTTCGTACCCAATTCCTCATGAAACTTCTTCTAGAATCTGGAAGTGAAACGTACATCTTGATCTGAGACAATCGAGATCGGCACTCCACGCCGCGATACCACCTCTCTCATGTACATTTCTGCCAACTTCTCCACGGAAGAGCTCTCACTGATGGCCAGGAAGTGAGCACTCTTCGTCAACCTGTCCACAATCACCCAAATTGCATCGACACCCCTCACGGTCCTTGGCAATTTGGTGATGAAATCCATGGTAATCTATTCCCATTTCCACTCGGGAATCTCTAATGGCTGCAGCTTACCATGTGGACGCTGGTGCTCGGCCTTCACCCTGCAACATGTCAAGCACCTCTTTACAAACCATGCGACATCCCTCTTCATACAGGGCCACCAATAATCCTTTTTCAAGTCTAAATACATCTTAGTGGCCCCGGGATGGATCGAGAATTTTGATCGATGAGCCTCCTCCATCAAAATGGTATGCGTGCCGCCCACGGACGGTACCCAAATCCGACCCTGAAATGTCATAAGCCCCCGGCTATCGGTAACAAATTCCGATACCAGCCCGACAACTCGCTCTCTCTTCTGGCTCTCTGGCTTCACAGCCTCAGCCTGGGCCCCACGAATAGCATCCAACACCGGGGTCATCACTGTCAATCTCAAACAAACATCTTGTATTGGGGCGCCCTCCGCCCTACGGCTCATTGCATTGGCTACCACATTAGCCTTGCCCGGGTGGTACAGGATCTCACAATCATAATCCTTGACCACGTCCAACCACTTCCTCTGGCGCATATTCAGGTTGGGCTGATCCATCAAATACTTCAAGCTCTTGTGGTCCGTGTATATCGTACACCGAACCCCATACAGATAATGTCGCCAGATCTTGAGAGCGAACACTACCGCTCCCAGCTCCAAATCATGAGTGGGATATCTCGAATCATGAGGCTTAAGCTGCCTCGATGCATATGCAATCACATGCCCCCTCTGCATAAGCACTGCTCCCAATCCGGATATCGATGCATCACAATATACCACGAAATCTTCCATCCCTTCCGGAAGAGCTAACACTGGTGCTTCATATAATTTCTGGCGAAGTGTCTTGAACTAGGTCTGCTGCTCTGGACCCCAAGAAAACGCAACACCCTTCCGGGTCAACTTGGTGAGTGGCACGGCGATCTTGGAGATATCCTTAACAAATCTCCGATAATAGCCGGCCAAACCCAGAAAAATCCTGATCTCGGTCAGCGATCTCGGCACCTCCCATCTCATGACCGCCTCAATCTTGGCCGGATCGACCAATATCCCATTCTGGTTAATGAGGTGCCCCAGAAACTGAACCTCTCGTAGCCAGAACTCATATTTGGAGAACTTGGCATAAAGCCTCTCTGATCTTAGAACTTCGAGGATCTCCCTCAAATGCTTCTCATGCTGCTCTCTGGATCTCAAATACACCAATATGTCGTCGGTGAACACGATCACTGAGCGATCCAACATCAGTCTGCACACCCTGTTCATGAGATCCATGAACACCGCCGGTGCGTTGGTGAGTCCGAAAGGCATCACCACGAACTCGTAATGCCCATAACGAGTCCGGAATGCTATCTTTTGGACGTCCTCCTCCCGCACCGTCACCTGATGATACCCAGACCTCAAATCGATCTTGGAGAACCAAGATGCTCCCTGCAATTGATCAAACAAATCATCGATGCTCGGCAATGGGTAACGGTTCTTGACCATTAGCTTATTCAGCTCACGATAATCAATGCACATCTGGAGCGAACCATCCTTCTTCTTGACAAAAAGAATAGGCGCCCCCCACGGCGAACTGCTCGGCCTGATAAACCCCTTCCCCAGTAGCTCCTAAAGCTGCAAGAATAACTCTTGCATCTCCGGAGGCACAAGGCGATAAGGCGCCTTAGCGATAGGTACAACTCTCGGAACCAACTCAATACCGAACTTTACCTGCCTCTCCGGAGGCACACCCAGTAACTCCTCTGGAAACACATCCAGAAACTCGCGCACTATCGGAACCTCATCAACCGACTTCGGTCTCTCTAAAACAACCCTCGCATCCATCACATATGCCACAAATCCTCTACAGCCCTGCTGTAGACTCTGTCTCGCTCTGGCGGCCGAACAAAATGCTGACCCCGCACGTGTACCCTCGCCGTATACTGTAAGAACTCCCCCACTAGGGTCTCGAATCGTCACCAATTGACGCTCGCAGTCTATCACAGCTCCATATCGTCTCAACCAATCCATACCCACTATAACGCACACGTCCCCCATCGCAATCAGAACCAGATCTATCGGGAACTCCACACCGAAGATCTCAAGGACACATCCTCGAATCACATCAGTAGCATACACTGCTCGCTCATCAGCTATGGAAACTCACAGAGGCCAATCCAACACATCTCTACGGATACTAATATGCTGACTAAATGCTACGAAAACAAACGACCGACTCGCACCCGAGTCAAATAATACCAACGCAGACACATCAATCACAAGAAAAGTACACATGCATATCATCATATAAGCATAAAAACTCAACTCAAATAAAAGATGAAAAGAGAATACATACCAGCCACAACATCGGGCGCCGCGCGGACCTCCTCCGCGGTCAACTGAAATGCTCTCCCACGAGCCTTCAGGGCCTCGACCTTCACCGGCCAAACCTCGGTAGCCCTAGTAGTAGGCGTATATCCCTACGTTGATCCCTGAAGAAGCTGCGGGCACTCGGCCTTCCGATAGCCGGTCTGGTTGCATTGAAAGCAAACCGAAAATCCCTTGGGGAAATCCCTCGCGATGTGCCCCTCCTTTCCATACTTGTAGCACACCCCAGTCCTGCAAGACTCCTCGTAACTCTTACCGCACTTCCTACAAGTGCGGCCCTTCGCGCCCCCAGATCTTGAATTAGCGGTCTAACCCGCTTGGCTGCCGGCTGAGACTGAGCCGGCCACCGATCCACCCTCTGTGACTCGGCCTCCTCCCTGGCCTGAGTCTCCAACTCAATCTCCCTCTTCCGGGCATTTGCTTGAAGTTAAACAAATGTCCGGTAAGTCGAGTTCACCACGAATTCCTGAATATCTCTCCTCATCATGCTTAAATAACGGCTCATACGAGCCTGCTCAGATGACACCTGCTCAGGGCAAAACATCGCCCTCTCATGAAACTTCCTGGTGATCACTGCCACAGAATTAGTACTCTGCTTGAGGGTCAAGAACTCCTGAATCAAACGTTCCCTCTCCACCGGGGGAACATACTCCTCTTTGAACATAGCGGTGAACCTCTCCGAGGTCACCTCGGAAATCTCAGCCAAAGTGAAGTTTGCCGTCACGAACTTCCACCAATCCTTCACTCCCAAGCGTAGCTGGTTCAAGGCGAACCAAACCCTCAAGTGCTCTGGACAAGAACACGTATAGAAACATCCCTCAATGTCAGAGATCCACCTCATAGTGGCAATCGGGTCCTGTGTACCGTCGAACTCTGGTGGCTTCGTGTTGCTGAACTCCCGAAACACAACGAGTCATCTCCCTGAGGTCTGGCAGCAGCAACAACATCAGTAGCTGCAGCTGCAACAGCCTCACTCAGCGCTGCGTACCACTCATCAAAAGTCTCAATCAATGTGGTCTTGATGTCCCCAAACATCTCGGGAATCTCATCCCGGATGGCAGCAGCCACCTCCTCATGAATCAATCGACGGATCTCCTCGTCGCTGACACCACTGCTCTCAGGTGTGTGTCGAGTCCCAACCATGATGCCTCTGAAATACAACAAAAATTATCAGAGACTCGATCAAGCATTCGCATACTCGATGACGCAACCCTACTTGTCCTCCGTTGTCCAAAAGATTCTTACATGAAATGCCCACTGATCCGGTGTCTTCAGTAGTACGGGCCCAATACTACTGACCACACCGCATCAGCATTCACTCCAAGTCCTCGTCCATGGATCTTGGATTACAAGTACTCTATTCTCATGAGCTCCTAACTGCTATCTACTCGCTCTCAAAGCATCTCAACAGCAGGAATCTCCTAGGCTAAGGCATCACAAATCAGGCCACTCTAGGCCTAATATGTATACCTAGCCTACTCTAGCATGCATAATGTAGCATAACATATCTCATAACACATAATGTAAGGGTACTTTGGGGATTCACCGTTCGGGCGCTGGCTGATCGTACACACGACTCTGCTCTATTTGTCTCAAAACTCTTTTTACTTTTTTCAAAAATTTACTTCATTATCAAAAATTTCCTCAAATCCTCAGTTTGAGTTCAGATACGCCCGAAGATGCATCCGAATCCCTCAAACCAAGGCTCTGATACCAACTTGTAAAAACGTAAATTTTCAAAACAATTTTTCATTTTTAAAACATTCATTCACTCATCAAATATTTTCAAAACACATTGTATCAATTTTTATCATCACAAACATCTCCCCAGAATCTCAAACAAAATGTCCAATGCGTGTGTGTACAAATCATGCCGGCGCCTTCCCGCGCTCATCACTAGTACCTGAAACACATAACACAACAACTGTAAGCATAAATGCTTAACGAGTTCCCCAAAATACCGCATACAACAAATACGCCACTCGAGGCCATGATACGACCTTCTGGTCATTGTGTCTCAGCAGGACCCTCCAGTCCCGTAGCTCGTTGGACCCTCTGGTTCGGTCATAGCTTGTTGGGCCCTCCGGCCCGGTCTGTATCGTTGGACCCTTCAGTCCGGTCTATAACATCATATAACATACATATAACACATAACACATAATCTCATACATAACACATAGGACCCTCTGGTCCACACAATATACCACTCTAGGTAACGTATAGTGAGAAGACTCACCTCGATGTCTCGGTAAGTATCTGACTCGGAAGAAATGTGATCTAGCCTCCGCCTAATCACATAAAGTAAATACTCCCATAAATACAACTATACTCAACCCTAAAAGTCAACAAGGTCAACGTTTAAACTTTGACCCGACTCGTCGAGTGCACTAGGGCGACTCGGCGAGTCTACACGTGTCCACTGACTCTCTTAGTCCCCCTCTTGGCACGTCGAGTTCTTCCCCTGACTTGACGAGTTCCACCTGGCATGAATCGCGGGGCCACCCCGACTCAACTCGCCGAGTCTCAAGAACAACTCGGCGAGTTCCACTTGAACTCAGTCTCCCCTGACTCTCCCTGACTCACCGAGTTATTCCCCGACTCGGCAAGTCCACTCACTGGGTGATTAACGGGCAACCTTCATACTACTCGCCGAGTCTGTTCTTCGGACTCGGCAAGTTCATGCCATGCATAAACTCTATACAACTCCTGAGGTCAGATCTGTTCCATACAATCATAGATCTGGCCTCCCCAAGCCTGATAATCACGTAAAGTTCGGACCTTGGCACTCATATAACATCTAAATGGTCCAAAATGGTGATTTAGCCCCAAAAATGACATCTCAAGCTCATGGCTCCCAAAATGACTCATAAAGCTCCAATGGTTAAGGCCTCTGGATCTCTTTGGGTCCAGATCTAGAACACAAACTGGAGAAGGGACCAGATGCTCTACTTAATCAACCTCTAAAAGGGTTAGAAAACCCTAACACAAAGGATCAACACCAAAACTAAAGAAGTTCCGAGAATAATACCTCAATACAGTCTCTATGAGCTCAAAAACCACCAAAATCGCACCTCTTTCCACCTCCTATTGCCTTGGTCACTTCCTTCTTGCAAAAACACCCACAAAAGGATCAAGAATGGCCTCCCCTTCCTCACAAACGTTCTAGATCTCTTAGGGTTTCTCTATGGGGGTTGGTGGCCGTAAATGACGAACCTAAAGGCCTTTAAATAGGTCTCAAACCGTGGAAATTAGGGTTTCATTAAACAACATGGACTCGCCAAGTCCACTCGTGAACTCGCCGAGTCCAGCTGTGAACTCGCATACGAATCCGCGACCATACTCGGCGAGTTTGGACGCCAACTCGCCGAGTCTCCCCACAAAACCCAAAAATAAAGGAACAAAATATAATACCTGGGAATCCGGATGTTACAGTCTAATCTGCATCCTCCATGATATGATTATGTAAAGTCTTGCAAACTGAAGACGTTTGCTGATGGGTACCATAGAGCTAAAGCTTTTCTCCCTTTAAGGTATCTAAAAAAATCTGTTTGACTACGTTAAAATGAGAGATCTTGGGATCATCTTGGTGTCTGGAACACAAACTTTTTGTGCATATAATATTCAGCCTACTTGCGGTCATGTACAGTAAAGAACCAATCGTTCAATGGTATACCTTTTGATAAACTGGTTCTCTGGTGGGATCTACGGAGATCTTATAAACAAAGGCCATAGGGACCTTTGCTGAGAGCAGTTATCCACAGAGTATTTCTTTAAAAGTTATGTGGTATACTTTTATTGATGAATGAAGATTCCTTGTGGGACTTGCTTAATTTGGAGACCAAGAAAGAAATTGATCTCTCTCTCTCTCTCTATTCATGCTCATTTGAAACTTACTGGTCATGAACTTCGCAAAGGCATCTATCATAACTTGATCTGTTGAACCGAAAATGATGTCATCCATGTAGAGTTGCACAAGCATTAGATGCTTTGCACTTAAACGTCGAAAGAGGGTAGGATCAATGACCCTATGTTTGTATCAAGAATCAATGAGAAACGTAGATATAGTTTCATACCAAGCCCTAGGTGCATGCTTCAAGTTATACACAACTTTCTCAAATTTGAGACAATAATGAGGAAGATCAAGATTCTCAAAACCTGGAGGTTGCTGTAAGTATACCTATTCTTTCAGTTCACCATTGAGGAATGCACTTTTTACATTCATTTGAATACTTTTACGTTTTTATGCGCAACATACACTAGGAATATGCGTATGGCCTCTAGCCTTGCAACTAGAGTATATGTTTGGCCATGGTCAATTCCTTCTAATTGACTATACCCTTTTGCTACAAGTTGGGCTTTGTTCCTTATTACTACACCTATGTCATCTTATTAGTTGCGAAATACCCATCGAGTTCCAACTACGGTATGTCCCTTTGGTTTGGGAACTAATTTCCAAACCTTGTTTCTTTCAAACTTCACAAGCTCTTCTTGCATTACAATGATCCAATCATGATCCAGAAGTGCGTCTTTAATGGTTATAGGCTCAGTAAATGACATGAATACTACATAATGACAATCTTTAGTCAAATCATCAAAATAATGAGTTCTAATACATGTAGAAGAACTTCCTATTATTTGTTCAGACGGATGATATATTATCCAGATGTGTAGATGTGATTGGTGATGTTTAGTAGCTGCATTGGATGGATTGTCTTCAACTTCGGGAGACGTTTATCTTTGTATGTATTGAACTTGTTCCCCTTTGGTTTGAGAACATCTCACAAATAGATCTTGAACAGCAGGAATTGGTTGCTCAACTACTAATGAAGGTCCCACCTGCGAAGTTGATGGTCCCTGGACTAAAGTAGTGGGAATTATGTGAGCTTCATCTCCAGTTTCTGTATCTTCAACATCTTCTTTTGACTCTTCGAAGCGTGGATATAAAGATCGTTGAAATCGGAGTTGAAACAAAGAAGTTATGACCGTTTGAAGTTAAGACAGTTTTGGGTTAAGCCACGTAGTCCGGGCAGATGGGGGAAGTACGCTGGGCATACTAGGAGTACATTGGGTGTACACGATTAGTGCCCAAACCCTATTTTCGTGGTTTGAGCCCTATTTGATAGATCTGTCTAGTCTTGGGTGTTATGAGCTTTTGGTCACTTTAGTGAATAAAGTTTAGATCTTGAAAGTTTGTGACCTTGTTATGGATAAAATTAGAAACTTTATCCATCTAAACATCATATTGATTCAGATATAAAGGCTTGAAACTTGGACTTAATGAATTAAGTTGGAAAAGATGCACTTTTGGTCCCTTTGAATATTAAAGACTAGATCTTGGTTGGTTGGACCATTATAATGGATAAAATTGGAAACTTTATCCATTATGGAGTTATTACGAACCATAAAAATGTAATCTTGAATCTTATTCCTTCCCCATGAATGTGCTAGGATGTCCTAATGGATTAAGAAGTTTGGGTTTGTTGTTATTAAGCACTTCTATCCATGCAAAGTTATGAAGTTGGAAACTTTATGACTTATAATGTCATTATGGGCTTAGATCTAGATTTAGACATAAGGACTAGATGGATTATGTTCTTAATAAGAAGTTGAGGTTACTAGGTGCATACATTGGGCGTACCAAATGGTACATTGTGCGTATATGGTCAAACCTTTGACTTCTTGGTCAAGAGGAGTATGCCCCACAGACATCTGAGTACGCTTAACGTACTCGGTTGGGTTGACTTAGCTAGGTTGAATCGGCTGGTTTGTTGACTTTGACCTTTTGAACAAGGTTGGCGTAAGGGTAGTTTGGGTACTAAGCTTATAGGTGACCAGTAGAGTTTGTGTTGGAGTTGTACTCGATGCTGTGTACTTTTATGCTACTTATCGGACTAAGAGGTGAGTTTTCCTTATTATATGTGTGGGTCGAAGGCACCAATTTCGGCCCACTAGATTATGTATCTTGGTTATATGATAGTTTTATATTAGTATATGATTAGTTAGTAGATCTGTATGATTATCTGTAGTTGTTGGTTTTGTGTTTATGTTTATCTATTACATATGTTGACATATTGTGGTTGGGTTGAGGTGCTCATGCTTTGTGCTGAAGGCCAAGACACCTGGGGTGGTTTGGATAGGTTGTAAGCCCTACGAGGCAGTCTAGTCAGGGCGAAAGCCCGAAGAGCGGTCCGGATAGGCTGTAGGCCGTACGAAGCAGTCCAGTCATGTTGATGGCTCGTAGATTGGTCCAGATAGATTGTAGTCCCTACGAGGTGGTCTATTCAAGCCAAAGGATGATATTTACATGCTATTGTTTGTTGTGTTATGTAATGGTACTTTGGGGGGGGGGAGGGAACTCACTAAGCTTTGGGTTACAACTTTAATTTATTGTTTCAGGCACTTTAGATGATCATGGGAAAGCGAAGGAATGAACGTGCACATCTTCCTGTTTTAATGACATTAGATCTCGGGATACTCTGATTTTGAATAATATTTTTGATGAAATGGGTTGTTTTTGAAAAAATTAAATTTCTATGATTTTTGGGTCGTTAAAAGTTGGTATCAGATCCCTGGTTTGAGAGAATTGGATGAACATTCGTGTGAATCCAGACTCAAACTAAGGATCTGTGAAAGTTTTTAAATTATTTTCAAACTATTTTCAAATTAAATTTAAATTATTTCAAAAGTAACCAAGTAAGGATGAGAAATGTACGATCAGTCAGAGCAAGAAAGTTTACCCCAAGAATTGCATGCTAGTAGTAGGATAAGGATCTTCAGGAATTGCATGCTAGAACTGCCTGATGTATGATGCATGATAGCCTAGTAGAATTTCTCGTATGATGGATGAAATTGACATCATTACTGTAGTTTCTTAGTGTATGCATCATAACTGTACACAACTAAGATTTTATAGCTTGAGAATGTTTGATTTAGCCTTATTTCATGTTCTTGTCTGATTAAGGGCTTAGGGTAGATTCAAGTATTCAACTGTCTGTAGGATCCACTGTTATGTATGATTAGCTTGCACAAGTGGCTGCATGGTTGGTGGAAGTTTCATGGGTGAATATGGGTGTATCGGGCTAATTGAGAAGTGATTTTCCACTCTTGAGAGAGTAGATACAGGATGTATGTGTATCCTAGATGATTGGGTGAAATTTTGTGTAAGGATCTACCTGATTTCTTTTTTTGATGTCTTAGTGCCAGTCGGTTTCACTACTCAAATGTTGCTTCCTTTGTGCTTTGTAGAGCTCATATTGATGTGAGTTAACTATTAAATGAATTTGTTTAGTTACGTGCTGCAAAGGTTAAATGATTTTAGAATGATTGATTCGGCCCTATTGCATAGCTCTTATCTGAGTATAACCGTTGTAGGGTTGGGTCTTTTAGTCGAAAGATCATTTAAGTTTTGTTGCATGTAATTATATTCATGAAATGGTTAGATGACATTAATATGGGTTTTTCTATGATAGCATAGGAAGTGTTGTAGTATGCATGGTGCACTGTTTAGTGGGTTTTTTTGATATTACTATGAGTAGATGACTTAGAGGACTCATGATGATTCTTGAGGAAAGTACGGATAGGTGTGGAAGATACTATTGGGCCAATATTATTGGAGGCATAGGATCCGTACTCGAATCGAGGAAATTCTGAGGATTATAAGGAGCTGGATGGGGAAGATAACATGGGTTGATACCATGATCCCAGGAAAGTGTTTTCGTATCTATCAATCTATTGGTTATTTTTGTTCAAACTAAAGATGGGTTTGGTGGTTGTTGGGCCTTAGTAGCATGTTGGGTTTGAATGGTAAGTTATTTGATCTGAGGTCTCGAAGGGCTTGGTTGATGGTAGTGCCAGCTGAGTGGCGAGACACAAGAAAGAAACAATTGTTTTGATTGGCTTGAGGATTATAACTATAGGTTGAGTGAGCAGAAAAACGGTAATATAGGAATGCACAAGAGAGTTTTATGGTATGGATTCCTGGAGATCAGACTAAGGGTTTGCTTTTTGGGATATAGACAGGTCAGGTGCTAGTTGATGATTTCAGGCGAACGGGAGTGACAACTTTTGTTGTCTATGATGTATCCCGACTATGAGGATAATGCCTTTTGTATTTACGAATGATTCTCACAATTATCTGGCGGTTGGGTGTTTGTAGAAAATAAGTGTGGTAATCAGTTTGTTCTAGATATGAAGTTGGTGTTATGAATAAATTTTCAGAATTATTGGTTGTGCATCTTCGCAGGGTTGTCAATATTAGAAGCGGTCATGATTGGAAATTTCTGAGGTATTCATCTAAGATTCAGAATCTCTTAGGGTTGCTTGGTCCTTATTTGGAATATGATCTTGTGTATGTTATACATTCCAAGAGTTAGAGATGGTTCATACCTGGTTGATTCAGTTTGATATATGGTTTGGTTGCAACACCATTGGGTGGTAATTCAAAACCTAAGTAGGGGAGAACTGGTTATTCTTCTTGGAGGATCATTGTTCTTTTCGCATCTATGGTGTCGGATGAATGGTACATAGGTACCTATGGTTCGGGTATGTGAGACCTTGTTTCAAGATTTGGTGAAGTCAGGGGTGTAGAGCAGGTCGTTATCAATGTATGTGCTCATGAAATATGCAAGTCATCTCGCGGTAGGAAGTTATTGGTCTTGGATTTTGTTGCAACCATTAGTTCCTTTCTAAATGCCAAGGAATAGATCAGAAGGCTCTAGGGTCACTCAAGTTGAGAATCGGTTGTTGAAGGATTTGTCAGCTCGTTGTATGGATTTCTATTTATAGTATAGATTGGGCAGTTGTTGATCGGTAAATCAGTTTTAGAGATGGACATGTTCAGCTTCGCATGGGTTTTGGGTCATTAGTGTATTGGTTCATTGGATTAGGTATCAATGCATTCTTAGTAATTGGTCATTTCGTTCATCATCAAAGCAGAGAATCTTCGGAAGTTTTGAACTGTATTTGTTGATTTCAATGGATTCATCATGCTATCGTCAAGTTTGGCTCAAGTTTGGAAGATGTCGTTTGTTATTGGGAGACTAGAATTTAGGACAACGTTGTTCATCTTTCCAGGCTGGCCATTAGATCTGCGTTGAATCTAATTTTGGCATGTCATTCTGGTAGGGTTGATAACTAGATGGATCATAACACGATTTTAGCAATATTTTTGGTTAACTTTAAAAGTTTTATCGAGTTAGTTACGTATTGATGGGATCTGTTTCAGTTGTTCATGAGGATGTTTCTGTTTACGATTAAGGGTTGTCAACTTATTTGATCTACTAGTAATCCACCTTTGGGTAAGGTTTTGAGAAAAAGGGGACACAGTAGATCCATGGTTGGTTATGAGTTGCCTTATCGGTGTGTATGAGCATGATCTATACTTATGCTAAGGACCTTGTAGGGGTATTCCAGACATAGGCTATAGGCCCAGTGATCATGATTGTTAATTTTTTCTCATGTGGTACTTTAGGTGTTAGTGCATTTTTAGAAGTCGGGAGACTCACTGACCAACTGATTTAGATCATGTGGGCAGTTAAGGGTTGTTGGGAGTAATAGTTATCGGTCAGAAGTCCCTTGCAAAGTGTTTGCATTATGAACCCCATTTGCTAATAGGATATTTATTAGGAGTTTGTACACCAACGTTGGATAGCAGTTATTGAATCTTGATTCATTAAGTTCTTTGTGAATGTCTCGAGTGATTTGTCAGGTGGAGGTACACTTGAGCTAATAAGAAATTAGATGCAATGTAAAGTTCTTGGATGTACCATCATTATGCTTGTGGGAGCAGTAGGTTGGTGATGACTTGTCAGGAAGACAAGTGAGTAAGGTTTTGGGCACAATTTCTAATTTGGGATTGTGCGGAATTCACGATCAGTATGTCTTAAGTATCCTTTCAGCACGTTTTGCTGGTGTCCCTAGTCAGGGACTAGGGGTAGGTTCGACGAATAGATGATCATCAGTCTTAGGGTAAGGCTTCTAAAGTGTATACTGATGGGTTTCCGGCTTTAGAGAGTATAGTGATGAAGTTGGTTTGTGATTGTAGTTTTGAGAGTTCCCAGTTTGTGTGATTTTCTCTTGAAGTTGGGTCCTACTGTTAGGGAGAGAAAGAAAATCTTACGATTGTTCATTTTCAAGTTATTGGGTTATTTATTGGCAGTATGGGGTTTCTAAGTGGACTCTTAAGTTTTATTTATAAGATGCATTGATTGCGAAATGGTTAAAGGGAACATATGGAATATGCTGGTGTTCTTTTAGAAACCGTAACCGAGACGAATTTCGAGGATGAAATCCAGTTTAAGTGGGGGAGAGTTGTAACATACTATTTTGAGAAGTTTCTTATTTCGAGATTGTGGACAATAAATGGATCAAGTTAAAGCCTTGGGCTTCAAGGGAATAGGGTTTAGACCCTAATAGATGTTGATAATATTGGTTATACGATCCAATCCCTTGGTTTGTGTTGGAGTCAAAAGGGAAAAACGAGAAAAATTATGTTTCGTACTTCTTGCATGAAAAGTGGATTTTTGTTCATGAAGTGTTTAGTCTAATATATTTAGATAATATTATGGGGCTCCTCAACACCTTTCAGTGGATATAAAGATCGTCAAAATCAGAGTTAAAACGAAGAAGTTTTAACTGTTTGAAGTTAGGACGATTTTGGGTTAAGCCGCGTATGTTGGACATACGAGGGAATCCCTAAGTATGCTGGGCATACCAGAAGTACACTGGGCGTGCGTGATTAGTGCATAAACCTTATTTTCATGGTTTGAGCCCTATTTAAGCTCCTTACCTTCCCTAAACCCATTCTATTCTCAGCTTCCACCTCTCACACACCCTCCCTTGAAAATGTTAACCCTAGTTTCAGCTTTTTGAGAAAAAGAAGGTGTGCTTGAGTTCTTTGGAGTGTTCTTAGTGCATCTTGTAGAAGAAGGAGCTCTTTGAACAAGTGTTGGTTGCATTGGAGCTTGTAGATCCAGACTTTGTTCACCTTGATTTTTCTTCTAGAGGTATAAAATTTGAATCTTAATGATGCATTTGATAGATCTAGCTAGTCTTGGGTGTTATGTGCTTTTGGTTACTTTAGTGCATAAATTTTAGACCTTGAAAGTTTGTGACCTTGTTATGGATAAAGTTGGAAACTTTATCCGTCTACACATCATATTGATTCAGATCTAAAGGCATGAGACTTGAAATTAATGGACGAAGTTGGAAAAGATGCACTTTTGGTCCCTTTGAGACTTAAAGACTAGATCTTGGTTGGTTGGACCATTATAATGGATAAAGTTGGAAACTTTATCTATTATGGAGTTATTAAGAACCATAAAAATGTAATCTTGAATATTAGTCCTTCCCCATGCATATGCCAGGATGTCTTAATGCATTAAGAAGGTAGGGTTTGTTGTTATTAGGTACTTCTAGGCATGCAAAGTCATAAATTTGGAAATTTTATGACTTATAATGGAATTTTGGGCTTAGATTTGGATTTAGACATAAGAACTTGCTGGATTAAGTTTTTAATAAAAAGCCGTGGTGACCAGGTGTGTACGTTGGGCATACCAAATGGTACGCTGCACGTATGCGGTCAAACCCTTGACTTTTTGGTCAAGAGGAGTATGAAACACATACATCTGAGTACACCCAACATATTCAGATGGGTTGACTCGGCTAGGTTGACTCGAATGGTTTGTTGACTTTGATCTTTTTTCCAAGCTTGACCTAACGGTAGTTTGGGTATTTTAGGTCTTTTGGGATTATTAACTAAGCTTAAGGTCACCGGTTTTGTTTAGGTGATCAGTAGAGTGGGTGTTGGAGTTGTACTTGGGTGCTGTATACTTTTATGCTACTTGTCCAACTGTGAGTTGAATTTTCCTCACTATATGCATGGTTCATAGGCACTAATGTCGACCCAATAGATTATGTATCCTTGTTGTAAGATAGTGTTATGCTAGTATATGATTAATTTGTAGATCTGTATGATTATTTGTATTTTCTATTTTTGTGTTTATGTTTATTTGTCACATATGTTGACATATTGTGGTTGGGTTGAGGCGGTCTTGCTTTGTGTTGAAGGCCAAGACACCCGGGGTGGTCCGGATAGGCTGTAGGCTCTCCGAGGCAGTCCAGTTAAGCCAAAGGCCCAAAGAGCGGTTTGGCTAGGCTGTACTCCCTGCGAGGCGGTCCAGTCATGTTAAAGGCTCGGAGAGTGGTACAGATAGGTTGTAGGCCCTGCGAGGCGGTCCATTCAGGCTGAAGGCTTATATTTGCATGCTATTGTTTGTTATGTTATGTGATGGTACTTTGGGGAACTTACTAAGCTTTGGTTTACAGTTTCACTTTATTGCTTCAGGTACTTAGAGGATCATTGGAAAGCGAAGGCATGATCATGCATATCTTCCTATTTTTATGACATTGGATCTCAGGATAGTCTGATTTTGAATAATACTTTTAAAACAATGATTTTTTAAACCCTTTATGGATGAAATGGGTTGTTTTTGAATTTTAAATTTCTATGATTTTTGGGTCTTTGCAAAATGAGTTAAGGCTTCATACATGGCATCAAAATAACATGGAAGTCCATAACTGAAACAAATGATACTTCAAGGACCCCAAGGAACAATAAAGTTGAAAACTTTATCAATAACAATCACTCAAATCTTCCGACTAGAAGAAATAGCTTCAAAACATAGATCTACAAGGAAGTAGCCATAAAGTTAAAGGGTTGTAGACTTATAAAAGTCTAGGATATGCTCAAAGAGGTTGGGGTGATGCTTGGTTGCTAAACTTTTGCTCTACAATCATTCTTTCTTCCTTGAAAGACAATAAAACCACCAAATGGGTATAAAAAAAATGAAGAGATGTGAGTTGGGATTTGGATACGATGTTTATGGGGTAATTAAGGCTAAGGGTGGTGGAAACCTAGCTTTCACATTCTTTAAATAAGACCTAAAGCCTTAAAATTAGGGTTCTTGATGCGCATAGATACTCCTACGAGTTTAAATTTATAACCTAACAAAAATTAACTACTAATACACTTCTAGGAAGTGTACCTATTCAAATTGTAGTATAGAAAAGGAAGTCGGGTGTCGACCTCAAGGAATGTATTTAATTAAGAAAATAATTACTAAAAATTAATTTAAGAAAAACAACTAAAAGTGGGGGTTTTATCTGAGTTTGCATGATCAAATTAACTTAATTATTTCAAACAACTAAAAAACTAGCAAACAAATCACTAAAGATGATTCTAATCAAGAGAATAAAGAGACTTTCGTTTAGCTTTGAATAACCCTTTTTCCTCTGGTTAATTTCAAGACATGGATTAATTTTAGTTGGTTACCAATATAAATGTTATTAGAAGTCTTGGTCCAATCTCCTAATGTTTTCACCAATTACACAAGTAGACACTAAATTGATTACTAATGTTATTGGGCTATGCATGATAATTCTATGATTAAGTATCTATGATGTAGATAAATAACCAAAACACAATTATGATCCAATTATGTTCTTTAGCACAGTTAGAGCAACTACCTTTATTACCTATTCTAGGATTTTGTCAATCACTATCTATAACAATTTAAGATTCATAAACAACTAGGTAAACAAGTTCATGCAATTAAGGTGATCATCCAACTACACAAAACTTGAAGATGTAAGCAAAAAAAAATCAAAGCTATTAACATGCAAGGCTTTGATATATCAACCACAAGCTAAACAAACTTCATAAATCCATGAAAATTATAAACTAACATATAGTATTAGGGTTCATCATTACAAAATTGATGTTAAATGATTTAGCTTATAATTGCAAAAAAGAAACACTTAATCTCAAGGATAAATAAGCTTGATATGATTAGATTTATGCAAACCGAATGAATGATGTGAATTCCTTGCTCCAATCTTTTCATCTCTTGATCTCCAACCTTCTCCTTCCTTCCAAGGTTTCTTAGAAGAGTTATCGTTTTGTGTGTCAGACCAACAAATAAAGGGATAAAATTAATAATGATAAAACACAAGTCACTGCTACCAAATATACTATATATAGTATAAAGTAAGCAGGGTCGGTCCGCAGGGATGCGAGACTTAATGTTTAACCATATTTTCACACAAATTCATTATCATTTGAAAAAGAGAGAGGGGTTTGTTAACGTGAAATTAAACTTCATATATAAGTAAAATATAGATTAAAATTCAGGAATTAAAAGACATTTGTGGTTTCAAATCCTGTTTAAGCACTATGTTGAAAGATATAAAGTGACATATCTTTATGTTCAATATAGGTTAGTAATTAAGATATTACTAAGATCTAATATCTCCAAACTGACAAAAGTGTTTTACTCAAAATACATTCTTTAAGTAAAACTAAATTTAGTTGATTAAATACAAACAAGTTCTTAGATTAAATCACTAAAAGACCGTAAGTTCATGCAATTATTACCAACAATATTCAATATTCCTCATATGATCAGTAATATGAACAATCAATTTTTTATTAATCTATTTTTGATTTCATAGAAACCAATTAAGTGCTTGTTACCAATTACAAATCAAAAAAATATACAAATTTTATAATTTGACTAACAAAATTGATATGAATCCTAGATTCATTGATTAAGTGAATAGAGTACAAATCAAGTGTATAATGAAGACAAATCAAAGATTACAAGATAGAAACATGAAATTAAATTCAAATCATAATCTAACAACAAATATTTAAGGATCTAGAATCAGAAATGAAAGCAAAATTTAGCCACACATGGCTTAATCAAAACACAAATTCAACAAGTTAGATCTTCAAACAAACTTAAAAATTCGAAATCTAAATGTTTCCAAAGTGCTAATTGATGATAAAATTGATGATAATCTCCCCTTGGGAAGTCTTGGTCGAAGTGGTCTTCAAAATGGGTAAGAAAACTCTTTAAAATGGAAGTTGGAAAATCAAATAAAACTGTCGGCAGTGATTCCATTCCTCGGAATGATTCCACAACCTTGGAATGGAAAAAATGCTAAAATTTTGAAATCTTCATTCAAGGCCGTGGAATGGTAAAGGAGTGGCATTCCACAATAGTGGAATGCTCTGAATAAGCATCCACTTACATTTTTTTGTTTTCTTCAATCTTGCTTCGATTCTTCTGAAATTTGCATAGAGCTTCCCTCGAACATCCTAAGCATATCCAAGTTCTCAAATGCCATTGATCCTCTAAAATTCTCCGAAATGTAAAATGCATGGAAAATATGAAAATGTGCAATTTATGCACCTAACAAATCTCCCTAAGCTTGAACCTTTTCTTGTCCCCAAGAAAACAAAACTAGAATCAAACTTGGAAAATATGAAATGCAAATGCATATGTAGATGTAAACGTAAATGACAACATAAAAATAAAAAAAGAGAGAATGCCTCAAGTTATTCACAATGACAACATAATCATGATTAAAATGTTGTCAACCATATCCCATATACACGCAAATGTACTGCATTCCAAATCAGGACAGTAAAAGGCATGGAACACAAAGATTTGCCAATCATTCGATTTAAATGCATAGAACCATAGTATAAGTCATATCCTAGTAACTTTTACTGACAAGGTAGGTGCATATCAATCTATAGGGAGTACTCACTGAAGCACTCAACATGTGTATGCACTCATTTCATAAGATGTGTGAAATCACTCCTATCAAAGAATCTACACTTGTTATTTAAGGTGGAGGGCAATCTGGCATCGGTAAGGCATATCCCATTCTTAGTCTTCTCCCCTTACTCTTGAACAGCTTGTGGTTGCACAATCTTCATATCATCTTCCAAATCCCATGTCAACTCTCGATAATCCATAACAAGAGATAAATCCATAAACATAAAAAGGGCGTAAAGGAAATCTATACAAACATCAATCATACAAGGCAAACAAAGTAGAACCATATAACATGGTTGTTGGAATCAAATAAGCTATAAATGCTAAGTGAGCCAACAAAATTAAACACAAATGATTTTCCTATGAAAGTATCATCATGAAAATTCTAGAAAGGCTTGGTTCGGTTATGTTTTTCTAATTTTTTTTTTCTGTTTGATTTTATTTTTGATGACCAGAAAGTAGCATCAATATGTACATAAACTCAGCTTAACAATTTACAAAAGAAATGAAAAACTAATATAAGCTACAACTTTTTTTAACGAAAAATTAAATTTCAAACTTAATAAACTTATAAACTTGGTAAAATGGCTTTTTGAAGAACTCCTTTATAGATGGCATACACTTGTAAAGTTTTCACTTTGAAATCCGCCATTTTTTGACTTCATGGTTTTGACTTTAAGAAACAACTTGGTTTAAAATAGCAACAAACTTCTAAATATGTACAACTAGTAAACTTTAATGAAAATGACAAACAACTTTAACAACTATCTTGTGGAAAATTCACTTGACTTCAAAATACACAAAGCATAGTATTGAAAAAGTTGCATAAAATCCTAATATATATATATATATATATATATATATATACATATACATATATATATATATATATATATATGTGTGTGTGTGTGTGTGTGTGTGAAACAATTGTTTTGAACCAAGCAAAGAACATATTCTAGAATTCAACAAAATCATGTACTCTAGACAAAACAATACAAGACAAAGCAAAAAGAAACACACACACACACACACACACATATATATATATATATATATATATATATATACACACACACACACACATACAAGCGACTAACAAAATAAAATCAAGAATGAAACTAGAAAAAAGAATGAACTTCTGTGCCATACTATGACTTACCGATTCACACAATAACGTACTCACAGATAATTTAAAACACCATATATTTTATTGTCACCTGCTGTGACCAGAATTATTTAAGAGGAACTACTTGTCATTAAACAACTCAATACACCGTCACTAAGTTAATTAGCAAATAAATGTGTTCTCAATAGTTCTAAAGTCTCACAAATTAGTGACACCACATGTATACAGGGTATAAACAACCAAAAATTTGAACTTGACCATGTATAGTGACAAAAGGTTAAAGGCATCTTAGAGACGAGAGGAAATATGAGAGAAAAAAGCATGGAAATGACCCTAAAAACCTAAATGAAAAGGAAAAATCTTAAATATATATATATATATATATATATATATATATATATATATATATATATATATATATATATGAAGGTTTATATCGATCAGATACACTTCAAGTATGAAAAACAAACATAAAACTAATCTAAGCAAAATAATCAACAAAAAGTAAATAACACATAAGTTCTCCAAATTGTTCTTTCACCAAAAAAGAGGTTTTGTCTTCGGTAAGAAGACAAGTTTGTCTTAAATACAAATGACAAAAAGCCACAATCACAACTACCATAATCACCACAACATTAGGGTTTTCCCTAATGTTATATATATACTAATCTATATATGTATATCCCTTGATGAAAGGGATTTCATCTAATCTATACTAAGAACCGCTCTTATAACAAAGATACCAGATCTATGATCTATTTTATACTTATCTATATCATTACCTAATATACAAATAATTACACTTAGATAACTAAACTGTAAGCTGACGCTGATAAGCTTGATACACTGGCGCTATCAGCATTTAGATGCTGACGCTTATAGATCAACGTGTCATGTGTTTGACTCATCAAATCATAGGGTTTGACCTGACAATCTCCCCCTATCTGATAATCTCAAAACTAAACTTCTTCTTCAGAGTCATTGGAATAAACATATATTGAACATGTTCAACACCAACTAACATGTTCAACACCAATTGGTAATTCGTTGTTGATGTATCTAGTGCCATAAAGAAGAAGAAACTTGGTATTCTTGGACTGTATGGGAGTGTCTGTTCTTCCTGATGAGGCTGATCTAGATGAACTAGCTGATGGATCAGCAGATGACACCAGTTTCAGTTTATTTACTTTGTTGAGAAGATGCTGGATTGCCAACTTTACTTCTTAAGCATGAACAGCCTTGTGTTTGTCGATAATTCCTTGAATTCACATCCATTTGTTGTAGCCAAATTTGACTAGCTCACGAGCAAATACAACTTCATTGTATTCATACTCTGTTTTCTTTCTATCCAAGTGAAGCTTTAGTGAGTAATTCTTTAGCCTGGTTCATCTTACTTTAATGATGGGATTAAGCATTGTTCTATGAGTCAGAATGTCTCCAAGCTTCTTTCTATCAATCCGGTCACATAGTTCTGAAACAATGTCTTGCATTTCAACATTGTTATTGAAGATCTTCTTGACCAGATTGCCAGTTCTTTGAACATCATTACTGTTGATTATTTGAAATACTGAAATAGATTTTGCATTTCTGTTAATTATGGAAGACTTTTAGGGTTTTGTATTTTTTAGGGTTTGTATTTTTGGTAAATAATTTATTTTCCCTCTATACAGTCTTTATCTTAGCTTGTTTGGTAAGCTTTTTCCTCATAAAAGTTCTTTGTATGTCCAATTTCCAAATCAATGATATACAAAAACTTTGACAAATTACCTGCAACTTAATGGTGATTGATTCATGATTTCTCTTCAGATTCTGCATTCGTCATCTTTTTTTTTCGTCCTAACAATTGGTATCAAAGCAGGAGATAGTGTAATCAATTCACTATTCTTCTATCGAGTAAAGGGTTTTTCATTAGGGTTTAGCAGTTTTTAAGATCTATTCTTGTTGTCTCAATCATATCAATTGATTATAGATCCCAGATCTAGATCTCTAGTTTTTCCTTGAACTCGATTCAAGTTTACACATTGGATTCTATATTTTGTTTTCTTGAATTCTTGTCAATATGCCTAACGGCGATCCTCACTCTCTCTCATTCAATCTCTCAAGTAGGATTGGATCAACAACAAGGATTCCTATCCTTTTTCCATAAGATTATGAGGTTTCGGCTCTTCACTTTGAAGATTACATACTTGGAATTAAAGAACATGGTTTCACTGTATGACATGTAATGACGAAGAAGACGTACACGCATATGAGTACCAGAAAAGAAATCAAAAGTCTGGCTAAATATAATGCACTTATTATTGAATAGACTAACATTCCATAAGATGAGAAGGATAAGCTGATGTGTAATATAAGTGCAATGAGAATCATTCGATTTTCTCTTCCTCCTAACACTTTTTGTCTTGTTAGTGCATGAGACACTGCAAAAGGTATTTGGGATAGGCTGAAGGAATTGTATTCGGGTGATGCCAACTTAGAACATTCTTTGCAAACGACTCACTTGTCGGATTTTGGATCATTTGTTCAAAAACCAGATGAGAAGTTAGATCAGACATTCAATCGCTTTATTTATTTGTTAAGCAGAATGCTTAAATACAATCTTGAGCGCCGAGTCGTTGAACAGAAGGTCACGTTCATGAATGGTCTCAGATCCGAATGAAAGTATATATTTTCCACCATTAAGGCACATGAACAATTAAAAAGCTATTCGTAGGCAAAACTCATGGGTATTCTGAGATCTCACGAAGATGAAGTTAATAAGGAAGCGAAGCTTATCTCTGATGGGTTTTGAGCAAAAGAATAGCTCTAATGGCTCACAAACACCAAGGCAAGAGAATGATCTTGAAGAGAGAGTATGGAGGCTTAATTTTGGCTCTAAGAACTCTAGGGTTACTTATGTAGCCAAAATATGAATCCCTGGGGTCCTTTATATAGGTGTGCTGCTAGAGTTTCAGTCAAAACCCTAATTGGATAGCTTAGGCCTTAAGCAGTCCAATGGAACCTTCCTGAACAAGGCCTTGGACAATTTCTAAGTGGGCTTGCACCTTAAAATCGTCCACCCTATAATCCAAGAGATCTACAACCCAAAATCCATCTATCTTATAATTGCAATTCCAATCCCCTTTATTTAATTAATCTCTTTTAGTCACAAAATTAATTCTTAACTAATGTTAATTAAACAATATGATTTCTCTTTTAATATATTATTCATATAATATACTGATAAACCATAATATCCTCTCTCTCTCTCTCTCTCCATAAATCATCCTGTCAAATTGCTTTGGTGAAGGCAACCCAAAAGGACCATGCTAAAACCGGGTCAAGTATACCAAATATAGTTATGGACTTAGACACTAATCTGACAGTCTCCCACTTGGATAAGTCTAATAACTATAAATGCAAGTACGACTTCAGGATCTGATTAGCAATCGTAGCTCTCATAAGCCACTATCGAACTCTGATCTTATCAGTAATCTGTACTTAAGATAAGGGATCGTATAGTCCTACGTTCTCAAGGTATCGTGTGGACAATTACATGGAACATAGTCATCCTTATTGTCCAACACTTTGTTTCTGGATCTCCGATTCGTCTGACATAGAACTTAATTAAACACATCAATTCAGTCCTGACCAGGCCCGACACATAAGTCAAACCAAATCATCGAGGGGCACAAATATCGCTTTTACCCTCTTAGGATAAAACGAACAAATAAACTTCGACTTATATGCATTTACTATTCACTCATCTAATCATGCACATCAATGCATTTTATAACATCAAGTTACTAATGCGTTTGCTCATTATCAATGCACAACCATCTTGCAAACAATAAATCTTATATCTAGGTTTAAATACTATATGATATTATCGTCTTGCGATCAATCATGATAAATTCCATGAAGTGATGCCAACAAGCGTGGGTTTAATCCAATGCTCAAATCTTATTTCATAAGCACTCATGAGAATTGCAGCAAACTCTTGTTATGTCTAATACTCTTTTAGACAGTCTACAAACCAATTCATGACAGTCTTCTTTCATATCTACTTCCAACATATGAACGACTGTGGACTGTTCGAATAATCTTATTATTCAAGAAGTCAAAACATGCAAAATGAAAAAACAGGTAAATAATTAACACAAGATAGTGACTTTACTTATAATTAAGACTCCTTTATTTAATCATCAAATGTTAATTACAATTTATTTATTACACGTTTCGAACCTATCTAATCTAAACTAATATCGTCTTTCAGCCCAATGCTCCTAGCGTGCTGCAAGTGCTTAACCCTACTCAGTCCCTTCATGAGGTGATCTGCCGGGTTATCTTCTGGCGATACCCTCTTCACTACGAGGAGTCCCTCTTCTACCCGATGTCTAATGAAGTGATATTTCCTGTCGATATGCCTAGATCTTCCGTGATCCCTCGGTTCCTTGGTTAAGGCAACCACACCTTCATTATCACAGAAAATTTCCATGGGCTTCTTTATGGGTGGTACAACTCTAAGGTCTCCACTGAAGTTCTTCAACCATATTGCCTCCTTCGACGTTACGCTTGCTGCTATGTACTCTAATTCGCACGTTGAATAAGCTATAGTTTCCTTCTTGGAACTTTTCCATGTCACTGGTCCACTATTCAGGGTAAAGACCCAGCCTGACTGAGATCGATAATTATCTTGGTCTGTCTGAAAGCTGGCGTCACTGTACCCTCCCACCCTTAAGTCATCACTCCCACTGAGGATAAGAAACCATTCCTTGGTCCTTTGAAGGTAGTTAAGAATATTCTTGATTGCGGTCCAACGCGCTCTACCAGGGTTCCATTGATATATGTTGACCATGCTCAAAGCGAAGGCCACATTAGGGCGAGTACAAGTCATAGCATACATGATTGAGCCAACTACGGAAGCATAAGGTACTTGACTCATTTATGCTATCTCAGCCTCGGTACTCGGACTTTGAGTCTTACTCAACTTGGTATTGCTTTGGATTGGTAACTCCCCTTTCTTGGAATTCTCCATACTAAAACGCTTTAGTACCTTGTCCAAGTAAGTATTCTGACTAAGTCCTATTAGTCTTTTACTCATGTTTCTCACTATCCTTATTCCCAGAATATAGGCAGCCTCTCTGAGGTCCTTCATAGTGAAACAATTCCCAAGCCAGGACTTAACCTCCTGCAGGTTCGGGATGTCGTTTCCTATGAGTATTATGTCATCTACATACAATACGAGGAAGTTAACTATACTCCCACTGGCTTTGAAATATACACATGGTTCATCCTCGCTTCGCAGGAAGCCATACTCTTTGACTTTCTCATCGAAACAAAGATTCCATCTACGAGATGCTTGTTTCAATCCATAAATGGATTTCTCAAGCTTACACACTCTATTAAGATGCTTCAAATCGATAAAACCCTCTGGCTGACTCATGTAAACATCCTTATCCAACTTCCCATTAAGGAAAATGGTTTTGACATCCATTTTTCATATTTCATAGTCATGAAATGCAACAATGGCTAGCATCACCCTAATAGACTTTATCTTCGCAACTGGTGAGAAGGTCTCATCATAGTCAACTCTGGGAGTTTGAGTAAAGCCCTTTGCAACCAATCGCGACTTATAAGTGTGTACTTTCCCATCCATGTCGGTCTTCTTCTTGAAGATCCACTTGCACCCAACCATCTTACGACCTGGCACATTGTAAACCAAATTCCAAACTTGGTTGGCATACATGGACTGAATCTCGCTGTCCATAGCCTCTTTCCATTTCGCAGAATTCGGGCCTGCCATGGCTTCCTTGTAGCTGTTAGGTTCATCCAAATTTACTAGTGTACTATCACTAATAAACGTATCCCCTTCAGTAGTAATATGGAAATCATAAAACTGGGGTGGAACACTAAATCTATTGGAACATCTAAGAGGTAAGGACTCATCAATCGGTTCAACAGGAGTTTCCTCCTCAAGTTGAGCGCCAGTGTTTGAGGTTCCTTCGTTGTTCGATTCTTGAAGCTCTTCAAGATCGATTTTCCTCCTACTATCTCCTTGGCTTATGAGTTCTCGCTATTGGAAAACCCCTCTCCTCGCAACGAAAACAACATTGTCACTCATTCTATAGAAGAGATATCCAAAGGATTTCTGTAGATAGCCGATGAAATTACACCGCTCACTATGAAGTTCGAGCTTGTCGTGAGTCTCTCTTCTTACGAGAGCCTCACAACCCCAAACCTTGATATGTGCCAACGAGGCAGCTTTCCCTATCCGCATTTCATGAGGTGTTTTGGCATCCTTCTTTGTAGGGACTAGGTTAAGGATATTCATAGCAGTCTCTAAGGCATACCCCCATAATGAGATAGGTAACAAAGCACGACTCATCATGGAACGAACCATGTCTAGCCAGGTTCGATAATGCCTCTCAGCCACACCATTTAACTGCGGTGTCATAGGCGGCGTCAATTGCGAAACAATTCCGCATTCCTTGAGGTAATTCAAGACTAAGGTACTCACTACATCGATTGAATCGAAGCATCTTAATTTTCCTGCCTAGCTGATTCTCCACTTCTTGCTTAAACTCTTTGAACTTTTCAAAGGTTTCTGACTTGTGCTTGATTAAGTAGATATACTCATATCTGCTATAATCATTGGTGAAAGTCACATAGAAGTGGCTCGCATCGCTTATGGTGGATCTAAAGGTCCCACACACATCGGTGTGTATGAGATCCAATAAACCCTCACCCTTTTCACAAGTACTAGTGAAGGGTGACTTGGTCATATTTCCAAGTAAACAAGACTCGCACACGTCATCGTCCCTAGGGTCGAATGAAACCAACACTCCATCCTTTTGGAGTTGGGCTATGCGTTTCTTGTTGACATGTCCAAGATGACAATGCCACAAGCATGCTTTATCCAAATCATTGGAAGAATCGATACACAACACATCATTTCCTAAATTGTCTACAACCATCATAGTTTCATATATTCCATTACTAGGCAATGCTTCAAAATAGAAAACACCATTAAAGAAAGCATTAATAGAACCTTTTTCATTATCAAACGAAAATCTAAATCCTTGTTTATATAAACCACAAAAAGAAATGATGTTTCTTGCCATTTCAGGTGAATAGCAATAATTATTCCAATCTAGTCCTAATCCACTACTAAGCACTAAAGAGTAAACTCCAATCTTGGTGACAGGCGATGTTCTTCTGTTGCCCATGATCAATTTTATCTTCCCATGATCCACATCCCTATTTCTTCTTAGGCCCTACAAATCAGAACAAAGGTGAAAACGACACCCTGTATCGAGAACCCAAGAAATAGCATGCGATGAATTATTAGATTGAATAGAATAAATACCTACGAAAGATGCTTTTATCTTTCCATCCTTGATGTCCTGCAGATACTTCGAGCAGCTTCGTTTCCAATGCCCTCTCTCATGGAAGTAGTAGCACTTTGCTTCCTTCGGGTTGGAGGAGGGTGCTGTGGAACCATCCTTGGTTCCACTAGAAGAGGTGCCATCTTGGGACTTTCCCTTATGGTGGCTCTTGGAGGGAGCCTTCCTCTTTTTTCCTTTCCCCTACCCAATAGCCAAGACTGGGGCAACAGTGGTAGTAGTTGATGCAATGGATTTGTCCTATGACAAACATCGAGTCACCCTTTTCCACCTTTGCTAGACCTAAATTAGTGTGCCAGTTAACCACACACGCTCCACTAACATCTTGGCAAGGGTACAAAGTGTAATTTCATGGAATAGCATCATTTTCACATTTTGCCTAAAGTAACTAAGATTGAAAATTTTATTAAAACATTTAGTTACTTTATTAATCATTATACATTTAATGAGGAATTAGTTGCCCTATCCTACCCGTTCGGCTAATGACCCTCCACCAATCAAGGAAGTGGTGGGTGAGAGTGGACACCCCTTAAACTGCCATTTTATAGGCAACAACCTTATACCCTCCTTATAGATTGGCTTCCTGAATGAGGCCTACTAACGGTAAGACTAGAATTTATCTCATACATATATAATTATTATTCTTATAATATTATAATAGTATAGGGTTTGACTTTTAAACTTGTAAAATTCTATGGTTTAGAATTTAAATATTTCAAAATTAAACTTTTTATCAAAAAATTAAATTCCAAAACTTGAGGGCAAGTTTTGAAACATTTCAAAACTATCCAGATCAAAATTCAAATAATATAATTAAACAATTAATTGGTGATTATCTAATTTTGACCTAATCCAAATCCATGCAAGATAGTTTAATCAAATAATTCAAATAATTAAGGTTTATCACATAAGTCAATAATTATCTAATTAATTGATAAATATATTTTATTTTGACAAGGATAATCACATGATATCAAAAATAGGATTTCATTAATCATAAACATTTTCGGTAATTATCCCAAGTTAAAATAAGCCAAAATCTCAAAAACCCTTTTGTCTGACACTCCGACTCGTCGAGTCACTTACATGACTCGCCGAGTTCATCTGACTCGTCGAGTTCATCAGGTGACTTGACGAGTCTATCAGGCAGAAGGCAAAATTTTTGATTTCAAGCAATGAATTAACACACAATGCATCAAATACAATAGAAACCAAGCCAGACTCTGATACCACTGATGGGTTTTGAGCAAAAGAACGTTCCTATGTGCACATGCAAATCCCTAAAGCTTTGGATCTAGGTTTCTCTATTGTACATGCAAGTTATCCAAAGCTTATAAACCCTAATCTAGCATACTACAAAATCGATATCTACAACTACAACAAGTTTAGATGATTACCTTTTAATAGTAGCAAGAATCTTCAACTTCAAGAGCTTAGTATCACATTTGTAATACCTCTAATGGACCACAAACACCAAGGCAAGAGAATGATCTTGAAGAGAGAGTATGGAGGCTTAATTTCGGCTCTAAGAACTCTAGGGTTGCTTGTGTAGCTGAAATATGAAGCCCTGGGGTCCTTTATATAGGTGTGCTACTAGGGTTTCAGACAAAACCCTAATTGGATAGCTTAGACCTTAAGCAGTCCAATGGAGCCAAATATAGTTATGGACTTAGACACTAATCCAATAGTCTCTAGCATTGGATCTTTGGTGTTGGTTGCTATAGGTAAGAAGTCAGTTGCTGATGATTCCGAGTCTTACATTCTGGATGATGAACTCTCAAAAGAAGATAAAGTTTTGATGGTGACTAACCCAAAGAAGTTCTTTATGAAGAATTTCTCTCGTTTCAGAAAGAAGTACAAGCAAGGCAATTCCAGTTCCAAAAATCCAAGAGAGGAGAGTTACAAGAATTCTCCGAATGACGAGGAAGACTAAAGTGAATAAGGTTTGGATGCCAAAAGTACAAGTCCCTCACGCTTGTGAAAAAGTTCAGAAAGTACAATCCAAGCACATTGAAAGAAAACTCAATTCTCACTTTGGTTCAGATGGAGGTGTTAGAAGTTGGAGAAAAGAGAAAATGGTATTTGGTTGGGTCAATGAAATATTTAGAAAAATATCATTTTCAGAAGATGAACAACTTTCACCAAAGCAATGGGTGTGCAAAGGATTATCTCCGATTTTGAATCTTAAATGGGTTCCAAAAGCTTCATAAAAGATACAAAAAAAAATTTACAAAAAAAAGAAAAATGGTTGTTCTTTATTTGAAGAAATCAATTTCTATTGATTTAAAATGGGTGATATCGACAATATAAGCCTTGAAAAGTGTGGTTTTTCTATCATGTTTGATTTGTATAAAGGTTGCCCAAAAGTGAAATAGTGGGCTAAAACTGTCAATTTATGCAAAAAGGGGTAAAGTTGACACATTACTGCAAATAGAGGCATGGTAGCTATCAAAGTTTTTTTTACAAGGGTCAAATTCAGAATGATAAACAAAATCGGATGTTTGATCAGAATTTTGGGTCAAAACTACTACTTTGATGAAGCTACAGGGTCAAGAGATGTAAAACTTATGTTGTTCACCAAATCGATCGGATAAAATATAAACGAACGGAAGAAAACTTGAAATCATTGTTTCACGATTGGAACTTCTCGTAGTTGGGGTAGTCTCATATCAGAACCGAAATCAGAAGTCGTAGTTTCGTAATTTAGAAACGAAAATTGGAATTTTGACTTTGTATTCATCTCGAACTGATGTGATCTTGGAATCAGAGTTACTATTCACTTCCGAACAACCCCGATCATCGGAATTGGAATTAATAAAACCAGGTTTCAGAATTGATAAACTGAAATTGGAATGCTTTGTGTCTTCTGTGTATCGGAATTTCAATCTTCAAAACTGAAATAGAAACTCATCGGAATCGAAACTAGATTAACTCCAGCATCTCGTTCGAATTAGAAATCTGCAATCGGAAGTCTTACAATGAAGAATGAATTCAGAAATCAGAATTTTGTGATCGGAATTGAATTTCTGAAATTGCATTCGCAACTGTTGTGGATCAGAATTTAATTTCAGTTTCATAATTAGAAACGGAAATTAGAACATCAAATTCATAGTCGAAACTTGTTCATGCAGCAACCCGTCATTTTCAATCTTGTAAAAATCAAACAAAGTCAACTAAGGTCAAACATATCAAATTAAAGTCAACTTTGTTGTTTTGATTAATTTAATAAAGTTAAATTAAGGAATTTGGTTAGAATAAACCTATTGGTAAATGCGTTGTAATGTTTAGAAGTAGAATTACTCTAAACTGAGGATTCTCGCATGACCAAAAACCCTCGAACTGCCTTATCTCCTCGCATCGCAAACATGTTTTCGGTCGAGAACCTCGGACCGCAAACATGCGAAGCCGACATAGAGTTCACGGCTGAAAACCTCGCAAACCTTATCCTCTTCTGACCGCAAAACGAGGCTTCTTGGGTAGAGTTGCTAACCGAGAACCCTTTCCTCGGTTTGTGTTCTTGGCCGAAATAACCGCCTTACATTTTTCTTTGTATATATACAACACTTTTGGAAAATATCCTCATTCTTACACTTTCAACGTAAATCATCTCAAATCCTCTCAAGAACAAAACCGAAACTCATCTTTTTCTCTCAAATATTATTCGAAATACACTTGAATCTTCATAGGATCATACCGAATTCATCTAGTGTTCATCATACTATCAAGCAATCATCATTCCATCTCCTTAGGCCCAAACCGAAACACCTTGATCCTCTTGCTTTCACTAAGAACACCAAGAACACCACTTGAATCATCAAGTGACGAAATACCCAAAGGTGAACGAAATCACCTATCACCCTCTCGGTTCCATTCTAATACCCTTAATTGTAAGTAATTCTTACTATTTAGGAAATTCCATATCATATTTACCACATTTTTCACTAATTATATACAGATATATTACATGAAATGCTATTAGGTCTCGGTTTTGTTACGGGATTTAACTTGTGGAAGTTACTCTATTACATCGTATCTTCACCCGAACACTCACATAAGGTGAGTTCATATCCCTATGTTTTCATAATTTTTAACTATTTTAGGGAGGGGGGGGGGGGGGGGGAATACAAGTGTAACACAATAAAAATTGTGTTAATATCTAAATGTTTTTAATGTTTATAAATTGTTGTCGTTATTACAATTATATATATATATATATATATATATATATATATATATATATATATATATATTATGATTAGGATTCGACATGCTTAGAATTGGTAATTTAACTCTATTTCTTGTTCCTTGTTTGGTTGTGGCTTAGGTAGAATTATTTATTCGAATGTCTATTTAATCACAACTATATAAATATTATATTTATATAAGTATAAAATGATATTTAAACTTATTAAACAAAAATATAAATTTTGCAAACTATTTTAGTACTATTTGGTTATAAACATTGGATTTCAAGGAACAACTGTATTACAGATTTTACAAATTTGACAAAGGTTTTCATTACTGTAAAACATGAACATATAAACTATAATAGGTATAGTTTATGAAACTCACACATTGCTTTCAAGGTTTCGGTTTCAAAACAGAAAACAAACATATAAACTATAATGGGTATAGTTTATGAATCATATGCATTACTTTACATATTCAGAGTACAGTATAGAAAACAAATATATTAAATATAGTTTATGAAACATACTTACAGTTTGTTCATTACAAAGTAACTTTTCATTATTCTATGCTAATCCTCAATATAGCATTGTGAGTCACACTTCAAGTACTTATCTAAGTACCAACCAAGTCCTGATATTATAACCAGAGTCTCCTAGAGGGAGAGAATGACACTTGTGCATAGATCTATTCGGGAGTCACAATCCCGCACCAGAGCTGCTTGCAACAGCTAGGCCGGCAGGCCTGTGGTGACAAATGTCGTACCGATTGCGACGCTTGAAGAACGTCGTGTTCGGGCCATCTTAGGTCATCAAGCATGGTTATAATAACTCACAATTTGGTATTGAACAAAATGATTAGTGTATGAATAAGCAAACAACTTCACATAGTTTTATTTTAATAATAAAACTATAATACAATATTTTACAAGTACAGTTGGTAAAACTAGACGATTACAAACACATGGTTTTCATACAAGCACAAATATAGAATACTATTCAGAACATGGAAAACATGCTTTTCTTGGTTTTATGTGAACTAAACTACATTTTTAGTACTTCAGAGTACAATAACATTCATTTGTTTTGTTTACAACATACTACAATAGAAAATATAGGATTTTCTAGGAAAACATACTTACATTATCGACGAACAGAAAATAGATTACAGTTACAAACATACTTATGAACTCACCGACTTAATTGTTGGCACTCCTTTCAAAACTATTTGTATTCTTAGGGAATCAATAAACAGGTATCCACAGGTTTTGAGAAGACAGAGCTTTATAGACTCATGTCTTTTAACTTGTACTTTTGGGTGTCAATATAAAATCTTTTGAACACAGATGTAAAACTTATACTTTCTTAATACAATGGTTGTTGTACTTTAATTACTATTATTCATTGTTGTGATAGTGTACATGACGTCCTCCTCCCCTGAACGTTTCCGCTGTTCCGGTTTGGGGGTGTAACAGTTTATAACTGATTTCGTATGCAAAATTCGATTTACACAACTGCATGGAATGAAGAATGATTTTATTTATTGAGATCAGAGTAATCAGAATTTGATTTTGAAATTTTCACAATCAATGAATGTGTCTCATTCCGACTAAATGAAGAAGATGGTTAAAGCTTCAAGTTCAGACCCCAGAGTTTATACAACTTGGCAAATTTAACACTAGATCCCAATTTCTTTCAATTTCTTGGGGTTTTACCACTTTTACCCATTCTACCCAAAATACTTTTATTTCTAATATTTTTCTTTGGTCTAATTCTTTCCAAACCCTTCTAATATGTGTTTCTTATTCTTTTCTTTTTTGTCTAAACCTTAAACCCAAAAATCCAAAAAAAAATTATTTCATTATTTGTTCAAATCTGATGGGTTTTGAAGATCCATTTTAGCGAAATTGCTCTTTGTGGTAGAGTAGGTTGTTGGTGATTCCTCTTAACTTTTTGGATTCTCTCAATGGTATTTGTTGAAGATTCAAAGGGGATTGTTGATTATTTAAGGGAGAGTTTGCATTTGGAAGATGATATTTGATTCTCTCTCTTTAAAGACACCATGTTCTGATGAGTCTCACAATTTAGGGGGAGTAATGCCAAGAAGATTGGAAATCATGATCTTTATCAGTTTCAACATCTAGGGGAGATTGTTGAGTATTTGAGATATTGAAACTGATTTGGCATTTATGTTAATTATGGAAGACTCTTTAGAGTTTTGTATTTTTGGTAGATGTTTTATTTTCCCTATATATAGTCTTTAGCTTAGCTTGTTAGGTATGCTTTTTCCTCATAAAAGTTCTTTGTACATCCAATTTCCAAATCAATGATATACAAAAACTATGACATATTACTTACAAATTTATGATGATTGATTCATGATTGTTCTTTAGATTCTACATTCGTCAACTCGTTTTTTGTCCTAATAAGTAATCATATCAACATAAACAAGTTCTTGAACAAGTTTGGTAGACAAACGTTCTTGTTTTCCGACTTCTTTCTTTTGTTGAACAGCAACATTGTTCTCCAACATGATCTGTCTAACTTCCTCGATAGGTAAGTTCCATGTTCTGCTAACTCATCTAGATCAAATATGATTTTGCTTTTCTTTTGAGGATGAGCTTAAGGATCACCAGTTGCAGAGGAACTTCTAGCTTCAGTGTTATGAGCCCTCCCTAAGAAGGAAGCCTTCCTTTTTTGAGGATTAACCTGGAGACCATCATCAGAATCAATTTCACTATTTGTTCCTTGAGGAATCGCGTGAAAAATCTCCCCTCAAAAGAAGAACGAGGATAGACAACATTTAAGGGAACAACAGGAACAAATGCTTCTTATGTAACATCCCAAAATTCAAGAGCAAAAATTTCTTTTTAATAAAACATTACTTTAACCAAAGACATCATTCCAAAACATAATTTAAGTATAAGTTTTCAAACACATGTTTGTTATCCGAGTAAGCATTCCCAGGCTGACTAATCTATGGTGTGTGTGCCATGCGATCACCCCGAGCTCCTCCCTCCGCTACCGGAAGTACCTGAAAACAAAACTGAAAACCGTAAGCACGAAGCTTAGTGAGTTCCCCACCTTACCACATACCATGCAAAACCATATACTTCACATACTGGGCCACGCCCGCTATCCTGGGCCTCGCCCTCTACTTCGGGCCTCGCCCGCTACGACGGCCCCGCCGCTCCAGGCCCCGCCTGGCTTCGAGCCCCGCTCAGATACAGATCAGTTTCACTTAGGCCTCGCCTGTCACAGGGCCTCGCCCACTAACATATAATATCACATAAACATATCACATAACATTACATAAACTAAACATATACTAACAACTCTTGCTCTAAGGCCTCGCCTATCTCTGGGCCCCGCCCGTGTCCTGCTACTGATGAGTCATGGAACCTCGTCCATACTCCTGCTGATAGTGATATACGGGCCTAGCCCACCCTCACTCCTTTCCTAACTTGGGCCTCACCCCTGCTCTGCTGCTACTGAGATGTGGAACACCATCCACACTCTGCTATTGGTGAGATACGGGACCTCGCCCATACTCACCTCCCTACCGGGCACATACAAGTATCACGCAGACAACAAGTATAAACTATCACATAAACTGCTCCTTGGGCATCCGCCCTCTATCATTGGACCTCGTCCGAATATCATACTAGCATACTGTGCCTAAGGCTAACCCCCAGGTCTTCTACTCATAACTACATGGGTCGGCATTGTAGCCGTAGACCCATTCATACAAAGGGAAACTCACCTGATACTGCTGAACTGCTGCTGCTAACCCCTTTGACCGCTACCTGACCACTGACTCCGAACTGCTGCTCCGCTAGCTCCCTGAGCTACCAATATCAACATAACACTTAGTCTAACTGACCTTCAAAGGTCAACCAAGTCAACTCTAGTCAAAGTCAACGTCCTGGTCAAAGTCAACCTTCCATGTCAACCCTACTCGTCGAGTCACCCTACTGACTCGCCGAGTTCATAAGTCCAGAGTCCTTCCATTCGCGACTCTACTCTCCGAGTCAGCCCCTGACTCGCCGAGTCTACTGATTCCCGATTCCTGTCCTGTCCAACTCACTGAGTCCTTGCTCGACTCGCTGACTCGAGTCTTAACTCGAAGGTTTTGGGGACTACGCGACCTGACTCGCCGAGTCCAAGAACAGACTCGCCGAGCACACGGCAATCTTCATACAACTCGCCGAGTTGTTCATCCAACTCGCCGAGTTCATGCCTATCTTCATCCGACTCGACGAGCTGTTCATCCCACTCGTCGAGTTCCTCCTCATCTTCATGGTACTCGCCGAGTCCACTCAAAGGACTCGCCGTGTCCATTCAGATCTCCCAACATGCAGAGGGCTTTTGAGTCAGGCAGAGACTCCAATCCATAGATCCATACTTCCAAATCTCCATCCCTACGTAAAGTTGCAAACTTTACGTATAACTAAAGAGATCTAGGCTCAAAACACATTAGGGTTTGGTTTAAGGACACAAGGGCTTCACCAACTACTCATCTCCTGATGCTTTATGACATAATGGACTAACCCAACCATAGATCCGAAGTGACAACCACATATCTAAGCTCCCAACCCGATTTGGGTCACAAACAATCATAAAAACCCCCAAATCTCATGACAAAATAGATCTAGATGCAAAGAAGGGAAAATGGCAGCTTAATACCTCCAAGATGAACACAAATTGAAGTAGATCTCGAACACACACCTCTCCCTTGAAGCAACCTTCTTGATCTTCAAGTTTTCTCTCCAAAGTCTCCTTCTTCCAAAGCTATTTCTCTCAATAATGGAAGCTCACCCGATATATATAAGGTTTACAGGTCTTCTTGGAGTGATATGGGGGCTGAGGGAGGGACATAACACCCTTTAAATAGGATACAGCTCCCGGAATTAGGGTTTTCCTCGCACAGAGCAGACTCGCTGAGTCACCTTCGCCGACTCGCCGAGTCGGTCACTTACTCCTCGACCCGGATCCCGCTCCGACTCGCTGAGTCCCTCCTTGGACTTGCCGAGTCGACCCCTATACTTAGGGTTTTCTTCCCTTTCTTGGTCTTCAAAACTTTGGGTGTTACAACTCTCCCCCACTTAAATTAAACTTCATCCTCGAAGTTTGCCATGGCCCACCGCCTGCGATCCGCCTTCAATACCCACCAATTATCCCAACACCAGCTGCCTACCTACGCTGGTCTTCCACCTGGTCGTTCTGACTGACATAAACCTCACGGTTAAACCTCGAGTCAAACCTAACACTGATCAACTCAGAAACACAACTTACTCAACCGATAATCCTTCCGGTACTCACCGAGTACTGCACTGAACCTATAGGGGTTCACCCCTTCTTTCCTTGCGCAATTTCTCTACCTTCCCAAGGCAAAGCCTCATAACCGACTTTTCCTCTGACATTGTGAAGGTCCTAACCTTCACTAACTCCATCACCCCCACGCTATCCCCAGAACGGGTCATCACCGTCAGTACTCACTGACACTCCTTTTTGCCAACACTTGGTGTCGAGCACCCCTCGACTCAACTAACTGAATTCCACCATACGCTGCATACTCGCACTGCCACCGACTGGCAATTCTGCTATTCCTCGTCTGACTCTCTGATGAACTGAGACCACCCTGGTCCCTACCAACCTATCAATGACTGGATTACGGGCTCCCACCAGTAGCTAGTCCCAACACCATCACTGGTCGCTCTCAGCGACTTCCAAAGAAACCTCGACCGCCTATAACTGCTCAATCACTCCTGCCATCTAGGCACTACAAACCTGGGATCCCCGATCCCCTAACATGACACTAAGGTCCCTACCAGGTCCCATCTGCGCCGCTAAAACTCACGGGCCTCGCCCACGGGTTCCACCCGCCTCTAACCTTCTAGTCTCACTAGTCTAGTCACTCTCGCTCGGGCCTTGCCCACGGGTCTCACCCAACCATACTACTGAGCAACCCTGCTCCCAGGTCTCACCTGCACTGCTAATCTCACACGGGCCTCGCCCACGGGTCTCACCCAACTATATCCTGGAGCGGCCTCTCCCAAGGTCTCACCTCTCTAGAGCTATACAGGCAACTCCCTATCATTTTCATCCACTTACCCAATCTTGATCCCTACCTGATCAGTAGGAGATAAGGGCCTCGCCCCGACTCCGCTAACGAAACTACTAAGGAATGCTACGGCTTACCCATAGGCTTACATCACCATCCATTGCTGACCTCTAGTGAATGCTACAGCTGCCCTGTAGTCTTACAACACTTCCACTACTGACTGCTAATACGAAGGCACCCACGTGCCATCAACTTCTCAAGATCCTTATTCTGACTCCCGCGAGTCCTTCAGGCGACCCACAACCTGAATTCTCAACCATGACTAACCATTACCATCACACGCGCTAGCTGTTGTGGAGTTTCTCAAACTCCCAACCCTGAAATCCTCAATCCATCAAATGCTGAACTACTTCTCTTCCCTCTCGGAGGTCTCGTACTTATTCTGTGTCTGCGTGCTCCTCTCTGGGCACACCCGGAGGATTCTCCCCCACTTCGATCCTGCTTACCCCTTGCTGCTCAATACTCAAAGAGATCCCAATCTTTTCTACCATTCCATAACCCATCTACTGAGGAACCCAAGCCCGCCATAGCTAGGGATTTAGCCAATCCATCACAATCACTGCACCACTCCGAACTAGCGAAACGTACCAAATCCCTCCCCAAGCATGCTACAGTTATTGCATCCTTCGAAACGTTCTTCAATAGAGCACATCCCCTAACTACCATACAAATATCCAAGGTATGCAGATGGCATATAAATCGATCACAATCAACCAATCAAAATAAAATACTTTTACCGCTAATGATGCAGAACCATAACAATGAAATCATGCACAAATAAAAGAACTGAAAATGGGAAATTGCATACCTGCAACGTCCGGCGTTGCTCGCGTCTCCAAGGTCGTCATCTGAAAAGCCCTGCTCCCTGCTGCAGGTGTCTCTACCCGGCCCTGACGGCCATCTGTGATCCTCAAAGTTGCAGGGGCGGGTGCCATCACCCGTCCTGCTGAAGACAAACTAGGGCACTGGGCCTTCTTGTGGCCCCGCTGGTTGCAATGAAAACATATCATGTCTGATCCCTGCGCGGCGGTAACAGTACAATCCCTGCTGAAATGACCAGTCCGACCGCACTTGAAACAGCCAGACTCACCACCGCTACCACTCCTGCACGCACCCCCGTGCGCCCTGCCACACTTTCCGCACCGACTGCGGTTCTGATGATCCCTCGATCTCGAATCCGATCCCTTGGTCCTTTTGCCCGAACCCGCAGCTACCTGAACCTCATCCGGCTTCCTCTTCCGGATCTGCTCCAAATCAATTTCCCTCTCCCTAGCCCGAGAAATCATATCTTCCAGCGCCTTACAGTTGGATCTGCTCACGAACTCCCTGATGTCATCCCTCAACATCTCATGGTACCGAGCCTTCTCCATCTCCTCATCCGCGACATACTGCGGTACAAGAAGAGCCCTCTCCCTGAACTTGGCGGTGATCTCCGCCATAGTCTCAGCAGTCTGCATCAAATCCTGAAACTCTCGTGCCAGCTGCTGCACCTCAATAATCGGCAAAAACTCCGCCCTGAACCTGGCCGAGAAATCGCTCCAAGTCATCGCGTCCAATGCAGCATCATCCCCAAAGCATGACCAATCTCCTCCCACCAATCCCTCACTCCGTCCTTCAGAAGACAGGAGGCGAGTCTAACCTTGTCCCCCTCGGGACACTTGCTCGTACGAAAAGCGTTGGCAACATCAGCCAACCATCTGCTGCTAGCAATGGGGTCCCTAGCCCCATGATAATCTGGTGCCCCGCAGGCTCTGAACTCTCGAAATGTCAAGGTACGCGCTCCCATCAATGCCATCATCTCAGTACGGAAGGCTCCCAGCCTCTCCTCCAAGATCTCCAGTATACCCTCCTTGACCGTGCCAAAGATCACAGGAGTCTGAGCTAGAATACTGCGCGTAACCTCAGCTGATATCAACTCTCTCATCCGCTCCTCGAGCTGCTCTGTCCCTGAACCCGAGCCTGATCCCTCTCCGGCGCCTGATCCGCCCGCTGGTCTCTCTCGCAATGTCACCATGCTGAAAATATACCACAACCACTATCAGAATACTCATCACTGATGCGAGATCCAACATACCCTACCGGGTTCCCGGTCTTGTCTCTGCCCTTCCCGAATCGAGTACGGATCCTCTACTTTCAATAGTACGGGCCCATACTACCTTCCACATCTATCCGTACTTTCCTCAGGAATTTTTTTGACTCCACCAGGTCCCTCATCCACTAATACTGCTCCCAACACTATCTCATCCTAGGCTTACCCTAGGGAAACCTCCGACTCAACTCAACCAGTCCTCAGCTGCTGAAGGTCTCCTTGTGATGCCAATTAGCCATCACCTAGATACCATCACATGTGACGAGGCTCAGATAATCCTTCAAGTAAAAGACTCGTCCCTACAATGGTTGGACTCAGACAAGAGCTGAGCAATAGGGCCAAATCCAGCATTCTGAGATTATTCAACCCTGATCACATGTGACGTAACGTATCTATCTAATGGCTAACTCCCATCACTCAAAATCCCACAATGCACAAAGCAAGCAGCATTCGGACAAGGGGAAAGTCTAACCACAACATACTCAAGCAATCATATCCACATAGAAAGAATCTGAACTAGCATGCAACACAAACTCATAAACTCAGGCATAACCTAAACATGCTATCCTACTACTGTCTAATCAGCACTATCATGTAGCTCAAAAGCACAAATAACAGGCACATAAGGCATCATCCCTAGATCCTTTGTCCTATTCTAGCATGTTGTTTTATCAACTGATAATCATAACATAAACTTGTATGGGTATTTTGGGGTACTTACTTGAGCTCGGTTGATTGCATGCACCACACCTCTTTTCTCTTTTCAAAGTTCTTTTCTTTCTGAATTCTTTTTGCTTTTCTAAAACTGTTTTTCATTCTCAAAATTCTTTTTACAAAACTGTCTTTTTACTTTTCAAAAACTTTTTATCCGACCCTTCAGTTTGAGTTCAGGCACACCCGAGAGTATGCCCGAATCCCTCAAACCAAGGCTTTGATACCAACTTGTAACATCCCAAAATTCAAGACCAAAAATTTCTTTTTAATAAAACATTACTTTAACCAAAGACATCATTCCAAAACATAATTTGAGTATAAGTTTTCAAACACATGTTTGTTATCAGAGTAAGCATTCCCAGGCTGACTAATCTATGGTGTGTGTGCCATGCGATCACCCCGAGCTCCTCCCTCCGCTATCTGAAGTACCTGAAAACAAAACTGAAAACCATAAGCACGAAGCTTAGTGAGTTCCCCACCTTACCACATACCATGCAAAACCATATACTTCACATACTGGGCAACGCCCGCTATCCTGGGCCTCGCCCTCTACTTCGGGCCTCGCCCGCTACGACGGCCCCGCCGCTCCAGGCCCCGCCTGGCTTCGAGCCCCGCTCGGATACAGATCTATTTCACTTAGGCCTCGCCTGTCACAGGGCCTCGCCCACTAACATATAATAGCACATAAACATATCACATAACATTACATAAACTAAACATATACTAACAACTCTTGCTCTAAGGCCTCGCCTATCTCTGGGCCCCGCCCGTGTCCTGCTACTGATGAGTCATGGAACCTCGTCCATACTCCTGCTGATAGTGAGATACGGGCCCAGCCCACCGTCACTCCTTTCCTAACTTGGGCCTCGCCCCTGCTCTGCTGCTACTGAGATGTGGAACACCATCCACACTCTGCTATTGGTGAGATACGGGACCTCGCCCATACTCACCTCCCTACCAGGCACATACAAGTATCACGCAGACAACAAGTATAAACTATCACATAAACTGCTCCTTGGGCACCCGCCCTCTATCATTAGACCTCGTCCGAATATCATACTAGCATACTGTGCCTAGGGCTAACCCCCGGGTCTTCTACTCATAACTACATGGGCCGACATTGTGGCCGTAGACCCATTCATACAAAGGGAAACTCACCTGATACTGCTGAACTGCTGCTGCTAACCCCTTTGACCGCTACCTGACCACTGACTCCGAACTGCTGCTCCGCTAGCTCCCCGAGCTACCAATATCAACATAACACTTAGTCTAACTGACCTTCAAAGGTCAACCAAGTCAACTCTGGTCAAAGTCAATGTCCTGGTCAAAGTCAACCTTCCATGTCAACCCTACTCGTCGAGTCACCCTACTGACTCGCCGAGTTCATAAGTCCAGAGTCCTTCCATTTGCGACTCTACTCTCTGAGTCAGCCCCTGACTCGCCGAGTCTACTGATTCCCGATTACTGTCCTGTCCAACTCACTGAGTCCTTGCTCGACTCGTTGAATCGAGTCTTAACTCGAAGGGTTTGGGGACTACGCGACCTGACTCGCCGAGTCCAAGAACAGACTCGCCGAGCACACGGCAATCTTCATACAACTCGCCGAGTTGTTCATCCAACTCGCCGAGTTCATGCCTATCTTCATCCGACTCGACGAGTTGTTCATCCCACTCGTCGAGTTCCTCCTCATCTTCATGGTACTCTCTGAGTCCACTCAAAGGACTCGCCGTGTCCATTTAGATCTCCCAACATGCAGAGGGCTTTTGAGTCATGCAGAGACTCCAATCCATAGATCCATACTTCCAAAGCTCCATCCCTACGTAAAGTTGCAAACTTTACGTATAACTAAAGAGATCTAGGCTCAAAACACATTAGGGTTTGGTTTAAGGACACAAGGGCTTCACCAACTACTCATCTCCTGATGCTTTATGACATAATGGACTAACCCAACCATAGATCCGAAGTGACAACCACACATCTAAGCTCCCAACCCGATTTGGGTCACAAACAATCATAAAAACCCCAAAATCTCATGACAAAATAGATCTAGATGCAAAGAAGGGAAAATGGCAGCTTAATACCTCCAAGATGAACACAAACTGAAGTAGATCTCGAACACACACCTCTCCCTTGAAGCAACCTTCTTGATCTTCAAGTTTTCTCTCCAAAGTCTCCTTCTTCCAAAGCTATTTCTCTCAATAATGGAAGCTCACACGATATATATAAGGTTTACAGGTCTTCTTGGAGTGATATGGGGGCTGAGGGAGGGACATAACACCCTTTAAATAAGATACAACTCCTGGAATTAGGGTTTTCCTCGCACAGACCAGACTCGCCGAGTACTTACTCCTCGACCCGGATCCCGCTCCGACTCGCCGAGTCCCTCCTTGGACTCGCCGAGTCGACCCCTATACTTAGGGTTTTCTTCCCTTTCTTGGTCTTCAAAACTTTGGGTGTTACATCTTGCATGAAACCAAGATCAAGAAACCCTTCATAGTCATAATTTTTTATTGGTATCCAGTGTCTAGAATGGGTTGATCAGTTGTAGCATCAACATCAGCAACAACAATCAGTTTTGGAGGATCAGTTTCAGCGTCAACCCTTCCAGTCAAGGCTGAGATGCAATCACCACATGTATTTGCATTGGCTGAGGAATCTCTTGATTATTCTCCCCCTTTTAGCAACATCTGATTGGGGATGATATTTAGGAGGAGGAGAATGATTTCTTGGAGGAGGAAGATTTTTTGATGGAGGTGGAGGTGAAAGAGGGTTATCACCTAGAGAATTTGGTGGAGTGCCATTAACAACCATAATGTTAGATTAGGTGTATAAGCCCATAACTATAATTGGTATATAATTGAATTGATATTAACATAGTCCTTTTGGGTTGCCCTCAAAACTAGCAATTGGACAAGATGATTTTTGGAGAGAGAGAGAGAGAGAGAGAAAGAGAGATAGAGAGAGAGAGAGAGAGGTTGATTTATTATTTGATTAATAAATTGAAATAAATAATTTGGTAATATATTATTAGAATAATATATTAATTAAAAATAGTAAGATTTAATTAATATTTAACCAAAATTAATTGGAATTAATTTTGGGATTAAAATAATTACTTAAAAGTGCAGGGTCTAAAGTGCAATTGTTCAATAGTTGAACAAAAGGCTCTAGAACCTTCCTAGGGAAGGCATGGACAGTGTTACAAGGATATTTTAGGGTTTTTAGAATATCTCATATGGATAATAAGAATGTGGATGATTATCAAATTTGAATTAATATTATTTAATTCAAATTAGGGTTATCAAAGATTTCTTGTCACACGATATAAAGATTTTGTTCAACCACGACGTGGTAATTGTTTACCACGATGTGGTGGATTGTCAAATCCGTAAAATCGGTTTTATTGCTTATCTCATGAATTAATTAGGATAATTACCTTAAATAATGTTGTAATTATGTAAAACTGAATAATTATCTAAGTAATTTGATATCCTTATATTGAATTAATGATTGGTTTAATTTTAAATTAAAAATTAATTTCTTAATTTCTGAAATTTTAAATATAAACTAGTATTTTTTTTTTGAAAAGTTTTAAAAATACACCCTTATACTATATTTAACATTAAAAGAGTAATATTACTGTATGTATAAGACAAGTCAGTCGAATCGCTAGTACACCTCATTCACGAAGCCGAACTATGAGGGGGTATAAGAAACTACCAATAAAATGGCGGTTGAATGGGTGTCCACTCTCACCCACCGCTTCCTTGATTGGTAGAGGGTCGTTAGCCGAATACGTTTGATAGGACAAATTAATTCTCATTAATAAGTACAATGAATTATAAAGTAACTAAACTTATTTTTTTTTTAAAATCCCAATCTTAGTTACTTTAGAAAAAATGTGAATTTGTATGCTAACCCATGAAATTACACATTGCACTTTATAATTCATTAGTGGAGCGCGTGTGGTTAACCGACATACTAATAGAGACAAATAAAGAGTGACAATGTGTGTTTCGAAAAACTATCATTGATTAGTGGAGCGCGTGTGGTTGACCGACACACTAAAATGAGATGATAAATGACATTGAGAGTACCAAGCTAATTTGCATGGTTATTCACATCTTGTTTGTGATCCTTGGTATCCCAGTTACAAATGGAAGAGCATAATCGAGATTAAACATGCAATTGAAAAGTTCAATGAATCTCAAGAGATCTAGAAATTTCATTTAAAAACCAAATTTGTTCAAAATTTGTTTTTCAACGGTGATATTGGTTAATCATCATTTACCTACCTTTATATTTTACAATTAGATTACGACATCCTTTTTCTAATTTGTGAATTATTTAGTTGGATCCTAGCCTTGATATTTCATTTTGGGTGTTATATTGACGATTATTCTTATCTAACTAAAACTATATTTCTTCACGATCAAGATGTCTACTTTAACTGATGCATCTGGTTCCTACTTCTCCTCCTCCAACAACAATTTCTCCATGTTGAAGATCTGCTCGAAGGTGCAATTGGATGGCACCAACTATAATGATTGGATGCACAACATTAAAATGACCCATCGTTTTGAGGACAAGGAATATGTCCTCATGAAAACATTGGATAAAATTGATGAAGAGAAGGTCACTCATGATGAAATGGTCGCCTACACAAAACACTATGATGATGCCACAAAAGTTGCATGCATCATGGTGGCGATAATGACTCCTGAATTGCAAAGGCACTATGAGGATTACTGGCCATATGAGATAACAAGTTGCTTATGGAGAAATACCGTAAGCAAGCTCGTTAGGAAAAGCACAAGGTGGTAAAGTCCCTCATTGCTAGCAAGATAAAGGACGGTGAGTCTGTTAGTAGCCATGGTTAGAGAATGCGTTAATACGTGGACATGCTAATCAAGTACAATGTGAATTTTGATGAAGAGTTGGAAATCGACATATTATTGAACTCTCTGCCAAGTTGTTATGATCTGTACATATTGACATATAATTTGAACAACAATGAAACTACTTTGTCTCAATTACACAACCTCCTACGAACAACTGAAGAAGGAATGAAGGGAAAAGGTATTGTCTCCACTCCTGCTAGTGCTTCTTTTCTGGCCATAGAACAAGGGAAAAGGAAGAAGAGGAAAGGTCCTCCTAAAAAAAACTGGAATGGAAATTCTCAAGCCGGGTTGTCAAGCACAGGGCCCAAAGGAAAATCCAGTTCTAATGCTCTCCTTGTTTCTGATCCCAAAGAGGATACTTACTTCTATTCTAATGACAAGGGGTATTGGAAGCGAAGCTGCCCAAAATACTTGCAGGATATCAAGGATGGCAAGGTGAAGCCAACCTCGGCAGGTATTTACACTATCTTATCTTATAACTCATCATATTCTTGTTCTTGGATCCTTGATAAAGGATGTGGATTTCACATCTGTTCTAACTTGAAGGGGCTAAAAAGAAGTAAGGATGTGGAGCATGGAAGGATGAACTTGATCATGGGGAATAGGCGATCTTCACCTGTCACCAAGATTAGAGTTTATGGCTTAGTGCTTAGTAGTAGGTTAGGGTTAGATTTAACAAATTGTTGCTACTCATAATAGATGACACGGAACATCATTTCTTTTCATGCGTTGTTTAAACAAGGTTTTAGATATTCCTTTAATGATGAGAATGGTTATATTTAGGCTTATAAAAATGGTGTTTTTTATTTTGAAGAATTAGCTTGTGATGGTGTGTATGAAGCTGTGATGATTGTAGATAATTTAGGTAATAGTGTTTTTCAAATTGAATCGTCTAATGGTATAGAAAAAAGTGTGCTTGTGGCATTATCATCATGGACATGTTGCCCAACTCCAAAGGATGGAGTGTTGGAATCATTTGACTTAAGGTCATATGATGCATATGAGTCTTGTTTATTGGGGAAAATGAAAAAAATAACCTTTCACATGGTTCTTGTGAAAGAGGTGAAGAATTTTTGGATCTCATACACACATATGTGTGTGGGCCCTTCAGATTTACCACAAGGGATGTAAATCGATTACATGCAAATTTTACTGATGATGATAGTAGATAAGGCTGTATCTACTTAATCAAGTATAAGTCAGAAACCTTTGAAAAGTTCAAAGAGTTTAAACATGAAGTCGAGAATCAATTGGGCAGGAAGATAAAGATGCTTAGATCTGATAGAGGTGGTGAGTATCTTAGTATTGAGTTTTACAACTATCTCAAGAAATGTGAAATAGTTTCACAACTGACACGTCCTAGGACACCACAACTTAATGGTGTGACTGTGAGGCGTACTCGAACCTTGTTAGACATGGTTCTTTCCATGGTGATTTGAGCTTCACGTCCAATCTATTTTTGGGGGTATGACTTAAAGACTGCCTCCCACATTCTTAATCTTTTCCTAACAAAGAAGGCTTCCAAAACACCTCACGAGTTGTGGACAGCAAAGGTTCTCTCATTAGCGCACATCAAGGTTTAGGGTTGTGAAGCTTTTGTTAGACGAGAGACTCACGACAAGCTTGAAACTGAAAGTGAGAGAAGTACTTTCATCGGCTAACCATAGAAGTCCTTTGGATATTTGTTCTATAGACCTAGTGAGAACATGGTCTTCGTAGCACAAAGAGGAGTCTTTCGTGAGAGAGAGCTCATATGCAAAGAGGACAGTGGGACTACCATTGATCTTGAAGAAACTCAAGATTCAAACGATGAAGAAACCTCTAAAAATGCTAGGGTTCAACCTGAGGAAGAAATTCCAGTTTAACCAATTGACGAGTCATTACCTCTTAGGAGTTCTAGTAGGTTTAGAATGCCACCTGAGTTTTGTGGTTTCCATATTACTACAAATTGTGATACGTTTATCAATGATAGTAAACTGGTAAATTTGGATGAACCGGCTAACTATAAGGATGGTATGTCAGGCCCTGAGTTAGCTAAGTTGAAAGAGGAAATGGAAAGTGATATCTAGTCCATGTATGACAGTCAAGTTTGGAATTTGGTTGATAATGTACCAGGTCGCAAGACAGTTGGGTGAAAATGGATCTTTAAGAAGAAGACCGACATGGATGGAAAGGTACACATCTTCAAAGCGCGACTGGTTGCGAAGGGCTTCACTCAAATCCTAGGGGTTGACTATGATGAGACTTTCTCACTGGTTGCGAAGGGATTCACTCAAATCCCAGGGGTTGACTTTCTCACTAGTATTGTATGTTGATGACATACTTCTTATAGGAAACGACATTCCAACTTTACAAGAGGTTAAGTCTTGGCTTGGAAAGTGTTTCGTTATGAAGGATCTGGGAGAGGCTGCTTATATTCTGGGAATAAGGATTTTGAGAAATTGGAGTAAAACACTAATTAGACTTAGTCAAAGTACATACTTGAAAAGGTACTAAAGCATTTTAGTATGGAGAATTCATAGAAAGGAGAACTGCCTATACAGAATAATACTAACTGAGTAACACTCAGAGTTTGAGTACTGATGTAGAGATAGCATAAACGAGTAGAGTTACATATGCTTTTGTAGTTGGATCTATCATGTAAGCTATGACATGTACTTGTCCTGATGTGGCTTTTTCTTTGAGAATAGGTAGAACTCACTGGATAGCAGTTAAGAATATTCTCAAGTATCTGCAAAGAACTAAGGACTGGGTCCTTGTTCTTGGTGGCAGTGATACATTGAGAGTGACTAGGTATAGTGACAATAATTTTCAAAATAGAGATAACTTCCATTCTCAATCTAGCTGGGTGTTTTCCCTAAATGGAGGAGCGGTAACCTAGAAAAGTTCTAAACAAGAGACGGTGGTTGATTCTACCTGTGAATCAGAGTACATAGCGGCAAAAGAATCATCAAAGGAGGATAGTTGGTTGAAGAACTTCATCAGAGATCGTGGAGTTGTTCCAGCCATCATGGAGCCAATGGAAATTTTCTATGATAATAAAGGGGAGGTTGCCTTAACGAAAGAACCAAGAGATCATGGAAGATTAAGACATATTGATTGAAAATACCATTTCATCAGACATAGAATAGAGGAAGGTCACCTCGTCATGAAGAGGGTATTGTCAGGAGAGAATCCTATAGATCCCCTCACAAAGGGTCTGAGTAGGGTCAAGCACGTTCAACATGCTAGAGGAATTGTTTTGAAAGATGATATTATTTTTAGTAGTTAGATAGTTAGTTTTGAAACTTTTAACAAAATAAATGTAATTGAATTTTAGTGATTAACTGATGGAGATTTATTTATGAGTTGGATTACTACCTTCTGTCTATTATTTATTTTGTGTTCCATTTTGCGTGTTTTACTTCCCGAATAATTAAATTGTTCAAACATCCACCGTCAATCATAATTTTGGAAGTAAGTAATGAATCAAGACTGTCATGAATTGGATTGTAGATTGTCTAAAGAGTTTTGGATATGCCAATAGTGTTGCTGCAATATTCATGAGTACTTGGAAATGGAGATTTAAGTATTCGATTAACCCATGCACAGAGAATTACTTCATGGAATTTATCATAAGTAATTCTGAGACGATAATATCTTATAATCTTTAATAGAGACATATGAGTTGTTGTTTACATATTTGTTTGCATTAATGATACGTAAACGCATCAGTAACTTAATGTTATAAAATGTATTGTTTTGTGTGATTTGATAAGTAAATAGTGCAAGCATATAAGTCAAAGTTTATCTGCTCCTTTTGCGCTAATGGGAAAAAGCAATTTCTTTGGGCCCCTCGACGATTTGGTGTTGACTTATAGTGCCGAGCCCGACCATGACTGAATTGATGTGTTCGATTAGTAGTTCTTTGTCATTACAAATCAGAACTCGTGAAACAAAGTATTGGACAATGATATTGATTCTACTCCATGTCTCATATCCGAATGATATCTTGCAGAACAATGGATTATATGATCACTTATCTTAGGACGCGTAACTAACTAGGTCAGAGTTCGACAATAGCTTTTGAGAGCTACAATTTGCTGATCAGTTTAGAAGTTATACTGGCAATTATGGTTATTAGACTTATCCAAGTGAGAGACTGTTGGATTAGGTGTCTAAGCCCATAACTATAATTGATATATACTTGAATTGATAGTAGCATATCCCTTTTGGGTTGTCCTCAAAACTAGCAACTAGATAGAATAATTTTTGGAGAGAGAGGTTGATTTATTATTTGATAAATAAATTGAAACAAATAATTTATTAATATATTACGAGAATAATATATTAGTTGGAAATAGTAATATTTAATTAATATTTAATCTAAAATTAATTGGAATTAATTTTGTGATTAAAAGAGTTAACTAAAAGTGCAGGGTCTAAAGTGCAATTGTTCAATAGTTGAACAAAAGGCGCCAAAACCTTATTAGGGAAGGCAAGGACAATTTACAAGGATATTCTAGGGTTTCTAGAATATCCGTATGGATAATAAGAAGGTGGATAATTACCAAATTTGAATTAATATTATTTAATTTAAATTAGGGTTATCTAGGGTTTCTTGTGGCACTATATAAATACCTATAAGTCTTCAATTTTTGGCCAACTGATCCCTTTGAAGAGATAGCCGAAAATTCTAAGCTCCCCACTCCTCTCTCTATCTTCATCTTCTTGCTAGTGTTGGTGTGAACCAGTAGAGGAACGATATTTGTGGTGCTTGCTCTCAAGGCTTCAACAATACAAGGATATATGTTTCTCATAACCCTAGTTAGTTAATTTTCAAAAACATGCTATATGTCCTAGGGTTTCTTAATTTTTGTTCAAAATTGTATGTTCTATTAGAGAAAACATGCTATATGTCCTAGGGTTTCTAATTTTCAAAAACATGCTATATGTCCTAGGGTTTCTAATTTTCAAAAACATGCTATATATTTTTTGCATACATGTCATCATCATCATTATCCACGGCCATAAATCTCTTCATTGTAGCCACATCCCATTCAACTTTAGTCAAACTTTTATCCATTAGATGAGTTAACTGCACAATTAAGAAGAGATGGGAAAGCACGACAGTTTCAAAGTTGGAGCTAGATTCTCCTTGATCACCTTAATAAAGAGCTGCAATGATAATGGGTGATGGCATATGGGGTATCGTTTCAGCTTGATGGGCATTATCATCTTAAGGAGAAGGAGTTAGTTTTTGGAGAAGGTTCATCATGGATCATTGGATCAATAGTATCTCCAACACGAGGGGTTCATCCATGGTGTACAGTGTCATCAGCAGAGGAAGAGGATGAAGAAGTGGTTGAAAAATAAATGTGTTTGTTCAAACTTGGAGGAGAGTTCATTTTCTGAGTGAAGTCATCTCCTATGTCAGCTGCTGAGTCTTCTTCCTCATCAGTCCCTTCTTTATTACTAGCTTTTGAATCATCATCATATCATCATTATCTTCTTCATTACAAGTATGATCATTATCATTAACCTCTTTAGATTTTAAGGATTCAACCACATAGGGTTTTTCAATCCACTTTTGCATCCTTGGAGTAATAGGAAAATCACCCTTAGTTGCAACAACATTGATAATTTTTGAGGAGAGGGAAGGAGTTGGAATAATAATTCCATGACTTTCAAAATAGCCTTGTTTTCGTGAAAAGATTAGACCAAGCTGACGAGGATAAGGAAAAGTAAATAGCTTTTTGTTCCCAGTAACTCAGTCAACCATTTGATCAAGAAAAAGTTTAGCAAAGTCTAGTTTCTTGTAGTAAACAATAGAATATAAAATTCTTTTCTCAGAGAGATTCAATTGATCTAGACTTATAGTCTTGTGACTAAGACATTTTCCAATCACACCTGTTAAGTACTTCCATCCTACATTAAAACATTGACGAAGAGTGCTCTTATATGGATCATGAGTGAGGCCCGGAAGTTTGAAGTTATACACTAATTTTTCATGAACAGATTTGTAACTTTCTTCAGAGGGTGTTTCAGAGTAACTTTTGAATCGAGGAAGATGAAGAGCAGTTCGAAAGGATTCCACATTAATGGTAACCCTATATTGACCATCACCAATGGTTCTAGAGATGGTTCAAGAAACAGTATCAATAGAGAATGTGTAGTAAAACTCACATACTTTTTAGGCTAGAAGGGGTCCAGGAAATCACAGAATGCATATCAAAGAGGACCTCTTTTGACATAGTCGACAAAGTCTTCGATTCGTGAGTTTGCAAATTGCTTTGGGATTTCATCCGAGAACGCTACAATGGTGGATTGAATGATCACGGTAGAGTCAGGAGCATGCCAACCTTCGATGATGTTAGCGCTGGGGGCAAACTCGTATTAGGGCTTTGATATGGTGAAAGCTTTAAGGAGGATGATGATTTGGATTCTTTTTTAGAGAGAGCTTAATTTCTTGAATTGCTTGTAAAAGTGACCTAGGATGAAGAATTCCTAATTTATACCCAAAAAGTTTTCCTCCTTTTTACATAATCACGACTGAAGTGATTTTTGTCGTAAAAATTTCATATCCCAAGATAATGATAGACCTTTTAATCATCATTCAAAAAGTTATCATTTAGATAAGATAGATCTTTAGACATGTAATCAACATCAACGAAGTTGATTAATGAGTGGCTCAAGATGGTCATCTAGTAAGTTTGTGATGCCTCCTGATAGTGTGGGCTTAAAATACCATTAACTAATATAGTATTGAGAGATCTCATTAGCGTGTGATTTCATACGTTGAATCATAAATCTCTTTTATTAGAAGAAAAATGGAAAGAGCAGATATGTGTGTATAATATATCACGGACAATGATATACCCATTGACACATATTTATCAAGCTCTCATCAGTGTATGGTACATTACGTTGAATCATAAAACTTTAAAGAATAATATAAGGGTAAGAATGGATTGGTGTATGTGATATCCTACGATGCATAGACTAACCATCAACACATACTTTCGAACTTTTAACAGTGTGTGGTTTTACATAGTGAATCATCAAGCTCTATTAAGAATATAAACGAGAGAATGGATTGTTTAAGCCACGCTAAGGTGAAATCAGCGTGAATCATTAATAGTTTAACTCATCAACAAGAAGTGGTTTAAACATTCATATCACAGAGTAAGTTGCAATCCAGAATCAAAGATTCATTGTTAATTCATAATGGTACCATGTCATACCTCAAACTAGGAGGTCTGGGATATGACACAAACCTTTTTCATTTAAGGACCAGACAAGTATCTTTTACGCTAATGACTATGCCATCAGGGTAAGCCATTGGGTTATGCTCACTGTTTTAGCAGAACATGAGACTTGTTGTATACGAAAAGCATGCTTCCAGGGACAATGTAAGGTAAAGATGATTAAATTACAAAAACGCCCTATCCTTTTTATCTATATTTTTATTTGGACCAGGCGATCTCACTTTGAGAGTTTAGACAATATTAAACAATCAGCATGAGAGGGTGACTCAATGTTCTCAGTAGATGGTCTCGCTGATGAGAAACTTACAACAACATGCTTCTAGGGAAGATGATGTGTCAAAAGTTGCATATTGGTCTTAGAATTGCCACCGTCGGATTCCTTTACAAAATGGTACAAAAGAGTAAACAATATAAGAATACAAATAAAAGATTTACTCAAATGATAAAATAGTTTAAACAATAAATGTGGAGCTTTTACAGAAAGGTGATAAAGACTCGTTCCATCAAAATCTTTGGAATTAAATGTTCATTAATCCACTTCCATTTTCTGAGATATCTACCATTTGAAATTTCAGCTATAAAAGAGAGCAAACAAGATCAACCATATCACACAATAACACAAGTCATAGTAAACAAGTAGAGAAATGCCTTTAATCTTCATGTTCACCAAGAACAAACGAAGAACATGAACCAGTCTTTATAACCAATGAGTTAGAGGGATCCAATCTTTGTAACATTCGAGTTATAAGAGTCACCAAAATAAAACTCGAAGGTTCCATTCATTGAGATCCATGAAGGAAGAGAATGTGGGATCATTGTCTTGTTGAAGACGCCTTTACATCTTTGAGGTAATGGAGTGATGGTGACATCATCAATAGAAATTAGATGTGTTATGTCATATAACTTCACTTCATCCCATTTCAACCAAAGTAGGCTATTCAAGAAGGAGGAAATATGTTCCTAGAAGAACACCTGGTGGCATAGTTATCCCCCATATGGCCTCATCAGTAAAAGCAACGTGTTAGTCAGCATGTGCATTAGTGTGAGTAAGAGGGCAATTTTTGATGAAGAAAACATACAAAGTCAGTGTCAACTAGCTCCAACAAGGAGAGTGATGCATTCATGAAATGACATATTGATCCCTTCATAGTAGATCATCAGATACGGTCACTATTGATAGAGAAGATCATGTAGAAAATGTTAGGAAAAAATGTATTCACAATGTATACTTCTTTGATAAAGAATAACATAAATTTTTAATGTAAAAAACCAAAAATAATTTAAAAGTTTAGCAACTTATGTTCAAAAAATTTTAAAAGTAGCAAAGCATAAAACAAAAATAAAGTATTAGCGTCAAAATCAACAAATCACACCATATAAATATCATTCTCCCTGAGAGCAGAAAGCACGGTTTTTTTTCCATAATAAAAAACTTTTCCCTCATGCTGACCAAAGAGAAGTTTATAACCAGTGTCACAAAGTTGACTTATGGAGATAAGATTTTTTTAAACCTTTGACAAAAGACACCTCTTTCAGCTTGAATGCTACGAACTCAAAGGTTCCAACTCTTTTGATGACTTCTTTATTGTTGTCGCCAAAAACCACCTTTGGACCATCCGTCTTTGCAAAATTTGTCAACATGGACTTGTGATCAGTAATGTGTCTAGAGCATCCACTGTCCAAGTACTAAGTATGACCTAGATTTGGACTTGATTCATTGTCAGCGTGATAACCATCAGTGTCACGAATGCCATCAAGGGAATCATTGACAGGTGCCATGAGACCCTTAACATTCAGCCCCTCATCTTCATATTTCTCCTTTTCATCCACCCATTCTTCATGTCCTCTTGCTTTGCAATCAAAACTTTCAGAAGACAGATGCTTTCTTTCTTCATATGAGCCATCAGCTTCTTGTACAAGACTTTATAGTTCTTAGGACTATGGGCTTCTTTCTTCTTCTTGTAATCCATGGCAAAATGGTCAGGGCTCCCACAATTAAAGCAATTACATGAGCTTTTCTTCTACGAAGAGGATATTTTCAATGAGCTGCTTCCTTTGAATTGAGCTCTTCTAACCCCATTTGCTCTACTTTCTTTGTAACGCTTGACGATAAGTGCAGCGTTGGCGACAAGTTCATCGGTGAGATGTTCATCAATTTCTACACCTTGATTTGAAATATCTGAGTTGCTGATGGTATTCCTTGATTCCTTTCGAGACACCAGGGCAACATAAATTTCCTTGCTTGATTCCTTCATGATTTCCTTATGAAGAGCTTTCGTCTCTTCATAAGTTCATAGATTACCGAACAAAAAATTCATATCCATGATTTTTCACCTTTCTTAAGAAAATCAACGTGATGTTCCCCACCTTTCCCAAGAGAATTGAGAAAATTTAGAACCAAGTGTGATGAGTGCTTGATGATTCATAGCCTACATATATCATTAACCAAACAGTTAAACATATTGAAGGTTTGTGTAAGAGACTCACCTTGTTGAGCAAAGAAATGCTCGTATCTCCAATTAAGGTTGTTGATGGTCATAGCCTGGACTTCCAAGGTGCCTTCGTAAGCCACTGTCAGCGTACCATCATCTCTTGGGCTGATTCATAATTCTGTATGAGATGATACACGTTGTATGGAAGAGAGTTTCTAATAGTAGCCCTGGCTTTCACATCAAGACTGAGTAGTCTCTTGTTATTGTCATCATAACTTGTTGCAGGCTTTTGCTTCAGGGGGTCAACACGAGCGTTTTTTACTATAGGCCGGTACATAGGAACATGGGGACCTTTTTCAACAATATTTCTCATCTCATAGTCAATCGTTTCAAGAACCATCATGGCCTTGGTTTTCCACATGGAGAATTTGTGTTCATCGAATGGAGGAATTTTGTTGAGACCAAAGGATTGGAATTGGTGGAAGTCGACACGATTCCTTGAGTGTATCAAAGAATCTTCTTTGATACCAATTGAAGGTTTATATAGATTAGATACACTTTAAGTATGAATAACAAACGTAAAACTAATCTATGAAAAATAATCAACATGGTTTCAAGAACCATCATGGCCTTGGTTTTCCACATGGAGAAGTTGTGTTCATCGAAGGGAGGAATTTTGTTGAAACCAAAGGATTTGGAATTGCTGGAAGTCGACATGATTACTTAAGTGTATCAAAAAATCTGCTTTGATACCAATTGAAGGTTTGTATCGATCGGATACACTTCAAGTATGAATAACAAACGTAAAACTAATCTAAGCAAAATAATCAAAAGAAATTAAATAACACAAAAGTTCTCCAAATTATTCTTTCACCAAGAAAGAGGTTCTGTCTTTACCAAGAAGATAAGTTTGTCAAAAAGACGAATGACACAAAGCCACAATCACAACCACCATAATATTAGGGTTTGCCCTAATGTTGTGTGTGTTGTGTGTGTGTATATATATATATATATATATATATATATATATATATATATATACTAATCTATACATGTATATCCCTTTATTGAAGAGATTTTGTCTACTCTATACTAAGAATCGATCTTATCACAAAGCTACCAGATTTGTGATCTATTCTACACTTATCTATATAATTACCTAATATACAAAGAATTACAATCAGATAACTAATTTGTATGTTGACACTGATATACTTGATATGTTGGTGCTGTCAATGTGTAGATGTTGACGCTAATAGATCAGTGTGTCATGTGTTTGAGTCATCAGATCATAAGGTGTGACCTTACATTATATATATATATATATATATATATATATATATATATATATATATATACATACATAAATGCAGTTCAAAGAATTTTTATTATTTTATGCAATGAATGAAATGTAATGGAATTTACCCCTCCCCAAGCTTAAAATGGTACATCGTCCTCGGTGGTTGGGAAGAGATCAGGACCAACTAATGGGGAGGATCATAAGGCGAGTGATGGGGTGGATATTGTGGACGATATTGTTATTGGTTTTGAGGAGGTTGTTGTGGAAATGGATGTGGATAGTGGGGATAATAGGGTGGTCATGAGGGTTGACTACCCAAGCAAAGGATTCGATGCATGTCAGTCACAAAGGTGTCCACATGCTAATTTTGAGTTTGTTGGATTTCTCTAAAATCATAAAACTCTTCTCTCAAGTCTACCATCTCTGTATTTATTTTGCAAGTACTCTCATATATGTCAGAATAGTTACTATGCAAACTCCTATAATCAACATGTAACCGCTGACCTTCTTGCATGTACATGTCAATATAGGGATGAATGACAAGCTCTTGATGCACTGGCACAACAATATCATGAACAGGAGCATTGGGAATAGGCTTATTTGAATCAAGCTTAAGATTAGCTCCCGGCATGGCAACACCTAAATTAGATTCAAGACACCATATCACGTCAGTGGGTGGGTAAGTAAGGTCTAGAAGTGGGTGATTTCAATTATGAATGCAAAGATAGTCCACACCCTCACACTGCTAATAAGTATCATGCTTAACCACCCATAACTGTTGTGTTTTTTGAACACATTAGTGGTTAGACAACGTTCATATGGAATAACTTGAAGACATTCGGGAAACTGGATTCCTAGTGTAGGATGTTTTAAGAGAATAGTGATCATGCCACCACAACATAACTACATATTATTACTTCTGTTGAGTTTTAGAAGTTTGTAAATAACCCATTCTCCTAAGTCAGGAAGGAGATTGGGGCTATAAATAGAACACCACCACAATTCTAATTCCTTTTTACCAACTTTGTTGAATTCCTCTTAAGGAAATAGGATGGAAGAAAAGATGTGGTGGACAACGTTTAACATGGGATAAATAAGAATTGTAGCTTTTGCAAAACTAGAATTGTACTCTAGTTTGGTAATTCTACTCCAAAAATGATTAGAGTAACAAAAGAATGCATCATTCATCCTTCTAAATAGACCATATGTGTTGGGGGTCGGAGTACCAATAATCTCACAAATTTGGCTTTTATGAAGTTGGTAGTTGCGATTGAAAGCACAGAAGGATAAGAAATCGGTGGCATGATTTTACTCAACAGAAGATAAGAATTCTAGAGCACGTTGAAAATAAATCACATCACCTATTGAGAGAATTTCTTCCCAACCAATATTCATGTAAAGCTTGCGGAATTTAGTGTCAATGTGTAAAGATCAGAGGGTAGGAATGTCCACAAAAATTTTAGGTTGCCTGAATTCTACCTCCTCGAGAATGGTAACAAGCTTCTTGCTCGGGTGAAGAGAATGCTACACCAATTTTTTGTTAGACCTGTGGTTTATGCTGATTGTGAGCATTGCTTGAAGATGGGACAACTCTATTTGGAACTAGTGCTGGAGGTGTTTCTATGGTATGTAGGCATATTGGAGTGTGAAGATAGGACTTTCAAGGACAAAATACACCTAATGAACAACAACTAACAACCAAGATCACACAAAAACACAAAAAATTCAAGCTTTGATGTGCAATGTAAGAAAATTAAAATCGGAAAGAGAATACCCGATTTTGGTTGATTCCACTAGAAGTTGATGGTTGAAATCACTTCCCTTATTGTAACACCCAGAATCCATAAGGCCAAGAAAGGAAAGGAAAACCCCAAGACAAGAAGGCAACTCGTCGAGTCTGGAGGATGAATCAACGAGTAGGAGCGGATTTTGGGTCGTGGGTTAAGTGACCTACTCGACGAGTTAGAGGACCAACTCAGCGAGTTGGTCTGGGCTTGGAAAACCCTAAATCCAGGGAAGGACTCGACGAGTTGAAGTGAGTTGTCCCGATTTTGATTGCGGTAAAGCTCGACGAGTTAGAGGAATGACTCGACGATTTGATTCAATAAATCATGACCATAAGTAGCCAGGGAACTCAGCGAGTCAGGGGTTGACTAGACGATTTGGATCACGATTTCAGGATTTCTAGATTTAGAACTCGATAAGTTGATGGAGCAACTCGGAGAGTTGAGTCAGCTCGGAGTGTTGGCTTTGACCATTGACTTTGACTCTAACAAAGGTTGACCTAGTTTGACTTTTGAGGGCATTTGGGACTAGATGTTATTTTGGTACTGATAGCCCAAGGAGCCGAGGGAGCAGTAGTTCAGGGGATTGCCAGTTAGCAGCCAAAGTAGTATCAGCAAGACTTCAGCAGTGCAAGGTCAGTTTTCTCTAGCAGGAACAGGTCGAAGGTACCAATGCCGACCCATTTATGTATGTTAGCGTATGCCGGAATTCGGTCCGATGCATGGGTTAGCGCGACGTAGATTATATGCTTTCGGACTACGGTCCGATGCCGGGCGAGGCACGAGGAAGGTTTATATGTTAGATTATACTTGTTGTCTTCATGATACTCGTGTGAGCCTAGTAGGGAGGTGAGTGTAGGCGAGGTCCCATATCTTATCTCTGGCTGAGTATGGGCGGGGTTCCATAGCTCAATATTAGTAGAGTAAGGGCGAGGCCCATGATAGGAGAGAAGTGAGTGTGGGTGGGGGCACATATTTTACTATTAGTAGGAGCTTGGACGGGGTTCCATGACTCATCAGTAGCAGGACAGGGGTGGGGCCTAGGTTAGGCGAGGCCTTAGAACAGGATTATAGTAGAGAATATTTTTTTTATGTACTAGCACGTTATATGATTGTATGTGTTTAGCGGGCAAGGCCCAGAGACAGGCAGGGCCTAAGAAAAACAGATTTGTATACCGAGCGGGGCTCGATGCCAGGCGGGGCCTGATGTCAGGCGGGGCCCGATACCGGAGCAAGTCCGATGCCAGGAAAGTCCAGTTGTAGTGGGTGGGGTTTATGTGTATGGTATGTGGTAGGTTGGGGAACTCACTAAGCTTCGTGCTTACGATTTTGAGTTTTGGTTTCAGGTACTTCCGGTAGCGGAGGGAAGATGTAACAACCCGAAGTTGTTCATCGCCGAAAACCCATTCTACCCATATAACTCGTCGGAGATCGAAATGTCCCGATATCGTTTTTGGGCTTAGTTAACTAAAATTATATGTTTATTATCATTCAATGAGGGTCCAAATCATTTAGGAACTCATGAATTTAGCCCAAAACATTTATTTCATAAGTTTTAGAAATATCCTCGTCGGGTGACGGAAACTCAATCGGGTGCGACCTAAAGCTTCGTTTAAGGCCGGTATCGGGTAGAGTTCCACCGTGTCCAAGTTTTAGGAACTATATAAACGTGTTTAACCTATCATTTGAAGCTTTTTCCTTCTCTCTCTACTCTCTCTACTCTCTCTCTAACCACTCTCCTAAATCCAAAGATTAAGGGTCCAAAACTTAATTTTAAGGCCTCAAATCCTTAAGGTACCTTCCTAGCCTTAATCTATAGCATATTTGGCTTCCAAATTTGACATTTAATCATGAAATAGGACATCATATGTGATTTTACGGCCCAGGAGGCTGCCTAGGCTGTAAACACCAATTTGAAGGGTTTTAAGCCCTTAAACTCCTTCCTAAACTTATTTGGACTTTAGATATGGCTAAGGGACTTCAAGATATGGACTTAGAACATTTAAAAGCTTGATTTTGAGTCATTTGAAGGAGTTTACGGCCAAGGCATAAGCTTGGGCCGTAAACTCATGTAAATGGGGTTATTCATGCCCTTAAACCCTTCCAAATCACTAGTATGGCTTAGATATGAATTATAGAACCTTGGTTTTAGCATTTGGACACTTGAAACATGATTTTTGGGGGACTTATGTGAGTTTACGGCCAAGGCATGTGCTTGGGCCGTAAACTCCTCAAAACTTGGCATAAATTCAATTCTAAGGTGTTAGAAAGCCATCCAACACCACCAAAAGCCTTGGAATAAATCATAGGACCAACCAAAAACAGTTTAAGGGCCTTAAACACATTATTTATGGGATTTTTAAGAGTTTACGGCCAAGGCTTGTTCTTGGGCCGTAAACTCCATGATTCATGGTGTTAGAATGCTAACTAAACACCCCTAAAGCCTTTAGATGAATTTTAGAAGCCCTTCTATGCAAGTTTTAGACCTTGAAACACCTTGTAGCACCCTATAGAAGAGTTTACGGCCATGAGAGGGGTCTCATGGGCTGTAAACTCCATAAAACCCTCAAATGTCCCTTACAAACTCAAGTTAGGCTTTGGAATAATTCTATTAATCACATGTGATTTGTTTTGGAACCATTTAACATCATTTTCTTGGAAAAATAGGAGTTTACGGCCAGGAAGCCATGCTAGGCCGTAAACTCCCATAAGTGGGTCTATTTTATGTTTTAAAATCCTTTCAAGTCCTTAAGCCAAGTCTAGAAATTATCCCCTAAGTGTTAGAAGTCATTTAGCACCTTAAACCACACCCACCATGAGTTTACGGCCGTAAACTCATGGGGAATGGGTGATTTTAGACCAAAACTCTTATATTAGTTTACTCATGGGGAGTAAACTCAAGTCCCAAGTCCCTAGTGTCATTTCACGTCCTTAAACGCCACCCGGGTCCCTTTAAACACTTGTATCAGAGTGTTTTCGCGACTTGAAGCAAGTGTCCCTATCATATGAATAAACTAAGTCCTAATTAGATACAAATGTGTATCTTCTCATTATAATTAGGAACCTCGTGTATTTACAAGCCCCGGATCAACTCTTAGCATCCAAATCGTCACATTTCTCGTCCGGTGAGTTCATACCCCTACGCCTTTTTCCGTGTTTTTCAATGTTTTCAGGGGGGGGGGGGGGGAATACAAGCAAAACTATAACTGTTTTCAAATTATAACATTAATATGTTTCAAATATTATCTAGCAAACTTATAAACTCTTTTACTCCTTATGTATTATGTTGAGCATAAGGAATGATTTATCAATTTCAACTAAATGGATTTTAGTTAAGAAAATAACCAAACTAATCAAAATATTATGGGAATAATTTGGGGTTCTATATTTCTCTTTATATCATGTACTGATATCTGTATAAAGTTTTTAGATAAACTATGTCTGATTCAGTTTATCTCCGTATCATTTGAATGTATTGCCAGATAGTTTCTTGTATGTAACTATTTTCACTGTATCATGTCTTAAAATCTTTGTATGTTCGATATCGTATGAGAATCCTGTGAATAGTTTAATACTAGCTTGTGAGATAGTCACTACCCTTTATGGATGATCAAGTAAATCCTCTCCGGAAGTGGAACCAGAGTCTCCTGGAGGGAGAGCGAGGAATTTGTGAATAGATCTATTTGGGACTGACAATCCCACACCTTAACTGCTAGCTACAGTTAGGCAAGCACGCCTGGGGTGACAAATTCTGTATATCATTCGACGTCTGACTAACGTCAAGGAGGTCTCGTTGTCATATCAGCATGGTTACCCGACTCACAATACGTATTAATATAAACTTATTCACAGCTAGGATTTTGTTTAGAATCTATATCTTGTTCGGGATGATAATCCCATGGTCTTGTATCTATATCTCGTTCGGGATGGTAATCCCATGGTTTTATGTCTATATCTCATTCGGGATGATAATCCCATGATCTTGTGTCTATATCTCGTTCGGGATGGTAATCCCATGGTTTTGAAACTAAATCTTATACGGGATGATAATCCCATGATTTTATCAATCTATCATATATCTAGTTTCGGGATAGTTATCCCATGGTTTATCAAGCTATCTTATATCTATTTTCGGGATAGTGATCCCATGGTCTTTATCGAATTATCTTATAACTGGTTCGGGATGTTAGTCCCAAGATTTTCAAAATACTTTCTATATACAGTTCATCTAAATTATAGTTTTGTATATTAAACTATACTCTATGTTATTTAATCAGTCTTGTATTTAGGAAAATATGGGATTTTCCTGGGGTTAACGTATATCACATAACTGAACTGTAATGAAAGTTAACGAAACTAATTAACATAAGAAAATATGGGATTTTCTTGAATAACAAACCTTTTCGGAAAACTAAAGGAAATCGATACATTTTCACAAAACAAAACCGCTTATGAACTCACCAGCTTTATGCTGATTTTCAAACTGCTTGTATTCTCAGGTCCAAGTTAGACAGGTACCCGGCAATATCTTTTGGTGAAGACGGAGTGTTTCGAAGACTTGTCTCTTTTGTTCATACGATATATGTATAACTTTTGTACAATTTACTTTTGAACCAAATGTAAACTTTCATATATATGTAATGTAATGGTTGTTTACTGTGATTACTATGTACATTGGATTTGATACTCAACGTGGAGTCAACCCCGGGAACGTTTCCGCCTTTGGTTTTCGGGGTGTGACAGAAGAGCTCGGGATAACTGCATCGCACACACCAAGAAGTTTTAGCCTGGGATGTTTTACTTTGATAAAATGATCAAATGTTTTGAAAAGATTAATCTGATTTGATATAATGACTTGTGTTTTAGTTAAAAGGGGTTTTGATAATTATGATTTATTAGTGATTAAAAGCGAAAATTTTGTACCGGATTTTTGGGATGTTTCAAGTTGGTATCAGAGCCTTGGTTTGAGGGATTCGGGTACACCCTCAGGTGTGTCTGAACTCAAACTAAGGACTTGGTATGAGAATTTTCAAAAGGAAACCATTTTTTATAAAAAGAGCTTTGACAAAAAGAAAAGAATTTTAAAAGGAGAAAAGGGTGTGGTGCATGCAATCAGCCGAGCTCAAGTAAGTTCTCCTAAATTACCCATACATGCTTGTTTAGATATGACAAGCTTACGAGGACTGCATGCTATATTAGGAATAAGGATCTAGGAGGATGCCTTATGTGCATGTTATATGTGCATGAGCTTTATGAGTTGCATGTTAGTACGGATTCATGATTAGAGGATAAAACAATTTGATTGGATTATGTGGTTAGTGTTCCTAATGACCGAATGCTTTGTGCTATTAGGATTTCTAGTTATCTCTAATTAACTTGAAAATGAATATGTTATGTTACATATTGTGAAGACTAAATAATTTTAGAAGGTTGGGTCTAGCCTTATTTCGCAGCTCTCGTTTGAGTCTAACCGTTGTAGGGCAGAACCTCTCATTCGAAGAATTATCTAGTCCTAGCGATATGTAATGGTATTCGCAAGCTAGTTAGGGAGAGATAACAGGGACTTCTTATGCAGCTGATGGCAGAGAGTGAGTTGGAGATTACCCTAGGGCAAGCCTCGGATGAGAGTAGTGCTGGGAGCAATAGTAGTAGTGATAGGGACTTGGTGGAGTCAAGGCAATTCTTGAGGAAAGTACGGATAGATGTGGAAGGTAGTATGGGCCTGTACTATTGATAGTAGAGGATCCATACTCGATTCAATAAGGGCTAAGATTAAACTAGGGAACGGGTAGTGAGTGTGTGATATCCCTCAGCAGTGATGAGTATTCTGATCATAGTTATGTTATGTTGCAGAATGGTGACGTTACGTGAGAGGCCAGTGGGCGGTTCAGGCGCCGAAAAGGGATCAGGCTCGGGTTCAGGAACTGAGCAGCTCGGGGAGAATATGAGAGAGTTTATATCAGCTGAGATTACGCGTAGTATTTTAGACCATGCTCCTGTGATCTTTGGTACGGTCAAAGAGGGCATATTGGAGATTTTGGATGAGAGGCTAGGAGCCTTCTGTACTGAGATGGTGGCCACGATGGGCGCGCATACACTAACAATCTGAGAGTTCAGAGCTTGTGGAGCTCCAGATTACCATGGGGCTAGGGACCCCATTGCTAGCAGCAGATGGTTGACTGACGTCGCCAACGACTTTCGTTCTAGCTGGTGTCCCGAGGGGGACAAGGTTTGACTCGCCTCCTATCTTCTGAAGGATAGAGCACGTGATAGGTGGGAGGATTTTGGGCATGCTATGGGTGATGATTCCGCGTTGGACGCGATGACTTGGAGTGACTTCTCGTCCAGGTTTAGGGCGAGTTTACACCAGTTATTGAGGTGCAACAGCTAGCACAAGAGTTTCAGGATCTTCAGCAGACTACTGAGACAGTGGCAGAGATCATCGCCAAGTTCCTCAAGTTATCGAAAATGGAAAGCCTTTCTTTTAAATGTTTTTAAAGTCTTCCATAACTTGTCCTCAAGTTATGGAACTTGAAAAGTTTTTCATAAAAACCATATTGAACTCGTAAGTTATAGAAACCAAAAGTTTTTGAATAGTTCAAAAGTTGCCCTCAAGTTTTGAAATTTGTAAACTTACACTTATGAATACTTTAATTCCAAACCCTAGAATTTTAAAATTTAAACTTCAACCCTTATACTATATAATATTTGGAAAGTTACACTTTCTCCACCTCCTCTAATAATTCTCCCTAAACCACAAGATCAAAGACTTGAAAAGTTTAAGGTCACTGAAACCCTACTTGCAATGAAACATCAAGATGGAAGGTTTGTGTGTACTCAATTCTTGGAGATGAAGTCACATATTGACAGGCTGAGAGTATTGGGTGTCATTGTCTCGAGGAATTTGGCTGTTAACTGGGTTTTTCAATCACTTCCCGAGCTATATAGTAAGTTCATTAACGACTACTATGTGACAGACCACGACATGACCCTTATTGATCTTACCTATTTGCTTGTTGCTGCTGAATCAGCAATGATTTGGCACACTAGAAAATTAAATTTGATTAGAATATATACTTCTCAAACATCCATGGACATTGACAATGGTAACATTGGAAGTCCAGAAAATATTTCTCTTCCCAATGGAAAGGGATCGGCCATAGTCAACCCGGTTGACCAAATGGTAAAGAGAAAGGCTAAGTCTGAGAACGATGCATGTGCCAATGCAAAAGAAGTCATTTGTTTCTACTTCCATTTGAAGCAACATTGGAAGAGAAGCTGCCCTGACTACTTGAAAGATCTGAGAGAAGGTAGAATCAAAAAGTTTGACTATGCTTCAGGTAAGTCTACTGTCTAACTCTATTAAATTCCCAATTTTTGATTCTTAATACAAGATGTGACTAGGTCGCATTTTCATGTTTTGTAGAATCCAAGAAAATAAAGGAAGCTTAAAAGAAGAGTATGTCGGATCTGGTCGCGAAGATGGATTTCAATCGCATGGTTCGATGATCGGATTTTTGAGCTGCTACTTAAGAGTTATGCTAGATTGCTTAGAAATTTGTAATAACATAGTTTTCATTTGTTATTGCATTGTAAGGAAAAGTTTTTTCCGCATTTTTAAAAATAACTAAAATTTTGTTTTTATTTTATATTATATTTCCTTACAATGACATTTGTGAAAATTGATGTTTGTATGTGTCTGTGTTAGCCATATGAATTTGATTCTTTTGTTTGTGGTAGTGTCGAGAATTTGCCAAATAAGGAAAGATTGTCATCACCCAAGTTCCAGTTGGATAGGAACTTGGGATCATGAAACTTGTAGTGTGTGATGAATGAGAACCTTTGTCTTCGGGAAATTAAGACTAATTCTATGTTCACATGAATATGTGAGTCAAGTGAAGGACTAGGAGATTGGGTACACTTGGTTGTGCGCTGGTCAGGTCCACCACAAATATCGATGAGACTATTCATCATGAATTACTCAAACATAGTAAATATGGTTATGCTTATAAGTTTAAGTATAATTCTGAAACATTGCAAAAGTTTCAATGTATGGCAGAACGAATGAGAAGAATCAAATTAGGAAGAAAGATAAAAGTTTCTCCAATCTGAAAAGATGGGAGTGTACTTTAGTATCTTGTTTTATGATCATCTTAATGATTATGGAAAACCATATCACAATTGATCCTCTAAGGACATCTTAGTGCATTCGTATGGCTAAGAAGAGGAATCATGAATTTTTTAAATGGTTAAATCAAGAAGATAAGTCATACTTCATTCCAAAAACAAGTCTTGGAGTCATACTCTAAGATTGTAACATTGAGAAACATAATCTTAAGAAGGTTTAAAACAATCATCAAATGTAGAGTAAAATGTTTTTGGTCTTATACATTTGAAATTGGTAAGTTGTTATGTCTTGTTAAGGACAAAGACCAACTAAGACCAATTGTGTGAAGTGTTCATCTTGATAAGAATCCACGCTAACTCTTGAATATTTGTTTGTCAAGGAATGTTACTTGACAAGAGAATACTATATGTCAAGAGATTAGTGGGAGTCTTAAAGATCTTGAAAAGGTTTCAAAAACTAATCAAGAATAAAACCTATTGTTTATCACTAGCATACGACTTGAGGTTTGTAACCTATCGTGTTGACATATTCATATTTATGTGCTCATTCCAGTTAAAAGTTGACTATGCATGTGAGTTTAATGAGTTCTTATTTGTTTGCATAAAGTAAACCACCTGGATCAATGAAAGTTTTATTGATTAGTATGGGTGAGCTGCTTAACAACTTGGAAGACATGGTAGGCCCTTGGGCTGCCAGGTGGCAAGAAATTAAGATTAAACGTGTTCAGTCCATAAGAGTTTGGATGTGTCACTAACCTTGTCTTATGATTATGGTTTGACAAATTCACATGGATAGTAACACATACACCATAAAATCTAAGTTTCATAAGGTTTCTTTCCGCTTCATGAAAATTATTGTGAGGAAACACTTTCGCTAAATAGATTTTAAGGAGATAGAAATTGTTATATTTGCATTCTCAAATTTGATTATGATTACGACATCCCTCTTCATATTTCGAATTGTGAGAAACGGAAAAAAGGTCTAAATATTTGAGACTTATTGTTGTAAGGTCTAAAATTGTTTAGATAGACATGTAAGTTGTCTAAGGAAAAGTGTATGATTTTGAGAAGCCTAGATAAAGTCTTATCAAAGCATCTCATATCAGAAAACTGAACTTTGGTAAGAAAGTCAATGAAGTATTGATTTCTAGAAGTCCAAATGATTTATGAATACATGTCAAAGCTAGTGGGAGCATAAGTGTTATGCTAGTAAGATAATAATTAATATGCTAGTGGGAGCATAATCAATTAAGCTGAATGTTGCAAGTTACCAATGTTAATTATAGAAAACAAAAGTCTCAATTCACAAGTTGCAGATTTTGAAAAGTTGTTTTGCTATAATTAAGGGAGAGGAATTCATATTTCATTTCAAATCTAAAAGCTTAAATTGTGAGATTTTAATCAAATGTAGTCATACTTCAAGATTGTGTTAATTGAGTTTTCAAAATTCGATTATGATTATGACATCCCTGTTCATAATTCGAATTATGAGAACACGGCAAACAAAAATATCGTAGCAAAAGACATGTCAAGTATCATGTCTTTATGTGAGACATCATGAATCGTGTCGAATATGCTTCGGATATAGGATCGATTAGATATTCTATAATGTTTATCCGTTCTAAATTTTCCAAATGCCCATGGCATTAAGAGGGAAAACGGAATAGAACCAGATATGACTAAAGTGTTTATTTGAATATAGGTTCGCCAAGGATTAGTCGCTTGTAGTTGGATGTATAAAAATCGATGGACCATATTGATATATTCTGAAAAGAGGCAACTTTTGCTCAGAAGTGTTAGTCAAAATGGGAATATTTCCATAAGTGGAAGCTATTCTTTAAATCTGTGTAAGATTAGAAAACGTAATGCAAGAAGGATGCTCAAAGAAATGTACTTTACATTTGAGACTTCGTCTCCATGGAATTTCTCTCCATTGGTATTCTATGTAATGTCTGTTGCCAAGTCTCTATGACTTTTGTGCATAGTCATTACAAGAGGATTATTGCATATAAGTTTAGAATATAACAGATTATAGTAAATGTCAAGAAATTGATATTCTTACATTTACTGTAAGGATTTGGAATTGCGAAATGCGCATCATTGAAATGTTGTCGATTGATCTATTTCACAAAGTAAGGATCATAGATAAACATAGTGTGCATGCTTGGAGCATGAGATAACTATTGTTTTAATTCAAGTATTAAGTTGATTATTCGAGACATTATAAAATGAATAATGAGTAATCAACATGGGACTCAAAAGTTTTGCGGCTATATTGGATTAGTATTATTCTTGTGTTTCACTTTGCATGTTTTGACTTCCTGAATAAATAGGTTATTCAAACCATCCATAGTCGATCATACTTTGGAAGTAGGTATTGAGGCAAGAATGTCATGAATGGGTCTGTAGTTTGTCTAAAGGCATTTAGACATGGCACAAGTTTGCTTGCAGTGTTCATGAGTACTCCTGGAATAAGATTCGAGTATTGGATTCAACCCACGCTCATCTGAATAACTTCATGGATTTTATCACGAGTGTTTGTGAGACGATAATATCTTATATTCTTGAAACCAAAACATGTGAGTTGTAGTTTACAATTCGGTTGCACATTGATGTACGTAAACGCACCGGTAACTTGGTGCTATAAAATATATTGTTATGTGTGATTTGATGAGTAAGTACAAGCGAGCATTTGAGTCAAAGTTTATTCATTCCTTTTACACTTAGAGGGATAAAAGCGATATCTGTGGGCCCCTCGATGATTTAGTGATGACACCCCTAAGTGCTTGGCCAAGCCTGGACTGATTTGATTTGTTCAATTAGTTAGTTGTCATAAATTGGAAATCGGGAAAAAATAGATAGACAAATAGAATGATTATAATCCACGTCTTATGTCCATATGATGTCTAGAATGGAGGAATATACGATCCCTTATCTAATGGATGCGTCATCGACTAGGTTAGAGTTCGACAGCGGATTTTAAGACCTACGATTGCTAGTCGGGATTTTGGAGTCGTAGTTATTAGACTTATCCAAGTGGGAGACTGTTGGATTAGGTGTATAAGCCCATAACTATAATTGGTATGTACTTGACCCGAGAGTAGCATGGTCCATTTGGGTTGCATATCACCAGGACAATTTGATAGGATGGACTTCTAAGAAGAGGATATTTATGATTTATTAATATATTATAAGTTCTAATATATTTATATGAAATCATATGATTTAATTAGTATTAATCAATAATTAATTTGGAATTAATTTAGTGATCAAAAGAGACTAATTAAATATATGAGGATTGATTTGGTAAATCAATGATTCTTATAGTGTGGGCCAATTGTTATTTAGGATGGGCTAAGCCAATATAGTAGTCCATGGATAGTCCATGGAGGTTTAACCCATGGAGCCTAAGTAATATGAAAGGTCATGAGCATTAGGGTTTTCATGGATGTAACCCTAGACCTTGCCATACTATAAAAGGAACCCATTAGTCACCAAAATTGGCCTATGTATTCTAAGGAGAGTTGTAGCCGATTTTGTGTGCAAGAAGCTCTCTCAAAATTCATCCTTTGTCCAAGGTGTGTTGTGATTCCATTTGAGGATCAACATTTTGGGCATTAAGTTCTTAAAGGCCAAAACTACAAGCTACAACAAAGAGGTAACTCTATAACTTAATTTTATATTATTTATATCAATTGTATGTTAGTTGTTGGCTCAAAGCTTTGGAAACAATATTGCATGTATAATGAGAGAAAACATAGATCCAAAGCATTTTAGGGTTGTATGTGCACCATAGGATGTTGTATTATACCAAAACCCAACACAAATACCACAATGTCTAACTGATAATGGTTGTACACCCTTGTCCTTAGCAAGCATCATCACCACTTTAGTCAGAATAGAAAGTTGACTTTCAATTTTTGGGGTAGAAATTTATTTCACTCCTCTTGGTGCATCATTGTACCATTCTTTTTCTTTAGTTGTATGATTAGAATCTTCTGTCAAGTTCTTAATATGAGCTCTAATTTATGTAGGGGTTTTTTCGGCTATTGATTCACCACTTGATCCATTTAGCAATCTTCTCTCCTAAGGTGACATCCCTTCAGAAAAGTATTGCATCAATTATTAATCTGAAATTCTATGCTTTGGGCATCATGAACATAACTTCTTGAACCGTTCCAAACAAGTGTTTAGAGCTTCACTTTTCTGTTGCTTGATACCAATAATTTCCCCGAGTAAAGCCGAAGCTCTCATTTCTTGAAAATACTTGTCTAAGAACATGCGTGATAACTCATTCCATGTTGTGACTGACGTCATTGACAAATAATATTACCACTCCTTGGTTGAATCTTGTAAAGAAAAGGGGAATGCCCTTATCTTGGTTTGATCTTCAGTGACCTCATGTGGTTTCATTCCCATAGAAACAACATGAAATTATTTAAGGAATTTGCGTGTGTCTTTATTCTCAAGACCGTGGAATGAAGGTAACAAGTGAGTTTGCCCGAATTTATGTTCAAAGTTTATTGTTGCATGATAACTGATGCATAATGGTTGTTGTGTAACATCTTGGGTGGCCTATTGTCTAAAAGTTTGTTCGGGAGGTGGCTTTGAAGGACCTTGATTACTTCCATAGTTATCTCCCATGTATCTCCCATGGTAGGAGTAGGAATAGAAGTTTCAGGTTTTGTGGTATGAGTGGGTGATGATGCTGGTGGAATTTTTGCATGTTGGTCAAGATGTGGTTGAAGGATTTGATGAAGAAGCTTCAGATTGTTGTTGTTTCTTTAGAAGTATATCATGTTTCCATCTTTGCTTCGCAGATTTCTCTATCTCCAAATCAAGTGGTATTGGTGTACCTGTGCGAAAAGATATTGGCTAAAACAATTAGTACTACTGTATCCCCATCAACGACGTCGATTTTTTTGGTGTGGCAGGTTAACAAATAAATGGATAAAAGTAACAATAATAAAACACAAGTCACAGCTACCAAATATACTATATATTGTATAAAGTAAATAGGGTCGGTCCACAGGGATACGAGAATTAATGTTTAACCGTATTTTCACACAAATTCATAACCATTTAACAAAGTAAAAGGGGGTTTGTTAACATCAAATTAAACTTCATAAATAAGCAAAATATAGATTAAAATTCAGGAATTAAAAGACATTTTTGGTTTCAAATCCTGTTCAAGGACTATGTTGAAAGATATAATGTGACATATGTTTATGTTTAGACTTGGCAATGGAGCGGGTTTTGACCCTGATCCGATCCAAACCCTTAAGAATTATATGGGTTTGGAGCATAGTTTTTGATCCATTTACCCGTTAACGATCCGTACCTGCTAACCCTTTTATTAAAAGGGTCAGGTATGGATCATCACTGATCCGCTTCGTTTATAACCCCCCCCCCCCCCCCCGCGTATAAAATTTTGAATTATATATTTATATTTTATACTGCTTAAAGTTACTTTTAATTCCAATTGAAAGCCCAAAGAGAAAAGGCCAAAGACTACACTATTTTTACATAGGACTCGAGGACTCGACTTCTAAACTTACAGTCTTCTACCAAGAGTCATGATGTCAATTCATTTATATTTCATCAATAAATCATAAATTTTATTTATAAATCAACAAATTCATTTATCAAGCAGAAGAAAGTTTGCAATTGATAATCTCTATCAATGCAATCAACGTTCAAAAACCAATATGAAGTTACTATAGCAATGATTTTATTTCCAGTCGAAAGTCCTCTGGTACATAGTATGTTTTCTAAATCAACGTTTGTTTTATTATAAATTTTATTTTATGATTTAAGTAAAATGTGTTTGATTATTCAAAAACCTAAGGGTTATGGGGCGGGTTTGGGTATCTGCTAATTCGGTGGATAAGGGTATGGGTTTGATTATTCGTAACCCTGTGGGTTACGTAGCAGGTTTGGATCGGGTATTGAAATTTTTTTAAAGGGTTTGGATCAAGGTGGATTCTCTCCAAATCCGCCCCATTGCCAGGTCTATTGATGTTCAATATAGATAGTAATTAAGATATTAATAAGCTCTAATATCTCCAAATTGACAAAAGTGTTTTACTTAAAATATTCTCTTTAAGTAAAAGTTCAGTTAGTTGATCAAATCCAAAAAAATTCTTAGATTAAATCACTAAAAGACCTTAAGTTCTTGCAATTATTACCAATAATATTCAATATTGTTCATATGATCGGTAATATGAACAATTAATCTTTGATTACACTAATTTTGATTTCATAGAAGCCAATTAAGTGTTTGTTACCAATTACAAGTCCTAAAACACATATAAATTTTATAATTTGACTAACAAAGGTGATATGAACCCTAGATTCATTGATCAAGTGAATAGAGTACAAATATAGTGTATAATAAAGACCAAATCAAAAATTACTAGAATGAAACATGTAATTAAGTTCACATAATAGTCTAACAACAAGTTTCTAAGGATCTAGAAATGAGAATAGAAGGAAAATTTAGCAACACATGGTTTAATCAAAACACAAATTGAACAAGATAGATCTTCAAGCAAACTTACACATTTGAAAACTAAATGTTTCCAAAGTGCTAATTGATTATAAAATTGATGAAAATCACCCATGGTAAGTCTTGGTCGAAGTTGTCTTCAAAATGGATAAGAAACCTCTCTAAAACGGAAGTCGAAAAATCAAATAAAATTGTCGACAACGATTCCACGCGCTCAAAATGACTCCACGCCCCCGGAATGTCAAAAAATGTTGAAATGCTGAAATACTCATTCTACGACCGTGGAATGGTAAAGGAGTAACAATTGGTAGTTCTCGGTTAATAAAAGTCAAATAAATAAATCACGAAGAATGAATTTATGCCTTACTTTCGAGTTTTCGGTTTTGGGAGTCAAAAATCCTTGTGATTTCGGTTGGCACTGGACCGAAATCACATGTGATTTTAGTTGAGCCACGACCGAAATTGTCACACCCTAAAACCAAGAACGGCAGAAACGTTCACGGGTGGAGGATGTCATGTGAAGTATCATAACAGTGCAAAGTAGTAAACAAGCAACAACATCATCCATTGCATTAAAAGTAAAGCTTTAATACATGTGTGTTCTTTCATTGTAATAAGACACCAAAATATGTAATCAAAATAAAAGTCGAGTCTTTTCTGTGCTCCGTCTTCTCAAAACCTGGTCATCGTACCTGTCTAGTGGTGACCTGAGAATACTAGTTATTTTGAAAGAGAGTAGATCAGCATAAGGCTGGTGAATTCATAAGTATTTAAGTGTCATTACTCTGATTTGGAAAGTTGTTACGAATGCCAAGTAAATCTTTGAATGAATCATTTGATATAAGTGTGAAAACCCTAGAAAATCCCATATTTCCTACTAGTATAAAAGTAGTCTTCTACCAAGACCTAAATGCTTTGAAAGTAGTCTTCTACTAAGACCTGAATGTTTTTCTGTAACAAAGATGGTTTTTCCCTTAAATGACTACTATTAACAATATATAGTCTACCTCATCGTTTATGTGAACATATCACAAAATCAAAGTAATAAGGAGAATATAATCATTTAAGTATTATCCTTTGGTACTAGGATAAACACGACCTAGGAAATGCCGAATAGTATTAACCGTAGGCATCCGTAGATGTGCATTGTCCTCTGTAGTTAACGGCAGGGTGTAGGAATGGTGAGTCCCGTAAAGGTACCTTGTAAAAGTATTAACCGTAGGCATCCGTAGATGTGCATTTACCTCTGTTGCTAACAATTGGGTGTCGGAATGGTTAGTCGCATATAGTATCCTTTTATACTAGGATAGACAGGTCTAATTTATACGTATAATATGTAATAGTATCTCATCATATAGTATCTAGGTACAAGTATCCATGTAAGTGTATCCATGTAAGAGGATCCATGTAAGTGTATCTCTTCATATAACATTTAGTATAGACTCATGAATGAACTGACTTCGGTGTAATTCCTTGTAATAGGAATAATGTTTTGTATCCCCTAAACTATCCCTATAATAGTTTACTGGAATGTATTTGATGTCCAAGAAGGTTTATACACCCTTGCTACTCAAGAGTGTGGGAACTGAATGAAGGATGAAAGCTATCATATATATACATATATTTAAGAAAGATAAGTGTATAGATATGGTTTTAACAACAAGTTAAAGAAGTTTTGTAAAACATTTAAGAGTTTTGAACAATAGATAATAATGACTTGATGTCATTTCTTAAAACATTTCAAAAGTAAATCATTTTGATAACAAAGTATATCAGGACTAAAAGTCATTTTTTGTATCACATTTTGAAGTATGTGAAATCATTTGGATGAAAACATAGTTATAAATCACATGTGATTGATGCTATAACATGTTGTTTTCTACTTGTATTTCCCCCATTAAAGCATTTAAAATCATTTAAAAGATTGATTAAGGGGTAGGAACTCACTTTTAGTTGGTGGTTTGGATGAACGGATAAGGTAGGATGCTAGGTGTCAAGTGCAGACTTGTACACACTCAAAGATCCTAGTTAACATATAATAACACATATATGTATCCAATTAGTCTTTAAACTACTAATTGACAAAGTTAAGACATCCTAACACATATAAAACACCTTATATAAGTGCTACAAGTCATAAGGATTGCATCTAAGTGATGTAGGACCTTGCTATTGTGTTTGGGGTTCAAGGGTAAACTCCCTTGGAGTTTACGGTTTTGTGAGCATAAACCCATGGGTTTACATTCGTAAACACATGATTTTACGGCCGTAAACACATGTTCTTTTGACCATTTTTTGTTATGAAGCTCTACAAGTCCCTTAGAAGCATTTCCACTTGATGGCTAAGCCTTTGAAAGAGATTAGGGCACCATTTCCCTTCTTTGAGGAGTTTATGGCCCTAAGACCATTTCCTTTTGGGTTTACTACCATAAACCCTTATGGAATATGGTATTTTGATGTTTTCAAGTATTTAACACATCAAGGAATGGATCTATGCAACTTACCAAGGCTTAGGAAAGGGCTAGGGACATTTTGGCACCATTTGTAGGGTTTACGGTCCAAGAACATGTTGGACCATAAACACCTTGATCTTGGTGTTTCTTGTATGTTTTCTTGATATATGAAAGTATAAAAAGCTTTAAAATACACTAGGGTAGGAGTACTTACTAGTTAGAAGCTTGAAAAGGTACCAAAAGGCCAAGAACACTAGTGTGTGTTCTTGGTGTTCTTGGTGAAACTTGAAGATTCAACCTTTTGGAAAGATTTCATGGATAGAAGTGTGTTAAATCACTATATTAAGTGATGTACTAACTTAAAAGGGCTAGAAACACTTACTAGATGATGATCTTGAAGAAAGTTTTGGATGATACTTGAGAAAGTTTGAGCTTTGTTCTTGAAAAGGTGGAAAAAATGGTATAAATGACTAAGTGTCACTTATATACCCCCTTCCTTGGGATTTACGGCCGTAAACAACATTGTTTAGGCCGTAAACTCCAATCTTTTGGTGTTTTGAAAGTTTATTGTTGCACAATAAACCTTAGGGCATCCTCTCTCCTAATATCTCCTAAAGTGTTAATCCTAAAATACTCAAACTTAAACCAAAAGTTTGAAAATTAGCATTAACTGTTCTGACTTCTATTGAATTGATATATAGTACAAAATGGAAATTTCGAGTTGTTATAGAAATCACCATGGTGATCTCGATTTGTGCTAGACTAAAATCACATGTGATTTCGGTTGATGCCTTAGCCGAAAACTCCTTGATATTTATATGATTCATGCCACTTGATTGGTGGATTACTTTCCCAATGTGATTAATTACAAAACCCAATGCAAAACTTCACTTCACCTTATCCTTTTTTTTTTATTTAACTACAACCAAAGACTCCTTCAACATCCTTCATAGTTAACATATTTCACAACCTTTTCTCTCAAAATCAAATCCTTTTCTCTCCAAGCTCAATCTCATACTTCTCGAGGAAACTATTTCTTTAAGATTGATTATTAAGAATTATGGTAAGTTCCCTTAATTATCTAGTATTTTTACAAAACTTTCTTGATAGATCCTCTCATTTACCCACATTATTTTGTGCTAAAAACGATTAGGATACGACTACCTTCCAGTGTTCTAACTTGAAGATCATCACCATCACTGCGTTATCTAGCCAAGAACACACTCAAGGTGAGTTCATAACCCTACATTTTTCAAGACTTTTCAAGTTTTTAGGGGGAGAATACAACTTAAACACAAGAGAACTTGTGTTAATATACAGATCGTTGCATATGTTTTTGTACATTTTATGTAAAAATACTAAATACATGAAATGACATTACTACCAAGTTTATGGACTTTCAAGTGCAAAGTTTACTACAAATACAAAGGCTTTCATTTCGACAGAACATACATTATAAACTATAATAGGTATAGTTTATGGGTCAATTATGCTATTTTGCCATTCGGGATACGATACAAAAATAATTATTTAAAGGCATAATTATTTTACACTACATAACTATTTTGGAAGGATAATACTTCTACATTCAAAATGGTTTTTCATTACACAACACGTAAACCGTTGATACAATGTTACGAGACACTATCTTCACGTATTTACCAGAGTACATACTAAAGTCTTGTATTATAACTAAAGACTCCCGTAAGAGAGTGTGATACTTGTGTATAGATCTATACGGGACTGACAACTCCACACTTGAACTGTTAGCTACAGTTATATCGACAGGTCTGGGGTGACAAATATCATACCATTCCGACGCCGGAAAAAAGTCATACAGGCCACTAGTCGCTAGCATAGTTATAATAACTCAAATGGGGTATTAACAATATATTTGGTTTACGGGGCGAACATACCTTCAAATGGTTTTAGATAAATAAAACTATGTTACACTATTTTCCAGTATGGTACAGCTTACATTTCTGGAATCATACATTTAAATGGTTTTTATTAGATTAAAACTACAAAAATCGGTCTTAAGGTGTCTAAGACTACAATTCATATCAATGAAAATATTGGATTTTCTGGAATCACACTCTATCATTTTACAAAGAAAAATGGCAGATTTTTCTCATACAAAATGCTTATGAACTCACCATCTTAATTGTTGACACTTTTTCAAAACTACTTGTATTCTCTGGAAATCAGTAAACAGGTACTCATAAAGGGTTTTGAAGATAGGGTGTAGCAGCGTCACATCTTGTATTTTTGTCATATGTATTTGGCATCAAACAAACAACGATTCAAATACAATGTAAGAACTTATAAATGATCAACATGATGGTTGAAATGTTTTGATCTCTATTATTTAATTGTTATGATACTGTACATGAAAGTCATCCACCCCCGGACGTTTCTACCATTCCGGTTCGGGGGTGTGAGAAATTGGTATCAGAGCATTGTTTAGTGAACTAAGTATATCAAACCATGTAAGAAATACAAGTATAAATACAATGGGGCTAAGACACTATGACTAAAGAAATATATTTTTAAAATATAATGATACTTTTATAAAAGTATATATACATGCATACATACAAGACATAGTGTCGTAATGAGAACCATATAAAAGTATTATGATAATTTGAACACTACAATTAAGCCTAAACAATTATGTAATCATATCTGGGATAAATATAGCCTGATCAACTATATTTATACGAGATATGACCAAAATGTGTTTAGGAATGGTCGTGGTGAACAATGAATCTAAAACTTACCAACCCCATCCAAACAAACTCTAAGAACCAAACATAAAGCTTAAAATACTATGGGAGTATTTTAGAATACAAAAGAGTCTTACACATAAACCCTTGTTGCATTTCTTATACCCCTATTCTTGCGCAGACGTCGGCAGGATTCTATATACTTGGAGACCCCTACTTCCCTAACCAGGGAAATGGAGGTTGGATTGAAGAAGATCCTGAGGAATTAATAGAGGAAGACCCCGAAGAGGATCCAGAGGAAGAAGAAGACGAGGAGGAAGTCAAGGAAGACTCCGATATAGAACCCGAAATCTACAATCCAACCCATGTCCCCCAAAACCCTACTCCCGGGCGGAACTTTTAGGGCCCGACGCCATGTTGGGCAGTAGATTTGCGGATATGGAGGCAGGAACAAGGCCAACGCCCTCCTTATGGTATGGATCGAGGCTTCTACAACCTCAAAAGAGGGGGTTCAACAGAAAGGGCTCTCACTGTCATGATATGTTGCATCGCTCTCCAAGGCGAACAGGCAAGGGCATTTACCGACCAGATCATGGAGATTGGCGCCACCACCGCAGTCACCGCTGTCCGTCATCGTCGCCTAGAAGAAGATCATGATCAGACCAGGGATCGCACCAAGACCCTATAGGATGAGGTTACTGCGACTCGAGCCGAGATGAGAGAATTTCAGGAACGTCAAGCCATAATGGAGAGGCGTGTGATCGCGGTTGAGCGTCAGATAGAGGAGATGCAGACCTTCATAACTTCATCCTATGGACTGCATGATACCACGCACCATGAGTAGTACTTTTACTACTCGGGATTTTGTTATAGATTAGGTTTTACAAGTAAGCGTTGGTAATACTCTTTCATATATGTTGGTTCAAACCTATGAATAAGTGATTACACTATTCAAGGGGTCGATATGCTGTCAAAATGTTCCCTTACATTGATGTATTGTAGACATGCTTAAAAGGTCAAATTTTCCAAACACTATGTACTAAAATATATCAATGAAATTGGCATGTATTTTATTTCGTTGGATTGCCACTATTAAACTCATAAATTGATTGTTAATTGTTGAATTACTATTGTAGACTTCCATCATGAATCACTTACAAAATACACTAAAGTCATAACATAAAACACATAGAGCTAAAATAATCTAGTCCGATAACACCCGACTTGTAACCACTACTGAAAAGTCATCATCATATTTAAACTTTATGGAAGAAGAATGCCACCACGCAAATATAATAGGCGTTACAACAACACATAAACAACTCAATCACCGCCACCTCCTCCACAGATGGACTCTGCTATTTTCCAAGCATTGTAACAGCCGCTGTGGCAGCCGTCGTTGCTCAAATTAGCACAAATGGCACCAATGGGACGGGAAACGGTACTAATAATTCTAACCAGGGAGAAAGCCAGGGACGCCCAAGGGAATGCTCCTACAAAGACTTCAGAAATTGCAAAACCAAATCCTTCAATGGAAGCGGAGGTGTCATTACGTTGACATAATGGTTTGAGAAGACAGAGTCAGTGTTTGAAACAGTGCATGCCCAGAAGAGAGCAAAGTCAAATTTGCAGCCTGCACCTTCATTGATGGGGCCTTTTCCTGGTTGAATAGCCAGGTCAAGTCACTAACTCTCCTGGTGGCTAACGCAATGAAATGGGAAGACCTGAAGATCATGATGCTGGAGGAGTATTGCCCGAGGGGCGAAGTCTAAAATTTGGAGCAAGAACTCTGGAACCTCACCATGCTGGGTTCTGACATCGCAGCCTATACTGCCAGATTCAGTGATCTTGTAGTACTATGTCCCCGGATGATCACCCTGGAAATCAAGAAGATGGAACGTTTCATCGGGGGACTATTCCCCCAGATTCAAGGGATGCTGATAGCATAAAAGACGACTACTTTTAATAGTGCCAAATGCTTGCCCCAAAGACTTATCGATCATGGAGTTCGCCAAGGCATAATGTGATGGGTTTTATACAAAAGAGCATCCTATGTGCTCATGCAAACCCTAATGCTTGGATCTAGGTTTCTCTATTGTACATGCAATTCATCCAAGGCTCAAGAACCCTAATCTAGCATATGCATTTCGAAATTATCACATAAGAGTAGATCTAGATGATTACCTTTTGATAATGGCTTGAATCTTCTTGTCTTTGGAGCTTAGAGTCACAAGTGTCACTCCTCTAATGGTTTACAAACACCACAAGCAAGAGAATGACTTATGAGAAGGAGGAGAAGCACCAAGAACGACCTAGGGTTCTTCCAAAAGGGTTCACCACGTTTTTGAGGCCATAGGGGTCTTTATATAGTGAGGCTATTAGGGTTTTCAACTAGGAAACCCTATTTTGACTGCTTAGGCCCTAAGCAACCCATGGACTCCCTTTAGAATACCCCTTGGACGAATTCCTTATGGGTCTCCCATAGAATTTGTCCAACCTATGTTCCAAGGTGATCTAGAGCCCAATTGCAACTATCTTATAATTACAGTTCCAGTCCCCTAAGTTTCAATAATGTCTTTTAGTCACAAAACTAATTCTTAATTAATTCTTGACTAATATTAATTAAAAAATATGATTTCTCCTTTAATATATTATTCATATAATATATTAATAAATCATAATTAATCCTCTTTCTCCATAAATCATCCTATCCAGTTGCTTTGGTGAAGGCAACCCAAAAGGACCATGCACAACCGGGTCAAGTACTTACCAAATATAGTTGTGGGCTTAGACACAAATCCAACAGTCTCCCACTTGGATAAGTCTAGTAATTATAATGTAAGTACAATCTGATTAGCAATCATAGCTCTCAAAGACATTGTCGAACTCTGATCTTATTAGTAACTTGTCCTTTAGATAAGGGATCATATATTCCTCCATTCTAGATATCGTATAGACTGAGACATGGATTTTAATCATTCTCTCTTTCTATATGTTGTTTCTCGAATTCAAATTTATGACTACTAACAGCATACTACAATTGAACACATCAACTTAGTCCCGACTTGGCTAAGCGCTTAGGGTGTCATCACTAAATCATCGAGGGTCCCATAGATATCACTTTTATCCCACTTTGGGTAAAAGGAATGGATAAACTTTGACTCGAATGCTCGCTTGTACTCACTCACTGAATCACACACAACAATACATTTTATAACACCAAGTTACTAGTGCGTTTACATATTATCAATGTGCAACTGACTCGCAAGATACAACTCACACATCTCAGTTTCAAGAATATAACATATTACCGTCTCACCAATTACTCGTGATAAAATACATGAAGCGATCCAAGTGAGCGTGGGTTTAATCCAATACTCTAATCTTATAGCAACACTCATGAACTCTATAGCAAACTTGTGCCATGTCTAAACATTTTAGACAATCTACAGACGGATTCATGACAGTCTTCTTTCATACCTACTTCCAAAGTATGAGCGACTATGGAGAGTTTAAATAATCTTATTATTCGGGAAGTCAAAACATGCAAAGTGAAACACAAGAATAATACTAATCCTATATGGCCCCAAACTTTTGAGTATAAATAAAACACCTTTTATTTAATCACCATATTGATTACTCATTATTTGTTGTTTCGGGTAATCAACTTCTTACTTGAATTATAACAGCAATTGTCCCATGCTCTTAGCATGCACACTATGTTTACCTATGGTCCTTACTTTGTGAAATAGTATAACTGAATAACATTTTCAGTCACACTCATTTTGCAATTTCCAATCCTTACCACAAGTGTAAGAATACCAAATTCTTGCCACTTATAGAATATGTTAGATTCTAACATTTTATGCAACGGTCCTTTCGTAATATCATAGCGCCAAAGCCACCAAGACTTTGCCAATGAAATTACAAAGTGCTCAATTGGAGATTGTTACAAGACAATTCCATAGTCATGAAGTCTCACATTCAAAGTACATTCCTTTGAACATCTTTCTTGCATAGAAGTTCCTAACCTAGACATAGATTCTTAACGTCCAACTCCCAGTAAGGAAACATTTCCATATTTTCCATATGTCAACTCATTATAAATAGAGTCTTATCTATTCATAATAATGTCAATATGGTCCATCCATGACTATACTTCCAACTATCCATAAGCGACCAATCCTTGGCGAACCTTAGATTGTCCTTGACAGTCGTTTAGTTATTTTAGTCAAATTTGGTTGTATTCCCTTTTTCCCTCTAAATGCCCTAGGCATTTGGAAAATTTTAGAACGGTCAATATTACAGCATATACAATCGATCCTATACCCGACGCGTGTAGGATACGATTGATAATGAAAAACGTGATACTTTACCAGTTTCTTGCTATAATATTGCCATAATATTTCTATTTGCCATGTTCTCAAAATTCGAACTATGAAGAGGGATGTCGTAATCATAATCGAACTTTAAGAATGCAAATAATAAATATATCCTTGACTAAATTCAATTTAAATTTCTCGATCTAAGCTTTTAGATTGGAAATGAAGTACAACATTCTCTCCATTAATTATAGCAAAAAAACTTTTTTACCCCTGCAACTTTGCAAAGTGAAACTTTTGTTTTTCTATAATTAATATTGCCAACTTGCAATACTTAAATAATAATCATGCTCCCACTAACATGATGATTATATTTATCCCAGCATAACATTTGACACGTATTCAAAAAATAGTTGGACTTCTAAAAGACAATACTTATTGACTTCCAAAGTTCATATTTCCAATATGATGTGCTTCGATAAGCCTTTGTCTAAGCTTCTCAAACTCATACACCTTTCTTCAGACAGCTCACATGTGTGTCTAAATTAATTCAGAACTTATATAACTAAGTCCCAAATGTTCAGAATAATTTCCAAATCTCACAATTCAAACTATGAAGAGGGATGTCGTAATCATAATCGAATTTGAGAATGCAATTTACATAATCGCTATCTCCTTAACATCTCTCTTAATGAACGCATTTCCTCACAATCATTTTCATGAATGAGAGAAACCTTATGACACTTAGATTTTATGGTGCATGTGTTCCTATCCATGTGAATTTGTCATAACCATAATCATAAGATAATGTTTGTGACAAATCCAAACTCTTATGGACAGAACTTGTTCATACTTGATTTCTTGCCGTCAAGGGTCCTACCATTGCTTCCAAGTTATTTAGCAGCTCACCTATGCCAGTCAATGTACTTTCGTTGAACAAGGTGCTTGCCTTATGCAGTCTATTGAGAACTCGAAGAACTCATATGCATAATCACTCAACTGGATTGGCATAGAAATAAAATTTTGTCAACACGATAGGTTACATTCCTCAAGTCGTGTGCTAGTGTTGAATAGGTTTACTTCTTGATTTGTTCTTGAAACTTTTCAAGATCTTTAGACTCCCACTGACCTCTTGACATATTAGATTCTCTTATCAAGAGACATTTCTTGACAAAACAAATATCCAAGAGTTAGTGTGTGTTTATATAAAGACAAAACCCACACGTAATTCGATACTATTTGGTCTATGTCTTATTCAAGACATCACAACTTACCAAAATATGCAAGTTAAAGAACATTCCTACTTATGATTATCTCACTCAAGTCACAATCTTGGAGTATAACTCTAAGACTTGATTTTGGAACGATGTACGATACATCTTATTGACTTAACCACCACAACAATTCCCGATTCCTCTTCTTAGCCAAACTAGTGCACTAAGGTGTCCTTAGAGGATGAATTGTAATATGGTTCCTACAATTACCAAGACGATCATAAAACACGATACAAAAGTACTCTCCCTTCTTCTTAGATTGGAGAAACTTTTTATCTTTCTGTCTTCATTGATTCTACTTATTCGTTCTGTCATTCATTGAAACTTTTCAATGATTCAGAATTATACTTAATCTTGTAAGTATAATCACATTTACTAGACCTTTAGTAAATCATGACAAATAGTGTTATTGTTATTTGTGGTGGACTTGACTAGTGCACAACATTGTGAACTCAATCTTCTAGTCCTTCACTTAACTCTTTGTCAATAGAGTTAGTCTTAAATTTTCCAAGTACCAAGATTTCCATACATCATATGACTCAAATCATATGATTCCAAGCTTCTGTCCAATTGAAACTTGGGCGATGGGAATCCTTCCTTACTTAGAGAAATTTGACACTTCCATAAATAACATAACTATGAATCACATCCATTTATAGAAATACATAAACATTAATTTTTCACAACGATTTCATTGCAAGGATATATATATAAATAAGACGAAAAAATTTATTTTATTCATAAAAGCCGCGGAAAACGTATCCTTACAATGCAAAATCAACTGAAAAACTATGTAATCAAATATTCCTAACAAATCTATCATAACTTTCTAAGCTTAAAATTTGATTTTCGAATCCATGCGATCGTGACCCATTTCTTCGTGATCAGACTCATCTTGCTCTTCCATCAAACTTCCTCTCTTTTCTCTGATCCTGCAAAACATTCAAATGTAATCTTATCACATTATGTATGAAGAATCAATGAATAGAAACTTGATGGAGTTAGATAGTGGATCTTTACCTGAAGTAGAGCCAAATGTCTTAACTCTCTCATATCTTAGATCTCTCAGGTAGACTGGGCAGCTTCGTCTCCAATGCCCCTTCTCTTGGCAATAAAAGCAAATTGACTATGTTGGAACAGTACACTGAACTACTTCAGACTTTTCCTTTTTCTTATGATCAAATTCTTTGACCATGGCATGCCTTTCATTACCATTGCCTATGTCCATAGAGGTTTGTAAGGCAGATCCACCAATCAACTTTGCTTCTCCAGTGTGCCAAATCATCGTTAATTCAGCAGCAATAAGCAAATAGGTGAGATTGATGAGGGTCACGTTGTGGTCTATCATATAGTACTCTCTTACAAACTCACTATATGAGTTAGGAAGCGACTGAAGAACCCAGTCAACAGCCAGCTCCTCATAGACAACGACTCCCAACATTCTTAACCTATCAATGTGTGACTTCATCTCTAAGACGTGTGCACACACTGACTTTCCATCTTCATGTTTCATCGCCAACAAGGCTAGAGTGAGCTTGAACTTTTCAAGCCTTTGAACTTGTGGGTTAAGGAGAACAATAGGAGGAGGTGGAGGAAGTGAAGCATGATCTCGTGTTCCTCGATCGAATCATGGAATATCATCTTCATGTGGCAAGCTTGTTCCATGGGATTTGGGAAGATAATAGTTGTCATACTTTGACATCTACAAAACGAGAGAAAATTCAAGTTAGATGATTGATTGATTGAGTCCTTAATAAAACACCCAAATTAGATATTAAGGCTAGGACCCAACACAATACTCTAAAACTTGGGAGAGGGATGTCGTAACCCAAATTGCAGAACATTTGAAGGCAAGTGAATGATGATTCACTAATTTTCCACCATGAAAAACGAAAAAGAGATTAAGTTTTAAATGTATTGAAAACTCCTAGATCCTTTGAGATTCATTGAACTTTTCAATGACATGCTTAAATCTTGATATGCCCCTCGATTTGTGACTAGGATACCGAGGATCACAAAACAGGGTGTGAATAACCATGTAAACTTACATGGTGCCCCCAATGTGATAGTCATCTATTCGATGTGTTGGTTAACCACACACTCTCCACTGAACAATTACAAACATCGAGTCACCATTTGCTACCTTTGCTTAGAACCCATTTAGTGTGCCGGTTAACCACACACGCTCCACTAACGTCTTATCAAGGTTACAAAGTGTAATTTCATCGAGTTGCATCAATTCACTTTTGCCTAAAGTAACTAAGATTGAGAATTTTGTAAAAAATTTAGTTACTTTAACATTAATTATACTTTTAATGTGGAGAGGGTTTGCCCTATCCTACCCGTTCGGCTAACGACCCTCCACCAATCAAGGAAGCGGTGGGTGAGAGTTGACACCCATTAAACGGCCATTTTATAGGCCATAACCTTATACCCCCCTAATAGATGGGCTTCGTGAATGAGGCCTACTAACGGTAAGACTAGCAGTTTAAGTTATATATATATATATATATATATATATATATATATATATATATATATATATATATATATATATAATATTAGACTTTTAATGTTATATATAGTATAGGGGTGTATTTTACACTTTTAAAATACTATGTGGTCTAATTTAAGAAATTACACTTTTAATTTAATTAGATGTAAACCATATCATTATGGATTTATTAACTCTCATTAATTATACACTTAATTAATTTATTAAAACCATAAGGGTGCAAATTAAACTTTTTTAAAAATTAGGGTTTTAGAATTTAACATTTTGAAATTAAGCTTTTAATTAAACTTTAAATTCCAAAACTTGAGGGAAAGTTTTGAAACATTTCAAATCATTAGGGTTTAGAATTTAAATATTTCAAAATTAAACCTTTTAATCAAAAATTTAAATTCCAAAACTTGAGGGCAAGTTTTGAACTTTTCAAAACACAAAGGATCAAATAAAAAATAATTTTAAATTAAACAATCAATTTAATAATTATCTAAATTTGACCTAATCAAGATTATTTACAAGATAATTCAAATCAATTTACAAATAATCAATCTTTATCTTATAAAACAAGTAATTATCTTAAATTTACAATTATCCATTAATTTGATTAGGATATCAATTATCATAATAGAAAAACCTGATTTTAATTTGAAAAAACAATTTATGGTAATTATCCAAAGCAAATTAAGGCGAAAATTTTGAAATAGTGATGTCAGACTGAATTCACGAGGTGCACACACTTTGTTCAAGACATGAGTCTGGATTAATTCGAAAATTTGATGTCAGACTGAATTCACGAGGTGAGCACACTGTGTTCACGACGTGAATCAGGTCAGATTCGAAATTCGCAAATTTTCAGCTTTGAAAACTTAATTTTGCATCAAATACAATAGAAGAACCATCCTAGGCTTTGATACCACTTATGGGTTTCATACAAAAGCACATATGTGCTCATGCAAACCTTAATGCTTGGATCTAGGTTTCTCTATTGTACATGCAATTCATCCAAGGCTCAATAACCCTAATCTAGCATATGCATTTCGAAATTATCACATAAGAGTAAATCTAGATGATTACCTTTTGATAATGGCTTCTTGTCTTTGGAGCTTAGAGTCACAAGTGTCACTCCTCTAATGGCTTACAAACACCACAAGCAAGAGAATGAGTTATGAGAAGGAGGAGAAGCACCAAGAACGACCTAGGGTTCTTCCAAAAGAGTTCACCACGTTTTTGAGGCCATAGGGGTCTTTATATAGTGAGACTATTAGGGTTTTCAACTAGGAAACCCTAATTTGACTGCTTAGGCCCTAAGCAGCCCATGGACTCCATTTAGAACACCCCTTGGACGAATTCCTTATAGGTCTCCCATAGAATTTGTCCAACCTATGTTCCAAGGTGATCCAGAGCCCAATTGCAACTATCTTATAATTAAAGTTCCAGTCCCCTAAGTTTCATTAATGTCTTTTAGTCACAAAACTAATTCTTAATTAATTCTTGACTAATATTAATTAAAAAATATGATTTCTCCTTTAATATATTATTCATATAATATATTAATAAATCATAATTAATCCTCTTTCGCCATAAATCATCCTATCCAGTTGCTTTGGTGAAGGCAACCCAAAAGGACCATGCACAACCGAGTCAAGTACTTACCAAATATAGTTACGGGCTTAGACACTCATCCAACATAATGACCCCCGTCCCCGAACAAACAAACGAGAGTGGCAATAAGAGAAAGTTCTGGAACAAGAGAAAGGGCCAGCCGACCCAATAATTCGTATAGAAACAACAAATTGTGACAGTCCACGCCGCTACTATCCTTTCAACTTCAGCACCCACCAAACAATATGTTGGGACCCTCCCAAAGTGTAAAAAATCCAACTTTCATCACCATGGAGCCTGTCGAGAGATGTACTACAATAATTGCAAGAGGAAAGGGCACACCACCTGTTTCTGTAAAGCGTTGGCACAACCAACCACACAAACCGCCAATGTCGGAGTAACCCAAGCATGCTATAGGTGTGGGGAAACTGGACATTTTAGGAGGGAGAGCCCAAAAGCCAACAACAGGAATATTGGGGGCACGAGAAGAGTTCTAATAATAGGGTATAAGGAGGCGATGAAAGACCCTATGGTGGTTACCGGTACGTTTCTCCTCAATAACACATATGCATGCATACTATTCGATAGCGGTGCATAACGGAGTTTTGTGAGTCATAAATCTGAACACTTTCTCAAACAAAAACCTAAAACACTTAATGAAACATTTACCATATAAATGGCTAACGGAAAAACCGAAACTACAAATGACATATACATAGGATGCACTCTAACTCTAAACAACCACTCCTTACAAATCGACCTAATGCCTGTTACAATAAGGAGTTTTCATATTATCATTGGCATGGATTGGTTAAGTCCTCACCATACCGGAATTATGTGTTATGAAAATCCTATTCGCCTTCTCCTGCTGAGTAATGAGACCTTGCTCATCTTCGGTGACAAACCCGACATGAACCTCCGAATCATCTCTTGTATCAAGGCTCAAAAGTACTTACACAAGAAATACCATGCCTTCTTAGCTCACGTAGTCGATAAGAAGAAAGAAGAAAAAGACATCAGGGACATTCCGGAGGTCTACAACTTCCCTGACATATTTCCCGAAGACCTTCTAGGAGTACCACCCAAGCTACAAGTCGAATTCAGAATCGACCTAATCCCTGGAGCTACACCCATAGCCAAGTTGCCAAACTAATTAGCTTCGGTGGAGATGCAAGAACTGTCCAGTCAGCTGAGCAAACTACTGTGTAAAAGGTTCATCAGACCAAGCTTCTTACCCTGGGGAGCATCGATCTTGTTTGTAAAGAAGAAGGGAAAATCATTCTGTATGTGCGTCGACTACCGGGAACTGAATAAACTCACCATCAAAAACTGATAACCTCTACCCAGAATCGACGACCTTTTCGACCAACTGCAAGGATCAAGTTACTTCTCAAAGATTGACCTAAGATCCAGGTACCATCAGTTGCGAGTCCAGGAGGAAGACATCCCCAAAACCGTATTCAGAACTCGCTATGGTCACTACGAATTCGTAATAATTCCCTTCAGATTGACAAATGCACCCGCAGTTTATGGACCTAATGAATCGTGTGTGTCGACCTTACTTAGACAAATTCGTGATAATATTCATCGGTGACATACTAGTCTACTCATGAAGTAAGGAAGAACATGGTCAGCACCTACGACAAGTCTTGGAAACGTTAAGGGCGGAGAAGTTATATGTAAAGTTCTCGAAATGCGAATTCTGGATTCGAAAGGGGGACTTCTTGGGACACGTGGTCAGCAAGGAAGGGATTCATGTGGATCCCTCAAAAATCAAAGCAATTGAGACCTGGAAAGCACCAAGGACACCAACAGAAATTCTCCAATTCTTAGGCATTTATGGCTACTACAGAAGGTTCACACAAAAATTTTCCAAGATCGCAAATCCACTCACTACCTTGACTCAGAAAGAAGTAACCTTCAACTTGGAAGAGAAACAAGAAGTTCCGTTCCAGACACTAAAGAAAGCCCGATGCAGTGCCCCAATCTTGTCTCTTCCAAAAGGGATGGAACATTTTGTAGTCTACTGTGATGCGTCCAAGCATGGGCTAGGCTGTGTACTCATTGAAAAAGGAAAGGTCATTACATACGGCTCGAGACAGCTTAAGACTCACGAGGTCAACTATACCACACATGACCTCGACTGGGAGCAGTAGTATTTGCCCTAAAAATCTGGAGGCACTACCTTTACGGTACAAAGTACACAATCTTCACAGACCATAAGAGTCTCCAGCACATTCTCAATCAAAAGGAACTCAACATGAGCCAACGATGATGGGTAGAACTGCTAAACGACTACGAATGCGAGATTCATTGTCATCCAGGCCTGGCCAACATAGTAGCAGACGCCTTAAGTCAAAAGAATATTCGGACTATCGAGTAAAATATTAACCATGACCATCCATTCACACCTGTCCATGCAGATCAAAGAGGCTCAACTGGAAGCTTTGAATCCGGAGAACATCGCTGACAAAGCGTTGCGGAGAATGAATAAAAACCTTCAAGTCAAGGATGATGGAGCTCATTACCTCATGGATCGAAACTAGACAATGAGATTCGGCGGGTACAGAGACATTGTCATGAAAGAAGCTCAAAAGATGACATACTCTGTTCATCCCGGTTCAGACAAGATGTAACTGGACCTCAAGAAACTTTATTGGTGGTCAAACATGAAGGCAGAAATCGCTACCTATATGGGCGAGTGCCTGACTTGCGCCAAGGTCATGGTAGAATACCAAAAGCCCTCGGGTTTGCTACAACAACCACAGATACCCGAGTGGAAATGGGAGTGGATAACCATGGATTTCATAACCAAGTTGCCCAAGACGACGAGTGGTCTTGACACCGTTTGGGTAATCATTGACAGGTTGACCAAATTGCGTACTTCCTTCCAATAAATAAGACTGACAAGATGGATAAGCTAAAGAGATTGTACGATTACATGGTGTGCCAATATCAATCATCATTGACAGAGATAGTAGATTCACCTCACGGTTCTGGCAGTCACTACAAAAGTCCTTGGGAACCAAACTTGACATGAGTACAACTTATCACCCTCAAAATGAAGGGCAAAGAGAGAGAACCATACAGATGCTAAAAGACATGTTGAGAGCTTGCGTGATAGACTTTGGTAAAGCTTGGGATACCCATTTACCCCTCATCGAATTCTCATACAATCACAATTATCACACTAGCATCAAAGTTACGGCGTTTGAATCCATCTATGGCCGCAAGTGCATATCAGCTCTGTGTTGGGCTGAAGTGGGTGACACGCAGCTAGCAAGGGGGTAAGTACCTAACAACACTATCAGAGGTCCCTAGATCATACGATAAACTACATAGAAGATTATTTAAATCTCTGAACAATTAAAAGCATCGTGGGATCGGCAAAAGAGCTATGCAGATAATTGACCCGGTAGAATCGGCCCGGTAGCTGATAAACTTCGACTACCATAGGAACTCAGCAACGTAGACCCCACCTTCTACGTATCCAATCTAAAGAAGTGTATGTCCGACATGACACTTGTAATCCCACTTAATGAAATCAAGGTAAAAGAGAGTCTACACTTTGTAGAAGAACCTATGAAAATCATGGATAGAGAGGTCAAGCGAGGGCCAGAATACACCTGGAAAAGGGAAGATCAAATGAAATAGAAGTAACCACATCTTTACCTTGGATCATTAATACCTACTCTAGAACTATGTTCAGGACGAAATTCCCTCTAACAGGGGGGTACTGTAATAATTAGTAGTTCTGGGTTAATAGAGGTAAAATAAATAAATCATGAAGCATGAATTTATTCCTTACTTTAGAGTTTTTTGTTTTGGGAATCAAAACTCCTTGGGATTTCAGTTGGCACTGGACTGAAATCACATGTGATTTCAGTTGAGCCATGACCAAAATCACCATGGTGATCTCGGTTTGTGCTAGACCGAAATCACATGTGATTTCGGTTGATGCCTTGGCCGAAATCTCCTTGATATTTAGACGATTCATGCCACTTGATTTGTAGATTACTTTCCCAATGTGATTAATTACACAAACCAATGCAAAACATCACTTCACGTTATCCTTTTTTTTTCCTATTTAACTACGACCAAAGACTCCTTCAACACCCTTCACAGTTAACATATTTTACCACCTTTTCTCTCAAAATCAAATCCTTTTCTCTCCAAGCTCAATCTCATACTTTCCGAGGAAACTATTTATGTAAGATTGATTATTAAGAATTGTGGTAAGTTCCCTTAACTATCTAGTATTTATACAACACTTTCTTGATAGATACTCTCATTTACACACATTATTATGTGTTAAAAACGATTAGGATACGACTACCTTTAAGTGTTCTAACTTGAAGATCATCACAATCACTTCGTTATCCAGCCAAGAACACACTCAAGGTGAGTTCATACCCCTACATTTTTTAAGTTTAATGTTTTTAGGAGGAGAATACAAGTTAAACACAAGAAAACTTGTGTTAATATACAAATCATTGCATATGTTTTTATACATTTTATGTAAAAATACTAAATACATGAAATGACATTACTACCAAGTTTATGAACTTTTACATGCAAAGTTTACTACAAATACAAAGTTTTTCATTTCGATGGAACATACATTATAAACTATAATAGGTATAGTTTATCGGTCAATTACGCTATTTTGCCATTCAGGATACGATACGAAAATAATTATTTAAAGGCATAATTATTTTACACTACATAACTATTTTGGAAGGATAATACTTCCACATACAAAATGGTTTTTCATTACACAACACGTAAACCATTGATACAAGGTTGTGAGACACTATCTTCACGTATCTACCAAAGTACATACTAAAGTCTTGTATTACGACAAGAGTCTACTGTAAGAAAGCATGATATTTGTGTATAGATCTATATGGGACTGAAAATCTCACACCTAAACTGTTAGCTACAGTTAGACCGACAGGTTTGGGGTGACAAATATCGTACCATTCCGACGCCGGAAGAACGTCATACAGGCCACTAGTCGCTAACATGGTTATAATAAACTCACATAGGGATTAACGACACATTTGGTTTACGGGCAAACATACCTTCAAATGGTTTTATATAAATAAAACTACATTACACTATTTTCCAGTACGGTACAGCTTACATTTCTGGAACCATACATTCAAATGGTTTTATTAGATTAAAACTATAGAGTACTATTTTAAGTATAGCAATACTTATAATATCGGTCTTAAGGTGTCTAAGGCACCAATTCATATGAAAGAAAATATTGGATTTTCTGGAATCACGCTCTATCATTTTACAAAGAAAAATGGCAGATTTTTCACATACAAAACGCTTATGAACTCACTAACTTAATTGTTGAAACTTTTTTCAAAACTACTTGTATTCTCAGGATATAAGTAAACAGGTACTCATAAAGGGTTTTGAATATGGGGCGTAACAACGTCACTTCTTGTATTTTTTCATATGTATTTGGCATCAAACAAACAATGATTCGAATACAATGTAAAAACTTATAAATTATCAACATGATGGTTGAAATGCTTTGATCTCTATTATTTATTCGTTATGATATTGTACAAGAAAGTCATCCACCCCCGGACGAATATGTTGTTCCAGATCGGGGTTGTGACAAAAGGCATGCTGAATAAGCATCCACTTCCATTTTTTTCGTTTTCTTCAATCTAGCTCTGATTCTTCAGAAATTTTGCATAGAGCTTTCCTCGAACATTATAGGCATGCCCAAGTCTTCTGCCCCTAAAACACCCACAAAATGGTGAAAAGTAGATTGATCCTCGAAAATGTCCGAAAATGCAAAATGCATGCAAATTAATACTAAAATGCAATGTAATGCTATGAATCAACATGATTTAAACATAGTATAATGTCCAATTAATACACACAATTGTTATTTTTCGCTCTTTAGTCACAGCTTTCCGCCCAGAACTCTCCCTTTCGACCTAATTATTGGGATATGTATACACACACACACCCACACACACACACACACACACACACACACATATATATATATATATATATATATATATATATATATATATATATACATATCCCAATAATTAGGTCGAAAGGGAGAGTTCTGGGCGGAAAGCTGTGACTAAAGAGCGAAAAATAATAGTTATGTGTATTAATATATATATATATATATATATATAACGTTCGGTTCCTGATATGTATTTAATTCTCAATTTATTCATTTTTGTATAGAAACTCAATGAGTTAGAGGCTCCAAACTCGTTGATTAGAGATGGATTGGGACGCGGGTTAAGAAATCTACTCAACGAGTTGAGAAGCCTCAACTCGACCAGTGAGCCTAATAGAATGAAACCCTAATGTTCAAGGTTGTGCATCGTATTTAAAGAGCTTAATGCCTCATTGTGGCCTCCCTCATCGCCCCCTCAGTCCAGTAAAACCATAATTCATGAGTTTAGACCATTTGGAGAGTGTGTTAGTGTAAAGAGAGTGTTTCCTTGGTGCTTTTCTTGAAGGAGTTGAAGTTGAAGGTGCTTGGTTCAAGGGAGTGACTTTGGATCCATGGATTTCTCAGTTGAGGCTGCCATGTTGAGGTATAAAGTTGATACCTTGGCAATTTATTTGATAGATCTCTTCTTTGAGAAGTTTAGGGTCTTTAGTAGCTTGTTTTGGGGTCCACTCTTGGATTTGAGCATGTCTTAAAGTTATGACTTCAGATCTAGACGTCCATGGCCTAAAGAGACTTAAAGTTGCCAGCTTTATCAAGTCTTGGCCCTTCTCCATGCCATAGACCTTTTGTGAAGCTTTGATTTGGTGTTTTTAGCTTCATGACACCATGCATGGACGTAAAGTTAGCAACTTTACATGATATATCAGCCCTAAGGGAGCAGATATATGGTTTGGAAGCATTGAACTCGATTGGAAGTGACTGAATGGATTTAGACTAAGAGAACTCGACGAATTGTTCATCCAACATGGCAAGTTGGATCGTGTCCACGAACTTTTCTGTTTACAGAGCAAACTCAGCGAGTCTAGGAGATGACTCAGCGGTTTGGCTAAAGTTTTTGGGTTTTGTAGACTGAAGAACTCGGCGAGTTCAAGGAAGGAGTCGACGAGTTGTATTGAAAAGACCCGATTCTATTATAAGGAAGAACTCGTCGAGTTGGAGGGGAACTCAACGAGTTAAATTGCGATTCCAGGGTTTTATGGTTTATGGAACTCGGCGAGTTGATGGGCCAACTCAGCGAGTTGAGTCAACCCATAATGTTGACTTTGACCAAGGTGTTGACCTTGACTTTGACTTTGACCAAAGTTGACCCTTAAAGGGTTATGAGTATGGAAGGGCAATTAAAGAAAATTATTTATGTGTAAGAGTTTGAGTGGGGCTGATTCTAGATCCGAGGACAATTCAGCTACTTTACAACATTTGAGGTGAGTTACCTTCCAGTAGGAGTGGGTCGATGGCACCAATGTCGGCCACTAGTAGTTGATTAATGTTGAGATGATTGTCTTTGTGATAATTCTCTGGTATGCCACTATCTGCTATTCTTTATTTTCTAGTATGTTATGATATTATGTGGTAGTGGTAGGAGGGGTGGATTAGACCCCATAGCCAATGGAGATACACCAGAGGGTAGGTCGGACACCTAGATATGCCTAATAGCATGTATACACTGGTGGAGAAAAAGTCCTCGTAACCAGTTGAAATATACCAGAGGGTAGGTTGGGCACCCAGATATGCCTGACAATGGATAGGTCGGGCACCCGGTATGCCTAATAATGGTTAGGTTGAGCACCTTGGTATGATCAGCAGGGTAGGTCGGGCACCCAGATATGCCTGATAGGGATAGGTCTATACCTGATAGTATGTTATTTGTATGGTATGTAGTATGATGGGGGAACTCATTGAGCTTTGTGCTTACGGTTTACAGTTTTGGTTTTAGGTACTTCTTCCTCGAAGGGAAAGAAGTCGGCTTGACTTCAACACATCACACATGATTTTCCGCACTACGAGATTCTTGGGATTTTGTACTCTGACATTATTATCCTATGGCATCTTCTAAGCCATGTAAATTATGGTTTTATGAGATGATGTAACATTGATGATGTTTTTAGAAATCTGTTTTATAAACTAAAAATGAAAATTTTGGTCTTAAATTTTGGGATGTTACAATATGTATATATATATATATATATATATATATATATATATATATATATATATATATATACAACTGTGTGGGAAATAGGTTCCACATCATGGGAGTATTGGTTATCATGTAGGCGCTAAGTAATTCGTGCTTCGCTGTAGAATATTCTGAACTAGACACGTGTTCACGACGTCAAAGGTATAGTGTCACGTCGTGTGTATGGATTAATGAAGAAATCCAGAATCTTTTGAATGAAATTTTGTGGGATTTTTAACTCCACATTGTGGTAACATCATTCTTCATGATTGTCTCTCCCTTAAGTTCTTAGTTTCAAATCCACTCCTCCAAGTATCAAGCTTTTGTCAATTTTAGCTCCTTTTCCTTAAGAATGTTCTTTTTGGATGCAAACTACAATTCAAACATTATAAGTACCAAATATCTTTGCATTTCACCAAAATATAGCTTAATGTTTTAAAATAAAACCTAAAATGTGTATAAATATGGCAATATTGGTTTTTTCCTCATTGTGGTGTTGCACCGAGGTCACAAATAACCACCAGTCATGGTGATGTGTCACCACCATGTTGTGGCAATTAGTGAACCATGCAATGGGGAGACAAAAATCTCTAAATCCGAGTTCTAAACACACGGTAACATCAAAGAATAATACCTAGAAATATGGATGTTATACCAACTTATCCTTAGAGTTGGTTATAACCAAAATGCCCCCAAATACATTACTTCTTAGAACTAGTAGCATAGTCACATTACATTTTTAAACACTTAATAACTTAAAGTTTGTTCCTATTTCCATTCAAAAGAATATACTTAGTATAGTTACATTACATATGGAGAAGAAAGACATAAGGTTTCTTCCCACATCATTCTAAAGTTACTACCTTATCTTGATTACAACCGATTCATTTTTTGGAAACAAATTTGTTACTTAGCAAGCTTGGTTATTTTTTTAGTTAAAAATCGACTAATTGGATATCAACCAAGGTTTTTGAGAGGCTATGATATTTTGAATAATGTGAATACTGAATTGAAATAAAAATAATACGACTGGTTTACAAGGAAAGCCCTTGATCCTTGCTAGGATCTACGACATAAAACCTTGGGAAGTCATAATGATCACCTGACTTGTATGATCTTATTGATTTGATAAATTACAGAGATTGATAATATGATTACGATAGATAAGGTGAGCCGAGATGAGTAAGGTGTCAGCTAATTGTGCCCGTTGTGTGTCATTTACAAGTATATATATTGTATAGGTTAAGTAACTATAAGTCCGAGATTTCTGGGATCTTGGTGAACTGGTATTTGCATGTGCTTTGACTTGGTATTTTTGGGTCTTAAGCCTGATTGGAGCGTTTCTTCATTGAGAATGAGTCTTATGTTGACCATTTTTGCACATGTGAGAAATAAACAAGAAATATACTTGTTAAACTTGTTAGGAAATAATAATGGTGATGTTCAAGATCCTGATGTATGTTCGGGATCCTGAAACGCCTTTAAGATATGGAATCTTGGATAGATTTAAGCATCCTTAGATATCTTTGAGATCCAGGATCCTAGATAGGATTGATGATCTTGGCCCAAGCAATTGCCCCCAAATTATACCTGCAAAATATTTGAATTAATTTCAAGTATTTAAAGTGTAAAATTTAATTAATTAGAAATAAAGGATTTGAAATTCAAACTCTAATGGAGAGAATTGTATCCGTTCGATGTGATTATGTTGTCAAATCTCTTTTGTATCCTTTGTGATTCACATAAATAGGGGTTAATGGTTACCGATTGTAACGCCCGTAGATCAGGGCTAATCAATTTAGAGACGATGAGCGTCAAAAATGACTTTTTGATAGAAGATTATTTAGAATGAATAATCTTAACTACGTTGTAGTATATGTTACAAGGATTCCGTACATATAAAGAACGCCGAAATCCGAGTTATAACGAAGAAGTTATGACCTGTCGAAGTTTCGTGACAGAACCGGCACGACACAGCGCGCCGTAAAAAGTGAATTTACGTTAGAGCGATATTTAGCCTTAGAAATATAAAATGAAAGTCGTAGAATACGTTAAACCGTGAGCGTGCATAAAAAGAACGCCCAAATCTGACTTCGTATGAGGAAGTTATGATTTTTTTGAAGTTTCGACTTAGCGGTATGCAGCCTAAATACTCGATTTGAGACTAAGCGGTTTTTAGCCGAAACAATCTAAACAAGAATCGAAGATCTCGTTAATTGTAGTGAAACAATGAAAACATAGGCGAAAACGGACGTCGGATAAAGAAGTTATGATTTTATAACGGAGTTTTCCTGTCCCGGCCTACTAAAAATAAATAATAAAAATACATTCAAAATTAGCCGACGAAGTCTAAACGAAAGTTGTAGAGCATAGTCTCACCTACGCGTGGATATAAAGAACGTCGAAAACGGAGTTCGTATGAAGAAGATATGAATTTTCAAAGTTTATTAAATAATTAATATTTAAATTTAATTATAAAATTCAGTATTATCCGAAGGGGGGTCATCGGACTCATCCGAAGTACGCCCAGCGTACAGCGAAGCGTGATGTCCCTCGCACTCGAGTTCTTTGGATGCCGCATGCCATGACGATTCGGATGCGTACGCCCCGCGTACTCCGAGGCTCCAGCCTCCTATAAATAGGATGCGAGGGCAGCCAGCTCATTTGCTCTTTTTCTCTCTTCTCACTCCCATTTTGCATCTTTTTGCGTGCCAGAAGTACCCCGAAGCCCCGGTATTATTCCCGAGCCCCGAAGCAAGTTTCGAAGTCCCGAAGATCCCGAGAAGTAAGATTCCCGAGTCGAAGCTCTGCTCGCGAGGAGTCCGGTTTTTGTGAAGATCTTCCGGATCTACCGAAGAATAATACTTTTACAAGCCGTAGTGCTGAAGGATCATCTTTTGATAAAGTGAGTGTGTGGTTACTTTCTTCTAACGCATAAATACGAAGTATTTTATACGAAATATGTGTTATGTGTATATTTTGTTGTTATATGTGTGAATGTATATTCACTTTCTTCTACCGCATAGATATGAAGTATTTGCTATGAAGTATGTGCTAGGTGTTTATACATTGTTTGTTTACTTGAGATGAATGTTGAAATAATGTGTTATACATGTTTTAAAAGATTTAAACTTTATATGTGTTTGCATCTACAAATATGTTGGGTAGAACATGGGTAGATGAAATAGTTGATGTGAGACGAAATAATAAGTATTTTTGAACTCAATGTGTTCATTAGGTATTTTTGAACTCTACGTGTTCACATGGTGTTTGAACTCAATGTGTTCATTAGTTATTTCCGAACCCTATGTGTTCACTTGGTATTTTTGGACTCAATGTGTTCATTAAGTATTTTTGAACTAGATGTGTTCACTTGGTGTTGTTGAACTGAGTGTGTTCACTAAGTGTTTTAGAACTAAGTATTCACCAGATGTTTTGAATTAATTGTTCACTAGGAGTGTTAGAACTAGGTGTTTGTTAAGTATGTTGAACTAAGTGTTTACCAATCATAATTTGTGGACCTTGACAGTGGTGGACTTTGTGTCAATTCCTTAGGTCAATCCTTAGGAATAAATGGATAAAGGATAGTTGATTCTTAGGGTAAATCCTTAAGAAATAAAGGAGATAATGGGAATGAGTATTTGGATTGATTGTTTGATAATTCAAATATAATAAATGTATTATTGTGGGTTGAAAACCCTACATGCTCACCAGGCTCCCTAGCCTGACCTACTCAGTTTTCTTTGCATTACAGGTAATGGCACAAGAGTTTAAATGGGTGGACTTGACGAGAGATTTTGGATTATAGATCAGTAGTTATAAATAACTGTTGTAAGGTCTATTTTATATTGTTTATCTTTTTGGTATGCATTGGAACATGACATCCCGAATATTGTTAATTAATGAAAACGCATCTCTTGATGAAATGCTTTGATAAACTTTATTTTATCATATTTTATTTTGGGAACAAATTCCGCAACTCTTTTAAATCAAAAGGATTTACTCTGAAATTATTTTAAAAGCATAAATAAAATCGGTCTTTTCTGGCCGTGATTTTGGGGATGTCACAGTTGGTATCAGAGCATTAGTTTAAGCGAACTAGGAATTTGTAGGAAATTTCTAGACTTAAACTTAGAATGCTAAGTAATGATTGGGAGGAGTGTGTCACTAAATGTTATATGTTGCCATATATGATATTATTTGTTCGGATCTATGGTCTGTTGCCGACCGGATCTGGAAACCTTATGTGTTTAGGATTCTAAACGTATGTCTACGGTATTAGAACTAGCATGTAAATGTTTCGGAGTGATAAGGATGATTTAATTATCTATCGTGGATGAGGATCTAATTTCACCTTATTCGGTGTGTAGATCAAAAATGGTAAGAACCAGGAGTGGTGTTGGAAACGCGGATGAAAACAGGAATCAACCACCAGTGATTGAGCAAATACCTGTTGTAGCACCAACACCAGAACCAATAACGATGGCTGGGGTGCAAGCCATGATTCGGGCTATGTTAGCCGAACAAAGGGATGAGATGCGACAGATGTTACATGAAAATAGGGACGAACCTATCATACCTATTGAGGAACCCGATCTGATTCCCGAACAATCGAAGGAAGGAAACAACAGTCGTGCTGTGAGTCAAGTTAGGACTCAAGGAGAACGAAGGAACGACCCGGAAAGGGGAAACAACAAGGATGGGCGAATGTACAAGAATTTCTTGGGCGCCAAGCCGCCAAGTCTTTCTGGGAGCCCAAAGCCTATTGAGATTATGGATTGGATCTTTGAAATGGAGATGGTATTTGAAAGTTGTGAGAGTAGCAACAAACAGAAGACTGTCTTTGCAGTTAGACAACTGAAGACTGGAGTCTTGAGCTGGTGGAAGTTGTTGGCAGATACAATGCCAAGAGGAGAAGCCATGCAAATGTCTTGGGAAGCATTCGTGGAGAAAATGAAAATGCAATACTGCTCAGAGATAGATCTAATAGACCTAAACAACGAATTTCAGAACCTGGAGACAGGAAAGATGAGTGTGGATGAGTATGCCACTACGTTCACCGAGAGGATGAAGCTATTCCCCTACTTGGTGCCTACTGAACTCTCCAAGATTGATAGGTTTGCTAACGGATTGCCCACAGACTTTGGCCCAACAGTTAAAATGGCAACTACCTTGAAAACGGCCGTTAGAGCAGCCAGGAATGTTGAGACCTAGATAAGAGAGAAGGGTCTGGAGAGAGCTAAAGTTGGTGAGAAAAGGAAGCATGAAGGTTCTTCAAGGTCCGACGAGAAGAGAAAATTCTCAAAGTCTGGTTCAAAAAAGTTCGAAGGAGGAGGGGATGAAGCGAGATGGTGTGATAAGTGCAAGAAGAAACACTTAGGAAAATGTGGTGAGGAGGTTACATGTTTCAAGTGTGGAAAGACTGGGCACTACGCCAATGAATGTGCATCTAGTAAGAGAGTGTGTTATGAGTGTAACGAAAAAGGGCATATTTCGATCAATTACCCGAAGAAGAAAGAACCAGCAAAGCCAAGGGCATTCCACATGATCCTCGACGAAGCGAATCAAGGATGAGGATTTTATATCCAATAATCAGTTATGAAGTAGCAGTGTGAATAGTAACTTGTGGTGTAGCCTATTAGAGGCATAGTATAGGGTTAACTTGAACCTTTGTTTAATCGTTTCAAGAATTAATATAAACCCTAGTTTTGATATCTATGTGATATGTATGGTTTTGATATCTATGTGATATGTATGGTTTTGATATCTAGGTGGTATCTATAGTTTTAATATCCGATGTAGTGGATGATTGTGTGATTTTGTGTAGTGACTTGGTTGACTGATAGACAATACTTGGGACGAGTATGAGTAGGTGTGAATAGTAGTAGAGATCTATACTACTGGAAGCACAGGACTCACGCTTGGATTAGGGAAAGTCACAAGGTTACCAAGAAGCTAATAATTGATTCCATTTTATTCAATTATGTCATTACCATTGTTTCGGTAATGACTAGTAAGATGGTTGTTATTCCGACCCTAGTGGTCATATCAATTGAGTCCGACTACGATGAGAGGTCATCGGGACACAACCCATCGGTCTATTACAATAGATAAAGGAATGTATTTATCCCAGGAAGAAGAAGGAGTCCGCAATAAGGATTTATTTTGTAACTTGAAGGTTACGATTGAAAGTACAACGTAGTACGAAAAGTAGATGCAAGATTTCGGCATCGTCTGTAGTCAAGAAAGCCATAGAGTTAAACACTCTTTCGAGGAAATATAGAACTTACGGTTATTACCTAGGATGAAGAAATTACGTGTGGAATCATTATATAAGCCCTATTTCGTTGATGATTCCGGGACGTAATCATCCTAAGGGGGAGATAATTGTAACGCCCGTAGATCAGGGTAATTTAGAGATGATGAGCGTCAAAAATGACTTTTTGATAGAAGATTATTTAGAATGAATAATATTAACTAAGTTGCAGTATATGTTACAAGGATTCCGTACATACAAAGTACGCCGAAATCCGAGTTATAATGAAGAAGTTATGACCTGTCGAAGTTTCGCGACAGAACCGGTACGACACAACGCAACGTAAAAAGTGAATTTACGTTAAAGAGATATTTAGCCTTAGAAATCTAAATGAAAGTCATAGAATACGTTAAACCGTGAGCATGCATAAAAAGAACGCCCAAATCTGACTTCGTATGAGGAAGTTATGATTTTTTTGAAGTTTCGACTTAGCGATATGCAGCCCGAATACTCGATTTGAGACCGAGCGGTTTTTAGCCGAGACAATCTAAACGAGAATCGAAGATATCGTTAATTGTAGTGAAATGATGAAAACATAGGCAAAAACGGACGTCGGATAAAGAAGTTATGATTTTATAACGGAGTTTTCCTGTCCCGGCCTACTAAAAATAAATAATAAAAATAAATTCAAAATTAGCCGACGGAGTCTAAACGAAAGTTGTAGAGCGTAGTCTCACCTACGCGTGGATATAAAGAACGTCGAAAATGGAGTTCGCATGAAGAAGATATGAATTTTCAAAGTTTATCAAATAATTAATATTTAAATTTAATTATAAAATCCGGTATTATCCGAAGGGAAGTCATCGGACTCATCCAAAGTACGCCCAGCGTACAGCGAAGCGTGACATCCCTCGCACTCGAGTTCTTCGGATGTCGCATGCCATGACGATTCGGATGCGTACGCCCAGCGTACTCCGAGGCTCCAGCCTCCTATAAATACGATGCGAGGGCAGCTGACTCATTTGCTCTTTTTCTCTCTTCTCTCTCCCGTTTTGCATCGTTTTGCGTGCCAGAAGTACCCCGAAGCCCCGGTATTATTCCCGAGCCCCGAAGCAAGTTTCGAAGTACCGAAGATCCCGAGAAGTAAGATTCCCGAGTCGAAGCTCTGCCCGTGAGGAGTCCAGTTTTTTGTGAAGATCTTCCGGATCTACCGAAGAATAATACTTTTACAAGCCGTAGTGCTGTCCGATCATCTTCTGATCAAGTGAGTGTGTGGTTACTTTCTTCTAACGCATAAATACGAAGTATTTTATGCGAAATATGTGTTATGTTTATATTTTGTTGTTATATGTGTGAATGTATATTCACTTTCTTCTATCGCATAGATATGAAGTATTTGCTATGAAGTATGTGTTAGGTGTTTATACATTGTTTGTTTACTTGAGATGAATGTTGAAATAATGTGTTATACATGTTTTAAAAGATTTAAACTTTATATGTGTTTGCATCTACAAATATGTTGGGTAGAACATGGGTAGATGAAATAGTTGATGTGAGACAAAATAATAAGTATTTTTGAACTCAATGTGTTCATTAGGTATTTTTGAACTCTACGTTTTCACTTGGTGTTTGAACTCAATGTGTTCATTAGTTATTTCCGAACTCTATGTGTTCACTTGGTATTTTTGGACTCAATGTGTTCATTAAGTATTTTTGAACTAGATGTGTTCACTTGTTGTTGTTGAACTGAGTGTGTTCACTAAGTGTTTTAGAACTAAGTATTCACCAGATGTTTTGAATTAATTGTTCACTAGAGTGTTAGAACTAGGTGTTTGTTAAGTATGTTGAACTAAGTGTTTACCAATCGTAATTTGTGGACCTTGGCAGTGGTGGACTTTGTGTCAATTCCTTAGGTCAATCCTTAGGAATAAATGGATAAAGGATAGTTGATTCTTAGGGTAAATCCTTAAGAAATAAAGGAGATAATGGGAATGAGTATTTGGATTGATTGTTTGATAATTAAAATATAATAAATGTATTATTGTGGGTTGAAAACCCTACATGCTCACCAGGCTCCCAAGCCTGACCTACTCAGTTTTCTTTGCATTACAGGTAATGGCACAAGAGTTTAAATGGGTGGACTTGACGAGAGATTTTGGATTATAGATCAGTAGTTATAAATAACTGTTGTAAGGTCTATTTTATATTGTTTATGTTTTTGGTCTGTATTGGAACATAACATCCCGAATATTGTTAATTAATGAAAACGCATCTCTTGATGAAATGCTTTGATAAACTTTATTTTATCATATTTTATTTTGGGAACAAATTCCGCAACTCTTTTAAATCAAAAGGATTTACTCTGAAATTATTTTAAAAGCATAAATAAAACTGGTCTTTTCTGGCCATGATTTTGGGGATGTCACACCGATTTTGTATTACTTCTTTTAGCTCTCTTTTAAGGGTTATCGGTTATCTTGAAGGTAAATTTCATGTTCCTTTCTTCTCATTTTCTTGTTTGATGTTCACGGGTAAAAAGGCACTCCATTCTCGTTCGAACATCCTTACCCTTCCTGACGAGGATTTCCTCGATCAAAAGATCATGTCTTACGAGGGGACTTGCTCTTTTGATGATAATGACACTGAGTCCTTGAAATCTATCACACCCCCGAACCAGACGGCGGAAACGTCCAAGGTCTCGCATGACTTTAATTCAATATCATCACAATGAATATACGTGAATCATAACATAAGTGTCACCATGCATCAATATATTACAACTGGAATTGTTCACATCAAGTACATTGTTTTAACACTACACATTCATAACCTAAATAGTTTGAGTACATTTAACAACATAACATCTAACATTACTTCTTATAACTCTTCCACTTACCTGTTACCTGAGAATACAAGTTATTTTGGAAAGACGTCAACATATGAAATGTTGGTGAGTTCATAAGCAATGTTGTGATAAAATGATTTTTATATTTTGTAAAACACAGAAAATCCAATATTTTCTGAAAAGACTTTTGTTTATGAAAGTGTTAAGATCCATAAGTTGATGCATGAATGATTATATATATATATATATATATATATATATATATATATATATATATATATATATATATATATATATATATATATATATATATATATATATATGAAGGATATTTTGTAATATAGTTATAAAGTTTCGAACGAGTAGTATTGAATTCCCCGGAAAACCCGATGTTTTCTGATGTTGAAATGTATTCGTGATTACTGATTTTTGTATTCTCTTAACGAATGAATATTGATTAATCCATATTATATATCGTCCTAATTTTTGTCTACTTTGATTTCTCGTAAGCCTTAACAAACGAAGACAAGGGGAGTATTATGTCCTACTACTATCGTAAGTACCTTAGGCTGTCGTGGATGCGAAAGACACGATGGTCCAACACGCACTTGATTACTGTGACCTTACTAGCTTTTCTAATGGGACACTTTGGCCCACTAGCACATAAAAGCTATTGAAAGTCCTTTTATAAAATATTGGGTCATTGAAGGCCCAATAACATATAAACGTTATCCCTTTGGGCCCAAAGGTCATGCTGTTGGGCTTGCAAGGCCCAACAAGCATGATTTGAAACTCATAAGCCCAAAGTTTGTAGATTTACTCATTGTAGTCATCACGTGTCTATTGAAGTGTTTTAAATTTGATGCTTGTTGTGTTGTATTGATTCAAGACCGAATCAATTCGTTTATAACGATATTTGGTATTGAAGGTGTATTCGTTTTCCGTTTTATCGCTAGTCGGGTATCTTGTATTTTGTCTTAATGAATTAATTTATTTAAAAGTATGATTTTTACCTTTTCACTACCTTTCTTTTATAAAAATAACACTTTTAGTCCTTTATATAAAAGAATTTCATTTTTCGTCCTTAAAACATTTTTCTTGACACTTATGTATCATAAACTTGTTGAAAAGACATTTTAACCCAAAATTTATTTTGTAAACAGCTTTAGCCCTTCCAAAATGGAGTTTCTCGGTTAGAACTCCTTATTTCGCAAGTTTTACAGTTTTGGCCCAAAATATAAAAAGTTTACATTTTTTATCCTTTTTTGAAATTGAAAAGCATTTTTGACCTTTTAAATAGTTTTATTTTACTTCTTATCACCTGTTTTGCAAAATGTTACAATTCAGCCCCTTAAAACTTCAAAATTTCACAATTATTGGCTTATTGGGCCGAAAAGCCCAAATTTAGCCCAATAAGCTAAATTCAGAAAGTTGATTATAGAAACTGTTTTGACTCTTTTGACCCTTAAGAAACCGTGAATTTACAGTTTTTAACCCAAGTTTTGTATTTTTGACAATTTAAGTCCTAAAATGGGTTTTATGTTAGAATATGTTCCTCATAACCTTATAAGCTATTTTTCTTGACTAGATTAGTGTAAAATAACTTCAATTATGTTTGTTTCCTTTCTCATGTCATAGATCTCGAGTTAATACCCCTTTTGGTTGCATTTTCATCACAAAAACACATAAAATCACACACATACATGCATAAAATCACAAATAGCATACATATACACATAGATCTACACATTTTCTTGTATTCTCCCCCATAAAACATATGAAAACCAAAAAAATAGGGGTATGCAGCTCACCTTGAGTTGTAGTTTCGGTTTTGAAGAAGACTAGAAGAAAAAATTTCGATCCTAGCAAGTCTTCTTGGAGGATCTCGAACTTAGATGCTTCTAAGGTGCAAGATCACAAGATTGAATGGATTTAGAAGAGATTTTTGGATGAAATGAAGTAGCTAGATCATGGATTTAACATCAACTTACCTTAGATGATGTGTTTGTGGGAAAAATCTCCTTGAAAGCTTCCAAGATCTCGAAAATTTGGAGAGGAGTGTTTGAGAGAGTTTGAGTGAAGTGTGTGTGTTTGGGTTCGGACGAGAGAAAGAAAGAGAGAAGAAGAGAGATGAGAAGGTTGATGAGATAGGTGCATGGAACTATGAGAGTATACATGGAAGTCCACTAGATAAAAATGAGTTAGCACACACAAAGTCAACTCTTTCTTTCTTTGTGGGCTTGGGCCGAGGTTGGAGAGGGAAAAGAGAAGATTTGGGCTTTTGAGTGTTTAGCCCATATTATGACTCACTTAGATGATGTTTGGGTCCAAATAAATCAAAGTTTAATTTTTATGACCTAATAGGGCTAAACTAATTTGGTTGTGACCCATTAAGGCCCAAAATATTATGTTTCATGTATATGGGTCCATTTAGGGCCATTTAGAGAGTTCTAGATTCAAGATGGATAATTTGGAAGTTTATTAGTCCATTAGGCCCAATATGGAAATCCTAGTTCAAAGTGAACTCAAATTGGAATTTCAAAGGTTTCCAATTCTTTGTTGACCATTTGTAGGGCTAGAATGAAGTATTTGATGAAGTTTTGTTGTTATAGAATAAGCCTCATGCATGCTTTCATGTTATTGATTCATAGTTGTTATAAGTGTTGTAGTTACAAGGCACCAAAATTCCTAGTTGTGACATCATCCCCCCGTTAGTGGGAATTTCGTCCCGAAATTCTTTTGAAAGCTAAATTTGAGAATGCGAGAATAGATGAAGGTACTTCTGCTTCATTTGATCTTCGCGTTCCCATGTGAATTCTGGTCCACGTCTTGCGTTCCATCGAAATTTCACAATTGGAATGCGGCTCTGCTTGGTACGCTTTACCTCTCGGTCCATGATTTCAACCGGCTCTTCAATGAACATAAGGTTCTCATTGATTTTGATTTCCTCTAATGGAATGACGAGAGTCTCGTCGGATAAGCACTTCTTCAAGTTGGAGACGTGGAACACAGGGTGTACACTACTGAGCTCGGCGGGTAGTTGCAATCTATAAGCCACTGGACCAATCCGGGCAAGAATCTCGAAGGGTCCAATGTATCGAGGGTTCAGTTTTCCCTGCTTCCCAAAACGAATCACTGCTTTCCAAGGAGAGACTTTTAGTAACACCCTATCTCTGACTTCGAATTCCAAGGGCTTTCGTCGTTTATCGGCGTAACTCTTCTGTCTGTCTCGTGACGATTGCAGCCGTGCTCTGATCTGAATTATCTTCTTGGTCGTCTCACGTATGATTTCCGGTCCCGTTAAGGCATTGTTTGGCGTTTGCCCTCTCGCTAGCTGGGTGTCTCCTACCTCATCCCATCACAACGGTGATCTACATTTACGCCCGTATAATGCTTCGAAAGGAGAAACTTTGATACTCGAGTGATAACTGTTGTTCTATGAGAACTCGATCAAAGGCAATTGGGTATCCCACGATTTTCCAAAGTCTATTATGCACGCGGAAAGCATATCTTCAAGCGTTTGGATGGTTCGCTCGCTTTGGCCATCCGTCTGTGGGTGGTAGGCAGTACTCATGTCGAGTTGTGTTCCCATAGCTTTCTGAAGCGACTGCCAAAAGCGTGAAGTAAATCTACTATCTCTATCTGAGATATTAGATATTGATACTCCGTGGAGTCTGACGATTTCCTTGATGTAGATTCTTGTCAGGCGCTCCATCTTGTATGATTCTTTTATTGGCAGGAAATGGGCGGATTTCGTTAGTCTATCAACTATTACCCAGATCGTGTCCAAACCGTTCGTTGACTTGGGTAGTTTGGTCACAAAATCCATGGTAATCCTTTCCCATTTCCACTCGGGAATTACTGGCTGATGTAGTAATCCAGAGGGCTTCTGATATTCCACTTTTACTTTAGCACAAGTGAGGCACTTGCTCACATAAGTGGCAATCTCTGCCTTCATATTTGGCCACCAATAATTTTGCTTAACATCCAAGTACATTTTGTCTGAACCCGGATGGATGGAGTATCGCGTCTTGTGAGCCTCGTTCATGACTACCTCTCTGAATCCCCCAAGTTTAGGGACCCATATGCGGTTCATGAAGTAGTATGCTCCATCTTCCTTCACCTCCAAAGGTCGATACCCCAGGGGGGTGTAGGACCAGTAGGGCCTACCCACGAAGCGGGCACCCTAATCGTATAAGGGGGTTGATGACTTCGGACTCTGCGTCCGAATCACCATCTTCATCTTCGTTGGGTTCTTCCTCGAGATCTCCTTCGGCTTCCTCCTCCTCCAGGTCCATCACTGGCTCGGCAGGTCCGCCTTCGGCTTCCGCCTCAGGTTCTTCCTCGGATTCCTCCTCGGGGTCTTCCTCGGGTTTCTCTTCAGACTCCTCCTCGGGGTCCTCTTCAGGTTCTTCCTCTGATTCTTCCAGCCATTCGTTATTCCCCTGATTAGGGAAATAAGGATCTCCAGGGTGATGGAAACCAGCCATGATGTGTGCGAGGGTGTATAAACATGCTAATATCATTCCTACGACGTATGGATTGAGTCGCTGTTCTCTTTTTGGTGCTAAAGGGGTATGCTTTTAGGTTTTTTTCTACCATCGCGATTTCCTCGGGACAGGTGATAGTTGCACCTTGGAGGAAATGTAGTTGATCAGGCTACATCCTCTCCTTGATATAACCGTGAACAGTCCCGGCTTACCCGAGATGATAGCATTATCTTGTTTGGTTTGGTAGTATATTCTGTTTCCTAATTCACATAGGCAAAGATGTTTTATAGTAGTGTTCTTATTTGTTTTGTTTTGTTTAGAGTTGGGTTAGTCCCTTTTTGGTTTATAGTTGCATATCAATGTGTGGTTAGATATGTTAGTTCACTATAAACCTGGCTCTGATACCAACATGTCACACCCCCGAACCAGACGACGGAAACGTCCGAGGGCTCGCATGACTTTAATTGAATATCATCACAATGAATATACATGAATCATAACATAAACGTCACCATGCATCAATATATTACAACTGAAATTGTTCACATCAAGTACATTGTTTTAACACTACACATTCATAACCTAAATAGTTTGAGTACATTTAACAACATAACATCTAACATTACTTCTTAAAACTCCTCCGCTTACCTGTTACCTGAGAATACAAGCTATTTTGGAAAAACGTCAACATATGAAATGTTGGTGAGTTCATAAGCAATTTTGTGATAAAATGATTTGTGTATTTTGTAAAACCCAGAAAATCTGATATTTTCTGAAAAGACTTTTGTTTATCAAAGTGTGAAGATCCATAAGTTGATGCATGAATGATTTTAAATATATATATATATATATATATATATATATATATATATATATATATATATATATGAAGGATATTTTGTAATATAGTTATAAAGTTTTGAACGAGTAGTATTGAATTCCCCGGAAAACCCGATGTTTTCTGATGTTGAAATGTATTCGTGATTATTGATTTTTGTATTCTCTTAACGAATGAATATTGATTAATCCATATTATATATCGTCCTAATTTTTTTCTACTTTGATTTCTCGTAAGCCTTAACAAACGAAGAGAAGGGGAGTATTATGTCCCACTACTATCGTAAGTACCTTAGGCTGTCGTGGATGCGAAAGACACGATGGTCCAACTCGCACTTGATTACTGTGACCTTACTAGCTTTTCTAACGGGACACTTTGGCCCACTAGCACATAAAAGCTATTGAAAGTCTTTTTATAAAATACTGGGTCATTGAAGGCCTAATAACATATAAACGTTATCCCTTTGGGCCCAAAGATCATGCTGGTGGGCTTGCAAGACCCAACAAGCATGATTTGAAACTCATAAGCCCAAAGTTTGTAGATTTACTCATTGTAGTCATCACGTATCTATTGAAGTGTTTTAAATTTGATGCTTGTTGTGTTGTATTGATTTGAGACCGAATCAATTCGTTTATAACGATATTTGGTATTGAAGGTGTATTCGTTTTCTGTTTTATCGCTAGTCGGGTATCTTGTATTTTGTCTTAATGAATTAATTTATTTAAAAGTATGATTTTTACCTTTTCACTACCTTTCTTTTATAAAAATAACACTTTTAGTCCTTTATATAAAAGAATTTCATTTTTCGTCCTTAAAACATTTTTCTTGACACTTTTGTATCATAAACTTGTTGAAAAGACATTTTAACCCAAAATTTATTTTGTAAACAGCTTTAGCCCTTCCAAAATGGAGTTTCTCGGTTAGAACTCCTTATTTCGCAAGTTTTACAGTTTTGGCCCAAGATATAAAAAGTTTACATTTTTGATCCTTTTTGAAATTGAAAAGCATTTTTGACCTTTGAAATAGTTTTATTTTACTTCTTATCCCCTGTTTTGCAAAATGTTACAATTCAGCCCCTTGAAACTTCAAAATTTCGCAATTATGGGCTTATTGGGCCGAAAAGCCCAAATTTAGCCCAATAAGCTAAATGTTTGCATTTCAAGTCCTTTGAAAATTCTAATATTTAGAAAATTGATTATAGAAACTGTTTTGACTCTTTTGACCTTCAAGAAACCGTGAATTTACAGTTTTTAACCCAAGTTTTGTATTTTTGACAATTTAAGTCCTAAAATGGGTTTTATGTTAGAATATGTTCCTCATAACCTTATAAGCTATTTTTCTTGACTATATTAGTGTAAAATAACTTAGATTATGTTTTTTTCCTTTCTCATGTCATAGATCTCGAGTTAATACCCCTTTTGGTTGCATTTTCATCACAAAACACATAAAATCACACACATACATGCATAAAATCACACATAGCATACATATACACATAGATCTACACATTTTCTTGTATTCTCCCCCATAAAACATATGAAAACCAAAAAAATAGGGGTATGAAGCTCACCTTGAGTTGTAGTTTCGGTTTTGAAGAAGACTAGAAGAAAAAATTTCGATCCTAGCAAGTCTTCTTGGAGGATCTCGAACTTAGATGCTTCTAAGGTGCAAGATCACAAGATTGAATGGATTTAGAAGAGATTTTTGGATGAAATGAAGTAGCTAGATCATGGATTTAACATCAACTTACCTTAGATGATGTGTTTGTGGGAAAAATCTCCTTGAAAGCTTCCTAGATCTCGAAAATTTGGAGAGGAGTGGGGAGAGTTTATTTTGAGAGAGTTTGAGTGAAGTGTGTGTGTGTGTGTTTGGGTTCGGCCGAGAGGAAGAAAGAGAGAAGAAGAGAGATAAGAAGGTTGATGAGATAGGTGCATTGAAGTATGAGAGTATGCATGGAAGTCCACTAGATAAAAATGAGTTGGCACACACAAAGTCAACTCTTTCTTTCTTTGTGGGCTTGGGCCGAGGTTGGAGAGGGAAAAGAGAAGATTTGGGCTTTTGAGGCTTAGCCCATGTTATGACTCGCTTAGATGATGTTTGGGCCCAAATAAATCAAAGTGTAATTTTTATGACCTAATAGGGCTAAATTAATTTGGTTGTGACCCATTAAGGCCCAAAATATTATGTTTCATGTATATGGTTCCATTTAGGGCCCATTAGAGAGTTCTAGATTCAAGATGGATAATTTGGAAGTTTATTAGTCCATTAGGCCCAATAAGGAAATCCTTGTTTAAAGTGAACTCAAATTGGAATTTCAAAGGTTTCCAATTCTTTGTTTACCATTTGTAGGGCTAGAATGAAGTATTTGATGAAGTTTTGTGGTTATAGAATAAGCATCATGCATGCTTTCATGTTATTGATTCATAGTTGTTATAAGTGTTGTAGTTACAAGGCACCAAAATTTCTAGTTGTGACAAAATCAATCGGAGATTTTCTTGTTAACGTCATTCTCAAGCCTTTTGATGCTAAGGGAAAACCTAGCTTCGTCTTTTGTACTTAGTTTTACTTCCGTCCCAACTGTGTCTGTGATCTGGAGGATCCTATTTTATGTTGATCAATTGAATCAATCTAAGTATCTATGCACAGGATTAATTAGGTTGGCCCATACTTATGATCTCCAAATGTGTGGGTCTTCTCTTTTCCTACTCAAATTCAAAATAAATAAATCACATCTTATTTTGATATTGAAACAAAACAATGGTTCTTCGAAAGAGAAATATTTTTTTGTGAAATGTGAATCCATCCACAACGGTGATCTCCTATCGAGAAATTAGGATAGAATTTTTATTTTATTTGGTTGAGGATTCGAGATTCACACTACCTTGTTTTATGCACCTTTTAAGTTCAAGGATCACATCCTTGCTGCTAAAGATACCGAGGAGAAGATTGGGAGTTCCTTTCCTTTGACTGAGACTGAAAGATCCTTCAGATTTAAACAACTTAGCTTTCAAGAGAGTACATCTGCTACTGCCCCCATGTTGACAGGTAAAGATCCTTTGTAAGTCTATTTTTTATTTTTCATGGAGGATCCTGAACTTATTGAGTTCCTTTGTTACATTTAGGATCTAAGGCTACACACTTTAGTGCTTGGTTCACCTTTGTTGATCTCGACTTCGCCATGTCTGGTGGCCAACTTATGGTCAAGAAGGAGAAGACATCATCTTCTCTTCCTCCAAAGAGAACCTCGATAGATCTGACCATCAAGCCTCCAGGATCCCAAAAGAGGAAGTCGGACGAGACCTTGGATTTGGAGATCCTTGGGGTGGAAGAGGAGTTAAGGAAGTCGATCTCTTTCTTGTAAACTATAAGGATCTTTGAGATTTTTTCTATTTGATTTCAATTCACTTACCATGGTCCTTTATAGGTTGCTAATCATCTTTCTTGATCCATCGAAGATCTAAACGTTAAGCTTGACCGGGTGGAGCATGCCTTGAAAGAGCAAGAATGGATCAACAAGGAGCTTCTAAAGAAGGTGGAGAGACTAAGTAAGGAGAAAGTTGAGAAATAGGAGGAGCATGTGCTGGAGATCCAGGATGTGATTGTGGAGGTTAAGATCAATGTTTTTGAGGCTATCTAAGAGGCAAAGATCAAGCTAACGGTGTTGGCACCAGGATCCTTACTATATCTAGGATCCTCAAATATTCAGGATCCTCAACAACATCAGGATCCTGGCTAATTACTGTTATTATTTTTATTATTATTAATATTTATAACGGTCATATTTGTCTATAACTAACACGTGTGTAGAAGTAGTCAAGGGAAGACTAATTCTCAACGAAGAATTACCTCAACAATGATGGGTTATGAGCATAACATCATTCTTATGGTGTTTATGCAACCCTAATTGCTTTGATCTAGGTTTTTCTAATTGATGATACAACATTGAATACCAAAGCAATAAGCCCTAATTGACCAGCATACAAATCGGGAAAAACACAGATGATTAGGGTTAGAAAGTTTACCTTGATTGTTATATAGCAATAACAATCACAATCCTTCTTGATCTTGACTTCTGAAAGCCTAGTGCCTCAAATGTTGCACCTCTAATGGAATCGTAAACACTCAATGCAACAAGATGACTTGGAGAGAGAAGGATTTCGTCTAGGGTTTCTCATAGAACTCATGGGGGCTGAAAATCCTATATAAAGGGTTCCTTATATAGTTGTGTAGGCTGCTAGGGTTTCTGAAGGAAACCCTAATTCCTGCTTAAGGCCTAAGCAGCCCATGGATTCCTTCCTTAGAGCCCTTGGACGAAATCTTATGGGCTTCCCCATAAATTTCGTCCACTCCACTCTATGGAGTCCATCAGCCCAACTAGCAACTAACGTTTAATTGCAATATCAGTCCCCTTTACTTAATCAGTCTCTTTTGATCACCAAATTAATACCAAATTAATTTCTGATCAATACTAATTAAATAATATGATTTCCAAATAATATATTAAACTTGTAATATATTAGTAAAACCATTTTCGAGTACCAATTTATTATTCATATAATAAGTTCTACTCTCTCTCCTCTTAACATCCTATCAAGTTGCATGAGTGAAGGCAACCCAAAAGGACCATGCTCATAATCGGGTCAAGTACATACCAAAATAGTTATGGGCTTAGACACCTAATCAAACAGTCTCCCACTTGGATAAGTCTAATAACTTTTGCAAATACGACTTCAGAACCTAATCAGCAATCGTAGCTTTTAAAATCCGCTGTCAACTCTGATCTTATCAATAACGCGTCTTCAGATAAGAGATCATATATTCCTCCATTCTGGATATCATATGAGCTGAGGCATGGATTTTAATCATACTCTCTGTTTGGAGGTATTCCATACTAGGTTGGATCTAGGATCTTGAATTTGGTTTAGGTTGAATGCTTTGAATTTGGATACTAAATTTTTGAAGATATGGAGATATAGTGCTAATATTTCTCCTTTTACTGCATATGATCCATTACAATGGTTAGTAAATAATAAATAATCGACGAATATCTAAAGATCCTTGGCTAACTGCAATCCCATGATTAGTGCCTCGTATTCTGCCATATTGTTAATTACATTGAACTCACAACTGATTACTTAGGGTAGGATTCCCCCCTCTGGCGATTTTAGTATGATTCGTAGGCCAATTCCTCTTTGGTTTGATGCTCCATCTATGAATAGTGTCCGTCTTCCCATGTTTTCTTCTTCTAGAAGTTGTTTGGCTTAAATTTCGACTTCATTTTGCAGATCATCACTAAAGTAAGCCACAAAATCTGCCAATGCTTGAGAATTTATAGCAGATCTTGGCTCATACTTTATGTCATATGTGCTTAGTTTCAGGACCACTTTTCCATCCTTCCTAACATTTAAATCTTTTTCATAACATTCTTAATGGGATAAATAGTTCTTACATTTATAGGATGTGTTTCAAAATAGTGTCTTAATTTAGTAGAAGTAGGTACTAATGCAAGTATAAGTTTTTCAAGGTGGGAGTATCTGGTCTCAGGATCCAAGAGACTTTTACTTACATAGTAGATGGGATGTTGGTCCCCGTTAAGATCCTTAGGTAAGACTGTACTCATCGCGTTTGAGGGTACTGAAAGGTAGAGAATAAGTGGTTCCCCATCTAATGGTTTTACCAATAGGGTGCTAAACTTAAATATTTTTTAAGTTCCTGGAAAGCATCTTAATGTTCCTTGGTCCACTCAAACCTTTTGTTCTTCTTCAAGATGTCATAGAAAGGCTTTCATATTTTTGAGGATCTTGAGATGAACCTGTTTAGGGCCGCCAATCTTTCTATAGTCTTTGAATACCTTTTATCGAGGATGATGCTATTATATTGAGGATGGCCTTGATTTGCTCCAGACTCACTTCGATTCCTCTTTTGGTCACCATGTATCCAAGGAATTTTCCTGATATGATTACAAAGTGACACTTGGAGGGATTCAACTTCATGTTATATTCCTCCAGTATGTCGAAGGCTTCTTCAAGATCCTTGAGATGATCTTCATCTTTATTTGAATTGACCACCATGTCATCAATGTAGACTTACATGGTGTCCTCTAATTTCTCTTTAAATATCTTGTTGACTAGCCTTTGGTATGTTGCACCTGCATTTTTATAACCAAATGGCATGGCAGTATAACAATAGATACCTGTTGGAGTTATGAGTGTCGTATCCTCTTCGTTGGATGGTTCCATCTTGATCTGTTGGATCTTGCTGATGCATCCATGAATGTTAATAATTCATGACCCGCTGTCACGTCTATCATGGAGTCTATGTGTTGTAGAGGGAAAGGATCCTTGGGAAAAGCCTTGTTAAGATCCATGTAATCTATACACATTCTCCACTTACCATTCTTCTTTTGTACCATGGGCACATTAGCTGGCCACCTTTGGAATTTCACCTCCCTGATCATTCCTGTTTTAAGGAGTTTTTCCACTTCTTCTTGTATATCATACCTGAAATATCCACAAAAAAGCAATAGTCAGTAATCCTAGGAAAGTCTTCTTCTTCTCCCTCATCTTCAAGGGCATTAACCCTATGATCAGGTTTGGAATATGGTTTTGACTTACATGATCTTTGAGCCGAGGATTCGGCCTTCTTATTGGGGTGGTCGTGTTAAATTGGTGGGTTGATCATCTTTTGAATCGCTTTATCTTCTTTGAGCCTTATGAACCTTAGTGCTCTACTCCTAACTTCGTCCATCCTTTTGCATGGAGTCGTTACGAGGTCTTCGTAGAAAGGAGATTCCTTCTTTAATCCCATTTTAAAGGCTTCAACTGCAGTCGCCATATCAATGTTGGGGATACTCAGAGCTTCCCTACCAAACATGTTCACAAAACTCCTAAGGGATTCCTTTGGATCTTGAACCACTCGATAAAGATCACTAGTGATCTTTTCGAATGTGTTGCTAAAAGAAAATTGATTGTTAAATAAATTAACTAACTGAACAAACGAAGTAATAGACTAAGGAGTAACATTAAGAAGCTATTTTAAAGTTGATTCTGTGAGGGTTGAACCAAAACCCTTGCACATAGAACGCTTCCTTTAGGTGTGCGGGAATAGGGACTATCTCTATTCGTTCCCTGCACTGTTCCACGTGCTCCTCAAGATCTATATTCCCATCATAAGGCTTTATGCTTGGGGTTTGGAAGCGCTTTGGGACTTTGGTATCAGCTATTTCTGGAATGAATCTTGAGATATTGTGGCTTGTGGGGGATACTTCTGGTCTAGCTTGTACCACTCCGAGCACGCTCGAGATCATTCACCTTAATTGCTGAAGTTCCTTAGCCATGATCGGGCTTAAACCTGTGTCAAGGTCCATAGAGCCCGTATTAAAATCATTATTATTTACGAAGTTACCAGGATCCTTGATATTAGGCGTACGGAAGGTTTCATTGGGATCCTGGGTCACATGAACTTGCTCGTCAAGAATTGTATCCCGGACAGGAGCGGATGTTGGTACCGAAGATCCTATCTCCCGACGATTTCCAGAGGATCCCGCACTGTGACATCCTCAAATTCACGTTTATTTTAAAATTTTTATTTATGCTTATTTGAAAATCAGAGTATTCATTTTTAAAGAATAATATGACGGAATTAGTTCCTAGAAAAATATGATAAACATATTATCAAAGTATTTCTAAAGAAATGTATTTTGTTTATATTAAAACTTTGGGATTTCAACGTCAATACAGAAACATAATCATAAACAGACCTCACATTCATTTACACTAGTGATTTACATCTCCTTTAATCTCTCAATGTAATGTGGCTTCGTATCGACACATGTGATACAAATAACCTGACTGGGTCAGTTTGGGAAACTTGGTGAGCATATAGGGATTCCAATCCCATAATATTATATCGTACATATATATTTTTGAACTCATAAAATATACAATTTCATCTTATATAATAAATTCTTATCCCACCCCGTCGATCCTTCCATCGACATGATCCGTACTCTGGGATCTAAAATTAACCTCTTAACTTAATCCATTCTCCCAGATCAAGTATGTCTAATCCATACTTTCGGATCAATAACTCTACCCATTCCATACTCTCAGACGAGGGACAATTGACTATGTCTCAATCCATGCTCCTGGATTAATGACAAATAACTACGTCCTCTCCATGCTCTTGGACTAAGGACAAATGAATAAGTCTAATCCATGCTCTCAGATCAATGACAAGTTTTAAAGTTCTACCCTCCGTGTTTATCTCACTCGTCCTCATAAGGAGATACTATCCAATATTCCTCTTAATTAATTTAGGTTTACTTTGTATCCTAAATCATCTTATATTATCATATATGCACTTAACGTGTATTTCAAGCAATATCAAATATTTCACACACAACATATATTTAATACTTGTATTAAAATCATGTTCATGAAAGAGACTGTGTACTCACTTCTTAAATTGATGATTCGAAACTCGGGCAGCGCTTCGCTTCTAACGATTCTATTTTCCTTCGACAAAACCTAGTATTATTACTACTAGATTTTAGTCTAATATTTATTGAAACTATTTATGAGCGATATTGTTTTATAAGTGTTAAACAATACTTTTCAACCACTATGTACAAACAAGGGCCAGCCATGAAACACCGAAGGGCAGGACCATTTGGCATTATAGCACTTCTGAAATCCAACAACTCTATGCGGCGCTTCAAACCAGATTCCCCGTACCGTGAGTAGTTAAAAGATATTATAATAACACTTTATATATATATATATATATATATATATATATATATAATATTTTATAATATATATTGTTTATTAGTTCATAATAACGATAATAAATTTATAAGCTATACTTAAAGTAGGGTAAGCATAACCTATGATCCAAAAAGATCTTTTTCTCAGAGCCTTCTAGCGCTCCGGGGGCTTTCCTCTAGCACTTAGAAGTTATTAGAGGTTGGGGAGGTTTAGAGAAAAGTTAGAGAGAGAAAAGGGTTAAGGTGTGAGGAAAATAAGTGAGCCTCACATGGTATTTATAGGCTAAAAATTGGCTCAACTCGGCGAGTTCTGTGCCTCCAACTCGTCAAGTTGGGTGTCAGGTTTCACCATCTGGTGGCAAGGCGTGGGGAGGAAACAATGACTCAGATCGCGCCACGTCACCAACTTTGCATCAGCCCATCCCAACTTCTAAATCCCATAGCTTTCACACACAAACTTCATTGTCAACGTTATTTATATCCACACGTAGGTATTGACAAGATCTACAACTCTACTTTTGATTCATTGGCTAATTCTCGACCGATTTTAAATTTAATAGTATGAGAAGATTACACTGTTTACCGACCGTGTAAAATTCATAAACTTCTACATATGGACTCTGTTTTCGACTGTCTTTTTATCGTTGAGCTCCTATTAATGAGATTTTCAATTCTCATTTAGGTTGTGTCGTCTAAAACTCGATCGATCTAAAATTTGAATTTCGGGTTGCATACTGCTATGCCAAATCTTAGAAAAATAATAACTTCCTCATACGAAGTCAGATTTGGACGTTCTTTTTATGCACGCTCTCGGTTTAACGTATAGTAAGATTTCATTTAGATCCCTATGGGAAAAAGTAATTTATCCAAAACTCAATTTTTACGTTACACGGTGTCATGCCGGTTTAGTTGTAAAACTTCGACGGGCCATAACTTCTTCGTTATAACTCGGATTTCAGCGTTCTATATATGTACAGAACCATTGTGACATACAATATAACTTGGTTAAGATTAGTAATTCTAAATAATCTTCCATAAAAAAGTCATTTTTGATACTTATTGTCTTTGAATTGACTAGCTCGAATCTGCGGGCGTTTCACGTGTGGTCGAAGTTTAGGATCCTGGGTTGCAGGAGCGATGGTGCAGCTTCCTAGGGTTTGTGGATCTCTGACCTCATTCTTTCCAATTCGTTGAGCACAGTCTTGTTATCCTCTTGTTGTAGAGTCACCTATTGTTCCAGCCTCCTCATCGTGGCAAAAAGCTCATTGTTGGAGACTATTACCGGTGGATCCTGGGGTCCTTGAGTAGTGACTGGAGGAGTGTTTTTCTTCGGCATACCAGGAGTCTTTTTGGAACCTCCACCTGGATGTGGTGGAAGGTTTTTGGAGGAAATGGGAGGAATTGAGGAAGAAGATAGGGTCGATTGGGTAAACATAATTTTCTGAAAGGTTTTGAACACCACAGCCCTACGGTGGGCGCCAATTTGTTTTGGTCAAAATCAACTAAGTGGATATCAACCAAGGTGTATGAGAGGTCGTGGTGTTGTGAATAATGTGAGTATTGAATTGAAATAAAAATAAAACGAGTGGTTTACAAGAAAAGCCTTTGATCCTTGCTAAGATCTCTAGCATAAAAACTTGGGAGATGATAATGATCACCTGCCTTGTATGATCTTATTGATTTGAACGTAAATTACAGAGATGAGCTTGATAATACAATTACAATGATAAGGTGACTCTAGATGCGTAAGGTGTCAGCTAATTGTGCCTGTTGTGTGTCATTTACAAGTGTGTTTATAGTCTAGGTTAAGTAACTATAAGTCCGAGATTTTCGGGATCCTACTGAGCTGGTATTTTCATGTGCTTTGACTTGGTATTTCTGAGTCTTAATCCTGATTGGAACGTTTCTTCATTAAGAATGAGTCTTATGTTGAGCATTTCTGCACATCTGAGAAATAAACAAGAAATATACCCGTTAAACTTGTTAGTAAATAATAATGGCACTATTCAGGATCCTGATGTATGTTCGGGATCCTGAGACTCCTTTAAGATCTGGGATCCTGGATAGGTTTAAGGATCCTTAGATATCTTTGAGATTCGGGATCCTAGATAGGATTGAGGATCATAGCCCTAACAGTTATATGTTGTTAAACTTTCCTCTAGAAGGTTCTCTTCCTCTTTAATCGAATCATCGTCATCAAGGTTTTCCTTTTCAATCAATCAAATATGATTCTTTTGTCTGGCTTCCATTACCATACTCAATGAACTCTCTAAAATCTCCTTTATTTTGAATTAACGATAAGCCTTCACTCAACCTTTCATCTAGAATATAGTAGAAAATGACCTTCCATTTCGTCTTCATAAGCTTTTCAAGGAAAGTTATAAAATTTACGAACAACATCCCATTAAACTTGACATCTCTTACCAAAGCTCTATATGGGTTGAAATACATAAGTGGATTCGGTTCGAATGCACCATTATAGTGGACTTCCACTTTCAGTGAAGAACCCTAAATTTTTAGAAATGATTTACTCGGAGGTGGATGTCGATTTCTTATGAAGAACCCAAGAACCCTTTGCGATTTTAGAGTGTATGGGAGTGGATCCTTAATTCATCATAATGAAGGAATCGACAATTGAGCCCTATATGTAATATAATGTCTCTTAAATTCCACCTAATATCTATTTAATGCCACATAACATAATCTAATGCAACATAATATAAATTAACGCCATGTAATTCATTTCGATTATTAAACCTACGATTGCTGATGATATTATCTTAATGTGAAAATTGTTGGATTAAGGTGTCTAAGCTTATAATTAAAGTGATATATTCTTGTAATTAGAAGCAAAGTCCTTTTTGGATTGTCCTCATAACTAGAACTTGGTTAGAGTGGCATTTATAGAGAGATTATAATTTATTAGATTATTATATGACTAATAAACTCATTGGAAATTATGAGAAAATGATTTGTTATTATATTATATGATTAATATATTACTTGGAAATCGATAATTGATTTGTTAATTTATTATGTGAGATTAATAATTTATTATGTGATTAATAAATTAATATGAGATCAATTGTTAAATAATTGATTTAAGTTTATATGATTAATAAATTAATGTGAAATCAATTAGAATTGATTAATTATTAATCAGGATTAATATGGAGGAATTCAAGATTAATTGAATTCATTAAAGGTACAATAAATGAATTGTAATTATTCGTAGTTGAGCAATGAAAGAAAAATTCTAGAACCTACCATCATATGGATGGTTTTGGGAACTCTTTTAGGGATTCCAGAAGTCTCCTGGTAGTAGATAAGAAAATGATTTGAAGTTACCCTTAGGGCACTTAAACTATAAATATGACCATTAGAGCACTTCTATTATTTAATCAATCAAATGTTGTTTTGTCCAAAAGTTACTTAAACTATAAATATAACTCTTAGGGGCACTTCATTTCGTGGTTCTTACTTCCTAAAAGGTTGTGAACGAAGATTATACATTCACTCTCTTTCTTCTATATCCTTCTAGTTATAGGGTTTGGGTGTGAGTCATTAAGGGTATCATTCTTTTTATGCTAAGCTTTCCAAGACCAACAATTATAAGGGATTGAAGTGATTTTTTTTACTACAACAAATCAAATTTATGTAACCCTGACTTAATGATTTCGATTATATTATGGTTTATCTAGACTTGTTATTCATATATGTTGCTTTCAAAGTGTAAGATATAGATCATTATAGATTGTATGTGTCTTTCTTAATTGTTAAATGATTTTCCGCATTATACATGTGTGTTATAATCTACAAAAGCCATCAAAAATATAAAACAAGTTCACTGACAAAACGTGTATGAAAGAAAACATAGTTATCTAAATATAAATAAAACCCAAAATTCATTAACGTCTTAGATCATTAACCCTTTGATAATTTAACATTTAAAAGCTTTTTTTTTGTTTTTATTATAATTCACTTTATTAAATCATAGATTTATATTAATTTAATAAATTATAAAATTAAAATGTGAAAAGTTACATTAAATAAAGATGATGTTATATTATACATCAAGAAAGTAGTTTTGAACAAGTTAAAATTTAATTTTATTATTATTATATATATTGTATATTATTATCATGTGATACGTGAATATAAGCAAAAAGTATAACTTTTAAAACTAAGAAGGTATAATTTAAAACTTGCATATAACTACAAGGGTGTAATTTGAAAAATTACATCTAAGTTTAAGAAAAATCCAGGTTTACTGTACTATCGCAGGACAAAAATTAAATAAATTTTTTTTTCTTGAACTCCTAAATTGCTAAATTGGTTGGTGTATCCTTATAAGCGAAATACTGTCTCTATACTATCTTATTTTAAAATGTATACTAATGATGGGTACATATAATAGTATCAAAAAATTGTAAAGAAAATTTAGAGTGAATCAAACACATCGTTTTTGCTATTTGTTAGTTGTTTAAGAAAAAAAAAACTTTTTTAGTGGTTACTTTTTGATTTTTGATATATTGATGTTAAAAAGAGTATACTATAATAGTACACTAACTAGAGGTATCCAAATTTGATCTTGTCTAATTAAACTTGTTAATATGATTTTATTTTATATTTTTGATTCCGGCCCCATTGGTTATAGTGTTTGTTTTCCGCTTATGTTATGGAGTTGATACATTATAGATCCTCGGCTCTATATTGGTTCTACATGATAATACTACCTTGAATCTATATGACTATATGTTTAAAATGTGTATCACATTACATCTTGTTTGCTTTATAACTAACTTTTGTTGGAGCCTAAGATTTCAAGTAAAGGAAAGATGTCTCCCTTCATCCAACAAAAACAACGTTAACAACATGTAAATATTGATGAACACCAAAAGAGAGTATGAACAGACGCTCAAAGTCAAATTCATATTGGCTAACCAAAATTTTTGGATAAAGGGAATATATATATATATATATATATATATATATATATATATATATATATATATATATATATATATATATATATATATATATATAGGGTCAGGTTCAATAGAGAACTATAATTAACCAAGGAACTAATCTTTTTTTCAACTTTTAGAACTTATTTTTTATCAGAAAAAAAAAATTAAAAATACAGAAATTCATAACTTTTTATCCTTTTTCGAATGATATCAAATTCGATTTTTTTACGTCAAATTCACAATGTGAAATTTTGAATTTCACAATGTGAATATATGAATATAGATATTTTTCGAGTTTTTTTTTCCGATAAAGAGTAAACTCTACAAATTGAAAAAAAAGATTTGGTTTCTTGAAAAATCAATAATTATAGTTCTCTATCGAACTTTTCGATACATATATATATATATATATATATATATATATATATATATATATATATATATATATATATATATATATATGTTCAGGTTCATTTGAGATCATGCTAATTTTTTGAGACCGTGAGACCAAATCTAAAAATAATTTTAAAATACAAAATAAAAGGAAAAATCCAAAACTTCTTTTTTTAATTATTATTTTCGGAACTTTATTTACCTAAATAAATAAATAAATAATAAAAAAATTACCGTTTTTTTAAATACATGAAATATTCTAATAAAATATTACACTGTACATTTCTAATATGATTTTTAGAATGTTTAGAATATTCTACTAGATTTGTCAGATATGTAGAATATTCTAAATATTCTATTAAAATATGTAAAAACTGTATTATTTTGTATTATTTTTTATTTTTTTATTTTTTTTATTTTTTTAGAAAATATATAATCCGAAAGTAATATTGGAAAAAAAATTTCGAAAATTTTCAATTATTTTACATTTTAAAAATGTTTTTGTTTTATCTACTAAATGAGTGGCTAGGATTGCGTGTCACGGTCTTACAAAATTAGGCTATATATATATATATATATATATATATATATATATATATATATATATATATATATATATATATATATATATATATTGAAGGAGAAAAATGCCTACCTAGAAAGAGAATCAGAGAATCATTGTTTCTGTATCACACTTCATCAATTAGAAAGATCTCATTTATTTTTTCATAAATTTTTTTTTGAAGTGGTACGATAATGTGTATAGAGATAATAAATCTTATGCAAACATGATTTTACATCTTTGATGAATGAAAGCTAACACATTGTAATATGGAAACATAACAAGGTTGTTAAAATCGGGATCTTACCCAACATTGTTTTATGCTTTGTAAGATCGTAATCGTAAGATCAGATCGAGATCGGAGATTCTATCAAAATAAACTTATATTCAAATTTGTTTATAAGGTCTTGAATATGCAGTATATATTATAACTTGACGTCATTTAAGACGTCAATATGAAGTCAACTTTAAATTTTTAAATATGAATTGTAACTTTTGTTGTTGTAAACCATAACAATTATGAACAAAACATCTTAATTATAAAAGAAATATGATCATTATGATCTACAACTAAATGTTTAAAATCACAAATAAAATATCATAAGTGTAACGTATCTAATTCGAGACGAAATTATAAAGTGGGATTGTGTATGAGGATTTTGCAAGTTGTAATGTTTGATTTCAAATTGAATAGAATAATTTTTTTAGCCTAGACTATATAATAAAACTATAGAGGTGGGGTTGGATGGTATTAAGATTTTAAGATTCTAGGCGGATACTAAGACCCTACTATAGATCTTGCTTCAAATAGGTCTAGTGAAATCATTATCATTTTTAGCTTGTAGAATCATAAAATCTTAAAATTAAGATCGAGATTTTAACGACGATGACACATAAACACCGATACAGTTTGCTATCTTAAATTGATGCATGCACTACTACAATCAAATTAGATTTAGGCATTGAGCGATCACAATATAAGACAATCACACAATATTGCAAAGCTTCACAGTATCTTACTTAGTGGAAATAATAAAACATTTTGCTAAAGTATTCTTTACGTTAATATATACTTAAAATAAAGAACTACGATATGGTGTCTGAGTAGCGAATAAACTTACAACTCTTCGAAATAAAATATATACAACAACATACTAACATCTTTTTCTAATTAACAAGCCACAGGAAACTATTTCTAGTCTTCCGCGGGTGTTCTTTTCTTTACTACATTTCATCTAAAGAGTATGGTATATGCATAAATATCACATGGATTTAGTTGAACTTTATTTTTATATCTTAACAAACACGAAACGAAATAATGCTTTACATGCATGTAACAAGCTTTCAATGCTTAACAAAAGTTATGTGAAAAACTTGTTTTGCGGGTAACTAAGCTTGGGGTGTCGGTGACCATCTTTGATTCAACACACTATAGGGCGTGATCGGCACGAAGCGTTTGGGAGCGTTTGAGAGCTTCTAGCTTCTAGCGTTTAACAAAATTCTTCGTTTTGAACAGAAAGCCTTGTTTGACACTACAAGCTTTTAGCATTTAGTTTAAACAAAATGCTCCAAATCCAAATGTTATTTCATGTAGTGTTTAACAAAACGCTACAAACTAAGCTACCCGCTGCTCGCTACAAGCTAACCGCTACCAGGTAATTTTGCCAAACATGTATATATCTATATCTTGCCTGTCATTGATCTAAGAAGAGTGAGGTAGTCGATTTTAATTATCGTTGAGACAAATATCAAATAATTCAACAAACTAATGCATTTTTAAAGAATCGGTTTACTAGTCGAATAATTTTCAGGAGGGTTTAGGTCATTTTTGATTACTTAACTTTCGTCTTTGTGTTCATTTGGTCACTTAACTCATTTTATGTTTTAAAAGGTTATTGAACTTTTGCCTTTGTGCTAATTTAGTCACCTAACTTTTAGTTTGGTAACTTAACTTTTGGCTTTGTGCTCATTTAGTCATCTAACTTTAAAATATGTGCTCATTTAGTCACCTAACTTTTAAAATTGTGGTCACTTTTATAACTTTATTTTAAAAGTTTAGTGACTATATAAATGAACACAGTTTTAAAAGTTAGGTAACTAAATGAGCACAAAGAGAACAGTTAAGTGACCAAACCAAAAGTTAGGTGGCTAAATGAGCACACGACCAAAAGTTTGGTTACCTTCTAAAACTTAAAATGAGTTAAGCGACCAAATGAACATAAATACAAAAATTAAGTGGCCAAAAATGACTTAAACCATTTTCCGGATTAACCACTAAGCCTTTGACTTCTTATTAGAAAAAAACACTGCACAAAACTCTGAATCCTATAAAATTTTAAATTTTATAAAAATCATTTTAGATATGTTTCGAATTTAATTGCCCATGAATTTTGTTATGGTTTAACTATTATATAGTTTTGTTGAGTTGTGAAGTATGATATGCCATTTGACCTCAGTAACACTACTGAAACTTAGCAGGTGGAGAAGGTTTGGTGTTAGGACTATAATTGTGGTGCTTGGTTTTGTAGTCTTCGGTGATGAGTAGTAAAACTGTGGTGCTCGAGCAGACTAGAAGGTGAGATCTTGGGCTTGTGGGCCCTAGGTTACAAGCAATCCTAGATCAAAACTTGTCACTATTAATAGAATTTCATATACCTTTGTAACTCTAATTAGAAACCATGTGTGATGGTTGTATATTCTCCAAAGTTAATAAAATTTCTCTCTGGTTCTCCATGGATAAGCATAGTTACTCTAATCGTATGAATCACGCAAATCCTTATGCTTCTTTATTTGGGTTTTTGTAACATCCCAAAATTCAGGACCAAAAATTTCATTTTTAGTTAAGTTATTATAAAAACATATAGTATAAAAACATCCATAATAACATCTCATGTCAAAACCAAAGTGTCAATAATAAAAAATGTTATCATAAAACAATATCAGAGTGTAGCCCCAAAGATCTCATGTGCGGAAAACATAGTGTGATGCACTGCGATCGAGCCGACTCCTTTCCTTTGAAAACGAAGTACCTGAAACCAAAACTGAAAACTATAAGCACGAAGCTTAGTGAGTTCCCCCATCATACCACGTACCATACAATAAACATACTGTCAGGCATATCTGGGTTCCCGACCTACCCTGCTAAGCATATCTGGGTGCTCAACCTACCCTTGTGAGGCATATCGGGGTGCCCGACCTACCACTGTCAAGCATATATATGGGTGCTCGACTTACCGTGCCAGGTATATGTAGGTGCTCGGCCTACCCTCCAGTATATTTTAACTGGTTACACGGACTATTTTACCCATACCACTACCATATAATAACATAGCATAATATACTATCAGACATATCTGGGTGCCCGACCTTCCCTTCGGTTTATCTCAACCGGCTACGGGGTCTAAACTACCCCTACCACTATCACATAATATCATAGCATACTAGCACATAAAGCATAGCAGATAGTGGCATACCAGACAATTATCACAAAGACAATCGTCTCAACTCTAATCAACTACTAGTGGCCCGACATTGGTTCCTTCGACCCACTCCTACTAGAAGATAACTTACCTCACATTGCTGAAGTCCCGTGGACAAAACTTTAGCTACTAGATGATAGATTCCCGAATTGTCAACATCAAAAAAACACCCAATTAATAATTGGGTTCCAACACGTAACCATAAGTCCATGCTTGGGGTAAAAGACTACTTTACCCCTAACTTATGTTTACTCAAGCCCAAGGCCCAATCCAAAGGCCTAAAAGTCAAACTATGAACCAAAGCCCAACATATGCCCCAATTTTCCAAATTGGGCCCAAACCTTTACATGGTCTTACCCTAAGGCCCAACCATTTATTCCAATCCAAAACATTTGGCATTCCAATGGTCCAATATCTCATAATCATCAAGGCCCAATTATGGACCATTTAGGCCCCAATTTTCCAAATTGGGCCCAAACCCTTATGCGGGGATTACCCTAAAGCCCATCTAAATATTCTAGACCATATGATTGTTCTTGAATGGCCCATCAATAGCCCAATCACCAAAGCCTCAATAGAAAGGCCCAACTCAAGCCCCAAGCAAAATTAGGGTTTTTACATAAAATGACGATTAGGGTTAAGTGTTTCTTACTTAACCCATTAAGGACTTAATCCATTAAGTCCATCACTCTACTAGATAAATCATACGATATAGTTGGACATAATTAAAAATCCCAATCTAACAGTCCAAATGCGGGTCCTGGCAAGCCCATATTAAAATCTCCAAGATTAGGGTTTTCTAAACCCTAATTAGGGTTTCCAACCCAAAACATGCCAATTAGGCCCAAAAGATAAGTCTTTAGATAAATTAGGGTTTCATTAGGTCGGTCACCACCCACTACCACCTCGGGTAGTGGTGGTAAATGGCGGCTCACGGCGGCAGTCACCATCTCGTGGTGGTGGTTATGGTTCTATTCCAATAATGTCCAAGCATCCCAAAAGCAATCTAAACACAACAAAAAGAACACCGCCATCCAACACGACGACTGGTGGTGGCAGAATGCGGCACCCACCAGCTCACGATGATGGTTATGAATTTGTTGAGTATTCCGTCACTAATTACAATTATACAACACAACATCCCAAAATAAACACACACATACTAAGATACACACACACAACCATTCTTATGGTGGCCGGCGGTGGTATAAGGTGGCAGCCACCACCTCACGGTGGTGGTGGCGGTTTTTCTCGTGAATTCCGGCCAAACAACACCACCCACGACACACGCTAAAAGCAGAAATACACTCACACGATTCTGTTTGCAAAATGCAACACTCCACCCAGCTGGTGGCGTTTGGCGACGGCAGCAGCAACACTGGCGGCACAGCAGCGGCTGACGACATTTAACAGCAACAACAAAAGCCTAGTGTCCGACGACAACTTTTTCTTCAACGGGAACGGGCACCAACGGCGGCACCAACGGAGTTGAGACGTAGTACTAACGAAGCGAAAACGACCAGAAGGAGGAGGAGGAGTGATTACGCCGGGGGAGGTGGCGGTGACAGCGGTGTATTGGCAGCAAGAGATGCAGACGAGGAAGGCGCACAGTCTCCGATGAAAACAACGGCAACGACGTCATGGTTCTTCTTTTAACCTCTTCTGCCCTGACAGGCACGATGATTACCTTCGTCGGCAGTGAAGCAGCATCGATGGGTGATTTCACTGGCAGCAGGTTCGTGGTGGTGGCTTCGGTGGTTGGCGACCTCAACAATGGTGGTGGTGCGGCGCCGGAAGTCGAAGAAGTGAAGGTGGCGGCTGATGAACCGGATGTGGTGGTGGCTAGGGTTAGGGTTCGGATGGGGGTGACGGGTTATATACCCCGTCTCCATGAACACCTTCCCTATATTTACATTACCAGCCCCCCATCCTAATTCTTTTCAAATGAAGTCCATAATTTACCCTTTTAGCCCTCAACATTTCAGATTCATTTCAATTTAGGTCTGATACTTACCAAATAGCCCTCCGCTTTGAGAATCTTTTGCAAAACTAATCCAGAAATTATCTTTTGAACCCCCAAACTCTTAATTATGACATATTCAGCCCTTCCTTCTCTGTTTTCTTTCAAATTAAATCCAAATTTACCCAAATAGCCCCTCATTTACGAAATATTTTCAATATAAGTCCACAAACTACAAAACGATCCCAATTGATTATCTTTTAACCATATGATCAAATATTCTTTCCACTATGAATCCCAAAAGCATTCTTTAGACCTCCAAAACAAATTATAATGCCAATTACACACTTTTTCACTAAGCTCTTTATTTAAATATATTCATATATCGGAATAAAATAATACTTAAAATGCATCTATAGATTTTAGGGGTTGTCTTGGAAATAGGATGTTACAACTCTCACCCACTTAAATTAGATTTCATCCTCGAAATTGTTCCTTACCACTCCTGACATGCCAAACAACTTGTACAACACGACCACAACCACAAGCATACCCTAGCCTTTCAAAGGCAATCTAAATCATCCCTCGCAGGGTTCTAAAACCCGAAAATGAACGAATTCCTTGCAGCATGATACATCTACTCCGTCTGAAATCTGTAGTTTTGAGATGGTCTGACTCCCTTATAGACTGCCCATATAGACTCATTATTGTTAAATCCCATATATTTATCTCTCAACTAACTATTCAACTTCTGATAACTAAAGGTTCCCACTGGAAAACAGAATCACAGATCTAATTATCCTTGCAGGTCACTTATACTTTGCCAAGGCTCAGATAATCCCGTTGTGAGTGGCTTAGCATAACCTAAGCAATCTGTTACCCATCCATACCTGAAATTCCAAAACACTAATACTAATACTGCCAAAACACTGAAACTGCCCGAAACAGCATGTTGCTACATGGATGCTTTCTAAAATCTACCAAGACCTCCATGGTCTCAATTCGTTCACCAGTTATCTGAATACCAGGTTCCAGCCCGATTGCGGCGCCAAAAGACTCACATGTACTCGCTCCAAACGACTTCCGAACGAAATCCTTGTTTGTCAATAGTCGCCATTAGTTATCTTACCACTATTTCTCTAACAACCTCCTGATCCAACCGATCGGGTCCATGCGTCGAATCCTAATGTCACCAAATCTAAGGCTAAAAGTGATTGCTACATGACCAATGGTAGCCTTATATCACAAACGACCTTAAGCAATCCATTTCTTCCTTGATATTATAACAGTAGTGGCGTTCCTACGATCTTATCACTGGCTCAACCAGGTCTAATTAATCAGGGGAAATCCATAGACCAATCTGTAGATTTGCCACACCCTCACCGTTGCACCCAAACTAATGGGTACTACAATTCCTTCCATGGTCTAACAACACTCCCATGCTATCTACCATCCTAGTGAATACTACGGCTACTCCCGCAACCTTACGACACTCTAGCACTATCCACTAATATTGTGAATGCTACGACAACATCCTCAGGCTTACAACACTCCAACATTATCTATCTTCCAACCTGGTGAATCCTACGGCTACACCCGAAAACTTACAACACTCTAGCACTATCTACCAACCTCGTGAACGTTACGGCTACACCTGTAGACTTACAACACTCTAGCACTATCTGCAAACCTCATAAATGCTACGGCTACACCCGCAGACTTACAACACTCTAGCACTATCTGCCAACCTCGTGAATGATATGGCTACACCCGCATACTTACAACACTCTAGAACTATTTTCCAACTTCATGAATGCTACGGCTACACCCGCAAACTTACAACACTTCCCATACTACCTGACCGTTAGTGAATACTACGCGTACCCCCGCATTCTTACATCACTTTCCATACTGGATCGAACACGCACTCGAACTAACACTCAACTGAACTTGAATACTAACTGGATCTCTAACCTGTTCCCCGAAACCTGTTATCCAATGCTAAGGAAAAAGCGTGAACCAAATATTAGAACGTGTTCCGAACTTCCAATTCACACTCCTCAACCTAGACGACCGCTCAACCGCCTTTCTCCCTATCGGGGATGGAAAACTCATCCTAGTTTCACACCTATTTCTGCTCCTAGATACATGATCGATTCTCCCCTACTTAGATTCTACTAAGTCTTCACGACACATGAGAATTGAAGGATTCCCAATCCTTCTTACTTCCTAATAGTCCACTATCGACAACCTATGCTTACCAATGCTAACATTCCACTACCAGTCAAACCCTAAGTTCGTCCATCCTTTGAAATCTTGAAGGGTACTCTTGAAATCTGGTCCAATATGATACGTCAATCCACCTCCCATGCTGACAACTGGAGGCCTTAATCTTCGCTCTGGCTGACGAATCCTTGCTCCCACTTCCAATTTTGCAGCACCACTAGAATCTAACCGAACACAGCCCCAGCAAAAATACAATTCTCTTGAACATCGAATAACCAAACACATATGCGCCTAACACCTGTATCTTCCTGCTACCGCTCCTCTCAAAGTGCTAGTAGTGCTAGACCGCAAAAGTTCTCCCATAGGCCACCGCTGATCATACCGAAACAGATTATAAAACCACTATATCCCATCGATACGGGTGGACTAGCTTGATGAAACTAACCACATGCCTTCCACATACTACCCCTGACTGATCTCCACTATGAATCGAGAGAAAACTGAACACCCCGATCCAACAGAAGGGGAACGACCTTTTACTAACTACTTAGTAATTCACGGTATGCAATTGGCATATGACGATATTTGATGATCTAACCCAACAGGAGCAAAGAAATAAACCAGGGATACAATTACCCAATCCGCTACAATATTCCAGACTAAAGCAAAATTTTCACAACAATGTGCCAATAAAACTGAAAGAAGGCAAGGTTACATACTCACAATATTGCCTGCTGAAGTTCTGACTTCTCCAGTCTGACACTGTAGGGCTTGACTCCTGGCTGCGGGGGTCCTGCCCCACCCTCTCAACCATCAAAGATTTTCAAAATAGCCAGAGCAAGCGCCTTCATTGCTCCTCCCCTCCTCCTCGGATAATCAGCCTTCTTGTGGCCCACTTGTTCGTAGTGAAAACATAATGGGCTTACCCCCTAAGAACAATCTCTACTGACATGATCAACCCTGCCATACTTATAGCAACCTAAACCCTTGGAGCTACAAAATCCCTTGTGCACTTTCCCGCACGTGCTGCACTGACTCCGGCCCTGCTGGCCTTTCACCCGATGATCATAATTCTTGGGTCTCTTCCCAGGACCCTCTACTATATGCACCTGGCACGACCCTCACTTCCCAATGTGCTCCAAATCGATCACGCGTCTGCAAACTCTTGGAAGTCATATCCTTTAGAGTCTGACACCCTGTCACTCTTACTAGCTCACTTGCCAATGGCTGAGCTACAATAGCTGGAACATCCTCTGCCCCCAAACCGGGTCACAAAATCCTCCCAGAAGCTTCTCAGATTCTCCAAGACTCTGATCGATTCGAGTATGAATCATGTACTTTTAGTAGTATGGGCCCAATACTACCTTCCACACCTATCCATACTTTCCTCAGCAATCCTCCTAAATCCTCCAAGTCACTTCCTATGACAACCCGATATTTCAACTCTATGTAATGACCTAAAAAGTCAATTATTGTAACCACTTTTGTGATAATGAAATTAACTTCGAAAATAAAATGTCCAAAAAGTTTCTATTTAATTACCTACTGTGATAGATGTCTTTAAACCGTGATCGTACGTAAAAAGAACGCCCAAATCCGACTTCGTATATCGAAGTTATGGTTTTTCCAAGTTCGGCTTAGCAGCAGACAGCTAAAAACTCGAATCGAGATCGAGCGACTTTTGGCCGGAATGACCTAAACGAGAATCGAAGGTCTCGAAAACAGTAATTCAGCGGTAAAAGTCTGGCAAAAACCGACGCCAGATAAAGAAGTTATGAATTTCTAAAAAAATTCCTTAAACACGACCTTTTAAAAATAAATAATAAAAATAATTTCAAAATTTGCCGACGGAGTCTAAACGAAAGTTGTAAAGCGTAGTCTCACCTACGCGTGGATATAAAGACCATCGAAAACGGAATTCGTATGAAGAAGATATGAATTTTAGAAGTTTATTAATTAAATTAAATATAAATTTAATTATAAATGTTTGGTATTATCCGAAGGGAGTCAGCAGATAGGGCCGAAGTACGCCCTGCGTACCCTCGTACGCCCCGCGTACTCAAGGCCTAGGCCTCAGATCGTCCACGTCCCGGTCTATGCGAAGTAGCCTTGTCCCATCCGAAGTTCGAGGCAGTCGAGGACTCGGTCATGCATGACGTACGCGTACGCCCTGCGTACCGAGGCGGTTCCAGCCCCTATAAAAGGGATGCGAGGGTTCCGAAGAAAGGGCTCCATTTCTCTCCTCTCTTGTGCGTTCTTGCCTCGTTTTCCGTGCCCGTTCTAACCCGAATCCCCGGTCATTTTGCTCAAGTCCCGAAGGTCGTTTTTACTCCCGAGATTCCCGAGAATCCCGAGGAAATCCGTTTCCCGAGACGAAATTCTGCCCGGTTTCCATCTTGCTTTCTTCAAACCTTCAGGTGAGTTCATACCCCTACAACCACACTTTAAATGCTTTTTTTTAAATGCTTTTTAAACACTTTTAAGGGGGGGGGGGGGATACAAGTAAACACACGACAAAAATCGTGTGAAACATCGATCTTTTGCTATACTTTTCATACTGTTGTTTTAACTATCTTATGAAGTCATCATCATGCAAAACACCTCACAACACAACTTTACCCTCTTGGGATACAATATGTTTTATAAATAGAAATAATGTTTTATTTATACGTTTACATATAAATACATCATATCAAGGGTAACATTCTTTAATAAATCATTTTATGCATTCAAAGAACTTATGATTTATGCGTTGTCAAACATTGTGAAAAAGGATAAACTTTGCATACAAAACAACTACTTTAATACATACTTAGTTGAGAATCCGTGAGACGTGTACATCTTCAAATAATACATTTTTGCTAAAAGGTACCGCTACAAGTCCTGTCTATAACCAGAGTCTCCCGTTCGGAGAACGTGTCAAATGTGTATAGATCTATACGAGAAGTCATGATCCCGCTCCCCGACTGTTAGCTACAGTCCGTCCTTTGGGGTGACAGTTTGTCATAACACTACGACGCCTGAAGAACGTCGCTACAGGCATATTATGTTTAGTATGGTTATAAAACTCATCGGATATACAATTATTATAGTACTTCTGGTTGATGAATGAGTACCTATTAAAACTATTCTTCATCTAACAAACTGCAATCTTCTAATAGGTTTTATTATATAAATCTATGCTTCAACCTTCTAAAGCATGTCATTTGCTTTCGGTTTTTAGTCTGGGACATTAGGCTAACTATTACTTTAGGAAAATATGGGATTTTCCTGTATACAAAATAAACAACTAATAGGAAAATAAGGGATTTTCTTGATTTAACTATCTACATTATTCAATGCAAATATTCTCATGCATTTCACACTTTTATAAGAAAATAAGGGATTTTCTTGGAAAACATACACTCAATTTGGGAATGGCATACAAATTTTCTAAACCACTGATGAACTCACCAACTTAATTGTTGACACTTTCTCTTTGAAATAACTTGTATTCTCAGGGAACCGCTAAGCAGGTTTGGAAATCAACTTTTGGGGATTAACGCGCTGACGTTAATTACTTCTTTTGAAAGATGTTTATGTATTTATCTTTTGAACATGTAATGAATACAATTATGTAAACATATTTAAAACCTTTATATATGTATGGTGGTGTGTACTTTCCTTTCTATGAACTGTTATGATACTAAATATGACGTACTCCGCCCCCGAACGTTTCCGCCGTTCCGGTTTGGGGGTGTGACAGATTGGTATGAGAGCTTTGTTTATAGTGAATTAAGTGTATCAAAACCATTTTTGGTATACAACTATAAACACAACTGGGCAAAAACACTCTGAGAAGAGTCAAACTTTTGAAATTAAATTTATTTAGTTTTTGTAAAGTAAGCATGCACTCATTTCATACTAATAACAGTTTCATATCGGATCATTTTAGAAGTATTATAAATAAGTTGTGCAGTGCAGGTACGCCTTGGGACATGTAATCGGAACTGGGAAGAATATAGCCTGATCAACTATATTTTGTCCGAGAGCCGACTAACGTGTGCCAAGGAGTGTCTGCAGTGGACAACAAATTTAAAACTTATCAAAAGCATATCGTTAAATAATACTAAGGGAGTATTTGAGTATCAACAACCATTAAACTTACGGGTAAATTTCATGTGCTCTAGCTTATAGTAAATTCTTAACCCTATTCTCGTACAGACTCAATGGCTGGATTCCATCACCCCAATGACCCTTCCTACCCCAACCAAGGTAATGGAGGATGGATCGAAAAAGATCCCGAAGAAGACGAAGAACCTATAGAGTTGGATGAAGGAGATGACTCCGGTACAGATTCAGAGCCAAAGGTTATCAATCCACCGGCCCCATAACCTCCCGGCTATGTGAGGAACTTCCAAGGACCCACTCCTGTATGGGGGAGTCACCTCCACCATTGGAGCTAACAACAAAACCTACGCCCTCCCTATGGCATGTGCTGAGACTTCTACGATGTCCGCGGCAGAGGTTCGGCTGATCGGGCACTACCAGTAATGGTGGGCAAGCTAGCCAATCAGTCCTACCAATCCGGAGTTCAAGCTAGACGGATTCGGGATGTCAACGTAGAAGTACAGGTTCACACTTCTGACATCCGTAGGCTGGATAGAATTCAGGACAATGCCCAACTCCAAACCGAGGCATTCCAAGCACAGATGATTACAGCCCTAGCCGAATTAAGGGAACAACAAGCCGCTTTTGATAGGCGTCTAATGGAATCGAAGCAATCGGATGCGGAGTCAAGCTCCAAGCGCAACCTACGTCGCAAGTAGTGCTTGCCAAAATTTCAAATTTTGTTATAAATTAGGACTTCGGATAAGAGTATTATTTTCTTTAAACTTTCTGTAATCAGAGACCTTTAGAAGGGTCAAAATTTTTTGTCTAAACTCGGATGTAACACAACTATATGTTTAATATATATAGGGCATATCCCTTTCGTATGTTAATTATGTGCAGTTCATTCAATTCATAAGTATATCTATTCAAACACCAATTGTAAATCAAGCTCCAGACCCTATGTTGGTCAAACCAAATTCTTGAACTATTAAAGAAAGTTAACTCAATATCATTCAACTCTCAACCACCAAAACTTATAATCTCTCATTTTCTTTTGGCAGCGCGATTCCTCCTCGTCCAAACCTAAGGCCCAGACCGGGCACGACGCTACCACCACCTCCACCACCAACGTATGATCCGGCCATGGTCCAGGCTGCTATCACAGCAGCAGTAACAGCAGCTCTCTCGCAAATAAACTCCAATGGGAATGGAGGTACAGGGAGCAGCATGAATCATTCCAATCGTGGCACTGGTCATGGTCAAGTAAGAGAATGTACTTACAAGGAATTCTCCAACTCAAAGCCAAAAACTTTTAATGGCATTGGGGGAGTCATTACACTAATGCAATGGTTCGAAAAGACCGAAACAGTCTTCGAGATCTGCTTATGCCAAGAAATAAGCAAGGTTAAGTTCGCTGCTTGCACCTTCATAGATCGAGCCCTCACTTGGTGGAAAAGCCATGTGAATTCTGTGACTCTCACTGTCACCAATGCCATGAGTTGGGAGGATCTGAAGGTTCTACTACTAGAAGAATACTGACCAAGGGGCGAAGTGCAAAAGCTTGAACAAGAGCTCTGGAATCTGAAGATGACTGGGTCTGATCTAGTCGCCTACACAGCTAGGTGCAACGACCTCGCTGCATTGTGCCCTACCATGGTCAACCCAGAATCAAAGAAAGTTGAAAGGTACATTTAGGGGTTGTCACCCCAGATTCAAGGGCATGTCCTAGCTTCCAACCATATTACCTACAACAGCGCTAAACGCCTGGCTCAGCGACTCATCGACCACGGGGTAAAACAGGGTACCAGTGTAGCTACCGCCAATCCATCTAAGGAGGCACAAGGCCAGAGTAGGCCTTGGAACAAGAGAAGGGGGCAAACCCTACAGGAGAACCCCAAGAAACAACAAGTAGTAGCGATCCACGCTATTATTGTACCTACCAACACTGCCCCCACAAGCTCGTACAATGGGAAACTTCTGAAATGCAACCAATGCAACTTCCACCACCATGGTCTCTGCCGTGACCTCCAATGCACTAGGTGCAATAAAAAGGGGCATACAACACGCTACTGCAAAGAGCCAACACAACAATCCGCCCCCGCTGCTAATACCGGAGTAAGTAGCGCCTACTTTGAGTGCGGAGACACGGGGCACTACCGCAGGGACTGCCCGAAGGCAAACAATAGGAATACTGACGGAAGGGGCCGAGTATTCGCAATGGGACAAGACGAAGCCGTTGCGGATCCCACTATTGTTACGGGTACGTTTCTTCTCGATAACTCGTATGCATGCATTTTGTTTGATAGTGGAGCGGAGAGAAGTTTTGTGAGTCACGATTTTAAAGGCCTACTAAAGCCATTACCATAATCATTAAGTGAACCGTTTATAGTAGAAATGGCCAACGGTAAAACCGAAGGCACTAAGGAGATATACTTAAACTGTACCCTAACTCTAAACGATAATCCCTTTCCAATCGAAATCATGCCAGTCTAGATTAAGAGTTTCGATGTCATCATTGGCATGAATTGGTTGAGTTCTCATCATGCTGACATTTTATGTTACGATAAGGCCGTTTGCCTTAATCTGCCAACCGGCGAAACTTTCCTTGTCTTGGGCGACAAACCTAGTACCACTCTTCGTATCATCTCAAACATCCAAGCTCAAAAGTGCCTACGCAAGGAGTATCACGCGTTTCTGGCACATGTTGTGGATGTGAAACGCGAAGTCCAGGACGTCAAGAATGTGCCTGACGTATGCGATTTTCCCGACGTTTTTCCCGAGGACCTTCCAGGAATACCACCCGCAAGACAAGTCGAGTTCAGAATCGATCTGGTTCCCGGAGCTACCCCAGTAGCCAAAGTGCCCTATCGGTTAGCCCCGGCGGAGATGCAGGAACTATCCAGCCAACTGAATGAGCTACTCGGAAAAGGATTCATTAGGCCGAGCTTCTCGCCTTGGGGAGCACCCGTATTATTCGTGAAAAAGAAGGATGGATCATTCCGGATGTGCATTGACTACCGAGGACTCAACAAACTCACCATCAAGAACCGTTATCCCTTACCCCGAATCGACGACTTATTCGACCAACTCCAAGGAGCCAACTACTTCTCCAAGATCGATCTGAGGTCAGGATATCACCAGCTGCGAGTCCTAGAGAGTGATGTTCCCAAGACGGCCTTCCGAACGAGATACGGACATTACGAGTTCGTAGTGATGCTGTTCGGACTAACCAATGCCCCGACCGTATTCATGGACCTAATGAATCAGGTATTTTGTCCATTCTTGGATAAATTTGTAATAGTATTCATAGACGACATACTCATTTATTCAAAGAATAAAGAAGAGCATAGTCAACATCTGAGACAAGTCTTAGAGACGTTACGAACTGAGAGACTCTATGCAAAGTTCTCGAAATGAGAGTTTTGGATTAGAAGGGTGGACTTCCTCGGTCACGTGGTCAGCAAGGAAGGAATCCATGTGGACCCATAAAAAATCAAGGCTATCAAAAATTGGTCTGCACCAACTACACCAACAGAGATTCACCAATTTCTAGGTCTTGCTGATTATTATCGAAGGTTCATTCAGAAGTTCTCCAGCATCGCAAAGCCTCTTACCGCCTTAACTCAGAAAGGGGTGACCTACAACTGGGGAGAAAAACAAGATGCTGCATTTCAAACTTTCAAACATGCCCTTTGCAATGCGCCCATTCTTTCTCTTCCAGAGGGGACCGAAGATTTTGTGGTGTATTGCGATGCTTCGAAGCAAGGGCTGGGCTGTGTACTAATGCAGAGAGGAAAGGTTATTGCATATGCCTCGCGACAACTGAAAACGCATGAAGTCAACTACACCACTCATGACCTAGAACTTGGAGCAGTGGTCTTCGCTCTAAAAATCTGGAGGCACTACCTATACGGGACCAAGTGCACCATCTTTACAGACCACAAGAGCCTTCAACACATCTTCGACTAGAAGGAGTTAAACATGAGACATCGACATTAGGTTGAATTGCTCAACGACTACGAATGTGAGATTCGCTATCATCCCGGAAAGGCAAACGTCATGACCAATGCCCTTAGTCGTAAGGAGTACTCTGGTCGAAGAGTGAAGTCATTAACCATGTCGATCCATTCGCACCTGTCAGCACAAGTCAAGGAGGTTCAAATAGAGGCCTTGAAACCCGAAAACATGACAGGTGAGACCCTTAGGGGGATGGACAAGAACCTAGAAATCAAGAGTGATGGAGTACGCTACTTCATGGACCGAATCTGGACACCCAAGTTTGGTGGGTTCAAAGAGGTAGTTATGAGCGAAGCACACAAGACTCCATACTCCGTGCACCCAGGGTCAGATAAGATGTATCTAGATCTCAAGCAACTCTACTGGTGGCCAAACATGAAAGCAGAGATTGCTACGTATGTGAGCAAGTGTTTGACTTGCGCCAAGATAAAAATAGAACACCAAAAACCTCAGGTCTACTCCATCAACCTAAAATACTTGAGTGGAAATGGGAACAGATTTTCATGGACTTCATAATGAAACTGCCCAAAACTCAGGGTGGCCAAGATACTATTTGGGTGATCGTCGACAGACTAACCAAGTCCGCTCATTTCTTACCGATCAAGGAAACTGATAAGATGGAAAAACTATCGAGAACCTACATCCGGGAGATCGTACGACTTCATGGAGTGCCGATGTCTATCATCTCAGATAGGGACAGCAGATTCACTTCCAGATTCTGGCAATCATTGCAAAAATCCATGGGAACAAGGTTGGATATGAGTACAGCATACCACCCACAAACTGATGGACAGAGTGAGAGGACGATCCAAACCTTGGAAGACATGTTGCGAGCATGTGTAATCTACTTTGGTAAAGCGTGGGATGTTCACTTACCTTTAGTCGAGTTCTCTTATAACAATAGTTATCATACTAGTATCAAGACTGCTCCATTTGAAGCCCTTTACGGCCGTAAGTGCAGGTCACCTCTGTGTTGGACGGAAGTAGGCGACACGCAGTTGGCAACAGGTCTAGTCCCTGATAGCACCCTCACTAGCCCGGAGTTCATTAGAGAAACGAATGAAAAGATTGTTTAAATACGAGAACGACTGAAATCCTCAAGGGATAGGCAAAAGAGTTATACCGACAAAAGACGAAAACCCTTGGAATTTCAGATTGGAGACCGTGTACTACTAAAGGTCTCACCCTGGAAGGGCATGATACGCTTTGGAAAGCATGGGAAACTAAATCCTCGGTACATTGGACCCTTCGAAATCATTTCAAGAATTGGTCCAGTGGCTTACAAACTCCAACTTCCAATCGAGCTTAACAAAGTACATCCAGTATTCCACGTATCGAACCTGAAAAAGTGTTTGTCCGACGAAACACTAGTAATTCCACTCGATGAAATCGAACTTAACGAAAACCTTAACTTTGTGGAAGGACCCGTCGAGATCATGGATAGGGAAATTAAACAAACTAAGCAGAGTCGAATACCAATAGTAAATGTAACATCCCGAAATATCAAGGGTAGAGTTGAAGGGCTAAAAGAGTAAATTAAGAAAGAGCGACTCGGCGAGTCCATGTGCGGACTCGGCGAGTAGAGTCGCGACTTGGTCGCGTGTTAAGTGGCCGACTCGGTGAGTCAGAGTAATGGACTCGGTGAGTGGGCACTGAGTGGAGAAAACCCTAATTCTCGGGGTTGAGCCCTATATAAAGAACATAACACCCATTCCCCCAGCCTCCTTACTAATCCTCAAGTCCAGAAACCCTAACCCTTGTGTGTGAGTGGATCAAGTGCATTTGGAAGCTTGGAGAAGCAATTGTTGAGGAAATCATGAAGGGTAAGAGGCTTGGAGCAAAGGGGCTTTGCTTGGATTCGAGTTTCATTGCAGTTGGGGAGTTCCTTTGAGGTAATATCTCGTTTTTGAGCTGCTATTTCTTAGATGCGTCATTTTGGGGGTGTTAGAGACCATATCCTTGGATGTATTGGAGTTTAGAGGTCAGATCTGAGGTTGCTACCTCAGATCTGGAATGGAGAAGGGTTGGAATGCATGAAAGTCCCTGTTTGTGAGTGGTTGATGGAGCTATTTTGTCCCAAACCCAAACCCTAGAGTGAAAATGCAAAGATCTCTTTAGATTCACGTAAAGTTTTCCACTTTACGTGATGGATGAGTTGTAGGAGGCTAGATCTATGTTTTGGATCAATTGCATGGCCTGGAGTGCTTCTGTTTGGATTCAGATCGGTGGTACTCGGCGAGTCACATGGGTGGACTCGACGAGTTGCTTGAAGATGAGCTGGAACTCGACAAGTTGGAAGAACAACTCGGCGAGTTGGATGAAGATGGCCTGGAACTCGGCGAGTTGTATGAACAACTTGGCGAGTAGGTTGATGATAGCCTTAGACTCGGCGAGTCTGCTGTTGGACTCGGCGAGTCTTGTCGAAGAGTCCCAATATTTTCTGGATGAGTCGAGAATCGGCGAGTCAAGGGGTGACTCGGTGAGTTGAGTCGCGGATTGGGGAAGTTCTGAGCATGGGGACTCGACGAGTCGACGGGTTGACTCGGCGAGCATGGTCAACCAGGAGGGTTGACTTTGACTGAGGACTTTGACTTTGACCAAGAGTTGACTGTTGACTTTTAGGGCTTGGTCAGCGATGTGGCCTTTGGGCCAAGAGAGGGGTAAAATAGTCTTTTACCCTTCAGAGGGTGCCATGAGAGGGTTGATTCTAGTCTCGAGAGTTATATTCATGAGAGTATATGCCTTACGTGTTAGGCGGCGGTGAGTTCGAGATTCAAGTGTGGGGATATCTGCTTTCTGCTTGCCAGGTGAGTCTTCTCACTATACTTTACCTTGAGTAGGTAATCAGAGTTATGAGTCAGAGTATGTGTATGTTATGTTTATGCTATGTGTTGTACTGCATGATGTCTATGTGATTTATGCTGTGCATGTTTATAGAGATGGAACCGTAAGGTTCCCAGAGTTAGAACCTGAGGGTTCACAGAGTTTGGGTGCACGGACCCATAGAGTTATAGCCTCGAGTGGCTAGTATGTGTTTATGTGGTATTTTGGGGAACTCACTAAGCTTCGTGCTTACAGTGTTTTGTGTTATGTGTTTCAGGTTTCTCTCAGGATCACAGGACGGCACCGTCTCGATTGTACACACCAGAGAAAGAGTCATGTTTTGAGGATCCTGGTCTATTATGCAAGTGAAAATGGAGTTATGATTGTAATTCGATTATGAATGAGATTTTCAGCAAAGTGTTTTTAAGAATTAAACGATTATTTTTAAATGAAAAATTGTTTTGAAATTTTGGGTGTTATAAGTTGGTATCAGAGCCTTGGTTTGAGGGATTCGGATGCGCCTTCGGGTAATTCTGGACTCAAACTGAGGAAGTAAGAAAAGTTTTCAAAGAAACAATTTTCTAAAGCGAATAAGAGTTCAAAGAAAAAGCGAGAAAGAGCAGTGTGTACAATCAGCCAGAGCCCGAACGGTGATTTCCCAAAATACCCTGACTTTTGTGTTATGAGATATTTATGATGCACTTTATAAGATATTATTGCATGCTAGAAACAGGCTAGGTATTCCATATCTTAGGACTAGAGTGGCCTGATTTGTGATGCCTTAGCCTAGGAATTGCTGTTATATGCGATGTGCTTCTGAGTATGTGATGAGTGAGAATATTTAGTTGAAATCCTTTAGGGGATTTGAGTAGAGGAGTAATCTAGGGGAGATACCTAGATAAGTACCCTGGTACTTAGAGAAAGAATAGTTAGAACCCGCAAGGGGAAGAGTTGCAGAGTTCGGTGGTACTTTTGAGGATGAGCAGAGCAAGTGGAGTTATCACCCAGAGTGAGTCATATATATTCTTTGATGCTCGAATGCTGCTTGCTTCGTGCTTTGTAGAACTGTCGATGATGGGAGTCAGCTACCAAGCGAATATGACGATATTCAGGAGGTAGATGGCTGGCATCATTAGGAGCTCTTCAGCAGCTGATGGCAAAGAAGTGTGGGAATCTAGGAAGAGCCTAGGGAGTAACGTTAGCCAGATGAGTGCGCTGGCAGAGTAGAGAATTTCGCTGGGGAGCGAACGCGCGACAGAGATTGGTGAACGAGAAGGTCGAGCAACTACTTAGGAGCTCCGGGATAGTCCGTGTGGAAAGTATGGGTAGATGTGGCAGGTAGTATGGGCCCGTACTACTGAAAGCAGAGGACCCATACTTGATATAGGGAGTATTCTGAAGGTTCTAACGAGCAGATTGAGGAGTGATGTTGTGGTTCGAGTACCATACATCAGAGCGGATTGAGGGGTGATGTTATGGTTCGAGTACCATACATTGGAGCGGATTGAGAAGTGATGTTATGGTTCGAGTACCATACATCGGAGCGGATCGAGGAGTGATGTTATGGTTCGAGTACCATACAGCGGAGCGGATCGAGGAGTGATGTTATGGTTCGAGTACCATACATCAAAACAGATGGAGGAGTGATGCTATGGTTCGGGTACCATACGTCGGAGCATATTGAGAAGAGATGTCATGGGATGAGTACCATGGTTCGTAGTGAATGATGCTTGTGATTCTCCGGTTATCCGGTCATGATTGATGAGGTAGAGATTGGATGCTATGGGTTTTAGGCCTGTAGGCCATGATTGAGTTTGAAGAGACGTCCCTCGAGAGGGAGGTCGAGAGCCTATCAGAGTATTTTGGTAAGGAGTTAGATGGAGGGGAGACTTTCGGTTTGAGTTGAGCAATCAGTCGATAGAGGAGATGTCACCTTCTATGACCTGAGTGGTGCCATTTATGTTCGTGTGCGGAACATGAGAGGCCTGATGTTTAAGTTTCGGGTTTGGGGGTAAAACCCTGCAGGTTGTCATTGATGATGATTTTCCATCAGAGTATCAGGTAGCATGTGTGCTGCGAGACAGTGATTTACCATGAGCAGATAGTCAGTTGGGACTGAGATAGTCAAGGACCATGTTACACCTATTTGAGTATAGTAGGGCGTATTGTGGAGGTATCAGTGGGGAGTCCAGTCGAGTTAATCAGTGCAGTGGTTTTTCTATCCATGTTGGGTATTGAATATGGGAGTGGGTCCCTATTCTTGGGATGATCCATGTGTTGGAACGTTGGTTGATGAGTCGAAGTGGGGAATATGATGATTTTGTGGTCCAGTCTATGAGTCAGTAATGTTATTGGACAGTTGAGTTGTTGGTATTGGATTGGTACGAGACTTGGAACGACTAAAGGCAGTCATGACGAGAAGTTCTTGAGGATTTCATCTGAGGTTCAGAGTTATGAGATCGATTAATTTCCTTAAAGGGGATTATCAGGTGTTGCGTAGCACTTTCCAGGGGCAGGTGCGTTATTGCTGGTGGAAATAGTTCATGAGGTTGTTGATGTGTCAGGTAGTGATGGTTCGAATCCTAAGTGGGGGAGAACCGGGTGGTTTATTGAGAGAACCAGAGATTTGTGCAAGAGCGGTTAGGGGTTGGATGCAGAAACCTGCGGCTTGAATTCATGAGATCAGGGTCATTGGTGGTGAAGGAAAGGTGTAGGGCGAGATAATGCATGTGGTGTATGCCTGAGAGAAGGATGGGTGTCTCCACGGCGGGTGGTTAATGGTCAGGAATCTGGTGGTGGTCAGAGTCGTTTCAAGTGGAAGACTCGTAATGATGGTATGGGCAGTTGAGAACTTCTGGATTGAAATATGGGTAGCAGACTATCAAGTAGCCAATTCCTGGGCTAGGATGTGTATTCCTGCTTGAATTTTGAGCAGTAATGGAAAGGGTTTCGGAGGATCATCAGTGTGTTCTTAAGGGTTAGCGCCTTCCTTGTATTCCAATTGAGTGTTTGGATGCACTGAAGTTGTGCATCGTGTGATATCAGAAATTATTATGGGATTCAGAGGAAATGTATTGTTGTGTGTGTATGGTGTTGGGAGTAGGGGAATCAGTGGTTGTGGCAGGATCTTGTAATGTTCTGTTGGGATATTCCGAGGTATCCGGGTATGATATCTTTATTTCGGAGTTACTCGTGAATCTTGAGTTGAAACGACTTGTGGTGTATCAGGTATCTACGGATCTAGTGGGAGCCCTTCGAGTATGGGCATCCAGGGAGATTATTAAGAGAGTGGATCTTCGCAAGGGTGGGCATTTTGATATGTCGATTGCTTCCAGATTCTGGGATGTGTATTCGAGCCGAGTATGGGTAGCTGCCTGTGATAGTCTGGGAAGCATGAGCTAATGGGGTCAGAGAGTGTTGTGATACTGCGGGGAGCCGTAGTACTCACTAGTCAGATGGTGTTGTGATACTGCGGGGAGCCGTAGTACTCACTAGTCAGAGGGTGTTGTGATACTGCGGGGAGCCGTAGTACTCACTAGTCAGAGGGTGTTGTGATACTGCGGGGAGCCGTAGTACTCACTAGTCAGAGGGTGTTGTGATGCTGCGGGGAGCCGTAGTACTCACTAGTCAGAGGGTGTTGTGATACTGCGGGGAGCCGTAGTACTCACTAGAAGGCAAGAGAATGTGATGATGGAATGTTCTCCGATCAGTGTATGATGTGGAAGAGTTTTGGACTTGAGTAGCCCTAGTATTGAGTTTTAGAGCCTGGGTGTTGAACCGGGGGCGAGACTGGGGTCTCCGTCTCTGTCGGGAGATGCGGCGAGATGCGCAAGGGATATGCGCAGCAGAAACCAGAGATCAGAGTTGAGACGATCCTCGGTTGGATTGTAATTTTCTCGCATGAGGAAAAGAAAATTTTGTGACTTGCGTGTCCTTGGGCCGGGATAGTGGTCACGGGGAGGAAGTTAGTGGGATATTTGGATCATGATATGGGTGACCTTTGGAGGCTCAGCTGTGGAGTCAAAAGCTGACCTGGTGCTCAGTCTCGAAGAGGGATATGAGAAGTGAGCTAGAGCTTATCATGATGATGTCTGAGGACACTTCAGAGTGAGCGAACGATTCAGACGCTCGAAGACATGCTTCGGGCATGTGTGTTAGATTTCGGAGGGAGTTGCGGCACGTATTTATCCTTGGTTGAGTTATCCTATATCAACAGCCATCATTAGTGCATTGGTATGCCACCCTTTGAGCTGTTATATGGGAGGAGGTGTCGGACCCTCTTTTGCTGGGGAGAGGTAGCGCATGGACCCGAGAGCCCTTGCGAGCAGATCCAGAGCATGTGCGATACATGGAGTAGTGGCAAGGTTGGCAAGTGGATTTCCTTGGGTAAGGGAAAAGAAAGGTATGTAACCCCCCGGGGGGGGAGTGTTGGTTCACGGAAGTGAAAGTAGTAGTGAGAGTGGATGATTTGGAGTATGGTGGTTAAACACTGTGTCTGTGACAGTGGTATGGAATGACATCATGATGGGATGTCTGCTGAGGATGCGGAAGGGATTACGCGGGTGTAGAGCCAAGAGTCTCAGGATGAGTGCAGGGATGGATTCTGGGACTCCCAGCTTGATTCCGATCAAGGGTTGTGTGCGTAGTGGTGGCTCCTCCTGGGGATGTTAGAGATGTCGTCAGTGTGGCGGGTTTTTCTAACCTGAGGGTGCGAAGGTTGGTGCAGCATGTGTGTGTGATTGCAAGAAGAGGACTCGTGGGAGTTGCTCTGAGATTGAAGAGTGGGTCCTTCTGTCACCATGGAATGGATAGAGTGGGATTCGGATCGGGGATCCGATGGTTCGTGATTATTTCTAGCTCGTAGGGGGGTCGGGCGATTGATGAGATTTGGAGCAGTGATGCATCTCAGGTAATTCTCAATTGTTGAGTGTGATTATCAGAGGGTACAGTCGGTGCCCGGTTTGAGACGGTGGTCAGGACACCGCAAGGAAAGAGGAAGTGAGTTCGAGTTCGATGGTTATGCTTTGAGGAACCTGGTCCAGTTAGGGCCAGGTGGCGCGTCGTGGGAGTATTTTGGAGTTGGGTTGCCATAGGCTTCGAGGACGAAGCCTAATTTAAGTGGGGGAGAATTGTAACATCCCGAAATATCAAGGGTACAGTTGAAGGGCTAAAAGAGTAAATTGGGAAAGAGCGACTCGGCGAGTCCATGTGCGGACTCGGCGAGTAGAGTCGCGACTTGGTTGCGTGTTAAGTGGCGGACTCGGTGAGTTAGAGTAATGGACTCGGCGAGTGGGCGCTGAGTGGATAAAACCCTAATTCTCGGGGTTGAGCCCTATATAAAGAACATAACACCCATTCCCCCAGCCTCCTTACTAATCCTCAAGTCCAGAAACCCTAACCCTTGTGTGTGAGTGGATCAAGTGCATTTGGAAGCTTGGAGAAGCAATTGTTGAGGAAATCATGAAGGGTAAGAGGCTTGGAGCAAAGGGGCTTTGCTTGGATTCGAGTTTCATTGCAGTTGGGAGTTCCTTTGAGGTAATATCTCGTTTTTGAGCTGCTATTTCTTAGATGCGTCATTTTGGGGGTGTTACAGACCATATCCTTGGATGTATTGGAGTTTAGAGGTCAGATCTGAGGTTGCTACCTCAGATCTGGAATGGAGAAGGGTTGGAATGCATGAAAGTCCCTGTTTGTGAGTGGTTGATGGAGCTATTTTGTCCCAAACCCAAACCCTACAGTGAAAATGCATAGATCTCTTTGGATTCACGTAAAGTTTACCACTTTACGTGATGGATGAGTTGTAGGAGGCTAGATCTATGTTTTGGATTAATTGCATGGCCTGGAGTGCTTCTGTTTGGATTCAGATCGGTGGTACTCGGCGAGTCACATGGGTGAACTCGACGAGTTGCTTGAAGATGAGCTGGAACTCGACGAGTTGGAAGAACAACTCGGCGAGTTGGATGAAGATGGCCTGGAACTCGGCGAGTTGTATGAACAACTCGGCGAGTAGGTTGATGATAGCCTTAGACTCGGCGAGTCTGCTGTTGGACACGGCGAGTCTTGTTGAAGAGTCCCAATATTTTCTGGTTGAGTTGAGAATCGGCGAGTCAAGGGGTGACTCGGTGAGTTGAGTCGCGGATTGGGGAAGTTCTGAGCATGGGGACTCAACGAGTCGACGGGTTGACTCGGCGAGCAGGGTCAACCAGGAGGGTTGACTTTGACTGAGGAATTTGACTTTGACCAAGAGTTGACCGTTGACTTTTAGGGCTTGGTCAGTGATGTGGCCTTTGGGCCAAGAGAGGGGTAAAATAGTCTTTTAACCTTAAGAGGGCGCCATGAGAGGGTTGATTCTAGTCTCGAGAGTTATATTCATGAGAGTATATGCCTTACTTGTTAGGCGGCGGCGAGTTCGAGATTCAAGTGTGGGGATATCTGCTTTCTGCTTGCCAGGTGAGTCTTCTCACTATACTTTACCTTGAGTAGGTAATCAGAGTTATGAGTCAGAGTATGTGTATGTTATGTTTATACTATGTGTTGTACTGCATGATGTCTATGTGATTTATGCTGTGCATGTTTATAGAGATGGAACCATAAGGTTCCCAGAGATAGAACGTAAGGGTTCACGGAGTTTGGGTGCACGGACCCATAGAGTTATAGCCTCGAGTGACTAGTATGTGTTTATGTGGTATTTTGGGGAACTCACTAAGCTTCGTGCTTACAGTGTTTTGTGTTATGTGTTTCAGGTTTCTCTCAGGATCACGGGACGGCACCGGCTCGATTGTACACACCAGAGAAAGAGTCCTGTTTTGAGGATCTTGGTCTATTTTGCAAGTGAAAATGGAGTTATGATTGTAATTCGATTATGAATGAGATTTTCAGCAAAGTGTTTTTAAGAATTAAACGATTATTTTTAAATGAAAAATTGTTTTGAAATTTTGGGTGTTACAAGTTGGTATCAGAGCCTTGGTTTGAGGGATTCGGATGCGCCTTCGGGTAATTCTGGACTCAAACTGAGGAAGTAAGAAAAGTTTTCAAAGAAATAATTTTCTAAAGCGAATAAGAGTTCAAAGAAAAAGCGAGAAAGAGAAGTGTGTACAATCAGCCAAAGCCCGAATGGTGATTTCCCAAAATACCCTTACTTTTGTGTTATGAGATATTTATGATGCACTTTATAAGATATTATTGCATGCTAGAGATAGGCTAGGTATTCCATATCTTAGGACTAGAGTGGCCTGATTTGTGATGCCTTAGCCTAGGAATTGCTGTTATATGCGATGTGCTTCTGAGTATGTGATGAGTGAGAATATTTAGCAGCAGACAGCTAAAAACTCGAATCGGAGATCGAGCGACTTTTGGCCGGAATGACCTAAACGAGAATCGAAGGTCTCGACAACGGTAATTCAGCGGTAAAAGTCTGGAAAAAACCGACGTCAGATAAAGAAGTTATGAATTTATAAAGAAATTCCTTAAACACGACCTTTTAAAAATAAATAATAAAAATAATTTCAAAATTTGCCGACAGAGTCTAAACGAAAGTTGTAGAACGTAGTCTCACCTACGCGTGGATATAAAGACCATCGAAAACGGAATTCGTATGAAGAAGATATGAATTTTAGAAGTTTATTAATTAAATTAAATATAAATTTAATTATAAATGTTTGGTATTATCCGAAGGGAGTTAGCAGATAGGGCCGAAGTACGCCCTGCGTACTCAAGGCCTAGGCCTCGGATCGTCCACGTCCCGGTCTATGCGAAGTAGCCTTGTCCCATCTGAAGTCCGAGGCAGTCGAGGACTCGGTCATGCATGACGTACGCGTACGCCCCGCGTACCCTCGTACACCCTACGTACCGAGGTGGTTCCAACCCCTATAAAAGGGATGCGAGGGTTCCGAAGAAAGGGCTCCATTTCTCTCCTCTCTTGTGCATTCTTGCCTCGTTTTCCGTAACCGTTCTAACCCGAAGCCCCGGTCATTTTGCTCAAGTCCCGAAGGTTGTTTTTACTCCCGAGATTCCCGAGAATCCCGAGGACATCCGTTTCCTGAGGCGAAATTCTGCCCGGTTTCCATCTCGCTTTCTTCAAACCTTCAGGTGAGTTCATACCCCTACAACCACACTTTAAATGCTTTTTTTTAAATGCTTTTTTTTAAATGCTTTTTAAACACTTTTAAGGGGGGGGGGGGGGGGGAGGGAATACAAGTAAACACACGACAAAAATCGTGTGAAACATCGATCTCTTGCTATACTTTTCATACTGTTGTTTTAACTATCTTATGAAGTCATCATCATGCAAAACACCTCACAACACAGCTTTACCCTCTTGGGATACAATATGTTTTATAAATAGAAATAATGTTTTATTTATACGTTTACATATAAATACATCATATCAAGGGTAACATTCTTTAATAAATCATTTTATGCATTCAAAGAACTTATGATTTATGCTTTGTCAAACATTGTGAAAAAGGATAAACTTTGCATACAAAACTACTACTTTAATACAGACTTAGTTGAGAATCCGTGAGGCGTGTACATCTTCAAATAATACCTTTTTGCTAAAAGGTACCGCTACAAGTCCTTTCTATAACCAAAGTCTCCCGTTCGGAGAACGTGTCAAATGTGTATAGATCTATACGGGAAGTCATGATCCCGCGCCCTGACTGTTAGCTACAGTCCGTCCTTTGGGGTGACAGTTTGTCATAACGCTACGACGCCTGAAGAACGTCGCTACAGGCATATTATGTTTAGTATGGTTATAAAACTCATCGGATATACAATTATTATAGTACTTTTGGTTGATGAATGAGTACCTATTAAAACTATTCTTCATCTAACAAACTGCAATCTTCTAATAGGTTTTATTATATAAATCTATGCTTCAACCTTCTAAAGCATGCCATTTGCTTTCGGTTTTTAGTCTGGGACATTAGGCTAACTATTACTTTAGGAAAATATGGGATTTTCCTGTATACAAAACAAACAACTAATAGGAAAATAAGGGATTTTCTTGATTTAACTATCTACATTATTCAATGCAAATATTCTCATGCATTTCACACTTTTATAAGAAAATAAGGGATTTTCTTGGAAAACATACACTCAATTTGGGAATGGCATACAAATTTTCTAAACCACTGATGATCTCACCAACTTAATTGTTGACACTTTCTCTTTGAAATAACTTGTATTCTCAGGGAACCGCTAAACAGGTTTGGAAATCAACTTTTGGGGATTAACGCGCTGGCGTTAATTACTTCTTTTGAAAGATGTTTATGTATTTATCTTTTGAACATGTAATGAATACAATTATGTAAACATATTTAAAACATTTATATATGTATGGTGGTGTGTACGTTCTTTTCTATGAACTGTTATGATACTGAATATGACGTCCTCCACCCCCGAACGTTTCCACCGTTCCGGTTTGGGGGTGTGACACTTCCTCAAACTAATGCACCCAAGTCACACTAAACCTCACTACTAACCCACTGAAGCATATCCTAGGATTTGCTAGGTTCCCGAACCCACCCAGTCCTCAATTGTTGAAGAATTCCCAGTAATGTCAACTAGCTACCTCATGAATATAGCCACATGTAACATAGATCATATAATCCTTCGAGTAAAAGACTCAACCCTAGAACGGTTGGACTCAGACAAGAGTTGCGCAATAGGGTCAAATCTATCACTCTGAGATTAACTAGCATGTGCCACATGTGACTTAGCATATTTACTTAGTAGCTAGCTCACGTTGCTAAGAGTCCCGCAAAGCACAAATCAAGCAACATTCAGACATTGGAAAATCTAACCAACATGATCCAATCAAACCATTCTATCCTCTTATCAGGAATCTATAATGGCATGAGATTCTAAAGCTCATACAATCAGGCATAACCTAAATAGGTCATCCTATCACTGACTAATCAGTACTACCATGTAGGTCTACAAGCACATATAATAGACATATAAGGCATCCTTCCTAGATCCTTAGCCCTAATCTATCATGCAGTTCACATATTCTCAATTCATATCATAACATAAAATAACATGTATGGGTATCGTGGGGAGAACTTACTTGAGCTTGGCTGATTGTATGCATCACACTCCTTGTTCTTAATCAAAAACTCTTTATTTTTAAATCTTAGAAAAGTTATTTTTCTAGTAAAAATCTTTCAAACACCATATTTGAGTCCGAGCATACACGAGAGTGTGTTCGAGTCCCTCAAACCAGGGCTCTGATACAAACTTGCAACATCCCAAAATTCAGGATCAAAAATTTCATTTTTAATTAAGTTGTTATAAAACCTATAGTATAAAAACATCCATAATAACATCCCATGTCAAAACCAAGGTGTCAGTAATCAAAACATGTTATCATAAAACAATATCAGAGTGTAGTCCCAAAGATCTCATGTGTGGAAAACATAGTGTGATGCGCTGCGATCGAGCTGGCTCCTTTCCATTGAAAACGAAGTACCTTAAACCATAACTGAAAACCATAAGCATGAAGCTTAGTGAGTTCCCCCATTATACCATAAACCATACAATAAACATACTGCCAGGCATATTTGGGTGCCCGCCCTACCATGCTGAGCATATCTGGGTGCTCAACCAACCCTTGTCAGGCATACCGAGGTGCCCGACCTACCCCTGTCAGGCATATATGGGTGCTCAACCTACCCTACCAGGCATATCTAGGCCGACCTACTTTCTGATTTATCTCAACCGGCTACGGGGTCTAACCTACCCCTACCATTTTCACATAATATCATAGCATACTAGCACATAAAGCATAACAGATAGTGGCATACCAGACAATTATCACAAAGACAATCATCTCAACTATAATCAACTACTAGTGGGATGGTATTGGTGCCTTCGACCCACTCCTACTGGAAGGTAACTTACCTCACACTGTTGAAGTCCTGCGGACAAAACTATAGCTGTTGGATGACAGATTCCCGAAACGTCAACATCAAAATAACACCCAATTAATAATTGGGTTCCAACACATAACCATAAGTCCATGCTTGGGGTAAAAGACTACTTTACCCCTAACTTAGCTCTATTCAAGCCCAAGGCCCAATCCAAAGGCCCAAAATTCAAACTATGAACCGAAGCCCAACATATCACCCAACTTTTCAAATTGGGCCCAAACCTTTACATGGTCCTACCATAAGGCCAAACCATTTATTCCAATCCAAACATTTGGCATTTTAATGGTCCAACATCTCATAATCATCAAGGCCCATTTATGGCATAATTTTCCAATTGGGCCAAAACCCTCATATAGGACTTACCCTAAAGCTCATCTAAATATCTATTCCAAATTATTGTTCTTGGATGGCCCATCAATAGCCCAATCACCAAAGCCTAATTCAAAGGCCCAACTCAAGGCACTAGAAAAATTAGGGTTTTCACATAAAATGACGATTAAGGTTAACTGTTTCTTACTTAAACCATTAAGGAATTAACTCTATTAGATAAATCATAAAATATAGTCGGTCATAATTAAAAATCCTAATCTAACAGTCCAAATGCGGGTCCTGGCAAGTCCAAATTAAAATCTCCAAGATTAGGGTTTTCTAAACCCTAATTAGGGTTTCTAACCTAAAACACACCAATTAGGCCCAAAATCTAAGTATTTAGATTAATTAGGGTTTCATTAGGTCAACTAGGGTTTTATTAGGTCGAGCACCACCCACTACCACCTCGGGTAGTGGTGGTCAATGATGGCTCACGGCGGTAGCCACCACCTTGTGGTGGTGAATATGGCTCTAGTCCAATCATGTCCAAGCATCCCAAAAGCAATCAAAACACAAGAAAAAGCACACCGCCATCCAACACGGCGACTGGTGATGGCAGAAGGCGGCAGCTAGGGTGAGCAAAACCGAACCCGAAAACCAAAAAATCGATAAAAACCGACAAAACCGAAACCGAGAAACCGAAACCGAAACATAAACCGACGGTTTGGGTTTAGATTTTTAGAAAACCGAAAATTTCAGTTTGGGTTCGGTTTTTGGGTTTGGTAAAACTGATAGAAACCGAACCGAACCGATTATATATATTATTTATAAAAATATAATTTATATACAAATATAAATATGTTTAGCGAAGTAATGTCAAAAGCATGAGTTGGTTCAGGTGGGTAAGGCTCTCATGTGTTTTCTGGAGGTTTTAAGTTCGAAACCTGTGTGGCAATATTTCACTTCTTTTATTTTCGCAGGTAGATAATCCCATCCCACATCGGCACTTGATTGAAACTTAGCTAGATATGCTCGTGTACATAAGCCCAACATATATCCTCTTGAGTTTTATTAAGCTATTACCTTTGTCCCACATCGCTTGAGGGATCAAAGTTGAAGCCATCTTCACTTCTATATAAGTGAGGATATGGGAAGATAGAAAAACAGTTTCAAGTTTGGTTTAGCTCATAAACCGAAACCGAACCTGAAAACCCGATTTAGAAACCGTCTTAAAACCGAACCCATGGGTTTAGGGTCGGTTTGGGTTCAAATTTTCAGAAACCGATGTTCATCGGCTTGGGTTCGGTTTTGGGGCAAAACCGACCCAAACCGATACATGCTCAGCCCTAGCGGCAGCCACCACCTCACGGTGGTGGTTATGAATTTCTTGATTATTTTGTCACCAATTACAATCAAACAACACAACATCCCAAAATAAACACACACATATACAATAAGATACACACACACCCTTGTGGTGGCTAACGGTGGTACAAGGTGGCAGCCACCACCTAACTGTGGTGGTGGTGGCTTTTCTCATGAATTCTGGCAAAGCAACACCACCCACGACACTAAAAGCAGAAATACACACACACACGATTATGTTTGCAAAATGTACCCAGCCACCCACCTGGTGGCGTTTGGCGACGACAGTGGCAACACTAGCGGCACAACGATGGCCGACGATGTTTCACAGCAGCAACAAAAGCCTAGCGTCTGGTGACAGCTTTGTCTTCAACGGGAACGGGCAACGGCGATGCCAACAGAGCTAAGACCTAGTACTAACGAAGCGAAGACAACTAGAAGAAGGAGGATGAGTGATTAGGGCAAGGGAAGTGACGCGACAACGGTGCATCGACAACAAGAGATGGAGACGAGGAAGGCGCACAGTCTCCGACAGAAACAACGGCAGCGATGTCGTGGTTCTTCTTTCAACCCCTTTTGCCCCAACAAGCACGGTGATTTCCTTCGTCGATAGTGAATCAGCATCGATGGGTGATTTTGCTGACAACAGGTTCGTGGTGGTGGCTTCGGTGGTTGGCGACCTCAGTAGTGGTGGTGGTGCGGCGCCAGAAGTCGAAGAAGTGAAGGTGGCGGGTGATGAATCCGCATGTGGTGGCAATTGAAACATGGCTAGGGTTAGGGTATGGATGGGGGTGACAGGTTATATACCCCGTCTCCATGAACAACTTCCCCATATTTACATTACCTATCCCTCCCTCCTAATTCTTTTCAAATGAAGTCCATATTTTACCCTTTTAGCCCTCAGCATTTCGGATTCATTTGAATTTAGGTCTGATACTTACCAAACAACCCTCTGCTTTGAGAATATTTTGCAAAACTAATCCAAAATTTACCTTTTTAACCCCCAAACTCTCAATCATGACATATTCAGCCCATCCTTCTCTTTTTCTTTCAAATTAAATCCAAATTTACCCAAATAGCTCGTCCTCAATATTTTGAATATAATTCCACAAACTACAAAACGAGCCCAATTGATTATCTTTTAGCCATATGATCAAATATTCTTTCCACTACAAATTCCGAAAGCATTCTTTTGACCTCCAAAACAAATTATAATGCCAATTACACACTTTTTCACTAAACTCTTTATTTAAATATATTTATATTAGAATAAAATAATACTTAAAACGCATCTTCAAATTTTAGGGTTTGTCTTGGAAACAGGGTGTTACATATTTATTGCATCTTTTAGCCAAACAAATTACAACAAAGCAGTAGATGGAAACGATAATGTAAAGGTTGATAAATTTGAAGGTGACGATTTTGTCTTTTGGAATATGCACATTGAAGATTATCATTATCAGAAAAAGGTACATGAAACTTTGTTAGAGAAGAAACCTAAATTAATGAAACAAAAAAGATTTGGACGTATTTGACGAGTGTGATTAGGGTTTCATTGACGAATAATGTTTCATATAAAATTGGCAACATGAAGAAAACATGTGACACCCAATTTTTTTTGCAAAAATTTTAAACTTTTAAAACCCATCTTAAATTAAATTAAAACAACTGAAATAGTCATAACATAATCCATCAACTTAATAATCATAGAAAATAAGTGCGGAAGTAATAATAATAATAATAAGGTCCCAACAAAATAACTAGTAGCGATGTCCCGATGCTCCATGTCAAGCCTTAGCCTCTTTAATCTTAACACCTGAAAAGTTATAAGGGAAAAACGTAAGCACGAAGCTTAGTGAATTCAAACACAGACATTGTACTAACATTCATATTTACTAGCCCTAATCCATTTTCCAATTATAATGATAAAGGCAAAGAACGAATCAATGTCTATATTACGAGAAGGACTTGTAGGTTTGAACCGCACCGGGAAGATCCCGTATCATTTGGCCCTAATCACCGCACCTCACGAAGAGTATTACGTTGGTGATCTTACCTACCCACCGCACCGGTAAATCCGTATCCTTTGGTGGTGTCCCCATATCCATAATTAGTTACATACAGTGCACATGTACGAATTAAAACAATACTTATATAGTATAAATTCAAATAATCACACACGAGCTAACTAGCAAACACAATCATCAATACAAAGGTGTGAGAGAACCCACCTTGAGTGAGTATTAAGGATGGCTAACAATCAAATAATGCTACCAAGCTTGAGCAAACTTCAAAACCTCACCTAAGAAGGACTAAAGGTTAGAAAGGAGAAGTAACGAAGCTATGAGTTGAGAAAAGAGTAATCACAGCAAGGTCTCTAAAACAGACCTGCTGTTCAAAACGGATTTACTCCAAAATCTAAAACAGAAACATAGTTTTAAATAAATTTTATAGGAAACTATGATTGCTCTGGATTCCACAACTATAAAGAACTCATTCTAACTCCAAAAGATGAATTAAATATGAATTTTACAAAATGGTGTATCACTTCTGTCTCCAACAATACAGTCAAGTGATGTTGGCCAATTCTACCCAACTTGTGAGTAGAATTAGTCCAAAAGAAAATTAAGAGAAGTAAAGGACATACAAGTGAAAGTCTCAGATTTGGAATTGAATGAAAAGCATCTCTCAAATTCCATATATAAAATTCACATTGTGGACAATCACAGCACTAGCAAAAGCTGGTGACTGCCCACTGACCTGGAGTGGGGACCATTATACCCAATTTATAATTGGAAATAACACCCCATATTCTCTAGATCTTAAATTCATAATATAAGGAACATATAGAAACTTGGAATCACTCTGTATCCTTTTCCAAGCCTTAGAAATGATGAAAACAAAATGACATATCAGAACAGACCTGGATCAGACCTAACAGCAAAGATGCCATTCTTTCACATAGATAAAGCACTTATCAGTGAGGTTGGACTTCTTAAGAAAGTTAGCCAACTCAATTTGTGGACTTTTAGAACTAGTTTGGGGTCCGTTTGAGTTCTAGAGCTCCAGATATGATTTTTACAAAATGACTACATATCTGATGGAAAACAGAATCGTAGCCACCCGTGATTCCTTTTTGGCTTATCCATCCTTCTCCTTTTGAAACACATTTTAAGATGTGTTCATCATCCCAATTCAGTCCCCATGATAATGGTGGTACTAAAAGGGGTTAGGGATCATTAGGATTTCATTTAGCCACAAGGATGTAATAATAATCAACATGAAAATAAACATAAGCACATAAAATCATCATTCTCCCTTTTAGGGTTTCCATGATCTTTTGCCACATGTAATCCCCTAGATCCATCATCCACCACATATGGGGTGAAGATAGGATCTTGAGATGATGTATAACATACAATTACAATAAAATAAGAAGGAGAAGAGGTGAAGATGAAATCATAAAACTAGAACAAGGTTATGAATCAAGTCGTAAGAAAGGATAAGGAGGTTCATACCAATACGAATCAAGGCTGGAAATGAACAAGAATTAAGCTCCAAACAGCCCCTTGGCTGCTCTTGATCCCAAAGAGAGAGAGAGGGACAATTTTTGAGAGAGAGGGAGGGTTTAGAGTGTTTTCCTTGTGTGTGTTCCAAATGATTCAATTTACGCATTAAGTACTATTAACTAGATGGACTTTGCAAATAGGCCCATAGCCCATGGACTTCAATAAAAGGAGTTTACAAGATGATCAAAAGAGTCCAATAACATAAGAAATCAGACATTGGTTAAATAAATTAACCCAAGGTTACAAGGATAATTAAATTAAAATAACCAAAAGTACCGAGAAAACACGGGGCGTTACAAAACATTTGGATTAATCAAGGATCTATTTAACATATACAAGAAATCCTCCATTGTGAATAAGCTTTTCTTAATTTTAGCACAAAAGGAATAGATAAGAATGTTACAATAGATCGTTGAATATAGAGCGGGGACAGAAAATCCAATAGAATGGTAATGATTGAGGAAGATTAAATTCAATAAAGAAAGATCAGTCTAAGAATATGAAAGACATTACTTGTTAGAACTGAAAATAGAATGACCACTTCCAAATCAGTCACCCAAAACCTTCGACAAATAAAAACGAGAAGGAAATGAATGTAGCAAAAATGTAATTTTCGTCGTAAATTATTTTGTAGAATGACCAATTAAATCCTATATTATTAATCTCGATGTCTTCATTCATGATAGCAATTGAAGAAAGGTGATGCATAATTTCAATCATTATTGTGAGTGTAACGTCTCTTTTTCACAACCAAAATTTTAATTTCTAATTAAGGTAAAACACCGTAAAAACCCAAGTTAAGAAAACTTAATTCATTCAAAATACAATTATATCAAAATCAGGATAATATAATAAATGCGGAGCTCCAATGTCGTTCCAAATAAAATGTAGTTCGCCTTGCGCCTTGTACATGACGAGCTAAAAAATCGACAAGGATAATATAATAAATGCGGAACTCCAATGCCATTACATGAAGGGAATACCATGGGAGTACATTGTGCAAGTACGTCAGGAATCTACTCTTAAGTCTGCCATCTGGGTTGCCAAATCTGTCGAATACATGATCAAGGAAAGAGTCATCGACAAGGCTAAATTTAGCGAGAAGATGAAGGGTGAAGGGTTCTCAAAATCTAACAAGAAGAGTAATTCTCGAAGTTTGTCCCCAACAACACAAAGTATGGGTTTAACAATGAAGCCATGCGGTGTGAGAAGTGTAAGAAAAAAACACTTTCTGAGATGCGACGAATAAGCGACTTGCTACAAATGTGGGAGGACTGCTCAATATTCCAAAGATTTTGACGTTCAATGACAGGATATGTTATGGATGTGGGGATAAGGTTTTGGATTGGTTGTCTAAGCCCATAACTATAATTGGTATAAACTTGAATTGATAGTAGCACAATTCTTTTGGGTTGCCCTCAAACCTAGCAATTGAATAGGATAACTTTAGAGAGAGAGACTGATTGATTAATTATATGGTTAATAAATTAATTAGAAATCAAAATAAATAATTTGTTAATATACTATGAGAGTAATATATTAGTTAGAAATAGTATTATTTAATTACGAATTAATTGGAATTATTTTTGGGATTAACTGAATTAATTTAAAATGTTGGGATTAAAGTGTAATTGTTCAATAATTGAGCAAAATGCCTTCTGGAACCATCCTATGCCTTGGACGGTTTTAAGGAGGTTCTAGAGGATCTAGAATTATCCTTGGAGGATAATTAGGAAGCTAGATAAATACCAAAAATGAGATGATGTTATTTTATTGTTTTGGGACTTATCTAGGGTTTCCTTGTTGCACTATATAAAGACACCTAGCTTCATAATTTCGACCACTTCATCTTAAAGATAGTATGGCCAAAATTTTGACTCTCTCTCTCCTCTCTCTTCAAGTTTGTTGGTTTCTAGGGTTTGAGTGTGAACTATTAAAGGCACGACACTTGTGGTTCTTGCTTCCAAGAGTTTTCAAAAAGGTTTTTTGATTAGTTATTTACTACAATAACTAAAAGGTATATAAACCCTATTTTTTTTATTTTCGATTTTGACATAGGGTTTATAGTTTTGTTTTTCAATAGAATATTACTTCACAAGAGTTATGAAACAGATCCTTAGGTTGCATGTACCCTTAAGAGTTTAGGAATTATGCGCGTTAGTGCATGTAAAACCCATCATAAGGGTGATGAGATTATTGTGCTATTAGATCGATAGATTCTAAACAGGTAAACAAGAATGAAGCAATCAAAGAACACAAGAATGGATCAAAAGATGTCGAATGATTAATATCTCACACCTCAGAAGAGCTCGATGAAGAATTTCGACTATAGGGGTATGCTTAGGGTTACAATATGAAAGCTATTAATGAGAACATTAACCTTAAAGCTATACATGCATGCATAATATATAAGCTAACCCTTATGCTTAAACCATGGTTGGACAGGCCCAAACCGAGTAATCAAAATATTTACATTAAGCCCATATGACGCAACACTCTAGACCCAAAAATCTCCCCCTTTTCATCAATAGAGGCGAGAGATTAGTTCGGTTGAAAAAGAGCAGACTTCTTCACTGTCTTGAATACCTTCGGTATAATGGCCAAAAGAGTGTGACGAAAAGATATATGCCACCGAAGCATGTCAGTGAAGTTCTGCTTATCCGAATCACTGTTCTGTTTACACCTATGAGTTATATCAAGTACGTGCTCCAAACATGAAGTGGAGAACAGGTGTTTGTCAACAAGAGCGAAAAGAAATTTTTCACTTTCGCCTCTAGTGAACTTAGCAGTGTGATGTGCCGGATCGATCTTGCCCGTCTTCATTTTATTAAGATCACTCGGCTTCCTAATGGGCTTCACAGTCGGTTTCTTCCCTAAAACATTTGCAACCTCCTGATCCATCGTAGCCACTTCATGGATGTAGGAAGCCAACATTCTCTTAATGTGATCGAGGATCGGCACATACTGCTCTTGGTTAGTAAGCATAATGTTGAACAACAGAATCCAATCCTGTGGATTCAGGTTTGGAAGATCTGCTAACGAAATCATATGAACCGAGTTATCAGAACCTCGGGTCACCCTGAACTTCATGTTGATAAATTTCCCAACAATAGACAGTTTCAGTACCTTGACAGATGTTATTTTTCTGAGCACTCCATGTCAAGTATTGGGGTTGAGCAAATTCAAGATAATAACCGATTAGATCTTGATCAACCTGTGGGTGAGGAGAAGGGACTTCAACCGTTGGATCGAAACAATGGAAAACGAATGCCCTATAGGTGATGGGCATGTCAAATTGAGAATCCCTCGTGTTTTCACAATCAAAAGAGGCAACAGGTTCCAGCCAGTGAATGCTAGGAGACTCAATCGCTTCTTTGATTAATCTTTCTCGGGTCCAAGTGGGAAAAAGAGTCTGCTTGCAAATCAAAGCATCTTGAGCTTCTTTCTGCTTTTGCTCTTTCTCTTCTTCCTCTCTGGCTATTCTCAAATTTTCATCAGTCTCTTTATCCTTTTTCTTCATCTTTAAAGCCTCAACAATCGTTTCTTCTTCTGCATCATCACTATCTTCCACAACACCATTTAGGTTTTCCTTTCCACCAGAACCCGAAGCTACATTAACCTTCGGTTTGGTTTTGATAATGACTTTGGGTGGAATTAGAGGATTTTGAGTAGCTTCTCCCCCTTGTTGCGGAGGGACCACGGGCTCCATAACACACTGAATCTGACTCAATATCTGAATAGCAGGAAGAAGTTTAGCAGTCAAGTGATTCCGGATAGTTTAGGGTGAGAACATGATCATGAGCATTAACATGATTACTGAGAACCGAGAAAACATACCCAACACTAATTTTAAGAACTGCCCGCTTAGTCTTGAGTGATGCAATCTCCATCTGGGATTGAGCAAGATGAGCAGACTGGAGTTCAACTTGTGTAGTCTTTCGAGCAAGTTCTTCCATAATCTTTTTTTCCATGGCCAGGTCAGCCTGAAGCTTATCAAGGCGAGAGTTAACCGAACTGAGAAGAGAAGTGTAACAACTTGGAGCATAGTTCGAACAGAATCAAACTTTTCTTTCTTTTGTTGAAGGGACTTGGAGAGAGAATCAATAGAAGCATTAACCTTTGTAGCATTGGAATCTGCATGCCCTTTGAATGATTCCAAGAAGATCTTTGAATCATGAACAAGATCTGTCAGTTCGGTTGTTTCTTTCTTGCAGGAAGATGTAGAAGCATCCACAACCTTTGTAGATTTGTCAATTGAATATGTATATTGTTGAAGAGTTGTGTCCAGAAAAGCTTTTAAAACCACATCTGAATAAGGTGCCAAAGAAGCAAGCAATTTGTCAAGCTTATCATTAAGATCTTTTAAATGGTGTTTTGTCATCGGAGCATCATCATCATCTTCACTTGGAAGCCGGTGAACCTTGGTGAACCTTCATGTTGAACCTCCTCTTCTTCTTTGTCTGATTTCTCATCTTCATCGGAAGGAGTAGGCGTCGGTGCCTTCGGTCGATTTGCCATCTTCTAGACCTTTTTCTTTTTGGGAGCCGAAGGTGCGGCTTTATCAACCTTACGCTTTTTAGGAGATGAGTGACCTTCGGTCTCGGCTTTCTTAGACTTCGGTTTCTTCCCCCTTTTGCCAGGTTTGTCAGCAACCTCCAAAGCACTCTGCATCTCAGGAGTGAGTTGGGGTGGACCCGAAGATGTCAATTTCCTGTAATCGGTGATGACTTTACTTTCACTAGAGACATATCGGCTCATTGATTCAGGAATAGAACCGACATGCATGAACTTTGTTCGGTCATAAACAATAGTTTTTTTCGTGTGAAACATAGCAACAGAAGACAGTAGAGCATCCACCATGACAGGAATCTGAAAAGTCTCAATAGCTCTGTGAGTGACTAATGTCTAGAAACGACCGCATGAAATCTCAAAATGTTTGGATGAGGAGTTGAGGCTCTGCACCAGTTGTGACCAGATCAATGAACCATAATCCAAATGGATTCCATTGTAGAGACCATAAATAATGGTCATGAAACCCTTACTCCCCCATTTGACCCTGGAACCCTTTCTGCTAACCCCTTGTAGATAAGTGTGAATAGACCATTCCATTGAGGTGGTAAACATGACTTCTTGAATTTCGTCACCATAGTAAGAACGTCTGCGTATCCCATGTCATAGAACATTGAAAACAACTGAGTTGTTGTGATGAAATCCGGAGAGATGATAGAAGCATCTGCAGCAAGCCCTAGTAGTGAACAGAAGTGTGCTTTGGATACAGATGTCTTGTGATTAAAGATTTCGAAGAAGATCCATTCCTTGCATTTGTCATAGGAAGCAGTGGAATAGACCTTTGATAGAGGGGACGGGAACTGATTCGACTTGCATGAGACCAATCATTAATGGAGAATACTTAAGACACTCTACAACGTGAAGGATGTATAAATCATAAAGGAAAGGATTTAGTTGAATGATCAGATTCTTATTGGGTTTTATTGGAAGCAAAAATTATGAAGCTGTTTGATCTTGAAGAGAGGATGATTCCGCCATTATTGTAGTGAAGAAGAAGATGAACAGTTGTAAATCGCCTGTTATATTCAAGAGAGAGGTTGAAGAAGGTAAGGAGGTATAGTAGGTGTGAGAACCCCCTTTTATACCATTGCTAGGAGAGAGAAAGTATATGTTGTGATGATGATACGATCTCTGAAACAGCGCCTGAAAACGCGCAATTTGATAGCTTAGTTTCCCCAGATATACGTCAGCTGGCGTGGGTTTAGGAACCGTTTCAAATTCACGCGCCCAATACATATTCTTATGCTATGAGTCATGTGGAATTCTTATCCAATTACCGTCTCTTCAATTTTGAAAATGCTTCAAAGTCAAGTACAAGCGGTTACAAACGAGATTCATCCGTTCGCTTCATGTTAAGCAACCTTCGCTCCCCATAAGAAAGTGAACCACCATATCTGTTAGAGCCGAAAGCACAAATCTGAAAAGTGCTATTAGTACCACAAACCAGAGTTTGGAAAATCATAAAGATCTTTGTGCAAGAGTGTGCCAAAGAAAAAGAAATAAAGCAAGATGTGTGTGGGATATAAGTGATGTCTTAGAAGACATGAAACGAATGATCCCAGGCACGCATCTCTTCCTTCAAAGTCAAGAGATACTGAGAAGTGTCTGTGTGGTTTCCCGTGAAATACGATCAAATGTTTGTTAAGAAGCATTGAAAGGATTCTTTTCAAGTATAGGCTTTAGTGGGTGGTTTATCTTCAACTGAACTTCGATACTTAAAATAAGACTGAAAGTAGGATGAAGTACTTGCGAGACTGATGTGGTCTGTTGAACAAGTAGGTTGAATAATATTTTTGGTGGCTAGATAATAATAAGAAATCTCAGAAACAAAACCGAAACCGGATCTTATGGGAAGACAGGTCTTGGTGATAGACAATGTCATAAAGATCACGCAAAAATTAAAAGGAGATTTCCTTGAGGTACAAGATATAGCTTGAACATTTTAGCGTTCACTGTCAATTCATTCAAGGTGTTGGATTTTGGGTCTCACTCAGCACGTGGTGAGCGTATCTACGATCATCAACACAGATGTTGTGTAACCATAAACCTCAGTGGTAATTACTGAGAGTCTCAAGGGTTACGATTGTGGAGCGAAATGTGATAGAGAAAAATGAGGTGGTTAAGGAGCTAAAAGTACCTCTGCTAATTAAGAATGACAAAGCAGAAAACTCTTAACTCACTATGAGAAGAGTAAGGTAGCTCGTGACTTGAGTGAATTTAGCAGCCTAATTGGGAAGAAACGATAGGTGTCGATCGAATAATTAAGGCTTCACTTAGAGTCTAGGAGGCTTCGGTCTACATACAGCAGCATGCTTCTAGGGACACTTAACTAGTACAAAGATAAGAATGTTATACCTGCCACGGCTCCAAATGGAATTCAGATAGCATCTGTGATCGTCAAACCAAAAAAAAACGAAAAGAAACACAAAAGAAAATATTTTTGAAGTTTTGAATTTTTCTGAAAAAGAATAAGAACAGGAAAAAATATTTTTGGAGTTTTGGAATTTCTGAAAAAAAATAATAATAACATAAAATAAATTATTTTTGGAGTTTTCGGAATTTCTGAAAAAAATTATAAAAACAAAAAATAAACTATTTTTGGAGTTTTTGGAATTTCTAAAAAAAATAATAAACACAGAAAATACACTATCTTTGGAGTTTTGGAATGAAAATAAAAAGAAATAAAAGGTAAGCGAAAAGATAGACAATATATACAATACATACAATCGAAACCAAACTTCATAAAGATGAAGCGAAATGGGCCGAGCGTTCGGTTCATTTCGGTCCCCAAAAATTCCGGAACCGAAATCGACTGAGCGTTCGCTCTACTTCGCTTCTCCAATTTTTAGTCAAATGGAAGGGGTTTCGGTACCGACTCAGCTTCCATCATTCCCAAGCCTTGTAGAATTTTACTAAAGCTTGCTTCTGGTAGGGCCTTAGTGAAGATGTCAGCCAGTTGATCTGAGGACCGAACGAAAAGAACTTCAACATTACCATCTTCCACATGGTCCTTTATGAAATGGTATCTTAGTGCAATATGTTTAGTCTTTAAGTGTTGCACTGGATTGTGACATATTCGAATCGCACTTTCTGAGTCACAGTAGACAGGAATCTTCTTCATGCTTAAGCCATAGTCTCTAAGTTGGCTTTGTATCCATATGACTTGTGATGTACAGGATGTTACAGTGATGTACTCAGCTTCGACAGTAGAAAGAGACACACAAGTTTGTTTCTTTGATTGTCAAATGACTAGTTTACCATCGAGAAACTGGCACCCTCCAGTTTTGCTCTTTCATTCTAATCCACACCCACCAAGATCAGCGTCAGAATAGGCTTGAACAAAGAAACCAGATTTAGCAGGATACCAGAGACCGAGAGACGAGGTTCTCTTCAAATACCGAAAGATGTTTTTCACTGCAACCATATGAGGTTCTCTTGGGTTATCTTGAAACCTGGCACAATAACAGACAGAGAACATTATGTCCGGTCTACTAGCCATTAGATACATTAGTGACCCTATCATTTGACGATAGAGAGTCACTTCTACAGCCTGTTTCTCAAGAGATGGAGTCAGCTTCGTGCCAAATGTCATTGGAACCTTACTTTAGAATCTCTCGTCATGCCGAACTTTGCCAACAGAGTCTTCATGTAAGCTTCCTGATTAATGAAGATGCCTTCTGGCCCCTGTCTTATATTCAATCCAAGGAAAAAGTTAATTGGACCCATTGCGCTCATCTCAAATGTAGTCTCCATCAACTTCCTGAATTCAGCTGTTAAGCTAGGATTCGTGGAGCCGAAGATGATTTCATCGACATAAATCTGAACTATCATTAAGTGTTTGCCCTCTTTCTTGCAAAAGAAGGTTAGGTCAACTGAACCTTGTTTGAATTTTGACATTTTGAGAAAATGTGTTAGAGTTTCATACCAGGCTCTCGGGGCTTGCTTCAAACCGTAGACTGCTTTATCCAGTATGTAGCAATGATCAGGATACTTCTCGTTCACAAATTCGGGTGGTTTTACAACATATACCGTTTCTTCTAGTTCTCCATTCAAGAAAACACATTTTACATCCATTTGGAAAACTTTGAAGTTTTTATGTGCAGCATATGCCAGAAAGATTGTCACTGATTCCAACCTTGCTATAGGAGCGAAGGTCTCTTCATAATCTATTCCTTCTTCCTGACAATATCCTTTCATGAGCCTCTCTTTGTTGCGAATTACGTTGCCTGCTTTATCTATCTTATTTCTAAAAACCCATTTTAAACTGACTACAGATGCATCCTTTGGTGTGGGAATCAGCCTCCAAACACGATTTCTTTCAAACTCATGGAGTTCGTCTTGCATTGCTTGCACCCAATCAGAGTGATCAAGAGCAACATTTACCATTTTCGGTTCAATTTTGGAGACAAACAAATTAAACATGAAGAATTCTACTTGAGAGAATAAAGCAGCTTGCTTCGCCTTTAGTTGAGATCGTGTGAGAACCCCCTCAGATGATTCACCAATGATTTGAGTTTTAGGATGATCCTTTGTCCATTTTATGAGAGGAGGGTAATTTGGATCATAGGTAGGATCCAGCTCAACACTTACTTCTACTTTAAGTTCTGACTGATCTCTTTCATCATTTGTATTATCATTCTCCCCCTCAAATAGCAAATTGTATCCTATGTCAGAGTTTGGATTCTCCCCCTCGAATGGACCTTCATGGGTTGGGTTTTGTGATGGATTCACCCCCTGGTAAGGCAATTTGGTTGTTTTTGGTGTACACGAACCCTCCCCTGGAGTATAGAGCTTTCTCTTGGAGGGTCATTGGAAGCTGGATGATCACCAAATGCAGGAGGTTCATTTGGAGTCTGCTTCTCAGTTGGATGTTGAGGTTCGCTTTCCATGTCTTTAGTAGCTTCGTCGGTGATCTTCTTCAAAGTATCGATATTGTTATATGTTGCTTTCGCTTCTGAGTGGATCGCCTTCTCTGGTTCATCGAAGAGCAGCATGTGTTCTTCAAACAGATTGGAAATGGGAATAGAGACTTGAACTGATTCCGGAAAGATTTCCTCCATTGGACCTTCGCTTGCTTGAATCTTCTTCATGTAATTATCATCAAAAGTTACATAGTAGGTTTCTTCAATTTTCCTTGAGCGTTTATTTAGAACCCTATATGCCTTTGAAGTAAGCAAATAGCCAAGAAATATCCCTTCATCTGCCTTTACGTCAAACTTGTTTCGGTTCTATTTGGAGTTGAAAATAAAGCATCTTGAACCGAACACATGGAAAAAGTTTACATTGGGCTTGCGATTATTCAAAATCTCATATGGAGTAATGGAAAACCGCTTGTTGAGGAAGGAGCGGTTCTGTGTGTAACAAGCAGCAACTATAGCATCAGCCCAAAAGTATAGTGGAAGAAAAGCGAAACTCAGCATGGTTCGGGCGACTTCACACAATGAACGGTTTCGCCTTCCAATGACCCCATTCTATTGTAGAGTGTAAGGATCATAGAAGTTGTGAGTTACTCCCTTTTCAGCTAGAAACTCTTAAAAGTCTTTATTTTTGAACTCTAGACCATTATCGCTTCTTATGTTTCTTACCACGTTTTGCAGTTGTAATTCCACTTGCTTGATAAAAACCTTCAGCTTAGGAGTCGCCTCTGATTTTTGTTTAAGAAAGAAAACCCAGGTGAAGCGTGAAAATCATCTACAATTACAAGTATAAACTTACTACCACCGATGCTTTCGATAGCTAAAGGTCCACATAGGTCGATGTGTAGTAGTTCAAGAGGTTCGATTATCTTTGTATTGATACGAGAAGGGTGACTCTTTCAGCTTTGCTTGACCATATCGCATGCTGCACACATATGTTCCTTGTCAAATTTGAGAATAGGAAGTCCACGCACTTGATCCCCAAGCACCAGTTTATTAATATCTTTGAAGTTCAGGTGTGAGAGTCTTCGGTGCCATAACCAACTTTCATCTTAGTTCGCCTTTGTCAGTAGGCATACAACTGACTTTCCTCTTATTGGGTTGAGATTCAGAGGATACATCTCACCTTTGCACATGGATTTCAATAGAACTTTCTTAGTTTTCTTCTCAATGATCTCTGAACCCTCGTCATCAAACGAAACCTTTAATCTAGTTCCCACAACTAGTTGAGAGACTTTGATTAGATTATGTTGCAATCCTTCCATGTAAGCTACTTTACGAATCGAAAATTCGCCGTTTATAATCATCCCATATCCTTTGATCGTGCCATACGAGTTATTTCCATATTTTACACATCCACCATCCTTAAGGGATCGAAACTCCCTAAGCTCTTCCCTCCTTCCTGTCATGTGACGAGAGCAGCCACTGTCAATATACCATTCATCGTCAAACTGCTCGTCACTGATAACCTGCAAAATTAAGCAGATTTAGGAACCCAAAGTCTCTTGGGCCCTGGTGAGTCTTTTACACAATAGGGAACTGCAACAGAAAGATCAACCAAATATGTTCTTTTTACTAATGTGGTTCCATCTTTTCGTTTGATGGTGTAAACTTTGATTTTATGTTTATCTTGCTTCAATTGGGGTGTGTTATTGTTAGTTGGGTTTTTAGTTGAGTTTTTCTTTGGATCCCTAAGGTTAGCTGACTTTTTCTTAACTTGAGCTTCATTATTAGAGACGAGCTTTCCCTTTCCTTTGATATCCTTCACCGGGTTTGGTTTTGGTTGCGAGTGAGGAGAATGGGACTTAGGACCGAAACTTGACTTTCGGTTCTTGGTGTAGTTAGAGTTGGAACCGCAACTTCCTTTTCAGTTTGCCTGACTACATGTGTGGCAATGATTGCATGAAGGAGATTTGTCCCTTGATTTGTCATTTGCTTTGGGATTGGACGCCTTTTTAGAGTGAACATAATTAGGTTTTTAGGACTTCGAAAACTATTTTCTCTCATTGAGGTTCTTCATGTATCTTTTGTTCCACTGGCGTTTCCGTTCAGCAAGTTGCTCTTGAGATTTATGAATATTCACTCTTGGTTTTGATTTCTCCTTATTTTCTTCGGTTGTTGTTGAAGATATGTTGGACGCTTTCATTGGTTCGTTTGGTATCTCTTTTGTGCCGCTTGAACTTGGCTTATCAAAACTTGAAGGTTTGTTGATGGGTTCAGCCATGTATCTACCCTTGACTCTACATGAGGTTCGCTCTGGCAGGCCAATCGTTTCGTCTGCATTGTCTATGGGTGCAGACTAGAAGTAGTTGTCACAACCTTCAGCGTTACCTTTATCAACCAAGGAGGTCAACTCTGCTGTTTGTTTCTTAGTTATTCCTTTAACAGCATATACTTGGTTCAGCACTGTTTGCACCTTTTAATAAACTACCTCCTTTTCTTTGAGGACCTTGGACTTATCCTTGGAAATGCAAGCGAACAATGGAATTTTCAGATACAAGCGATTTTGGTGTTTCGGATTCGCTCTTGAGAAATTATGAACAGTCAATCTCGTCCTCTACTGAAATTTCAATCATTTCACTTTCCTCATCAAATTCAGAAGTGGTTTCTAAATTCAATTTATTTTCTAAACTTAATTTGGCATTGGATGAGTCAAACTTCTGTATGGTCTCGGTTTTGATTTTTAATTTATCATTCTCGTCCAACAAATTCTTTAACATACATTTATGTTCTTTGGACTCAATAAAAGCCTCAATTTTGTCCAGTCCATATTTGTAGGTCACTGAAATCTCATCTGACAACATTATAGATTCACATTCAGCGATGACTTCGTCTTCCTTAAATTCAAGGAAAGGCAAAATCATTTTATGAATCTTTTTACCTATCTAACAATCTAGATGCAAGTGGGTGATATTAGTATATAAGTGTTTAGCAATCAAACAGAAAACATTTCTTTTTTTTTAAAAACTTCAAATTGTCTCATTGCACATAAATAAGTTCATCCCTAGCCCTAACTAACTCTGAATCCTTGTGTTGTATCCATATCCTTCTCTCCTCACTCTTGGAAGACTCCCTGCTGAGTTGGTCAGTTAGGTTAGAATTTGCTAAGCGAGTTTGCATAAGACTGCCACTTAAGTTAGAAAACTTAAATTTTAATTCATTTAATTCTTTTTCGTAGTTTGTTACTGGTATTTTAAGTGATTCTACGATAGATTGTACCTTCTTGATCAACTGATCGCAATTGCTGATCTTTTCACTCACAGGCTTGGCAGCAAAACATTTGTCTTCCTTAAGCTTTGCTTCCTCACACTCACCTTCGGTTGTATATTGTCTCATTTGTGACACTCCAGCTATCACCATCAAGCATTTCCCAGAAGACTCAGTAACTCCTTCTCTAGCCACATAAGCTATTCCATGCGAGGGTCTGTGTACCTCTTCATCTTCAAAGTCTATAGACCGGACTTCTACTCCACCAAACTCATCATCAATAACATGTTCCTGCACAATTAAAACATTCATAAAAACATTAGTTGCTTTCTTCTTCTTTATCTCCTCTAACTTTCGCATGTGGTAAGCTTCGTCATCTTCTTCATCCTTTTTCTTAGACATCTTTCTCAGCATGCAATCCTTAGCAAAGTGGTTCTTGACGTGACAGTAGTTGCAGTCATATCCTGAATCTCCCACAAGCTTGATCTCCTTCTTCTCATCATCCTTCTGAGTTGTGTTCTTGCTCTCCTCTTTCGTCTTTTCAGAGCTATAGCTTCCCTGCCAGTTTTGGTTCTTGTTGACAGGGAACTTCTTATGAGCAAACTTCTTTGGGTTTGTGACCATCATTGCATATTCTTCATTAGTCAGATCGTACTCTGACATATCAGATTCTTCCTCTTCGTCTGCCACACTCTTGCTCTTAGAAACAACGGCCAGAGAACCCACACTCGAAACTACCTTCGCTTCCTTAGTCACCACACTTTCATGAGATTTGAGTATACCTATTAGTTTCGCCAGCGAGTAGGACTTAAATTGCTCATGTGCCTTCACAGTCGAGACCACTGCCATCCATTCTGGTCTTAATCCATTCATGAATGTGACCTTTTGTTCGATCACCTTCCTTTCAATACCACGCTTCATCATCTTGCTAAGCAGATGGTTGAAACGATCGAATGTCTGAATGAGTTTCTCTTCAGGTTTTTGTTCGAAAGCACCGAACTCAAAGAGAAATAGGGTTTGGATCGAGTGCTCTAGATCCTCATCAGTTGAATATAATTAGTTCAACCTATCCCATATTTCTTTAGCTATAGTACATGAACTTACTAAACGGAAAGTATCGGCTTGCAAAGCGAATCTGGTCATTCTCATGGCTTTAACGTTACATAACACCTTGTATTTTTCTCTCGAGGGATCTTCTCTACATCCACCAAGAGTTGGTTATACTCTTTTTGATTTTTGATCGTTTCGTTCATTCCAGAGTGAACAAACGGACCCAATGTTACTGCTTCCCAGATAAGATAGCCATTGTCTTCAGATCCAACGGGATAATCTTCGAAGTGATGCACCCATACTTCATAATCTTAGGTATAGAGAATAGGAACCCTCATAGTGGATACTATATTGTTGGAGATGTTGATTGGATTGACTTGAGAATCATCGTGAGATATGATGAACAACTTCGTCTTTTAATTTGCTTGAATCAGACTTGTAAAGTTAAAACTAGGGTTTTATCGAATACTAGATACACCGTCGACAAGAAGAAGACGGCTTCTATATATTCGATAAAAGCAGAAACCCTAATGGATTCTTCAAACATAAGAGATGTGTATATATTACACAGTCTCCTGCTCTGATACCAATTGATGAGATTATTACGCTATTAGATCGATAGATTCTAAAAAGATAAACAAGAATGAAGCAATCAAAGAACACACGAATGGATCAAAATATGTCGAATGATTAATATCTTACACCTCAGAAGACCTCGATGAAGAAGTTCGACTATAGAGGTGTGCTTAGGGTTACAATATGAAAGCTATTAATGAGAATGTTAACCTTAAAGCTATACATGCATGTATAATATATAAGCTAACCCTAATGCTTAAACCACGGTTAGACAGGCCCAAACCGGGTAATCAAAATATTTACATTAAGCCCATATGACGCAACACTCTAGACCCAACAAAGAGACATATTTCGAAGGATTTTGTAACATCTGGACTTCCAGGTATATTACTTATTATTTATTTATTCGTTATCTATTGATTTACTCGACGAGTCGGTGCTCCAACTCATCGAGTAGAGTCGCGATGTGCCACATGGGATTAATGACCTACTCGATGAGTCCGAGAGCCGACTCGCCGAGTAGACGATGGGATAAGAAACCCTAAATCCACGGGTTTGGGGTCTATTTAAAGGTACTTATAGCCTCATTTGTGGCTACACTTCCCAGAGAAAAACCCATAATCTCCCTTTGAGCTTTTAGAGAGAGAGAGAGAGAGTGTGTGTGTGTGTGTGTGTGTGAGAGCTGACTTTGAGCATTTTGGTGTATCTTTGGAAGAGAGGAGGAGGTTTTCAAGCAAGGACCAAGATGAGACTGTTAGATCTATTGTTATTCAGCCAAGAGCTCCTGTTAAAGGTATAAAGTTCGAACCTTTCTCATTCATTTGGGTAGATCTCAAGTTTTTGGAAAATAGGGCTTCTTTTCTATATATTATTAGGACTTTGAGGATTGTAAGTTCATGTGGAGGTTTGGACTTCAGATCTGGACCTTGTGAGGTCCCTAGCATCCAAAGGTCTCTGCTTTATTCAGCCTTAGTGGAACTCTTGTGTGAAAACCCTTATTAGAGCATGTTCTTGGCGTTTCATGCTCAAAGTGCAATGCATGAACGTAAAGCCTGTGACTTTACGTGATAAATGAGCCCTGAGAGTGTAGATCTAGAGTTTAGGGAAGTCTTCTGCCTTAAAATCGTCTGATTAAGGAAAGAGTCTGAATCGACTCGCTGAGTGCAGGAGTCGACTCGACGAGTCGGTTAGGGTTTGTCTCGATCAGCTGTCAATACTGTTACTCGGCGAGTTAGGGGTTAACTCGACGAGCTGGACCATCTCAAGGACCTATGGGTAGCGACTGGACTCAACGAGTCACATGAGTGCACTCGACTAGTCAGGTCAAACTGGGACTGTTGACTTAAGTTGACTTCTGTTGACTTTAGGGTTTGGCCAACAGAAGTAATGGAGACTGTGGAGGGGTAAAATGGTCTTTTACCCATTCCAAGAGTTAGAGAGAGAGTAAGAGAAACTTTTGGAGTATTTTAGTTGGAGTGGGGTATTGATTATAGATGCTTATCTAGTGTGTTAGGCGGAGGCTAGTTCGGGATTTCCGTGTACGTGACTGTTACTTGCTAGTTTTCGAGGTGAGTCTCCCCACTATATTTTACCTAGAGTGGTATTTATGTGTGACCAGAGCGTCGTATATGCTTACTTGAGTTATGCATTTGTCTGTGTGGTATATATATATATATATATACGCTATTCTATGTGTTTTACTGAGATCGGACCGGAGGGTCCTCACTAGGACCAGGCCTGAGGGTCCAACGAGTCATGGGACTGGAAGGTCTTACTGAGTTATAGCCTCGAGTGACTTGGTAGTTTGGGAAACTCACTAAGCTTCGTGCTTATTGTGTTATGTGTTATGTGTTTCAGGTACTTCCGAGGATTGCGGGAAGGCACCGACTTGATTGTACACACACACACCAGAGCTGGAGTTATATTTTTAGTGGATCTTGGATTAGTGATAAACAATTTTCTAAATATGTATTGATATTTGATACTTGAGTTTTTTAGAAAATGTGACATATGTTTTATGGTGTTTGAAAAAGAAAATTTTGGTTTGAAAATTTACGTTGTTATAGATTTCCCAAAGAAGAAGAAAGATAGAAATCCAAAGTTGAGAGCATTTCAGATGACCTTGGAGGCAACAAAGTATGGAGCAGATTAAGATAAGGAAGTTGCTTATCCGAAGTTTATGATATGGAGTGGTTGTCTTATATAGATAGTATTATGTTATGTAGCCTGGTATAAGAGGCATGGATTTTGATGAACTTTGAATAGCATTCTAACCATTTTTAAGAAGTTATACAATCCCTATTATGTAATACAAATTGATATGTTAAGTTGCTATGTGACTTTCTTATATGGTGGCTTAGAGAATCGTGAGGCAATACTTAGGAAAAGTATGAATATGTGTGAAATGTAGTAGATGCCTATACTACCGGAAACACATGACTCACACTTGGATTACGAAAAGTCACAAGGTTACTAAGGCACTAGTTGTTGAATTCATTTTTCTAATTTATGTTGTTACTTTCATTTTAGTGATGACTAAGAGAATGAATGTTATTCCGACCTTAGTGATCATAAATAATCGATTCCGATTAAATTGTGAAGTGAGTCGATTGATTCAAAGAACCATGCTCATTGTAGTCCAACATTAGTTAAAAAATTGGAGAAAGAGATAATTAAGCGATCCACATAAATATCATAGCCATCGTTAGAGACTAAGTAGTCGGCAGCTAGAAATGCTACCTGCTATGATGTGGTTGTACCATATTAGGACATAAAGGTATTTATCTTACGTACTAGAGTTTCACTCATAGAGGCATGAGTCTAGCCATTGCATCATATGATGGAAGGTCTAAGTATGACCCTTCGCTCTGTTATGGTAGGCGAAATAAAGACCTTATCCTGGATTGATTCTATTTAAGAAAGGAGCATGAGCCTCCGATGAAGGTCGAGTGTGTAACTCAAAAATTAGGATTGAAGGTCCAACAAAGAATGAAGAGTGGATGCAAGGTTGAGCACCATCAACAGTTAAGAAGTACAAGAGTTAGATATTGGTGGTTGTCGAGGCCAACAAAATTAATAACCTTCAATTGTTTACACTAAAATATTGTATAGTGGTTAAGAGGTCGAATCCATGGAGATTGGTTCAATTTGTTACTCAACGAAAAATCTCTTTGTAAAAATACTTGTAATTAACAACAAAAGTAAAAATAGGGATTTTGATATTTTGAAATACTTGAAATAAATCTAGAATTAAACTAAGATTTAAATGATCAATTCAATAAAAATAAGAGTTTGATGTAAAATCAATAAGGGAATGACGGTTGACTTAAGGTTTCCTCACTTTGACTTTTGATGAACATATCATCAGAATCCAATGATGCAATACTTGTTTTAAATTCTCAGCTTGGCTATAGTAATCCAAGAAGCTTGAGATTACCTAGACTTTTCTTAGTTATTAAAATGGTAAGAGAAGCTCATAACAATTTCCTTAGTCAAATTCACAATTTCCATTAAGCACATAATTCGTGAAAGTCAACTAGCATTAAGAACCAAAAAGTCACCAAATCCAAGAGGAGTCAAATGCTTTCACTTTCGTATTGGATAAAATGTTTTTATAATTGGGTGAAGCAAAACTACCACAAAAATGACTTGTTGTTTGCTAATTTGAGGATACTTTACTTAATCAAGAAATTAGCCAACTAATCACTACAAACACATTTAAACTCATGAATAAAAACATACAAGTAGTGATAAGATCTTAAAAGACAAAACATTATCAAAAAGATTCTAGAACAAGTTCATGGAGTCTTTAACATTCAACAAAAATTCAAAGGATTCCATTGAAGTCAACCAAGTTTAGTTTAGCCTAGAATAGCTAAACTCAAGAAAACAAAGTAAGGAAGGATTGTACCAAATAATTAACAAGATTTAGATATGAAAAGATGATGTTCTTCAAGTGTTCTTGGCCTTCCAAACCTCCAAAAACTCCAGAGAAAGTGCTCAAAAGTCGGATGTGCAAGTGTCTGAAAAGAGTCCCACCAAACTTCCTCAAATAGAAGCCAAAAGTAAAATCACGAATTTGCCCTTACAGGAACTCATGCCAGCCGCGTAATGATTCTATACGGGCCACATGAACTGATGGACAATGAGACTTCTTTGAGTATTAGGCCTCCACAGCTTAGTCCATTGTCCCAGTTTGAGTCCGATCAGCTTCTAGCCCGTTTTTCTTCAAGTTCTCTTTATTATAAGCCCAAGATGGGTTCTCCAAATGATCCATAGCTCCCGTAATTGCCTGATTAATAATCTACGCACACTCGAAAATTCTCCTACATCTTTCAAATTTAAAGTTTATTTCCTCCAAGCCTTCACCTCCCAAAGAACCCGCTCTACTAGTCTCCGAAAAACCTACAATTATGCTCACGAAACTAGAGAGTACCCGAAATAGTCATAAAATAACAAAAATGAAAATATGCATGGACATTAACTAACATATGAATGAAATATACTAAAATAAACTATAAAAAAAAGTAAATAAAATAAAACTATCAAATACATGTTTGGAAAAACATAGGAGTTACGATTATTACGTAGGATGGAAATGTGACATGCAAGATCATTATCCAGCGCTATTTTTCTGATGGTTCTGGGACATAATCATACTAAGGGGAAGATAATTATAACACCCGAAAATTCGAGCTAGACATTTAAGATATAATTATATAATCCTAGATAAACATGTAGTAGTCGCAATGACTATCTCGTAGATATAAGGAGTGCTTGAATCCGACCTCTTATGAATAAGTTATGCTTCGTTGAACTTTCGCATTCAACCCTATATGTTAAAGTATATCGTAAGATACAAATAAGAGATAGGTTGTTAATTAGCCTAAGTAATCTAAATGAAAGTCATAGTAGTCATTAAAGCAAGAGCGTGTATATAAAGAATGCCTAAATTTCACTTCGTATGAGGGAGTTATAATTTTTTGAAGTTTTATCGTAGCAGTGTCAAAACAGAAACTAAAACTAAAATCGGATAAGTGTTAGCCGAAACAATCTAAACGAGAGTTGAAGATCTCGTGAATAGGATTTTGTCGATATAAACACAGTCGAGAACGAATGTTTTATGAAAGAGTTACGACTTTTATACGGAATTTAACAGTCTAAGTTTGTTAAAAATATAACTTTAGAAATAAATTAGGATTCCGATAGAGTCTAAACGAAAGTTGTAGTACTCGTCGATAACTATGCATGGATACAAAGAACATCGAAAACAGATCTTGTATGAGAAAGATACGTTTTTCTAAAGTGTTTTGAGAAATTCCTAGCACAGGTAGGTTGTGACATGTGCACTTCTAGACGGTGGGGTCGTGGACAAGTTGTTTGACATGTGCCAGCATTTCGGAGGAACAGCGTCAATGAAAGGGCGTGGTACGCACCTTGATAGGCATTGTGCGCCTACTAAACCCCCTATAAATAAGCCTTGAAATCATCCTCATTTCCCATATTTCTCTCTGAAATCTCTCTGGTCCTTAAAGTCTGACTTTTCTAGACGCCTGAGTATTTTTAGCTAAATTCTGAAGTATCTAGGAGCTCGAAAAAATAGAGCTTTTAGATCGGGATTTTGCCTACACAACTTCATGATTTTCGCTAAAGTTGTTGTAAGTTAAACTGCACTTATTATACTTCAAGTGTAACTTATATTTATATTCATATTTGCTATTATGAATTTGTAAATAAGATTTATCAGTGATTCCAACTCAAAATAATAATCGATCTACTTATAAGAATGATATCTTTGCTAGATTTAGTGAGGTGTTTAAAATGGGATTTCCAAACAGTATACTCTTTATACAAAACGGACCCTACCTCGATATGATCTTATGTTGTTATTCCTTACTTGATAGATCTTGATGTAGACATTGGGATTGTTGAGGAATCTAGACTATCATTAGTCCTAAGGAATATAAGACTAAGACTTAATGATGTGAATACCTAGGTCATATTAAAGAAAAAGTTGAGGTGTTAGAGAAGCTCTTCCCAAATCACAAGTCGTCCATTTTAATAAGTGAGTGCATAGTTACTTTCATTTTACATATAGATATGAAGTATTTAGATAATTAAATGCTATATCTGTTTATTATCAGTGATTAAGATGTTGTGTGTTATATTAAATAATATAAGATGATTTTTACCATATATGCAGTTTTATACTTATAAGATATTAGGTAGTGACGGGTGATGAGAGTTGATAGAAGATGATGGTGTTGGGTGATGAGAGATGAAAATGATGATAATCGGTGACGACTTTAATAGTACTATAGTAATAACGATGTAGTCATCTAACATAATATAGGTGACGACCATAGACTAAGGTTCGCAACCTTTAGGCGATGAATTACAAGTTCATCTAATGCACTCTATTCCTTACTAACATGTATTATGGTGGAATCCCTAAAGCAGCACTGTCTACTCGATGTTCTCGATGATCCTTAGAGAAGGTCCTTGTAGATGAATATATAAGAAAAAGAGGATAGGTAACCGAGTTAATTGTTTGATGTGAAATAGATAATTAAACAAATTAATTATAATATTGTGGATTGAAACCCCTATGTACTCACCAGACTTCCTAGTATAATAAGGTACATGGATAATGTTGTTTGGATCTGATTAAAGATTTGAGGAGATGTAGGCCATTAGTATAATAAGATGTTGTAAGGTCTGTTAAAACAAGTTTATGCTTATGTTTTGTATCAATTATGACATCCTAGGTTTTTATATGAAAACGTTTCTTCGTATATGTTTTAGTTAAAACAATGTTTTGGGAAAATATTATGTAATAAAAGAATACTCTGAATTAAAATAAGCATAAAGAAAAATTTTAATTGGCCGATAAATTAGGGATGTTACATGATACTTCATTCTTGAAGAAGATCCATGGTACGATAAATCCAACAAATATATCTATCGAGGTTGTTACAACAAAGAACTTGAAGTTATATGTGCTTTAGTTGGCCTTCCAGACTGGATGTGAATGTGGGAGTTAAAGAGAGATATGAGGTTTATAAGTTTGATGTTCAAATGACAAATGATTAGTTGATCTACCTCCAAGTAGGAAATTGTTGAGTTGTGGAGTATGATATGTCTTTTCACCTTATTACTCTACTACCAAGACTTGTCAATGGATGCTTGGTCTTGACCTCATTACTCTACTACTAGGACTTGGCAATGGATGCTTGGTCTTGAGGTCTACAATGCTTGGTTCTGTGATTTGCACTGTTGAGTAACAAAATTATAGCGCTCGACCAAAACATATGTTCTAGGTTAACTTTTGTCATTATAAAGAGATCTTCATGTATCTTTGTAACCCTAAGCAACCCCAAGCAGAAAGGACGCATGATGAATCTATATTCTACTGATCTAAGTCATCTAACAAGATATCTATTTAGTTTGTCATTCGATTAGCACAATTACTCTAATCGTGTGAACCACATAAGTCCTAGTGTTCTTATTTTTCTTCACAACTTTATTTTATATGTTAATCACATTTTTTCATCGTACAAGTTTGGAATTTAACAAAAACAACTCTACACAAAAAAAGTCCACATTTTTTTTTGTAATTCATTAACCAGAAAATGAGAAAATACTTATAATCGTATTTTTTACATTAAAAATAAATTATCACGTTGATTTGTTTTTTAAACGGCAAGCTAACATACTCCTAAAACCACATATGTTTGTTAAGCCAATTTCCCTTTAAGGAATTTTACTTGATTTAAAGTTACAACTAAGTTAAAAAAAATTAACTAACGTCCTTCAAAACACCCATGCGTTGTACTTATACGGTAGTTAATAGTTATAGACATGAACAATGATGCGGCGGATTTCAATACAAAAAATTTACGTCAATATTTTTAGTAAAATCATGTTATTGATTGTTAATATGGTACAAAAATAAACAGTAAAATATTTTAAATGGTGAAAAACGTGATAAGGAAAAGAAGCACATGAAACTAATGTAATACTCCGACATAACTAAAGTAAGTATTGTAGTTGATGGGTAACTCAAATCTTTCGTTTACATACAAATCCGCGTTAGCCCCATGTGCTTTCTATAAACCGTTGCTATCATTAAGTTGGATAATTTTTTTCACCTAAAAAACATTTCATTTCGATTTAATTATATAGAACGAAAATTTTAATTTATAGTTAATAAGGAAAAATATACATTCCAACAAAAAGAACCCAATTAGCTTGGACACATTTAAACTGTTTTATGTGAAACGAATCAAACTTGACATCCGTCTTTTTTTTTTTCTTTCTTTTTTTTTTTTCTTTTTTGATATTAGTATTATCATTATTATATAATATTAAGATTTTTTACATATGCTTTACACTAAATTACTTAAAATAGTCTATTTCAATTACTAAAAGTCACATTCAACACTTCATTTTTTTTGTTAGCTAGGACGGTTTAAAACCTCCACAAAGTTCTTATCATCTATGAACACTTCCAACACTTGAAAACCGGCTGTCTCAGTTTCAATTTCTATGCACACCCTAGAAAAGTTGATCATACTTATTTCTTTAGTTGTTTGGTCAGCATAAAATGACTTACCCACCCCACTAGCTACATAAAAGATCATATCCGCGGAGCAGCTGAAGCTCTTGATGGCACGTTCAAGCAAGTTCATGAATGAATGAAATCAGTTGAATGAGCGGCCAATGACGAAAGCTTTTATTGCGTTCTGCTATGGTTGACTTTTTCCCTTGCCTAAAACAACTATCTTCTCTTCACGAACGGTTAAGAATCCTCTTTGTATGCGCGTTCTCTCTTGTTTATTCTTCTAGTTGTTAAATTATAAAGGTCGATCTATTTGATATGATCCAAATAACTGAATCCAAATAGATTTTGATTTTTCAGTATATTGACTTGTTAGGAAGTAAAGTAGATATATGTGTCAACCGCAAACTGAGACGGCGGAAACGTTCGGGGGCTTTAACAGCTCCGTCTTCTCAAAACCTGCGAGTGTACCTGTCTACCGATTCCCTGAGAATACAAGTGATTTTGAAAGTATATCAACATTTAGGTTGGTGAGTTCATAAGTATGTTTTTTGTAATGAAAACCTGTCTTTGAATCTGTGAAAATGTTTGAATGTTTCTCAAGAAAATCCAATATTTTCTTTAGAAAGTGTAAAGTAGTCTTAAACCCTAAGACCAAACTGTACGTCCGTTATTGTATTCTGTAGTTGTATATGAAATTAATAGTTTGTATGCCTGGTTACCACCAACTATGTTGTATTGTATTCTTTTATATGAAAAACTCCTGTATGAAATCCCAGGATGCCACCAGTAATGTAAAGTAAAATATTGTATGAAAACTCTAGCTACCACCAGTACGTATAGTGTTGTTATTTTTGAAAACTGTGGCTACCACCAATATGTATAGTGTTGTTCTGTTTAAAAACCCTGGCTACCACTGGTATGTATAGTGTTGTTCTGTTTGAAAACTCTGGCTACCACCCGTACGTATAGTATGTTCTTGTATGAAAACCATGGCTGCCACCAGTGATGTATAGTAGTTTTATTACTTAAAATAAAACCATGTGTTTGTATCCATGGAATCCTCCAGTGTAATGTATAGTAGTTTTATTGATTAAAATAAAACTATTTGAAGAATTGAAATCCCGTAAACAAATGGTTAGTTTATACTATTGTGATTTTGGTATAACCATGCTTGATTTGACCTAGTGACCTCTACGACGTTCTTCAGGCATCGGATGTTATGACATTTGTTACCCCAGGCATGTCTGCCTAACTGTAGCTAGCAGTTCAGGTGTGGGATTGTCAGTCCCGTATAGATCCATACACAAATCTCATGCTCTCCCTCCAGGAGACTCTAGTTATACTATGGTAGGATTTAGTTCCGTACCCCCGGAGGGTACAATTGAAGTAGTGCCTCACAACCCTGTATTAACTAGTTTACGTGTAGTGTTGTAGTGTTGTCTTGTACTTGAATTAGTATGTATAACTTGTAGAGTAAAAATAATTATACTTAAATAATTATTTAGTATTGTACTCTTGTATTTGGAAATTAGTATTGTATACCATAAACTTTATCTACCATAGTTTATATGTTTGTTACTGTATAAAACCCTTGAATTGGTAAAACGGTGTATTGTATCCCAAAGTACACCCATTATAGTTTTGTATGTATGTACTCGTTGCATGTATTGAGTTTTGTAAAAGTTTTGTATTGTTCCCAACTGTATCGATCATAGTTTGATTGTATGTCATGTATTGCACTGAAAACTTTGCAATTTTCTTTGTGAGTTGAAAACTGCCCTTATGCTTAGCATGTTAATAAAGGGATAAAAATATTTGAATATTTTTATAAAATGCAGTGTTTTCTCGGTTTGTATCAATTGAAAAAGTTTTTAATCTTTTTGAAATTGTTTGTATATAAACACAATATCCTTGTGTTTTACTTGTATTCCCCCTGAAAACATTAAAAACAGTGAAATGTAGGGGGTATGAACTTATAGTTAGTGTGTGTTTGTAGCTAGATAGGGGACGAAAAATATGACCCTCGAGTTGATGTATGCAGAATTAACGGATTCCTAATAATGATTAAACACATAATTGTATTTAAAATTAGCGATACCATTAATTAGAAGTGTTAGAAAACACTTGTTTTTATGTTAGGAATAGTTACCAAGAGTGTTGGAAGTGAAAAGAGGGTTTTCGATTCCAAGGGGTTCTCGGCCGAAAACGGGTTTTCGGCCGAACACTGGTTTACGACCAAAAACTGTTCTTGGTTCTGCTGGTGTTTTTGGTCCTTGAAGATATGAAGGTTTATCTTGGTGTTCTTGAGGAAAAATATGAAGATTTGAAGGATTCTTCTTGAAGTTATGAACATTCTTGGGAGGTTCTTGGAAGCGGTTTGTGGGAGTTTTCGAGTGAGTATTGTGAGAAATGAGTAAGTTTCTGGGGAAAAACCTTTATATCAGTTGATTTTCGGCCAGAGATGGGTTCTTGGCCGAAAATTGGTTTTCGGCCCGAGGGTTTTTTGCCGAAAACTAGGTGTTGAATGAGACCAGCTGATTTTTGAGTAAAATCTTAGTTTTTCGAGCGTTTTTGGTTCCGAAAACTTATATAAACTTTATTTATATATTTTAAATCGTTTACTAACCTTCACGAGCTTAACGGAATAAACAAAATTAAACTTTAATTTATCGGAATTGACTTTTGTTGACAGGAAAGGTATCGGGTTGTTACATCATCCCCCCGTTAGAGGGAATTTCGTCCCGAAATTCTTTCTATGAATTACAATCATGGACTAGGAAAAAGATGTGGGTACTTCTGTTGCGTCTGGTCTTCTCGCTCCCAAGTGAATTCAGGGCGCCACTTGGCATTCCAACGAACCTTCACTATTGGGATGCGACTTTGTTTCGTTCGCTTGAATTCCCTATCCATGATTTCGACTGGTTATTTCATGAAGTTAAGACTCTCATTGATTTCGATTTCCTCGAGTGGAATCACAAGAGTCTCATCGGATAGACACTTCTTAAGATTTGACACGTGGAAGACGGGATGAATGTTGCTAAGATCTTGGGGTAACCTGAGTTTGTAAGCTACAGGGCCGATCTCGAATGGCCCAATGTATCTTGGATTCAGTTTTCCACGCTTTCCGAAGCGGATCATTCCCTTCCAGGGTGAGACCTTCAATAAAACGCGGTCACCAACCTGGAACTCCAAGGGTTTTCATCTCTTTTCAGTGTAGCTCTTTTGTCTATCCCTCGAAGTTTTTAATCGTTTTTAGATTTGTATGGTCTTTTCTGTAGTTTCTCGAATGATGTGTGTCGCCCACCTCAGCCCAGCACAAAGGGGATCTGCACTTATAGCCATAGAGGGCTTCAAATGGGGAAACCTTAATGATAGTGTGATAGATGTTGTTGTAAAAGAACTCGACCAGTGGCAAATGGGTATCCCATGACATGCCAAAGTCAATAACACATGCTCTCAGGATGTCTTCGAGCATTTGAATGGTTTTCTCACTCTGCCCGTCAGTTTGTGGATGATAAGTTGTGTTCATGTCTAGCTTAGTTCCAAGAGCATTCTGGAGTGACTACCAGAATCGCGAGGTGAATCTGCTATCTCTTTCCGAGATAATGGATACTGGCACACCATGCAGTCGTACTATATCTTGGATGTAGGTTCTAGCTAGTCTCTACATTTTGTATGTTTCCTTGATTGACAGGAAGTAGGCGGACTTGGTCAGTCTGTCAACGATTACCCAAATAGTGTCATGGCCACTCGGGGTTTTGGGCAATTTGGTGATGAAGACTATTGTAATTTATTCCCACTTCCATTCAGGCATCTCTGGCTATTGGAGTAAACCTGAGGGCTTCTGATATTCTACCTTCACCTTGGCGCAAGTTAGGCACTTGCCCATGTAGGTAGCAATTTCAGCTTTCATGTTTGGCCACCAATAGAGTTTCTTGAGATCCAGATACATCTTATCTGAACCTAGGTGCATGGAGTATCGAGTTTTGTGTGCTTCATTCATGACAACCTCCCTGTGACCACCGAACTTTGGAGTCCATATCCGGTTCATGAAATAACAAACCCCGTCACCCTTGATTTCGAAGTTCTTCTCCATTCCCCTTAAGGCATCACCTGCCATATTTTCTGATTTTAAGGCTTATAGCTGAGCCTCTTTTATTTGTGTGGACAGATAGGAATGGATGGTCATTGTTAGTGCCTTCACTCTACGACCTGAGTACTCTTTTCGGCTGAGGGCGTCTGCTACATTGTCCTTGCCAGGATGATAGCGTATTTCACACTCGTAACCATTGATTAGCTCTACCCATCATCGTTGCCTCATGCTAAGCTCCTTCTAATTGAAAATATGTTGAAGGCTTTTGTGGTCGGTGAAGATTATGTACTTGGTACCATAGAGGTAATGTCTCAAGATTTTTAGGGCAAAGACCACTGCTCCCAACTCCAGATTGTGAGTTGTGTAGTTGAATTCGTGTGCTTTAAGCTGTCTCGCGGCATAAGCAACAAATTTTCTCCGTTGCATAAGCACATAACCTAGCCCCTGATTGGATGCATCACAATAGACAACGAAGTCTTCCGTCCCTTCTGGAAGAGACAAGATAGGTGCACTGCACAGGGCCTGCTTCAGTGTATGGAACGTAGTGTCTTGCTTTTCTCCCCAACTAAAAGTCACACCCTTTTTGTGTTAGGGTGGTAAGCGGTTTAGTAATTCTGGAGAAGTTCTGAATGAATCTGTGATAGTAGCCAACAAGACCCAAGAATTGACGAATTTCTGTGGGCGTTCTCGGTGCTGACCAATTCTCAGTTTCCTTTATCTTTGAAGGGTCCACGTATATGCCTTCTTTGCTGACCACGTGACCTAGGAAAGTTACCTTCCTGATCCAAAAATCGCACATAGATAATTTCGCGTATAGTTTCTTTGTCCTCAATGTTCCCAACACTTGTCTCAAGTGCTATATGTGGTCTTCCTCACTTTGTGAATGGACGAGTATATCATCTATGAACACTATCAATAATTTGTCTAGGAAAGGACGACATACCCGATTCATTTAGTCCATGAATACGATGGGTGCGTTGGTTAGACCAAAGGGCATCACTACAAACTCGTAGTGACCATACCGAGTTTGAAATGTTGTCTTGGAAACATCGATCTCCTGGACTCGTAGTTGATGGTAACCTGATCTCAGGTCTATCTTTGAAAAGTAACTCGCCCCCTGTAGTTGGTCGAAGAGGTCGTCGATTCTGGGTAGTGGGTAGTGATTCTTGATGGTGAGTTTATTGAGTTTGCGATAGTCTATACACATCCAGAAAGATCCATCCTTCTTCTTCACGAAAAAGACCGGTGCTCCCCAGGGTGAGAAGCCCGGTATAATGAATCCCTAGTTGAGCAGTTCGTTCAGCTGGCTGGATAATTCCTGCATTTCTGTCGGTGCTAGATGGTAAGGGGATTTGGCTACTGGGGTAGCAACTGGAATCAAGTCGCTTTGGAACATGACTTGGCGTTCAGGGGGACTCCTGGAAGATCTTCGGGGAAGATATCAGGAAAGTTGCAGACTTTGGGAATGCTCTCGAGGTTTTTAAATTCTTGTTTTTCGTTGACTACATGTGCCAGGAATGCATGACACTCCTTTCGCAAGTATTTTTTAGCCTTGACGCACGAAACGATACGAAGGTTCGTGCTGAGTTTATTGCCATAGATAACGAGGGTTTCGCCAGATGGCAGATTGAGGTGAATGGCTTCTTTGTAACAAAGAATATCAGCACGATTGGGGCACAACCAATCCATGGCATTGTTGACATCGAAGCTTTTTATGGAGATCGACATAAGGTCGATTGGAAAGGAATAATTGTTTAGAGTGAGGGAGCATCCTATGAATACGCCGTTAGTGCTCTCTTTCATTCTGTTAGCCATCTCGATGGTGAATGTTTCGGTTAGAGGTTGGGGTTTGTGTTTTAGTAAGTGTTTAAATGCATGACTGACAAAACTTCTTTCCGCACCACTATCAAATAGAATGCATGCATAAGAGTTGTCGAGGAGGAATGTACCCGTAACTACGGTGGGATCAATGATTGCCTCCTCCTGGCCCATGGCTAGTACTTTCCCGGTATTGCCAGTAGTCGTTTCTTTTGGGAAATTTCTCTTGTAGTGCTCGGTTTCACCACACCCATAGCAGACATTACCTATTCCAGCTCCAGCAGCCTGATTGGCTGGTTGGACTGGTGCTTTGCAAAAACGGGTTGTGTGCCCCTTTTTGCCATAGTTGGTGCATTACATGTCATAGCAAGGTCCGTGATGATGGAAGTTACATTTACCACACCTTGGGAGAGTTCCATCATATCTACTGGCAGGTGCTTAAGCAATGGGAACAGCAGCAGGAATGGTAGCAGCATGGATTGCCACTGTCTGTTGCTTCTTGGAGGGCTCTTGTGATGATTGGCCCTTCCGTTTGTTCTAGAACTTCTTCTTCCCACCACTTTCCTTGAGTGGTTCATGAGCGGCTGGCACGGGTTCTTGACGATCCATTTGGTCTATCAATGTCTAAGCCAGTCGTTTAGCACTATAAAACGTAAGAGGGTTGGCGGCTAAGACATTTCCTTGTGTAGGGGGAGTTAGTCCCCATATGAATCTCTCCACTCTCTTGCTCTCCAGGGTAACCATCCCGGGACATAGAAGAGAAACGTCACTGAATCTGGTAATATAAGAAGTAATGTTGGAGCCCTTCATCTTTAGGCCCTAGAGCTCTTCTTCTATCTTTTGCATTTCACCCCGCAGGTAGTATTCAGTGAGCATCAGTTCCTTCAAATCCTCCTAACTCATAGCATTGGCAATCGGAAGAGTCAGGGATTTAACTTGGCTGTTCCACCAAGTTAGTGCGCTGTCAATGAAGGTGCATGCCGTAAACTTCACTTTGTTGGTTTTGGGGCACGCACAAATCTCGAAGATTGATTCGGTCTTCTCGAACCAACAAGTTAGTGCAATAACTCCTCCAGTGCCATCGAAAGACCGAGTTTTCGCGTCGATGAAATCCTTGTATGAACACTCCTTCGGGTGTCCGTGACTTTCACCAAGGATGGGTGGGTTAGATCCACTACCTGACCCGCTAGTTCCACTTTCATGGATTTATGACATAACGGCAGCCACAACGGTCGTCATTGCTGCTTGGAAGACAGCAAGATCGTACTGAGGAGGTGGCAGAGGTGGATCTGTTGGAGGATTGTTGTTCTTTCGGGTGGACTTCCTCTTTGGGGGCATCTTTCTCTAGACAAATTTAAGAGAAAATGAAGATAAGTCCTCGATAGTAGTCAGGAATCAGGTGATATTGAACAACGTATATCTTATCCTAATAGTTATAGTGTTCTATCAAGTGATTTATAGTGGAAATCTACTTAATACAAGTAAACAATCTCCATGAAATTATAGCAACACTTGGAATGAAATCTGTACAATGTGTTTGGCTCTAGTATCGAAGTGCTACCAAATACTCCTATAGTATTTTAGTTCATATGCTTTGTTTTATTATTTCCCTTTCGTATAGAGTTTGGTAAGTTTTAGACTTGCTGCAACACCACTATCACTCCCAAACACATGTTGTTCGTATCTCAAATAAATAGAGTTGATCAGGCTATCTTTATCATAGATATGATTATATAACTACCCAGTTTTGACCGCAGTGTCCAACATCTAAATACTTTTGTTTTGTTCTTCTTGTGATGCTGCTTCTGGTATGTATGTAGTGTTCGTATACTTCTTATAAAATACTTAGATTTTAAAAGTATACTTCTAGTTTAGAGCGCTTCGGCCCCTTAGTGTTTATAGTTGTATACCATGAAAGGTTTGATATACTTAGTTAACTATAAACAACGCTCTGGTACCAATCTTCACACCCCCAAACCGAGACGACGAAAACGTTCGTAGGCAGAGGACGTCATGTATAGTATCACTAAATTTGCATCATAGTAATCAAAGAAACCGCAACCATTACATTGAATAAGTAAAGTATTTACATATGTTCAATACATAATTTGTATAACAACCAAAAACGTATAACAAAACTATAAAAGATGCGACTCTAAAAACTCCGTCTTCTCAAAACCTGCGGGTGTACCTGTCTATCAGTTCCTTGAGAATACAAGTGATTTTGAAAGTGTATCAACATTTAAGTTGGTGAGTTCATAAGTATGTTTTTGTAATGAAAACCTATCTTTGAATCTGTTAAAATGTTTGAATGTTTCTCAAGAAAATCCAATATTTTCTTTAGAAAGTGTAAAGTAGTCTTAAACCCTAAGACCAAACTGTACGTCCGTTATTGTATTCTATAGTTGTATATGAAATTATTAGTTTGTATGACTGGTTACCACCAGCTATATTGTATGGTAATGTTTTGTATGAGAAACTCTTGTATAAAATCCCTGGATGCCACCAGTAATGTAAAGTAAAGTATTGTATGAAAACCCATGCTACCACCAGTATGTATAGTGTTGTTCTGTTTGAAAATGCTGGCTACCACCAGTATGTATAGTTTTGTTCTGTTTGAAAACTCTGGATACCACCAGTATGTATAGTGTTGTTCTGTCAGAAAACTCTAGCTACCAGTAGTATGTATAGTATGTTCTTGTATGAAAACCCTGGCTGCCACCAGTGATGTATAGTAGTTTTATTACTTAAAATAAAACCATGTGTTAGTATCCCTGGAATCCTCCAATGTAATGTATAGTAGTTCTACTAATTAAAATAAAACTCTTTGAAGAATGGAAATCTTGTAAACAAATGGTTAGTTTATATTGTTGTGAGTTTGGTATAACCATGCTTGATGTGACCTAGTGACCTGTAGGACGTTCTTCCGGTGTCGGATGTTATAACATTTGTCACCCCAGGCATGCTTGCCTTACTATAGGTAGCAGTTTAAGTGTGGTATTGTCAGTCCCGTTTAGATCTATACACAAATCTCATACTCTCCTTCCAAGAGACTCTGGTTATACTGTGGTAGGATATAGTTACGTACCCCCGGAGGGTACAATTGAAGTAACACCTCACAACCCTGTATTAACTAGTTTACGTGTTGTATTGTAGTGTTCTCTTGTACTTGAATTAGTATGTATAGGCTGTAGAGTAAAAATAATTAAACTTAAATAATTATTTAGTATTGTACTATTGTATTTCGAATGTAGTATTGTATACCATAAACTATATCTACCATAGCTTATATGTTTGTTACTGTATACGACCCTTGAATTGGTGAAACAGTGTATTGTATCCCAAACTATACCCATTATAGTTTTGTATGTATGTAGTCCTTGCATGTATTGAGTTCTATAAAAGTTCTATATTGTTCCCAACTATATGGATCATAGTTTGATTGTATGTCATGTATTGCACTGAAAACTTTGAAATTTTGTTTGTAAGTTGAAAACTGCCCTTATGCTCAGCATGTTAATAAAAGGATAAAAATATTTTAATATTTTTATAAAATACAGTGTTTTCTCAGTTTGTATCAATTGAAAAAGTTTTTAATCTGTTTGAAATTGTTTTTATATAAACACAAAATCCTTGTTTTTTACTTATATTCCCCCCAGAAAACATTAAAAACTGTGAAATGTAGGGGTATGAACTCACAGTTATTGTTTTCTTGCAGCTGGATAGTGGACTGAAAAGATGACCCTCAAGTTGATGTATGTCGAATTAACGGAATCCTAATAATGATTAAACACATAATTGTATTTAAAATTAGCAATACCATTAACTACAAGTGTTATAAAACAATTTTTTTTGTGTTAGGAATAGTTACCAAGAGTGGTGGAAGTGAAAAGAGGGTTTTCGAGTCAAAGGGGTTCTCGTCCGAAAATGTGTTTTCGGCTGAACACTGGTTTGCAGCCAAAAACTATTCTTGGTTCTGCTGGTGTTTTCGGTCATTGAAATTATGAAGGCTATTCTTGGTGTTGTTGGTGTTCTTGAAGAAAAATATGAAGATTTGAAGGATTCTTCTTGAAGTTATGAACGTTCTTGGGAGCGATTTGAGGGAGTTTTTGGGTGAGAATTATGAGAAATGAGCAAGTTTCTGGGGAAAAACCTTTATATCGGTTGGGTTTTCGTCTGGAGATGGGTTCTTGACCGAAAATTGCTTTTCGATATGAGGATTTTCGGCCGAAAACTAGGTGCTGAACGAGATCAGCTGATTTTTGAGGGAAATCTTAGTTTTTCGAGCGTTTTTGGTTCTGAAAACTTATATAAACTTTATTATATATTTTAAATCAGTTACTAACCCTCACGAGCTTAAAGGAATAAACAAAATTCGAAATTTTATTTATCGGAATTGACTTTTGTTGACAGGAAAGGTATCGGGTTGTCATAATAAATTATGAAACCACAAGCATACAAGACATATTATTTATTTGATCCAGTCAATGTGACCTGTATCCACGGGTAGTAAAGAGGTATTGTTTATTTATGAGTTGTAGGTTACAAGTACAATTCAACAGAGATTTTCCTACTCACTAGATTTCAAGAATCAAATAAATAACTATCAGACATCCATATTTATACACTAGGGGATCATACCTAAAAGCCTAATAGGCCAAACTTATTAATTTGTAGGTCTATGAATGGTGTCAACCAATCACATTTTGCCATGCAACCATTTCTCCAACTTTCGTCCTTGAGAAATGTTGCACGAGCATCAACAATGCACTAATAGCACATCAATTCTCATTAAATGGCACACCTTGTTACCAAGGTTGTAGAACTCGCTACTTGGTACTTGTTTGACCGACTATAGAGTATGAGTTATCAGTGTACTTGAGGAGTACTCAGATTCAGTAATTCACATAAAAATATTTTTATGGACACTATATATGTCAAAATCATAAGTTAAAATTATAATTTGATTGAAATAATTAACAAAATTATATACATGTGAATGCACAAAAACTGAAAAACACACAATGGTCTCACTTCTTGAATAATTACTGAAAATTTAAGACATATATGTAGTAATAATCACATGTGTGTGTGTTAAATAATAAATCATTAAGTATATTATACATATTAACTATCGAGTTGGCCGAGTTTTACAACAATGCTCGCTTCAATAAGGGGCCAATCGGGCAGTACTCGGATTCTGTAACTCGCCTCAGTAAGGGGCTGAGTAGGGTGTACCAGGTCGAGTAATCGGATAACTCGACGAGTTTTACAACACTACTTGTCTCTTAGTGGCACCTTCTATCACTTGGTGGTACCTGCAATGCATGACACTTCAACGAGGTGCCATAACAGCACATCAGATGTCATTGAGTGACACTTGTCACTTGGTGGCACCTCTTGTTCATAGTACTAATTTAAGGTGCCATAACTGCACATCAGGTACCATTGAGTGGCACCTTGTCATTTGGTGACACATTCTGTGCATGGTACGTCTTTGAGGTGCCACCTGCTATACACGACCCATCTTCGAGGTGCCATTGAGTGGCACCTCCTATGCATGGAACTTCTTCTAATGCACCAGTCCTCAATTAGATGCCCCTTCTAAAGAGTGCCATTATATTCGCGGAGTTCCATCATAACCTAGAGTGATATCATATCGAAGAGTGTCATAGTAACTAAGAGTGGCATCGTATCCAAGAGTGACATCACAAACTAAATGCTACATGAGAATGCTCAAAGTGTCCACCTTAAAAAATAACCCCCCCTTTCCTGGCAACTTGCTGGTCTTAAAACCTGCAAACATCAACCAAGTTCAATCAAAGCTTGACATTCTCTATGGGAAACGAATTTGTCAACTTGTCTGTTGGATCCACCTTGGTATCAATCTTCAGAATAGAAAACTTCTCCTTCTAGATTGTCACAAATGAAATTTAACCTAACATTAATATGCTTTGTCTTCTTATGATACACATGATTCTTTGCAAGACTCAATGCACTCTTATTGTTACAATACAAGACAAACTTCTCCACCTTCAAACCAAGACTCTGAATGAGCCCGTGTAACCATATATCCTCTTTTATTCCTTCCTTCATAGATATGTACTCTGATTTCATTGTAGACAAAGCAATGATATCTTATAATGTTAACCCCCAACGGATGGCACATCTTAACAAAGTGAAAATATAACATGTCAATAACTTCTGTTTCACTAGATGTAGCACCTAATTTAGGAATTAGTTAATTCTATGTATGGTTAAAGTTTTGAATTTGAGTTTTTGGTTTTTTTGCCTCCTCATGGCATAGTGGTTAGGTTGCCACAGTATGGTGTTGCCACATCACCTCGATGCAGTAGTCATCTAATGGCCATGACTCAACGTTTTTGTAGGCACAAAACCCTAAGTTCTGGGTATTCATCCATATTTAAAGGATATGAGGGCTAGGGTTTTCTTAACCCTCGGCCTCCATCACCACTAAAAGATTCTTGTAAACCGTAGCCTTTCCTTATGATATGAGCCTTTTTGGCTTTTTATTTGATATGGGAAAGCTCATTGGGAAGCAGTTATGCAAATCCTGTGATACTTGAAGGAAACGATGAATATTTTCTTGGTGTATGGAGCTAATACGAAAAGTGACTAGGTTGGATATGTTGAATTTGATCATGGTGGTGATATGTTGAAGCACTAGTCACGGACATGTTATATACTCACTTCGTTTAGATGTGCCATCAGTTGAAGTCAACTTTATAAGATAGCTTTGCTTTTTCTACAACTGAATTTGAGTACCTGTCTGTGAAGGAAGAAATAAAGGGGGAGATATGCTTGCACGGTCTTATTCAGAGTCTTGGTCTGAAGGTGGAGAATAATGTTTGGTATTGTGATAATCAAAGTGCATTGAGTCTTGCAAAGAATCATGTGTATCATGAGAAGACAAAGCACATTTATGTCAGACTGAACTTTATTCGTGATATTATGGAAGAAGACAAGTTTTCAATAATAAAGATTGATACTAAGGCGAACCCAACAGATATGTTGAAAAATTCATTACTCGTGGAGAAGTTCGAGCTTTTCTTGAACTTGGTTGATGTCCTCAGGTGGTAACGCCTTTTGGGACTCATGAAGCACTTCGGTTCAATGGAGAAGTTGGAACGCAATGGAGCACTTGTAACTCATGGAACATCTAAAAAAAAGGAATGGATCATTGAGATAGGAATATATCATCTGACAAAGGAACATATCTTCTAAAAGGGGGTATAGAGCACCTAAAAGAGTTATGGAGCACTTGGGAGTGAAACGGAGCACCTTGGTGCATGGATTCGCAATCCACTCTTAAGGTGGGCCACTCTAGGCATAGGTGCGCCATTTAGAAGGATGGTGTGCCATTGGGGAACATAGTATGCCACTTGTGAAGGAGGATACACCATTTATAAGTAGGATGCACCACTTAGCAGCCTCATGCACCATCTGTGAGGGAGGTGGTCCATTCTTGGAGTTGATGCGACAACCCTTAAACAAGATGACCATCATCATGCTATATGCGCCATCTTCGTGCAAGGTGTGCCATTTGGTTCCCTGATCAGACATGGTATCCCTTGATGTGCCAAGTATGGTGTGAATTCCTCTACGATGCTCAAGATTGTTTAACGATGCTTGGAAGTTGATGAAATCAAGGTATAAATCATGATGCTCCACCATGATGGATGATGTGCCACCGGCATTCATGATGCACCACTTGTGCATCATGATGCTCCACTATCGCTCATGTAGCTCTATTATATACATTGTTGATGCACATGTGTTTTTTGTCATGGATGAATGTTCCAGAAGCTACTGCATGGCAGATTATGATTGGTTGACAGCATTGATGGGCCTATCAGCTAATAGGCTTGGATTATTATGGTTTTAGGTTTGATCCTTTCAATATAAATAAGGATGCCTACTAGTCATTTGATGGGTCTTGGATTCTAGAGTGATAGGCAAATCTTTGTTGAAATTGTACCTGTAACCTCTGTTTGAGAGCTCATAAATAAAGGATACTCCCATCCTTCCTGTGGACTAGGTCACCCTGACCGAACCATGTAATAATAAGTCTTAAATGTTTTTTTGTTTGTTTCCACTTTACTTCCTAACGCATAGAATGCCTTTAGATGACGCGGTAGGAGGAGTTGAGGAACCAAATCCACAACCACAACCACATCATAATTTAAGGAGGAGAGTTGAGGGATCAGCTCAACCACCACCAAGAAACATGTTAATGTGTGGAGGCCCATCTCGTGATGACATGATGGCGACTTACTTGGATAAGATACATTTAAGCATGAATTAGATTGGTAGAACAGTGGAGAATATGGTGCAACATTTTAATATTGCTCAACCACCAACTTTAGCAAATCAATATCCTGTTTTCCCATCTTGGAGTGACATGTGGTTGACACATCATGATGGAGTGGGAACAGAGCAGCACTCGTTGGTTGGATGATGACGACTGATTTGTCCTTTTTATGTTTTTTTTTATTTGGTGTTGTACGTTTGAAACCATTTCTTTATATTTTGGTTTTTTTATGTTTTTTATTTTATGTTTTTGTTTGTAGTTTGATTTCTTTCCTTGTTATTACTTGTGTTTGCATTTTTTATCTCGCAAAAATTTAGTATACTGCATTAAGTTCAACAATTAGGAAAAGAGCGTTCGATATGATTAATCGAGAGACGCAAAAATGATCAGGTGAGGGCTTCAACTTTGATTTTTTAGAGGAGTTTTGTGCGATTTTATGGGTTTACACCCTTAATATCTGGAACATCATGTTTTCAAAATAAAAGGAGTGCCTCATCGCAACACTACCCTTTTGGTTATTAGTCTCACAATAGCTACCACAGATTACATGAGTTATAGTTCCCACAGTTTGGAGACACATATGTAACGTCGTGGTGAGTGTTTTAGCTGTGAAGTTTTACTGTACATTCTCGATGGTCCCTACACTGCCACAACATGGGGAAGTACATTACTATTTTTGGATCATTATTTTGCCACAAGTTCATAACCATTATTCTTGTTGTGCGTTCTGGTCATTCCTATAGTAGTTCAGAGGTATTTTTCCACCAATTACACATGATGTCAACAACCACACTACATTTAATTTTGATCTCGCTGCTACTATCCTAGATGACTCTATTCCTTTGTATCCCTTTTTATATTTTATGTTCTATATTTTCGTTACGCATACAATAAGGTCATTGTACAAAATAAATGTGGGATAGGGGTTGAAAAAAGAAAAACAAGCATGCTAGTTTTAAAGTGATTGATTTGCTAAATTGAAAATTTGATAATAGAAATATAGACTTGAAAAAATGGTGTACAATTGAAAATCTAGAAATTTTTAAAATTTGTTTTGATAATATTGCATCAGGACTACGTTTGCTAGTGGTATGTCGAATGATTTGTTGCTAACTCTAAAATTTAGTTAATCTAAATTATTATAGTATATTTGTGGCTTCCTAGTTCTAGTGAAATTATAAGAAAAAAAATGAGGAGTTGTGTAGTTTAATAGGCATAATATGTTTTGCATTGTGAATATTTAGACCCCATAAAGAGCCTACCGGTCGACAATTTATCTCCCGAGTCCTTTTTTTAAATAGATTGAGTCAAGTTCCAAGTTAATTTGCTTTGAGTGTAGTTATATATATTAAATAAGTAATAGTTAAGGAATGGAGTCAGTTTGTGGCCTTTGAAACTCGGTGAGTATTCCCCCTGGGGATATTTATATTTATCCACCTAATTATAAAACCTTGGATGGATGGGAAGAAAGTCGTATCATGCATTTCATCTAAAATTATGGGCTCCATTAGTGACCACAAAGATTCCAAATACCCTAATGAATTGTTTAGAAAGTCATGAACTGTAGTATTAATAGAAAAAAAGTTCAAATTATTTGCTTGTTTATTTATAAAAGTTGAAATATTGAGAAAAGAAAATATATATAAAAAATGTTGTGACATTTTGTTAAAAAATGAGAAAAAGAGAAAAGAGTTCCAAAAAAAATAATGTAATGCAATCAATTTTAGTTATATTCTTATATATGTGTGTGTGTGTTATTATCTTTTTTTTTAGTCATTTCACTTGGAGCTTGGCAATAACTTTTGAAATGAAAGGGGATAATAAAAAGGGAATAGGTTGAAGGAATGCAAAAGTGAATGTTGTTCACATTAAGTGGCGAATGTTTATGACGATTGTGAGTATTTAGAACTTGGGAAATATTTAGGAATAGACACAAATATATGCATTGAGATGAGGCATAATTGGTGTCTTAAATTGGATTATTTTGTATTAGTTGGTAGGCAAGTTTTTGATGTGATGGTGTTAGAATGAAAACAATAATAAATGTAAGGTCTATTTATGCTTATGTTTTGTATCAGTTATGACATCCCAAGTTTTGAAAGAATATCAATATCGAATGTTTCTTCGAAAATGTTTAATGTGAATATTATCTCACATTGAAATAATATATTTGGGACCAATTTCACAGCTAAAGAAATATTTTGTTTTAAAATAAGCATAAATAAAATTTTTAAAATGACCAAAAATTTGGGGATGTCAAGTTGGTATCAGAGCATTACTTTAGGAGAACTAGGAATTTTATGAATTTTCTAGACTTAAACTTAGAATGCTAAGCGATGAGCATGGGATAAGTGACTATTATAATTTCAGTAATACACCTGAATTGACAGAAGTACTAGCGTACTTTAGGACTAGATGCCTAATTATCTTATTGTGCTAAATTATGTTTGCATGCTATATCTATAAGATGCCTTGATATGCCTTAGGTTGCCTATCTAAATTGTTATTATTAGGTTTAAGTTCTGTTGCCAAACCAGAATTGGAAATTTTTCGTGTTCAGGTTTCTAAATGTTTAATTACGTTACTAGAACTGGCATATGACTTTTCAGATAATAAGGAGAATTACACGTCTAAACCTTCTCTATCTATATTTTCCTCTCGACACACAAAAGGTTGTTTCGGTGTAATGAACATCATGATAAGGACTCGTAGCAGACTGGGAAAATAAAGGAAATGAGAAGACTTATGATAATGAAGGATACCTATTGGAAGATATCGTAAGTAATACATTTAGAGTGGTATCTTCCCTTTAGAATATGTCTGATAAAATAATGGTACATCTAGAGGAGTATGGTACGTCTGAAGTACACCATCAATTGGCTGGATGATAGAACTTTTGGTGTAACTCAAGAAGTCATCCCATCGTGTAGTATTTCCACCACCAACCAAGTCGAAGAAGAATCGTGGTTGAAGATACATGGGGAAGAAACCCTAGAAGAGTCTATTAGGACATGTGTTTATTTGGACACATTAGTATATGTTAAAATGTATGGTGAGTTTAGGAATAGAACTTAGTGGAATGTGAGACAATACTTGGGACGGATATTAGTATGTGTGAAAGGTAGGAGACGCATATACTACCGGAAGCACAGGGCTCGCACTTGGATAAAGGAAAGTCATAAGGTCAATAAGATGTTAGTATTTGAGCTATTTTGTTCATTTTCATCATTACCTTTGTTTTGGTAATGATTTCTATTTTGACCCTAGTAATCAAAGTGAATCCAGCCTAACTAATCTATGAAGTAAGTTTGACGTAGTGTCTAAATTTAGATTAAAGGAAAAGATATTCAAAACGATCAATAGAGGTATCGTGTTCACCGTTAAGATTAAGCAGACTATAACTTGAAGTACTACATGATAGAATGTGATTATAGCACATGAGGACATGAAGGAAGGTATCTTTCATGCTAGAGTCTGGCCCAAAGAGACTAAAGTCTAACCGTTGCATCCTACGATGAAAGGTCATTAGAACATGACCATCGGTATGCTATGATAGTCAAAGTAAGGACCTTAGATTTAGGTTAAGTCTAGCAGTAGTCTCTAATGAAGATCAAAATTAGAAGGAAGAAAAACTGCAAGACTTTAGCACCCTCAACAATCAAGAAGTTTAAGAGTCGGAAACATACTAAAAAAAGACATAAGAGTTACGATTACCACCTAGGATGTAAAGGTAACGTGCGGAGTCATATACAAGCCCTATTTTCTTGATGATTCCTAGAAATAATCATCCTAAGGGGATATAATTGTAACGCATGTCAAATCGGGCTATGCATTTAAGATATAATATATGTTCCGTATTAAGCAAAATAAGAAAAATCAACCTAATCGTCCGTAAATCATAAAACTAAGTGCGCCAATATATATATATGTATATATATACACACACACACATCATCATCTCGATCCCGAAAATATAAATTTCGTAGAAATCTGACTCCGTATGAATTAAGTATGATTTTTATAAAATATAAAAGTCAACCACACACAAGGAATGTGTGACGTTAAAAGCAAGGAAGAGAATGGTTTACTTTTAGATAAAGCCACCAAAAGGCAAATCATAGTACTCTTTAACATAGGAATTTTGAGAAAAAGAATGAAAAACATGGAGTTTGTGTGAGAGAGTTATGATTTTAGCAAATGTGATCTTATAAAAATAAGGACGAAAAACAAAGTCAGAATTAGCTGATGGATTCTAAAGGAAAGTTGTAGATCTCACTGAGAGCTTTCTGGGAATATAAAGAAGGTAAAAATAGAGTTTGTATGAAGAAGTCATGGAATTTACAAAATCTGCGATTTGTGCCCCGCATAGTATACAGTAGGTGCGCGGCGTGCACTTCCAGAAGGTGAAAACGCAGACCATGGAGAGGCCAACATGTAGCAAAAAGTAGTTAGGGAGACATAGCTTTAAATGTGCAACGTGCACTCGTTTTGCACGGTGCACCCCAAAAACAACTATAAATAGGAGGCCATGCATTATTCCCTTCCCACACCTCCCAAGATCTTCTATCTCGAGTTGCTTCCAAATTTAGCATGTTTTCCCTTAGTGGGTAGTTAAGGGTTGTGTGTAATAATAAATGAGAGGTTGTGCAAGGGTCGTGTAAGTTAGTGCTTGTGATACGTTAAGTAAGAGTCGTGCAAATTAGTAAGTCGTGACCTATAATGCCTATCCAAAGTATTATAATATTTTCATTCCTATCTTGCCTAGCCAAGTACTTTTGTACTGTCATGCTTATCTAAGTACTATTGTACTATCGTGCCTATCCAAGTAATTTTGTACTATCGTGCCTATCCAAGTACTATTGTAGTACTATTGTGCCTATCCAAGTACTTTTTTACTACCATACTTATACAAATACTATTGTACTAACATGCATATCTAAATACTTTTGTACTGTCGCGCTTACCCAAAATGTTATCATACTGCCGACAGAGATCCTTTAGGAAACATCTCTCAAGATCACCATACTAGGATTAGAAAGTGAGGAGAAAGGGAATGGTGTAATGGATTTACTGTTGGGTTTTGGTATACTACAACATCCTATGGTGCACATACAACCCTAAATACCTTGGATCTATGTTCTCACTAATTATACATGCAAATGGTTTCCAAGGTATTAATCTTACAACTAGCATGCATTTAACATAAAAATATAATATACTAGTTAGCATGACATACCTTTTGATGGAGCTTGAATTCTTGGTGTATTTGGCCTTAAAGAGCTTAGCCCCAAAAGTTTGGAAGCCTTAAATGGAATCACAACACACCATGGACAAAGGATGAGCTTGAGAGAGAATTCCATGCACACAAAAAACACCATGAACTCTAAAAAGATACAAGTGGCGATTTTGGGCAATGAAGTATCTATTTATATGTGGGATTTCTAGGGTCATGGATATAACCCAAATCCATACCCATGGGCTTTTATGATCCATGGTTCACGTGGCCCAACTCGTTATGTATCCATACATAAACTTGGTCCAACATGGATCCTAAGCCAACACATATAAATATAACAAATTATCTTTTAGTCCCCATAGATTTAATTAGTCTCTTTCGACCACTAAATTAATTTGAAATTAATTCCTGATCAATACTAATTAAAACATATGATTTGATATTAATATATTATTACTTATAATATATTAATAAACCATAAATAACCTTCTTTCAAAAGTCCATCCTAACAAATTGTCCTGATGATATGCAACCCAAATGGACCATACTACTCTCGGGTCGAATACATAGCAATAATAGTTATGGGCTTAGACACCCAATACAACAGTCTCCCACTTGGATAAGTCTAAAACTATTATTCAAGTATGACTCCAAGATCCCGACTAGCAATCGTAGCTCTTAAAAGCCGCTGTCAAACTCTGAACAAATCAATGACATGTCCATTAGATAAGGGATCATATATTCCTCCATTATAGATATCATATGGACTGAGACATGGATTGTAATCATTCACTCTGTCCATTTGTTGTTTCTTGATTTCCGATTTATGATGACTGACTAATTGAACAAATCAAATGCGTCCAGGCTCAGCTAAGCACTTACGTTTGTCATCACCAAATCATCGAGGGGCCCACATATATCGCTTTTATCCCGAAGGTAAAAGGAATGGATAAAATTCGATTCATATGGCTTGTTCTACTACTTGTTGAATCATACACAAAGGTACGTTTTATAACATCGAGTTACCGAATGCGTTTTCGTGCAATCAATATACAACCAACTCATAGTAACAACTCATATCTCTAGGTTTGAAGAATATAAGATATTATCATCTCATGATCACTCGTGATAAAATCCATGATGTGATTCAAATGAGCATGGGTTGAATCCAATACTCGAATGCCTATTCCAGGAGTACTCATGAATGTTGTAGTAACTCTTACTATGTCCACTAGCTTGGACATCTACAAACCCATTTAATGACAGTCTTGCCTTAATACCTACTTCCAACGTATTATCGACTATGGGTGGTTTGAATAACTTAGTCATTCGGAAAGAATAACCTAGTTATTCTGGAAGTCAAAACATGCAAAGTGAAACACAAGAATAATACTAATCCTCTATGGTCCCAAGCACCTTTGAGAGTAAATAAAACACATTTTATTTTAACACCATATTGATTACTCATTATTCATTGTATAATGTTTCAAATAATCAAATTTATACTTAAATTTAAAACAATAGTTGTCCCATGGTCCAAGCATGTAAACTATGTTTTCTAAACACTAGTCATGCCATACATCAAGTATGCACACTATGTTTATCTATGATCTTTACTTTGTGAAATAGATCAATTGAACATGATTCCAATGATGCTCATTTCACAATCCCAAATCTTTATCGTAAATATAAGAATTCCAAATTCCTACCATTTAACGAAATTTTTTAGATTGTAAACTTATATGCATTGATCCTCTCGTAATGACTATGCACAAAGTCACAAAGACTTGACAACAGACATTACATAGTATTCCAATGGAGATCAATTCCATGGAAATGAATTTTCAAATTCAAAGTACATTACTTTGAACATCCTTCTTGCATTAAGCTTTCTAATCTTACACAGATTTGAAAGAACAAATTCCACCTACGGAAACCTTTCTAGATTCCCATTTTGACTATCACTTCTGAAAAAAAGACTTACCTCTTTTCAGAATATGTCAATATGGTCCTTCCAAAATTAGCACTATACTTCCAACTATCCCTGAGCAACCAATCTTTGGTAAACCTTAGATTGTCCTTGACAATTGTTTAATCATTTTAGTCATATCTAATTCTAGATCTTAATGTCTTAGGCACTCAGAAAATTTAGAAAGGATAAATATTATAGCACATGCAATCGATCCTATATCTGAAGCATATAGGACACGATTCATGATGTCTCACATAAAGACATGATACTAGACCAATCTTTTGCTACAATATTTTTTATTTGCGATGTTCTCAAAATTTGACTATGAAGAGGGATGACGTAATCATAATCGAATTTTGAAAACACAATATATATAGAATTTCCTTATGTTGAACCATTCCAATACAAAATTCATATATATATATATATATATATATATATATATATATATATATATATATATATATATATCCCTGACTAAAGATGATCAAAATCTCAATCTAACCTTTTAGAATTGAAATGAAGTATAATTTCCTCTCCCTTAATTATAGCAAAACAACGCTTCCCAATTGAAACCCTTTTGTTTTCTATAATTAACACTTAACATAATAATCATGCTCCCAATAACATGATGATTATTAGCATAACACTTATGCTTCCACTAGCTTTGACATGTACTGAGAAAACAACTCGACTTCTAGAAATCAATACTTTATTGACTTTCTTACCAAAGTTCAGATTTTTGATACAAGATGCTTCGATAAAACTTTATCCAAATCATACACATTTCCTTAGATAGCTCACATGTGTGTCTAAACAATTTTATAGAACTATGAAAAGGGATACCGTAATCATAGTCTCAATTGTTTAGACCTTTGCCATTTCTCACAAGTCTATGTTAGTGTGCCGGTTACCCACACACACTCCACTAACGACTTTGAGAATGCAAATGTCACAATTGCTATCTACTAAAAATCTACTTAGTGAAAGCGTTTCCTCACCATCATTTTCATGAATCGGAGAGAAACCTTATGACACTTAGATTTTATGGTGTATGAGTTCCTATCCATCTGAATTTTGTCAAAACCATAATCACAAGACAAGGTTAGTGACACTTCCAAATTCATATGGATTGAACTTGTGCAGTCTTAACTTTTTGCCACCTGGCAGCCCAAGGGCCTGCCATTGCTTCAAAGTAGTTATAGGCATAGAAATGTCAACACGATAGGTTATAAACCTCAATTCGTGTGCTAGTGAAGAACTATAGGTTTTATCCTTGATTAGTTCTTGAAACTTTCAAGACCTTTAAGACTCCCACTGTCCTCTTGACATATAAGACTCTCTTGTCAAGAACCATTCCTTGACAAAACAAATATTCAAGGGATAGTGCGGATTCTTATCAAGACTAACACTTCACGCAATTGGCCTAAGTTGGTCTTTGTTTTATCCAAAACATCACAACTTACCAATTTCAAATGTACAAGAGTAGAAAACATTTTACTCTTACATTTGACTAGTGTTAATAAACCTTTTTTAAGATGTGTCACTCAAGTTACAATCTTGGAGTATGACTCTAAGACTTTGCTTTTGGAATGAAGTATGACTCATGTTCTTGATTTAACCATTCCAACAATTCATAACTCCTCTTCTTAGCCATAAGAAAGTACTAAGATGTCCTTAGAGCATAATTTGTGATATGGTAATCATTAAGATGATCATAAACCATGATACTAAAGTACTCTCCCATCTTTTCAGATTTGAGAAACTTTTATCTTTCTGCCTAATTTGATTCTTCTGATTCGTTATGGCATACATCGAATATTTTCCAATGTTTTAGAATTATACTTAAACTTGTAAGTATAATCGTATTTACTAAACTTTAGTAAATCATGACAAATAGTCTTATCGATCTTTGTGGTGGATTTGACCGGTGCACACGAATGTGTACTCAATCCCTTAGTCCTTTCACTTGACTTAATTTTCCAATGATGAAAATTCTCATTCATCATACAACATGTATGATTCCAAGTTTCGGTCCAATTGAAACTTGGGTGATGAGAATATTTCCTTATTTGGTAAATTATGACACTACCACATTCGAAAGAATCAAATCCATTTTCCAATATTGCTGTCAATGCAATCATATAAACAACCATTTTTCACAAATGCCACTGTAAGGATATTTAAAATAAATAAAATAAAACCTTATCTTTTATTTAAAACTTGCGGAAAAACTTATCCTTAAAATGCAAATGCATATGAAAAATTTGTTGTTATCTTTTCCTAAGCAATATATCACAACTCTTAAGCAACAACTCACAATTCTGATCACCGAACCATGCGATCGAAATCCATCTTCGCGATCAGAATCAGCATATACTTCCTTTAAGTTTCCTCTCTTCGATTCTACAAAACATCAATATGTGAACTGGTCACGCCATGTATAAGAATCTCAAATAGGAACTTAATAGAGTTAGATAGTGCACTTTACCCGAAGTAGAGTCAAACTCTTTGACTTTACCAACCTTGTGATTGTTCAGGTAAATTAGGCAGCTTCACAACCAATGCCCTATCCTTTGGCAATAGAAGGTTTGGTAAGTTGATCTTCTAATCAAATTCGCTTTACTAGTCCTCAAATTATTTCTGATTCAGCAACACCAAGCAAATAGGTAAGATCATTAAGGTTCAAGTCATGGTCTGTCACATAGTAGTCCCAAAAGAACTCACTATGTGACTTAGAAAGTGATTGAACATCCAACTTTCTCAAGAATTTGACACCCAACTCTCCCGGGTTGTCAATATGTGACTTCATCTCCAAGATGTGATCACACATAGATCTTGCTTGCCAATAGGGCTTGAGTGACCTTGAACTTGTGGGTTAGGGAGAATAATTGGAGGGGGTAGAGGAAGTGAAATTCCAAGAGATTTGGGTAGATCATAGATGTCTAAAATAGACATCTAAAATGGGAGATATTCAAGTTAGTTGATTTTTAAGTCCTTAATATAACACCCAATATGAAATATTAAGGCTAGGACCCAACACAATATTTTATAACTTAGAAGAGGGATGCCGTAATCCAAGCTATAAGATATTTGAAGGTAGGTGAATGACGATTCACCAATTTCCATCATGAAAAACGAAATAATTTATTAGGTTTTAATTGGATTTGAAACTCCTAGATCTTTTGTGATTCATTGAACTTTTCAATGACATGTTTCAATCTCGATTGTGCCCTCTCAAATTTTGTGACTGGGATGCCGAGGATCACAAAACAATGTGTGAATAACCATGAAAATTCACTTGGTACCCTTAATATTATCACCTAATCGATGTGTCGGTTAACCACACGCGCTCCACCGATTTATGATAAACATTAAGTCACCCTTTGTTATCCTTACTAGTCCAAGTTAGTGTGCCAGTTACCCACACACACTCTACCAACGACTTGGTAAGGTACAAAGTGTGAATTTCATGGGTTAGCACCAAATTCACATTTAAGTAACTAAGATTGGGTATTTATAAAAGGTTTAGTTACTTAGTATTTATCATTAATACTTTTAATGAAGGGAGAATTACAGTCTTGTCAAACCCGTTCGGCTAATGACCCTCCACCAGTCAAGGAAGCGGTGGGTGAGAGTGGACTCCCATTAAACTGCCATTTTATTGGCAGTAACCTTATACCCTCTTATAGACCGGTTTTGTGAATGAGGCCTACTAACGGTAAGACTAACATTGTTCTTATACATATATATATATAAGTATTAACTATTAATCTTATAATAGTATAAGGGTGTATTTGAAACATTTAAAATACTTGGTGGTTTAATCTATTAATTAAACTATACTCTTAATTTAATTAAACTTAAACCATGTCTTTATGGAATTATTAACTCTTTTAATTAGACACTTTAATTAATTTAATGAAGTCCATAAAGTTTGAACTTTAACTTTTAAAATTCTTGGGTTTGGAATTAAAGTGTATATGGGGTTTGACTTTACAAATTCCAAAACTTGAGGACAAGTTTTGAACAATTCAAAAACTTATGGTTTCCATAACTTATGAATTTTAAAGTGGTTTAATAGAAAAAACTCTTCAATTTCCATAACTTGTAGACAAGTTATGGAAGACTTTAAAAACATTAAAAAAATATGACTCTTCATTTTTTCATAACTTATGGGAATTTTATGAGTTTTAAAATTCATAAATGTGAATTTTCATGTAACTTGAGGACAAGTTACAAAAACACATATTATGAACAACTTCTAGATTAATTTGAATTGAAAACAACTATCTCATAATTTTTCCTATTAATCTAAACAAACTCATAAACATGAACATTCATAATCAACATTTTTCAAGCACCATATAAACATGTATAAAACTTGAAACTTTGATTATTATCCTTTATTTGGATGAGAATAAACACTACAATAGTATCAAAAAAACAAATTTTATGAACAAAAACACTTTGCGGTAATGATTCTAATCCAAAACTGGCCAAAAAACTCGAAGATAAGCTATCCGGGGGTCCAACTCGTCAAGTGCATGAACCAACTCGACGAGTTGGATGAATTTGTTCATGGACTCGTCGAGTCCATAACTGGACTCGTCGAGTCTCCTGTTTAGACAACAAAAAATTCGATTTTTTTTAGTTTTTTCCAGCAACTTGCATCAAGTATAATTGAAAACAACCCATAGCTCTGATACCACTGTTGGGTTTTGGTATACTACAACATCCTATGGTACACATACAACCCTAAATACCTTGGATCTATGTTTTCACTAATTATACACGAAAATGGTTTCCAAGGTATTAATCTTACAACTAGCATGCATTTAACATAAAAATATAATATACTAGTTAGCATGACATACCTTTTGGTGGAGCTTGAATTTTTAGTGTATTTGGCCTTAAAGAGCTTAGCCCTAATAGTGTGGAAGCCTCAAATGGAATCACAACACACCATGGACAAAGGATGAGCTTGGAGAGAATTCCATGCACACAAAAAAAACCATGAACTCTAAAAAGATACAAGTGGCGATTTTGGGCAATGAAGTATCTATTTATATGTGAGATTTCTAGGGTCATGGATATAACCCAAATCCATACCCATGGGTTTTTATGGTCCATGGTTCATGTGGCCCAACTCTTTATGTATCCATACATAAACTTGGTCCAACATGGATCCTAAGCCCAACACATATAAGTATAACTAATTATCATAATTAGTCCCCATAGATTTAATTAGTCTCTTTCGACCACTAAATTAATTCCAAATTAATTCTTGATCAATACTAATTAAAACATATGATTTGATATTAATATATTATTACTTATAATATATTAATAAACCATAAATAACCTTCTCTCAAAAGTCCATCCTAACAAATTTTCCCGATGATATGCAACCCAAATGGACCATACTACTCTCGGGTCGAATACATACCAATAATAGTTATGGGCTTAGACACCTAATCCAACATTTACCAATAATAGTTATGTATCTCACCAGGTTTCCGAACCTGACCCACTCAGTTAATTTGTATCACAGGTATCGATGCAAAGATACATTACACTGAGAGACTAAAGGACATGTAAATCATTATTATAAATTAATGTAAGGTCTATTTATGCTTATGTTTTATATCAGTAATGACATCCCAAGTTTTCAATGAATACCAATATCACAACCATTTTCGCAACAAAAGAATACTCGATTTTAAAATAAGCATAAATAAAAATTTTAAAATAACCGTAAATTTGGGGATGTCACGGCCATTTTATGGAAAGTATAAATATCGACTTTTACGAATAACCTAACTTATGCGACATGTTTCTTCTGACTTTGGACCACTAGAGATAACTCTTTGATCCTTTGGAGATCAGAAATCGATTGTAGAGATGGATTTGAAGAGAGTTAGAGCATAAGCATGTCTAATTACTCAGTTTGCTTTGTTCTAATCACGTGGTTCAAAGTCTACACTTTTTAACTGTTTTTATGGTGTAGTTACAGGCTAAAAACCATTTCTTTCATTTAGAATAGAATATCCTTGAACATGTGTTGATTTGAAGATTTTGGATTCAATCTAGTTGCTTATTTATTATGTTTACTTGATAAAGATCATCATGTGTTAAAGTTTTGATATTTTCTGTTTATTTTTGAGTATCGTTAGGATTAGATGATCCATCTATCTTGATGTGCTTGAATCTAATGATTTTATGAAGTATAAAATTGTAGGACTAGATTTTTGATTAAAAACCTAGGATTAAATAGAAAAGTTGGTAACTTAAATGTGTAACATAATATATGATGAAGATTCATATATAATATTAGATATTTATTATCATTAATATCAATTTAGATTTTAAGTCTTGCATTATTCGAACTAAACACTGGTTTATTTTATTATTTCTCCATTTAATCACCAAATAGATAGTCTTAATAAATCAAATGATTGGTACTTTCAACATTATACCAGTCATTATTGGAATCGGTAAACAACAAAAATTGAATCCATTGCACCATCCTAAAATCAACAATATGGAATAGGTGAATGAAATCTAAATGGAAGCACTCTTTAAATTTTGTTTTCAAAACCATTTTCTACTTTGTCTTTAGTTTGAGTACTTGTTTGTTTTATAGTATTTCAAAAGTTGATTGTTATTAAGTTTTCTAAACTTGCAAAATCAGAACAACCCCACTTTTTCTTATTTGCTTAATTAGTTAACTTTTAGTAGATCTTTTTCATCTGAAATCATTCTCTCATTCTTGTTCCCTAAGTGTGTAACAAACCTTTCTTACCTAAACCTATATTATTTCGTGACTAGGTACACTTCTTAATTGTGTTTTAAAAATTGTTTGGATTGGATACAATATATATAAATTAGAAACAAGTATATAAAATACATATCACCATCCGAGTTATTGGATCCACATTATTTGTCATATCTTTTTTTAGTCTGAAATAACCCACCCAACCTTTTTCTTTTTATTTTCAGATGCCACCATTTAACCCTATTTGGATTCAAAATTTGGATTCAACATTTTTTATTTTAGACTCTTCCAATTCGAGAAACATCCAAACTGAATCATTTCAATTTTAATTCTTTCTACTCGGACTCATAGGATTCGACTTTTTGCTTTCGAGTCAATATTTTTTGCTTGGATTCACTTTCCAAACTAACCCATTTGCTCCAAATTAATTCTTTGTTCAGACTCAACCTTGAATCTAGCATGATCCAGTCTATTTGTATTTGGATTAAATTGGTTGCTCGGAACGTCAGTCCGTACTAATTTATTATTTAAAAAAACATTTACTTTTTATTTTACCCAAAAAAAAATGAGAAACAATTTTAGCCTAAATCCAAAACCTTTTACCCTCGGATAACATCACTTTTTTATAACCATTTTTTTATTGAAACCATTTAACTATTTCTTATTTAAAACCAATTATATTTTCACACCAATTTTAACCATAATTTATGGTTTAAGACTTCATTTTTCTTGCTGATTTGAAGTGAAGACACAAATGCCTCAAAGATTATTATTTTTGTGTTCTTCCTTGTACCGAGGAACTCGGATTTGCGGCCTCCAACTTATGTTCTTCAAAGATTCGAATCCACAGATTTATTTGAAAATTTGTTTGACCAACAACTTTTTCTGAAATTTGTATCTTTTCGAGGTTTTCATTTTATTTCCATCAGACTGGTTAAATAAAGTCTCAAACCACCTTCGGACCAAAGATTTTTGGATCAGAGATCTAGACCGGTCTCTTTCGACCTTCATTGACAAATCAACGGTCGTTCTTCAAAATCCGGGTTTGCATTTTAGTTATCATCATTACTTCTATTCAACATTATGAATCTTCAGCAATGATTTATTCGATTTATCTTCAGTGTTTGTACTATTTAGCAATACATCACCAAGTCTACTTATAACCTGAAAATAATATCCTTGATTTTACCAGTAGGTGTTCACATCAAAGGGGGGCGTGTGATGCTATATCATATTGAACTTATTCTCTAGTTAGGTTTCATTATTATTTTTTTATATTTATTGCAATGTCAATCATGAGCATCCATTGTGACTTTATTATTGGATTTTAGATTTTAGAGACATTTCAAGACGAAGATTGATTCTGTAATTTGACGTGGCACTGATTTTTGGTCTTTATAGATCAAATTTTTGGCATTGCTATATGTTATTTGGATTATAATTAATTATCTTTAGACTCACTATTTTGGATGTCTCATTTGTTTTAGCCTCCATATCATATTTTATGATTTTTTAAGTTTGCCTTTGCAATATTTTGAAGACGAAGATTCTTTTGGCGATGCGACGTTACATTGCTTTTTGATCATTTATAATCAATTTTTTGGCATTGCAAGACCTTTCTTTGGATCCATATTATTTATTTTTTGGACTTCACTTTGGGATGCTTCACATTTTTAGCATGTTATTCTTCAGACATTATTTGCAGCATTATGATTCTGTTTCAGAATGTTGAAGCCTTTGTGTGATCTGATATTGAGCTCTTCAGTTCAACAATCGAGGGGGGACTATAAACATAATTAGTTTTAGGGACTGATCAGATTCAAAGATTAGGATTTCTTATTTATACTCAGAGTTTGTTCCTTTTTTCGTTCTTCGATGTTAGATATTCCATTGCTAGATTTTGAGATCACAGCAGCTTCAGTTCTTCCGATATATCTCAGCATTAGACCTGTCTGTCAAATGTTATGCCTTTTATCACTACTTATTACCCTCATCATTTATGAGAATTTAAGGGAGATTGTTAAAGCAAGAAATGCTTTACAATGTTGAGTGATTTATTAGGTTAGGATATTCCCTTTTATGAAAATCATATTCCCTCCACTAGTATTTAAATTGGAGGTATGTGGTCATTTGTATGTGTGTACCATGTAGACTTTAGTTAGAGAGAGTGTGGTTGGGAACTCTCCCAAGTCATGAATGTTGTTTATATAAATTTGATATCTCTCTATCTATCCATTATCAGCTTACTTAATTGTTATTTTTATACAATTATCTTATTGATTGTTATTACTTTGCACCAAACCAATCGATAAATGGGTTCAACACTCTACATCTTTCTATTTCTTGTCCTCTCCTTATAAGTGATTAAAGATTCATCCACTAATAATATATTTATGGGTCATGTTTACCTCAGACATCCTTTATGAATTATGCAATTAATCCTCCATTTTGAATACACAACCATCTTTTTATACCCAATGATTTTTTCATCCTTTAGTCAAATCAAGTGACCTATAACGTTTTGAGTTAAAGTTATATCTTCTAAATGAACTCATCACATGTTATCATGTAGCTACTTTTAGAACCTTCATCCTTAAGAGATGTGCATGGGACACCTAGTGCATTCTCATCTAGGTACTACCTAGATGACATTGTTGAATATGTAAGGGACGCCTTCACTATGCTAGATTCACCTTCTCACAAAGAGTACATTCAGAACCAAGTAACACCTTTACTCCAAGTGAACACCTTGGAACCAACATAGCACATTTAAATAAGTAAGAGCACCTTCACACCAACATAGCAATTCAAAGCTTCCAAGGAGCAACACATTTCCTTCACCATGACAAGGAGCTCATTCAGGAGGTACCATTATTTTCTCCATATCACTTTCACATGTATATTGTGCTCACATATTAGCTAGAGCACATTTGAGCAAGACAACACCTTTCACCAAATGCCCTAGTGTATTCATGGACCCAGGACTGCTCCTAGTGCATTCTCATCTAGGTAGTACCTTCATAAAAGACCCTTGCACATTTAACAATGTCTGGAGTGCATTCTAATGCTTACGATGTACTTGACACTTCAAAATGCTCCACCCTTTGTTCAAACGCTACATCTTACATTAGAATGCTTCTGTGATTCCAAATGCTCGAGTCACATTTAACAATTAACCATTAATAAGTTCATTTATTATTTATTAAATTGAAAACAAATAATTCAAAATCACTTAGTGGGATTAAATAATTATACTAAGGAATTAGACTAATTATTTATAAGTAATCGATAATTCTTACATATAATTATATAATAGAATTATATTAATTATATACTTAATGGATAATTATCGAATTCAAAATAAGAAGTCTTTTGAATTTCCATGTTCTATATAAAGGAGGTAGTGTTAAAAAAATCATAAGCCTTTGGAAGCTTGAAACTCATCCTACCATCTCCCTCCTCCTCGAATCAACATTAAAGAAAGCAGCAAAGAATGTTAGTTGATTTTACTAGGGTTTTCAAAGAGAAATGTCTTTCATGTTTACTTGTTAAGGGGTGTGATATTGTTAGAAGGGTTCTACTAAAGGATCGAAACCAGAATCAAAATCGAAAACTACACCATTGATGGAATTCCAGTAAATTTGATTGTATTCATGCATCAATGAGAACACTTTATTGAAGTTATTTAAACATCGTGCTTCGACATAAAAGTCGATAAGAGAATTTGAAACTGAAAAATCGATATCAAGTCCAAATTTAACCCATGACAATCTTATTGTTGTCCTACTGTTAACAAACATGAACCAACACATGAATTCAAAGAACTAATCAATGTAAAATCAACGACGTCATATGATTTCCTCTTATTAAACAAAACATTATAACAACATCTTTAAAGTAACCATTCTGATCAAAACCAGTAATAATTGAATTCTATGAAACCTGGTCTTTGTGTGTCATAAGTTGAAAAGTAGAAATAACTTCTATAACATGGAGCACATATTTATTGGAATATTTCCAATCGCAATATTTGAATCATTGATTCAATTCTAGGTATCATAAGTATGAACTTCTCTGCCCTTTCTCTTACCTTCTTCTAATCTAGAGAGTTCACCAAGGGTACTCAAAATAATTACATAAGAATTAGATGCTAACTTAACTAAATCTTTCATTTTGACAAAAACTTCAACAACTTCTTCTCCATGTTGTTGTCTTTTCATGCCAACCATAAGTTTATGCATAAGCACCACATTTTTTACATCCATTGATTCAAATATCTTTCTAACTATGGTGGTTTGACCAGATCTAGCAAACCCTTTCACCATAGCACTACTCACATATAATTCATGTAAGAATTCAGACTTTTGTATTGTGCACATCATTTGGTGTAACACCCACAAATTTGGGTTAGGCAATCAAGTTATTCTAAGCCATAATACTGAATTTTAAAGTGGGATTATTTAGGACAAATAATCTTAACCAAATTATAGTATATGTGACAAGGATTTTTTATATATAAAGAATGCCCAAATCCGACTTTGAGTAAAAAAGTTACAACCTTCCAAAGTTTCGCATTCAAACAGTATGTCGTAATAGTGTGTTGGAGATAGCTTGATTATTAGCCTTAGTAATCTAAACAAAAGTCATAAATATCATAAAAATGAATTTGTGCATATACATATCATCTAAATTTGACTTCATAAGAGGAAGTTAGGATTTTTAGAAGTTTCAACGTAGCAATATATAGCTCAGAAACCGAAGTAGAAATCGGTTGATTGCTAGGAAAATCAATCTAAAACAAGGGTTGAAGATCGCGTCCATATGGTTCTGTCGATATAAATAAAAACGAAAACGGATATTATATGTGGAAGTTATGAATTTTTAGCGAACTTTAACGGTCTAAGTCTGTTCAAAATAAAGCTTTAAAAATAAAATCAAAATTATCTGACGGAGTCTAAACGAAAGTTGTAGATCTTGTCGAAATCTTTCTGCGAATAAAAAGAATGTCAAAAATGGAGCTCGTATGAAGTATATACGATTTTCTGAATTTTTCCGAAAATCCCCACACACAGGTGGGTTGCACGGCACACACCTTCTATAAGGTGGGGCGTGTACCGCCATATTAGCGACATGTGGTGGAAAATGGGAGAAGCGACGTCTCAGGTGGGCGTAGCATGCACACTAGGCACGACACATAGTTGTGCTATAAATAGACTTTGGCTGCTCATTTCTTTCCTCACTCCTCATCCTCCTCTCTCTCAAAATTCTCTCGATTTTAACCCATTTCCCTTAGTTTTAGCCTTCGGCGAAGCCCTTCGATCCCTGAATAAATAGTAGCTAGCGAGTAAAAGCTCTACTAGTTCAGTTTTCTAACTTTTTGTCAGGAAGAACCTCTACAAGTTAAGCTACACTCTATTCTTTTCTATGTAACTTATATTTATAGTTATAAGTAGTCATTATGAACCTATAAATAAGATTTATTAGTAACTCCATATCATTATACTGATTGATATACTTATAGGAGAGGTGTCTAGAATAGTCATGTTGTCTTGGTTGTTGGATTTCAGAAAAGCTATTATGCCGAAATGTTCATGCCTCCCAACTCTTATGTCTAGTAGATCCTTACTTAGACTATCAGTTTTCATTTGAAAGATTGATAGGTCTAGACTATCTATAGCCACATAGAACGTTAGACTAAAACTTAGTGATAATAATAATAGGTCGTGTCAAAGGAAAAGTCGATTTCTAGAAGCAAAGCTCTATCTAAGTTTCGATTCATCACTTTTAACAAGTGAGTGCATAGTCCATTTCATCTTACACACAGATATGGAGTATCTAGATAATTACATGCTTATGTGCTTATTATTTTTGTTGAAGGTGATATGTGTTAGATAAAATAATATGAGATGATATTTAATTGATTTAATTATATAAGTATTTTACACATATAACATGAATTGGGTACTGACAAGTGATGAGAAATGGGTGATGTTAGATTGGTGATAAATAGGTGATGACTACAGGACTAATTGATGACAGTCCCGTAGAACACTAAAAACGATGGACTTCATTCCTATAAACATTGGCAGTTATGGACTTAGTGTCTATTAGTTAAACATTGGTAGCTATGGACTTAGTGCCTATTAGTTAAACGTTGGCAGCTACGACCTAGTGCCTATTAGTTAAACGTTGGTAGCTATGGAATTAGTGCCTATTAGATAGATACAAGCAGTGATGGACTTCATTCCCATTTGATATAGGATAAGATAAGCCAATACGATGTACGTGATGACCTTTAGGATATAACCCTAGGGAAGAATGGATAAGAAAACAGGGATGGGTAATTGAGTTAATGGTTTGATAATTAAACATATTAAATTTATTATTGTGGGTTGAAAACCCCATGTACTCACAAGGTTTCCTAACGTATGTGAGCTAGAATCGAGTAAAAAATACATAATCAATCAAAGAAAACAGGAAGAACACATCGTGTAAATAAGATCTGATTAGTTCATATTAGTCTATCAAAGAGTACAAGAAGTTGAGAGTGTTTACAAAATTGAAGAGCACAAAAGTTAGTCTCAAATCTAATACTTAACCTATTTATAGGGTATTACAGACTCAACAAAAAATACAAGGACTATACATTCTAGATTCGAATTCTAAATGTGCCTTGCAAATACATATAGACTCAAAACCACTTGGATTTCAAACCCTTACAGACGCAATGTATTTCAACTCCCCACTATCTTCATTTCTACCCTTACAATATTCCCCTTAGTCAGAGTAGCAGAAATTATTCCATAAGCTTCAAAGTCTGTAGAAGTACATTGCGAACCTCCATATACCATAAAATTGTCTTTCAAATCCCTACCTTTTCTTCAAATTTATTTCTCTTACAGTTGTTGACGCGAACAAGGAGATTGGTATATTGAGCATTTGTATACCTCTCTAAATCACTAACTTGAAACAAGAATTTTGTTAACCTCCCATTCTTGTTCTACCCAAGAAATATAACCTAAATAGGTTGATGTATAATCCCCCATCTTCATACTTTTCAATATTGATCTTCCCCTTCAGTAGAGATTTAGGAACTTTCGAAGGCTTGTTGACAGCTAAAGCAAGCTCAATATCAGTAATTGCAAGGAAATCATAATAGTTGTCAATGAAAACCTTGATATGAGCAAAACCAATGATGAAATCATCTTTTTTGGTTTCAGTAAGCTTCAAAACATGCACATCACTTAAAATCCTTGTCACACTGACCAAGTCATTTAAGTTCATCAGTGAGAAATCTGCAATCGAGAATTCACATACAACATTGTTTGCTCTTAAGACCACATATCAAAAATTATGTAGAAGACCTTCAAAAAAATTGCTCACATAATAGTCATCACTTTCACAATCTTCACTGATGACCATACTTCTTCTTCGTTTTTTTCCCAAGACTACATGGAAACGTATCTTCACTCTTTGGAACTCTTCTTTATCATTGAATTTGTCAACAATCTAGAACTAGGAAGATGTGAAAAAAATGTATTTTATTGAGAAGTCAAGATGATTGAAAAAAGTATTCTCAATATCATAGCTCTTCTTAGGCACCTTGCGAAAAATAGGCATTCAGTCCAATGGAAACAATCTCCTCTACTGAAACAACCTCCTCTATAGTCATTTAGTCCAATCGAAACAATCTCCTCTATTTCTCATAACACCATTACTTGTAGGGTCACCCTTTTTCACCTCATTATGTTCTTAATTCGTGTTTTCTTTTCGATTTCTAGATCTTGTTTCTTTTTATTCTCTTCTTCTAAAGGAACCACTGAGATAGATTTCCTTTTATCACTTTGATCATCTTTCGAAGTTGGTGGAACATAACTCAAACTTGAACCTCCAACTCCTTCGTTTATTATGATCCCTTTGTCATTGGTCTTGTTGTTGTTGTAGAATTTATGGTCAGCGAAATAGGAAGTGAAGTCGGTATTTGAGTTGAAATCACTTTTCCAACAATAGCTCCGTTCTCAGAATCTTTCAAAGAACCAACACCTCCACATCCTTTATATCCCTCTTGTGATATTTGCACAACATATAGAACATTCGTTGGTAATAGAAGAACCAAATCAAGGACGGGAGCAAGCTCTGCTTTAATATTAGTCTTAATGGTCAAAATCAAATGACAAATTGACTCCTGAGAAACTGATGATTGATTTGAAAGATCAGCTTTCGAAATTGACTCCTTAATACTGGATAAAAATTCTTCCTGCTTTGTGAACACTTGAGAATCTTTCTTCGACTTGGCATCAAGCTTGTTCGAATGGTTAGTTTTAAAATCAACCAACTTTGTGATAACAGTAGCAACAAAATCAACTTTGTTATGTGAAAAAGTGTAATTATTCTCCATCTTTTCAACCTATTTGGCCATCTTCGACTTGAGTTCAACCACCTTAGGATCTTTTCAACCTCTTTTAGAAACCTCCGCCACCACAGTTGATGGTTTCTCAATTTGTTTCTTCTTCTTTGGTACTTTAGTAGCTTTCGAAGAACCCTAGCCCCTTTTGATGGAAGAACACTAATAGAAACAGTAGAATCAATTAACGCCAAGCACTGACAAGAAGTGGATTATGCGGATCAACATGCCTAAGCATCGCATCTGGAATATGAGCAACTGTAGGAAATATAGTCGAGTCATCAACAACAATTTATGGAGAAGCCATCATCGAAATCTCAGCAGTTTCGACACTAGAAGGAACCAAAACCCCTTCTTGTTGATAAACCTCCTTTAGGATCAAACTCCAGAAACGAGCACACAAATCACCATTTGTTAGATTGGTGTAAGTAATTCTTGTGCAAAATTCTTCCCAAATATATGTGTTATAATCCACATTTCGGCTATAGTAAAGCCCAAAAAGAACCGAATATATTTCCAATTTGGCTTTGTCAAACCCTAAACTTCGACCTGTCAAGCATCTTAATACAATTCTAAATAGAAAACTCCATATGCAAGGTAGACTCGACATTTTAAGTGACTGGTTCCAATCAGATCGGTTAATGCCCCGTCTTATTGAGCATGTGAAGAACTTGATCATTAGTAACTTCATAAAAAGTACCTGAGATAGGCAACTTCATGATTTGGGCAAATTGTTTCCTCGTGAGCTTTCTCATTTTTGAATTCGTCAGTTGAAACGTGACGACCTTTGTGATTTTTTTGAACACCTCTGTGGAGCCAATAAGAGAAATCTAAGTCATTGGAACGACAAATGAAGAAGATAACGTTGTGGAGAGAACAAAGTTATTTAGGGTTTGAATCAGCATTCATAATTTCTCATGATATAGATCAACCGTTTGAAGCAATCAAAGATTCGTATTCTGAATCTTCATTAGAGGTTGTGAGATTTCTTCTTCATTAGTAGTGTTTGTGGGATCAACATTGGCTTGAGGAGTAGCGATTGTTGTGATTGCAAGGATTCTTGAAGACGATGAACAGTTGGTTACTTTGGGAAATTTGTTGCGAGAGAATAAAGTCTGAGAATGATACCACCAATTTCCTTTTTATAATCGATGATATTTTTGATTTTGAACTGGTAACAAATAATACACCGCCACATATTGTGTTGGTTACTTAACCGGCATTGTAAAAAGCTCCATGTCATAAAAAATGATCATCATGTTTTCCTTGAATCTCGTGAAAATCTTGAGTCATCATGTCCACCTGATCTTTCATTGTTCCCAACTGGATATGAACCGCCACTTAATTTAAACTATAATCAAGTACATATTGTTGTTTCAATACCAAGAGAACATCATTCCTTCGCACTGAGGCTCATTCACTTTTAAGATTTGAAAGCGAAATCATATGCCAGACTTTGCAAAATCTTGGTTTCGAGTTGGTATTACCCAAAACCTCAATGATACTAGTGCAATTGTGTACCAAAAAATAAGTGAGAAGCAAATTAAAAAAATGTGGGTTTTCTGATATCAAACTGCATTTGATACAAAAGTAGTTGGATCCCAGACAAAGAATCTCTTCATTCGACATTAAGAGAGATTGCAAATTTCTTGTGTGGTTTCCTGTAAATTACAATCAAATACTCATTAATGAGCATCGAAGGGCTTCATTTCCATTGGTTTCACAAGGTAGGCTCAATTTTGCTCAACACCACAAGTTAACATAAGTGTGATTCAATTAAACAAAATTACTTGGATGACCAGTGTAGTCAAGAACAAGTATGGTTGGATATAATTTGCAATAACAAGAAGTGTATATGATATTCAGACGAAAATCACATTAAAAAAAAAATTAAGTACTAGATCTTCTTGGGCAAAAATTTCTTGGTTTTAGAAAATTTCATCAAGATCATGAATATCAAATTGAATGAGATTTTGAATATCGAAAAATGTACTAAAACAAGTGTTTCGTTTCTTGAACATAAATGTTCACCGTCAATTCCTTAATAGTTAGGATTTTTGGGTTTCACCATCATCACGAAAGAATGATTCAGGATCATAAACATAGAGTGTTGTCATATCTACATTATGGTAGGTTTCGACCAGAGATGTCGAGGATAGGTTGTGAAGTGTGTGATCATGAAAGAAATTTAGGTGTAAAAGAATCTGTTTAAGAACTTATCGTACCTTTGTGAAATATATGGACATTGCAGAAATCTCTTTACTCAATATGAGAAGAGAAAGCTAGCTCTTCGACTAATGTGAATATAGCCTGATTAGGAAGAAACTTTCATAGTGAGGGTTTCATTAAGGCTTCGAACACATAAAGTCTATGAGGCTTGAGGTCAACATACAGCCACATGCATCTAGGGAAGCTTAGCTAGTACATTAGTTCGAATGAATACCTATCCCCTTGATAGATATGATCGTTGAGCATGCGCCTCAGCAACACGATCTTAAAATAAGACGCGAGTTGTTAAAAAAATATGAAATAAAAAACAAGAATTTTTTTTTTTGGATTTTTGTTTTTGAAAATCACATACAAAAAATAAGAAAATATTTTTGGACTTTTGTTTTGGAAATCAAATACAAAAGTAAGAAAATCTTTTTAGATTTTTGTTTTGGAAATCAAATAAAAAAACTAAGAAAATATTTTTTGATTTTTGATATTTTTTGATATTTTTGTTTTGGAAATCAAATACAAACAAAACAAACTTTTAAAATGTTACCAAGAGACATTCGACATAGCAGGTAGCAACCCCCAATTGTGTTGCTCATCAAACAAATTTGTCCCCCAAAAAGCGAATTGAGGTCGGAATGGTTTACAATAAAGTTGAATGCGACACACTAAACTGAAACAGTAACCTCTTAACAGTTCGGAGAAACACCCACAAATAGACACCAATTTGATATAGAAGAACCTAGAACAAAACTTGCTTCTATCATTCCTAATCCATTCAGAATCCTTAAGAATGACTTCTAATCTAAAGGTTTTGTAAAAATATCTGCAAGTTGATCCGTTGTTTTTACAAAATGGACCTCAATCTTCCCGTCTTCTACATGGTCGTTTATGAAGTGATATCGAAGAGCAATGTGTTTAGTTTTTGAATGTTGGACTGGATTATAGCAGATGAAAATGGCACTTTTCGAGTAACAATACAAAGGAATTTTCTTCATGTTGATTGCATAATCGCGCAGTTCGCTTTGTATCCAAATAACTTGTGATGTGCATGCTACAACAGCCACATACTCTGCTTCTACAGTCGAAATCAAAACACACGTTTTCTTTTTCCATTGCCAGCTCACAAGATTTCCATCAAATAATTGGCAGCCGCTACTTGTGCTTTTTCGATCAAGCTAGCGAAACTTTTCCTTTGAGGTAGCGAAAAATATTCTTAATAGCATTGAGATGGTGTTCTCTTGAATTCAATTGACACCAGTCACAATTACATACAACAAACATAATATCAAGTCGATTTGCAATTAAATTCAAAAGTGAACCTATCATGCTTCTATATGTCGTTAAGTCCACATCAGGCATATCCAATGAAGGATTCAAGCGAGTGCCAACAGTCATAGGTACTTTCACTTTAGTGTTATTCATCATTCCAAATCTTTCAAGTAGGTTGCACATATATTTTTCCTGATTAATAAATATGCCTTCCCTGCTTTGACAAATATGCAAACCCAGAAAATTATTAATTTTCCCCATCATACTCATTTCGATCTGTCTTTTCGTAAGCTCCTCGGATTCCTTAAATAACAAAGGATCAGTCGAACCAAAATTATGTCATCGACATAAATTTGAACAAGCATCGTGTTATTCCGACATTTCTTTCAAAATAAAGTGGGATCAACTGATCCTTAAAATTGGCCAGAGTTGTATACCAAGCACGAAGTGCTTGTTTCAACCTAGAGACTGCCTTATCTAGAATATAACAATGATCAGGATACTTATCATTGACGAAACAAGGTGGTTGTTCGACATATACCGTTTCCTCCAATACTCCATTGAGGAAAGCACATTTGACATCCATTTGATAAAAATCAAAATCTTTATGCACTTCATAAGCAAGAACAATTCGAATGCAAACACATAAAATTATAATATTCCCCATCATACCCATTTCGAACTTGTGTTTCATAAGCTCATAAAATTCCTTAGATAACAAAGGATTAGTCGAACCAAAAATTATGTCATCGACATAAATTAGAACAAGCATCGGGTGATTACCAACTTTCTTTCGAAATATAGTGGGATCAACTGGTCATTAAAATTGGTTAGAGTTGTATACTAGGCACGGAGTGCTTGTTTCAACCCATAGACTGTCTTATCTAGAATATAACAGTGATCAAGATACTTATCATTGACGAAACCAGGTGGTTGTTCGACATATATCGTTTCCTCCAATACTCCATTGAGGAAAGCACATTTGACATCCATTTGATAAAAAATTGAAATCTTCATGCACTGCATAAGCAAGAAAAATTCAAACTATTTCGAGTCCTGCAACATGGGCAATGGTTTCTTCATAATTATTACCTTTTACGACTAATCTTGCTTTATATCGAATCGGATTGCCTTCTTTATAAGTTTTATTTTTAAAAATCCATTTTAAATTAATTAACGAAACATCCTTTGGTTAAGGAATTAACCTCCGAACTTTTTTTTGTTTGAATTCAGCCAGTTCATATTGCATTGCAACAACCCAATGAAAGTGTTCTAATGTAACCTTTATTGTTTTTGGTTCTAGTTTCAAAATGAACACGTTAAACATACAATATTCTTGATGAAAATTTAGCACTTCGTTTTTGGCTCGAATTTGGGCTCGTGACAAAACTCAAGAATTTAGATCACCAAGAACCTGTTCCTTTGGATGATTTTGTGTTCACTTATCCATCATTGGATATGCAGGGTCAAAATCTAAAGGCGCGTCTTAAAAAATATCATCCGCTTCTGAACCTTCTCCTACATTCGAAATATTTTCAGTAACATCATGAAAATCATTATTTTGATAATTGATATTAACAGGATTCGATCCACTTGGCTCCCCCTCGACCAATGGATTTGAGTTCAGATACTCCCCCTCGACATCAACATGGTCCAGTACATGCTCCCCTCAACTTGAGCTGTAATTTGTATATGCTCCCTCTCAATAGGCGAATCATAATTGTAATCATGTGATGTTGAACTCAAGTTCTCCCTCTCCACTTGATCGTCAGTCGAAATCGATACTCTTTCGACATTCACTCTTGAAGTTGATGTAGAATGTGTGTCATTTTCTCCCCTTGTAACAGTCAAATCATCAAAATGTTTCAATTCTTCAAGAACATGATTGTTATCAACATGGTTTTCAGCATCAATCGCCCTATCTGAAATTCCTAAAATCAAATCATAATCAATATCATAAGAATTCATGATTTCAGATTCATCATTTGTTTCAGTAATTATCAGCTTCTGAACAAAAGACTGTTTGACTCTCTAGACATAATAGTCATCAAATGTAAGATTGAACGTTTATTTGATCTTTCTCGTTTATTTGTTCAACACCCTATAGGCTACAGAGTTGTTTAAATATCCCAAGAAGATTCCTTCATCAGCTTTCGATTGAAATTTGGAAAGATTGGCTGTGAGATTCATGATGAAACATCTGCATCCAAAAACATGAAAGAATTTAACATTAGGTTTTCTTTTGTTTATTATCTCATAACGTGTAATGTTGAAACAACGATAATAAAAGAATGATTTTATGTGAAACAAGTAGTCGAAATAGATTTTGCCCAAAAATATTAAGGAAAATTCGCATATTTAAGCATGGTTCGTGCATCTTCAGATAGTGAAAGATTCCTCCTTTCGACAACACCATTTTAGTGTGCTGTGTAAGGAGACGAAAAGTTATGTGAAATTCCCAACTCAGTCAAGAATGAATCAAGAATTCAATTTTTGAATTCTGAACCATTGTCACTCTTAATCGTTCAAACTTTCTTCTTCAAACTTAACTCGATGTTTTTGATGAAGTCAATCATCACTTGAGCGGTTTCAGACATTTGTCGAAGAAAGAAAACCCAAGAAAACACTTAAAAATTGTCAACAGTGACTAATATGTACTTCTTCTTATTGAGAGTCTCAACAGTCAAAGGTCTACATAGGTCAATGTGAAGAAGTTCCAAATGTTCAATGATTTTGGAATCGATGACAATAGGATGACATTGTCATTATTTCTTTCCTTGTTCACAAGCAGCACACAACGAATCATTATCAAATATTAAGACATGTAAGCCTTGAACAAGATCATTTAAAACCAGTGTGTTAAGATTTTTGAAATTAAGATGGGATAGACGTCAATGCTATGACTATCTGAGGTCTGAGGAAGCTTTCAACAACAAACATATAGAGGGAACTCCAACAATAGGTTTCATGAAGAGAGTGAATATGTCTCCTTTTTGTTTCTACATAAGAATAATCTCATTTGTTTCCATGTTAGAGATAATGCTTCGTTCTTCATCGAAAAGAACCCGATTACCAATGCCCACAACAAGTTGCAAAACACTAATCAGATTATGCTTTAAGCCTTCGACATATGCCACTCTATTCACTATGAATATTCCATTTGTTAATTTGTCGTATCCCTTGACTTTACATTTGTTATTATTGCCAAATTTTACTAATCCTTCATTGTCTAGCTTTCAAAAATCCCTCAAATTCTCCTTTCTCCCAGTCATGTGATACGAGCATCCACTATCAATGTGCCAATTCTCATCATATTGCTCGTCACATAATACATGTGATCAATCAGAAGAATTTAGGTCTTTAATACCTTTTGGGTCCTTTGAAATTAGCTTGGAATGCATTATGAAATGATGACCCTATAACCCAACTACGAACATTCGACTTGAAACTATCAACTAAGTCAATTTCATTGGCTTTAGGCATCTAAACGTAATCATTTAATGGGAAATGTTCAACATTAATTTTCACTTTTTCGTCCTTTTTCTTAAATCCATCCTCTTTTTTCTTAGGAATTTCTTTCCACTTTTTCACATCCGGATTAGACTCATGTGACAAAGAACTTCCACACATCGAATCAATCAAGTAAGTCTCATAAGCAGATCGAATTTGCACTTGAGAGTACTTTCCCGATAGATATAGTTTTCATTTTCCTTCTAGTCAATGACTGATGTTTTTTACATCACTTCTCCCTTTCGCAAATGATGTTTTCACTTTTTCCTCGAATCAAGGTTTGGAAAGTGTGGATATCTGGGTTTAAAAGGTTCATTTTTCTTTCCTTAAACGTCCAATTTCTCAAATTTCCAATTGGGAAATAACCTTTTTGGTAAATTTTGAAAACGATTTTGGTATTGATTTTGATAACCAACAACATTTTGATGAAAAGCTTGTTGATTTTGTTGAAAAACTTCTTTGATCATGAGTTGGAGTAACAAAATTCCTTTGATTCTTGTTTTGAACAAAACTTCCATTTCCATGATTTTGATCAAAATTTATTTGATGTTGATTTTGAACAAAGTTTCCATTTCCATAATTTTGAACATTATGAGGTCGAAATTTATTTTGAACATTAGTTCAACTTTTTGGAAAACCATTTTTCTTTTGAGATGATTTGTTTTGAAATGACGTCATATTTTAGAAAATATGCGAACTTGTTCAGTTGATTTTTGCTTAAAAACCATTTATTTTGAAAAACTTTTACATTTTTCCAATAAGCTATGTTTCGTGCTTTTGTATTCGAAACACCTTCCTCACAAACCAATTTTTCAACATTTTCCTTGAAAATTTGTGCTTTTGTCTTTTGATGCTTTGAAACATTGGGTAAAGAATTACCACCTTTTCTTTATTTTTATGATCAACACTTGATTTTTCATTTTTAACCTCCTAAACATGTCTTGGTTTTTTTTGTTTAAAATTAGTTGAGTTTTTGTTCAAACCATTTTTGACTTTTTTTGATTCGCATAAAAACCTTCTTATATCACTTCTTTATTGTCTTCCTCAACCAGTTTGTTCAATTTTGGGTTCACCTTATCCCCATTTCTTGAGGTGACAAATACTTGGTTTGGAAGTATAACATCATCTGTACCCTTGAGTCTTGGATAGACTACTGAGTTTGATTCCAGATAATGTTGTCCTTTATCTTTCAACACATTTATGTACTCCTTAGATTCTTCATAAACCTGTTCGACTACAACTCCAGGAATAGGTGTTTCATTCGAAATATCACCCTCATCAGTCACACAGTCTTCTACCACAACATGATCTAAAAGATCCCAGACTTTGGATGTAGAAGGTTGATCACTGTTAACATTCGCCATTGACTCATTACATATTTCTTTGCCTTTAGCCATCAAATTGACATTAATAACAGATAATTGAGAACAACCGACACTTTACTCAGCCTAAATTACACTAATATTGTCAGAATCATCTTGGATATCAACAAAATTTTGTTGAGACTCAAAATTTCGACTTCTCAATCTTGTTCAAAATTTTAACTTGTTTGTTTTTAGTTAGAATTTCATTAATAATATGCACAAGATTGTCACACCCCCCGAACCAAACGGCGGAAACGCTCGAGGGTTGTTGTGACTCAATTGAATACCATCACAGTGAATATACATGAAACATAACATCATTCATCACCATGCATTGAAATATTACAACTGGTAGTGTTTACATTTAGTACATTGTTTCAAAACATTACATTCCCAAAAAGTAAATTGTTCGATACTAATTAAACAAACAACGAGACATCACTGAGTACATTTTTCCCTTCAATTTACCTGTTACCTGAGAATACAAGTATTTTGAAAAACGTCAACATATGAAATGTTGGTGAGTTCATAAGCAATGTTTGAAACATAATGTTTTGTATGATTTTGAAAAACCACCAGAAAATCCGATATTTTCTGAAAAGATTATTGTAAGTAAGAAAAAGCGTGAAGATCCGTAAGTATGCTTGTTTATTTCTATAAGTGTGAAAAATTGTTATACTTGGTATGCATCACATAGGTGTAAGAGTTGAAATCCCTAGGAAAACCCGACGTTTTCCTAATACTTTAAAATACGCGTTTTATATTTGGTTATACCGTTGTGACGTGTGTATTTGATAATTCCAGGTGACATTGGATTAATTAAGGGCGGTGAGTTGGTGTAATCACGCATTAATGAAAATGGCTAACTTACGACTATACAAACGAACCCTTAGGCGTCGTTTGTACTACTCACCTAATCCAACCACCCTGACTTCCCATAGCCCCACAACCTAAGACGAAAAGAGGGTGCGAAGCCCCCGTTAATTCCACGAGTCGTTAAAGGCTATCGTGAATGCGAAAGGCCCTTGGCCCGACTCGCATTTGTGAATTCTCGACTTTGCTAGCAGTGCCAAAGGACCCTTGGGGCCCAATAGCACATGAGCTATTGAAAGTCCTTTTACAGGGTATTAGGTCGTATAAGATCCAATATCATGTAAGCGCGTTTCCTTCGGGCCTAAAGATCATGTCATTGGGCTAGCTAGGCCCAACAAGCACGATTTGAAACTTTCAGGCCCAAAGATGGTGTATCGACGTCTGGTGAATTCCCACGTGTATATTGACTTCCCGTAATTTCTGCATGTGTATTGGAGTATCGTCGTGTTTAGATTTTTGATGCGTTATTGATTCGAGACCGAATCAATTCGTTTGGTAACGATTTTGGTGTTGAAGGTGTATTATATTTCGTCGGTAATCGTGGTACTAGTATTTTGTCATAAAGGATCTGTTGTTTAAAACCTTAGAATTTTTCTCTTTTGAAGCCCTTTACTTGTATAAATTTACATTTTTCACCGTTTATATAAAAGAATTTCCATTTTAGTCCTTAAGCCATTTTTCTTGACACTTTAGTATCAAAACTTGTTGAAAAGGGGAACTTTCAGCTCGAATTTACTTGAAAAATAGTTTTAGTCCCTCAAAGTGTAGTTTTCTCGGCTGAAACCTCCAATTTCGTAATTTTTACAATTTTGACCCAAAATGGAAAATTTTTGCATTTTTGGTCCCTCTTAAATTTGAAAAGTATTTTTAACCCTTAAAATGAACTTGGTACACTAGTAGTCCCCTGTTTTACAGAAAAGTGCAGTTTCAGCCCCTCTAGTTTGAAAATCTCGCAATTTGGGCTTTATTGGGCCGAAAAGTTCATTTTTGGCCCATTATGTTTAAAAATTCACATTTTAATCCTTTCAAAGGGTAAATTTCCAGGAAATACATTTTTGAAACTGTTTTGACTCATCTCATCCCTCAGAATTTGTATTTTGACATTTTGGGCTCTTTAGTTTCGTATTTTTAACATTTTGAGTCCAAAAATGGGTTTTAAGCCCAAAGATGTTCATATTAACCAACTTGGTTATTTTTCTAGAAATGATTTGTGTGAAATAATATAATTTATACTTATTTCATACAACTTAATGTAGATCTCGGTTTTAAGGTCTTTTTGACTAGATCCAACACCACAATCACATAAGAACATATACACAAGCATTGAAATCACACAAAGCATACATATACTCATAGATCTACACATTTTCTTCTATTCTCCCCCACAAAACTTATAAAAACCGCAAAATAGGGGGTATGAAGCTCACCTTTGGGTGTGGTTTCGGCCTTTAGAAGAAGTGAGAAGAAAGTTTGGCCTTAGTATGTCTCTTTGGAAGATCTCGAACTTAGAGAGTTTCTAGGAGAGTGATCAAGGTTTTTACATGGATTAGAAGAAGATTTTGATAAAACAAAGTACCAAAATCATAGATCCTAACTTGATCTTACCTTAGGTGAAGAATTTGTGGAGATATGTCCTTGAAAGCTCCTTAGATCTCGAAATTTTGGAGGAGAAATGAGAGAGTTTCTTGAGAGAAAGGATGAGTGAAATGTGTGTGTGTGTGTGCTTGAAATTGGCCGAGAGCAACAGAGAGATAGAGAAAGAGATAGATCTTGAAGTGATATGTGCATGGAAATATGAGATAAGATGCATGGAAACCCAATATGTAAAAATGAGGTGGCCATGAAAGTCAACTCTCCCTTTTTACATGGGCTTGGGCCAAGAATTAGAGAAAGAGAAGTGAGTTTTGGGCCTTAAAGGCTTAACCTAATTACTTGATTATGTTGAGTGATTTTTGGTCCTAACAAATATAAGTGTGATTTTTATGACCTATTAGGGCTAAATTAGGCTAGTTATGGCCTAATGAGGTTCATTTAAATATTTTGTTTCCTTCTAGGCCCAATATGGCCCAAAATATTAAAATAAATGAAAGTGGGTCCAATTAGAGCCCATTTAAGAGTTCTAAGCCTAAGATAGTCAAATTGGAAGCGTATTGGTCCATTAGGCCCAATAAGGAAGTCCTAGTCCAAAATGGACCTAAACAAGAACTTCTAGGGTTTCCAATTGCTTGTTGACTATTTGTAATGTTTGTATGGTGTATTGGATTGAAATTTTGTTGTCATAGATTAAGAATCATACATGCTCTTATGTTTTTGGGTTCATAATTTGACTTAAGTATTGTAGTTACAAGGCACAAAAATTCCTGATTGTGACATCATCCCCCCGTTAGAGGGAATTTCGTCCCGAAATTCTTTTGAAAGATAGATTTGAGAATGCTAGAATAGGTGAGGGTAATTATGCTTCGTTTGATCTTCACGTTCCCACGTGAATTCTGGCCCACACTTTGCGTTCCACCGTACTTTCACGATCGGGATGTGACTTTGCTTAGTACGCTTCACCTCCCTGTCCATAATTTCGACCGGTTCTTCAATGAATAGGATATTCTCGTTGATTTCAATCTCGTCAAGGGGAATGACGAGGGTTTCGTCCGATAGACACTTCTTTAGATTAGAGACATGGAACACGGAGTGTACACTGTTTAGCTCTACGGGTAGTTGCAGTTTATACACCACTGGACCTATTTGGGCGACGATCTCGAAAGGTCCGATGTATTGTGGGTTTAGTTTTCCCCGTTTCCCGAAACGAATGACTCCTTTCCAAGGTGAGACTTTTAACAGTACTCGATCCCCGACCTGAAATTCTAAAGGCTTTCGCCGTTTATCGGCGTAGCTCTTTTGTTGGTCGTGCGATGCTTGTAATCGAGCTCTGATTTGAACGATCTTTTTCGGGGTTTCACGAATGATCTCCGGTCCCGTCAGCGCCTTGTCCGATGTGAGTGCTTTTGCTAGCTGGGTGTCGCCCACCTCAGCCCAACATAACGGTGACCTACACTTACGTCCGTATAGTGCTTCGAAAGGAGTGACCTTGATGCTCGAATGGTAACTGTTGTTATACGAGAATTCGACTAAAGGTAAGTAGGTATCCCAAGACTTCCCAAAGTCTATCACACATGAGCGAAGCATGTCTTCGAGCGTTTGAATGGTTCGTTCGCTTTGACCGTCCGTTTGTGGGTGGTAAGCGGTGCTCATTTCGAGATGGGTTCCAAGTGCTTTCTGGAGTGATTGCCAAAAGCGTGAAGTGAACCTACTGTCTCTATCCGAGATAATAAACACTGGTACTCCGTGGAGTCTCACGATTTCTCGAATGTATAATCGCGTCAGTTTCTCCATCTTGTAGGATTCCTTTATTGGCAGAAAATGAGCGGATTTCGTCAGTCGGTCGACTATTACCCATATGGTGTCTAATCCGTCTGATGTCTTGGGCAGCTTGGTCACAAAATCCATAGAAATCCCTTCCCATTTCCACTTGGGAATCACTGATTGCTATAATAACCCTGAGGGCTTCTGGTACTCCACCTTTACCTTGGCACAAGTAAGGCACTTACTGACGTAGGTGGCAATCTCTGCCTTCATGTTAGGCCACCAATAGTATTGTTTAACATCTAAATACATCTTGTCCGAACCGGGATGGATGGAGTATCGCGTCTTGTGAGCTTCCTTCATGACTACCTCCCTAAATCCTCCGAGTTTAGGGACCCAAATACGGTTCATGAAATAGTATACTCCGTTCTCTCTCACCTCTAGATTCTTTTCCATTCCGCGTAGAGCTTCGCTTGCTCTGTTTTCCATCTTCATGGCATCTGACTGGGCTACTCCGATCTTGGTGGTTAGGTGAGATTGGATGGTTATCGAGAGAGTTTTCGCACGACGATTAGAGTACTCCTTCCAGCTCAATGCGTCAGTTACCACGTTGGCCTTGCCCGGGTGGTACTTGATTTCACACTCGTAATCGTTTAATAATTCGATCCATCTTCGTTGCCTCATATTCAGCTCTTTTTGATTCAAGATATGCTGGAGACTTTTGTGGTCCGTGAAGATGGTGCACTTCGTACCATAAAGGTAATGCCTCCAAATCATCAGAGCAAAGACCACGGCTCCCACTTCCAGATCATGGGTTGTATAATTCACTTCGTGTGTCTTTAGTTGGCGGGATGCGTAAGCTATCACTCTTCCACGCTGCATGAGAATGCAACCTAAGCCTTGATTTGATGCGTCACAGTAGACCATGAAATCTTCCGTTCCCTCCGGTAGAGATAGTACCGGGGCACTACAGAGGGCTTGCTTCAGGGTTCGGAATGCAACCTCTTGTTTGTCCGTCCATTTGAATGGTACAACCTTTTGTGTAAGTGAGGTAAGTGGCTTGGCGATCTTAGAGAAGTTTTGAATGAACCTCCTATAGTAGCCTGCTAGACCTAAGAACTGACGAATTTCCGTGGGTGTTGTCGGGACTGCCCATTCTTCAACAGCTTTGACCTTAGAGGGATCCACATGAATTCCATCTTGGCTAACAACATGACCTAGGAAGTTCACACTACGGAGCCAGAACTCACACTTGGAGAGTTTTGAGTATAGCTTTTCCGATCGTAGAGTTTCTAGAATTTGTCGGAGATGTTGACCATGCTCTTCCTCGCTTCGGGAATAGACGATAATGTCATCAATGAAGACAATGACAAAGTTGCCGAGGAATGGTCGACAGATTCGGTTCATCAGATCCATAAATGCGGCAGGGGCATTTGTTAGACCAAAGGGCATTACGACAAATTCATAATGTCCGTAACGAGTTTGGAAAGCGGTTTTAGGAATATCCTCTTCCCGGAATTTTACTTGATGGTATCCGGACCTTAGATCTATCTTAGAGAAGTAACTAGCTCCTAGGAGCTGGTCAAATAGATCGTTGATTCGTGGGAGTGGATAGCGATTTTTGAAAGTGAGTTTATTTAACTCTCTGTAATCGATGCACATCCTAAAAGATCCGTCCTTCTTTTTGACAAACAGGACCGGAGCTCCCCATGGCAAGTAACTAGGTCGGATGAATCCCTTGTCCAGGAGTTCGCTGAGTTGACTGGAAAATTCCTGCATTTCAGCAGGAGCTAGCCGGTAGGGTGATTTAGCGAGAGGGGTTGCTCTTGGAACGAGGTCAATTCGGAATTCAACTTGCCTCTCTAGGGGTACTCCAGGAAGATCTTCAGGAAATACGTCTGGAAATTCACGTGCTACTGGAGTATCTTGAATGTTAGTCTCTTCCTTGGTTTTATCCACTATGTGAGCCAGGAATGTCAAATCTTTCTTTCGTAGATGCTTTTGTGCCTGGATGCACGAGATGAGGCGAAGGTTCGTGCTAGGTTTGTCTCCGTAAATAACTAGGATTTCATGATTAGGAAGGCGAAGGCGAACGACCTTCTCGTGACACATAATTTCAGCATGGTAGAGGCTTAACCAGTCCATGCCAATAATCACATCGAAACTCCTAATGGACACAGGCATTAAGTCTATTCGAAAGACGTGTTGGTTCAGGGTTAGGGTACATCCGATGTAGATTTCCCCCGTGGATTTTGTTTTCCCATTGGCCATTTCCACCGTAAAGGTTTCATTGAGCTTCTGGGGTCGTTGTTCTAGATAGTGTTTTAAACTTATTGCTCACAAAGCTTCGCTCCGCTCCGGTATCAAATAGGATGCATGCATAAGTGTGGTTTAGGGGAAACGTACTGGTAACAACTGCAGGATCCTGAATTGCCTCCCCCTGACCCATGGCCAGCACCCTTCTCGTTCCTCCATTTCTGGGATTGTTGTTTTTAGGGCAATCGCGACGAAAATGCCCAGTCCTTCCACATCTATAGCAGGCATGGCTGGGTCCTACATTGTTGCCGCCATTATTGGTGTTGTTGTTGTTGCGGTTATTGTTGTTGTTGTTTCCTTGTTGTTGATTCCGAGAGGGATAGGCTCTGCAATATTCTGCTGTATGACCCTGTCTATTGCAACCGGTACAATGCATCTCCCTGCATTCGCCATGATGTTGGAAACTGCATTTGTTGCATCTTGGAAGACTTCTAGCATATGTTCTCCCTTGTGCTGGTGTAGTAACTATCATGGGAGCATCGTCAGCAATAACATGTTTTTTCTTCAAGGATCCTTGAGTTGGCTGTCCTTTCCTCTTATTCCCCGACGCTCGCTTACTGCTCTTACGCTTGGGGTTCGGAGTGTCTTGATCTACGACCACTTGTTGGTTTCTGTGGTTATTACTCCGACTGGTGTTATCGACGTTATTTCCTCCTCTGTTGGTGTTGTTGGCGTTGAGTTGTGCCATAGCAGCAGTTATTGCAGCGGTGACAACAACTTGGAATGTAGTAAGGTCCACTTGTAAGAGTGGTGCTTCACGGGTGTGCTCGTTATTTCTATGGAACGGCATCTTCTACTACATGTTGATAAGCGGGACCGTGAGTAACGACGGCTATTTCTGATGGTGCTCTGTAATTTTTTGCGTTTTGTCGTATGGTTCACAATGTTTCGATCTATATCCTTATGGTGTGTTTATGTTCGTTTGAGCACATAAGCGAATCCTCATATTAAAACACATAGCATTTCTACTAGAAATAGCCATTTTTCTTTTATGCAGGAAAATTTGCCTAAATTACAAACATTCCGTAAGAAAACGTACGATCCGGCAGTATTACGACATAACATCCATAGAAACATAATACTACTAGGAAGTACGGTTGGTTCTACATATTGTAGAATCTATAATAGAAAGTAGTGGGGCTAGTCCTATCGGTAAAGATGACGACGACGCTCAAACATCGAGCTGACGTACCAAAAGTTCAGCCAGTTCATCCGCCTCTTGGGTGATTTCCTCCACTTTTCGCTCGGCTCGCGTAGCCCTTGCCTTGGCCATGATGAGTTGAAGCTTCATGCTGATAACTGTCTCCTAGAGAGCGCGTAGGTAGTCCGTATCCACCCCTTGAAACATGCGGAATTTTGGCGGGACTTCCAACTGGTGAGGTCCACTACATGCCTCCTCTACGCCCTTTTCCTCGCTTGCCTCCTGGTCTAACTCATCATAGTCGAAATCAACCATCACGTATTCGTCCTGTTCCTCTTCAGGTCCATTGGCGTGCACCTTTCCTTGATCTACCTCTAGCTCATCCTTGATCTTCTCGTGGGCTACTAGGACCTAACGTAACTGAATACCCTGCTGTTCTCCCTCCATGAAGACTGGGAGAAGGTATAAACTATCGTTACTCCTATGACTCTACAACTATGATATAGACTAAACATACGTTCTCTCTTTGGTGATAAAGGGGTTTGTTTTTAGGTTCCCTAGCTATCGCGATCTCATTAGAACGTGTGTTAGTTATACCTTGGAGAGAATGTAGTTGATCAGGCTACATCCACTCCTTGATACCACTAAGAACAGTCCTGAATTAACCGGGATACTAGCGTTATCTTGGTTGGTTCGGCGTTATGTTCTTATTCCTAATGCAAGCAAGGGTGTTTTATTGTTGTGTTTTACTTGTTTTGTTTAAAGTTTTGTTAGTCCCTCTTTTGGTTTATAGTAGCATATCAATGTGTGGCTAGATATGCTAGTTCACTATAAACCTTGCTCTGTCACACCCCCGAACCAGACGGCAGAAACGTCCGAGGGGCTGTTGTGACTCAATTGAATACCATCATAGTGAATATACATGAAACATAACATCATTCATCACCATGCACTGGAATATTACAACTGGTAGTGTTTACATTTAGTACATTGTTTCAAAACATTACATTCCCAAAAAGTAAATTGTTCGATACTAATTAAACAAACAACGAGACATCACTGAGTACATTTTTCCCTTCAATTTACCTGTTACCTGAGAATACAAGTATTTTGAAAAACGTCAACATATGAAATGTTGGTGAGTTCATAAGCAATGTTTGAAACATAATGTTTTGTATGATTTTGAAAAACCACCAGAAAATCTGATATTTTCTGAAAAGATTATTGTAAGTAAGAAAAAGCGTGAAGATCCGTAAGTATGCTTGTTTATTTCTATAAGTATGAAAAATTGTTATACTTGGTATGCATCACATAGGTGTAAGAGTTGAAATCCCTAGGAAAACCCGATGTTTTCCTAATACTTTAAAATACGTGTTTTATATTTGGTTATACCGTTGTGACGTGTGTATTTGATAATTCCAGGTGACATTGGATTAATTAAGGGCGGTGAGTTGGTGTAATCACGCATTAATGAAAATGGCTACCTTACGACTATACAAACGAACCCTTAGGCGTCGTCTGTACTACTCACCTAATCCAACTACCCTGACTTCCCATAGCCCCACAACCTAAGAAGAAAAGAGGGTGCGAAGCCCCCGTTAATTCCACGAGTCGTTAAAGGCTATCGTGAATGCGAAAGGCCCTTGGCCCGACTCGCATTTGTGAATTCTCGACTTTGCTAGCAGTGCCAAAGGACCCTTGGGGCCCAACAGCACATGAGCTATTGAAAGTCCTTTTACAGGGTATTAGGTCGTATAAGATCCAATATCATGTAAGCGCGTTTCCTTCGGGCCTAAAGATCATGTCATTGGGCTAGCTAGGCCCAACAAGCACGATTTGAAACTTTCGGGCCCAAAGATGGTGTATCGACGTCTGGTGAATTCCCACGTGTGTATTGACTTCCCGTAATTTCCGCGTGTGTATTGCAGTATCGTCGTGTTTAGATTTTTGATTCGTTATTGATTCGAGACCGAATCAATTCGTTTGGTAACGATTTTGGTGTTGAAGGTGTATTATATTTCGTCGGTAATCGTGGTGCTAGTATTTTGTCATAAAGGATCTGTTGTTTAAAACCTTATAATTTTTCTCTTTTGAAGCCCTTTACTTGTATAAATTTACATTTTTCACCCTTTATACAAAAGAATTTCCATTTTAGTCCTTAAGCCATTTTTCTTGACACTTTAGTATCAAAACTTGTTGAAAAGGGTAACTTTCAGCTCAAATTTACTTGAAAAACGGTTTTAGTCCCTCAAAGTGAAGTTTTCTCGGCTGAAACCTCTAATTTCGTAATTTTTACAATTTTGACCCAAAATGGAAAATTTTTGCATTTTTGGTCCCTCTTAAATTTGAAAAGTATTTTTAACCCTTAAAATGAACTTGGTACACTAGTAGTCCCCTGTTTTATAGAAAAGTGCAGTTTCAGCCCCTCTAGTTTGAAAATCTCGCAATTTGGGCTTTATTGGGCCGAAAAGTTCATTTTTGGCCCATTATGTTTAAAAATTCACATTTTAATCCTTTCAAAGGGTAAATTTCCAGGAAATACATTTTTGAAACTGTTTTGACTCATCTCATTCCTCAGAATTTGTATTTTGACATTTTGGGCCCTTTAGTTTCATATTTCTAGCATTTTGAGTCCAAAAATGGGTTTTAAGCCCAAAGATGTTCATATTAACCAACTTGGTTATTTTTCTAGAAATGATTTGTGTGAAATAATATAATTTATACTTATTTCATACAACTGAATGTAGATCTCGGTTTTAAGGTCTTTTTGACTAGATCCAACACCACAATCACATAAGAACATATATACAAGCATAGAAATCACACAAAGCATACATATACTCATAGATCTACACATTTGCTTGTATTCTCCCCCCACAAAACTTATAAAAACTGCAAAATAGGGGGTATGAAGCTCACCTTTGGGTGTGGTTTCGGCCTTTAGAAGAAGTGAGAAGAAAGTTTGGCCTTAGTACCTCTCCTTGGAAGATCTCGCACTTAGAGAGTTTCTAGGAGAGTGATCAAGGTTTTTACATGGATTAGAAGAAGATTTTGATAAAACAAAGTACCAAAATCATAGATCCTAACTTGATCTTACCTTATGTGAAGAATTTGTGGAGATATCTCCTTGAAAGCTCCTTAGATCTCGAAATTTTGGAGGAGAAATGAGAGAGTTTCTTCAGAGAAAGGATGAGTGAAATGTGTGTGTGTGTGTGCTTGAAATCGGCCGAGAGCAAGAGAGAGAGAAAGAGATAGATCTTGAAGTGATATGTGCATGGAAATATGAGATAAGATGCATGGAAACCTAATATGTAAAAATGAGGTGGCCATGAAAGTCAACTCTCCCTTTTTACATGGGCTTGGGCCGAGAATTAGAGAAAGAGAAGTGAGTTTTGGGCCTTAAAGGCTTAAGCCCAATTACTTGATTATGTTGAGTGATTTTTGGTCCTAACAAATATAAGTGTGATTTTTATGACCTATTAGGGCTAAATTAGGCTAGTTATGGCCTAATGAGGTTCATTTAAATATTTTGTTTCCTTCTAGACCCAATATGGCCCAAAATATTAAAATAAATGAAAGTGGGTCCAATTAGAGCCCATTTAAGAGTTCTAAGCCCAAGATAGTCAAATTGGAAGCTTATTGGTCCATTGGGCCCAATAAGGAAGTCCTAGTCCAAAATGGACCTAAACAAGAACTTCTAGGGTTTCCAATTGCTTGTTGACTATTTGTAATGCTTGTATGGTGTATTTGATTGAAATTTTGTTGTCATAGAGTAAGCATCATACATGCTCTTATGTTTTTGGATTCATAATTTGACTTAAGTATTGTAGTTACAAGGCACAAATATTCCTGATTGTGACAAAGATCATCAACATTTAAGCATTCATCAATCTTAACTATTCCATATGCATATGAATCATTAGGAACTTTGTCATACTCATATATTTTCTTTTCACAATTGTAAGAAGTTTCATATACCTTTTCTCTCTTATAAGCTAAGAAAGGAAGCAACTTTCAATGTTGTTCTTTTACTATGTCGAATGAATGATGCAAATCAGTCAAGTTAGCATACAAACATTACATAGAATTATAGTAAATATTCCTCTGTTTAACTGACAACATGTTATCAATTCTAACTGAATCTCTGTTTACAGTAACATTCCTTAATTGAAGCTGTAAACTCTCAATAACACTCTTCTTAACTTCCAATTTGTTTCGAACATCATATAGTAATGATTTCGATTTTTCAGCTTCTCTACTCATGGAAATCAACATATCATTAAGATAATAAAGAGTATCATCAAAATCTGTTGAAACAACACTATATGTATTTGAAGGAATATTAAGAGATTCAAGAAGATTATGTACCTTCGACGTCGTTGGAGATTTGCCAACACCTGTTGAGACAAAGCATCTTCCTGAGATCTTCTCATCATTAGAATCGCCTTCTACAAACTGAGCATACATAGCTCCATGTGTAGGATTTCCCATCTCTTCATCATCAGACCCCAAAGAGTAGATCTGATATGTACCTTCATCCTCATCTCCTCATTTTTCAAAGATTTATTGGGTTCAAGCTTTTATCTCCTCAATCTTTGTTGCATAGTACGCTTCGTCCTTCACTCTCTCCTTCTTCTCCTCCTTCTTTCTTAACATATAGTCCTTAACTAAGTGGTTCGATCCATTGCAGTAATTGCGATCATAACCCAAATCCCCTTTGAGCTTCATCTGTTTCTTCTCAACCACACTTTTTACTTCCTTCTCCTCCTCTTTCGACTCGACCTTTACATTCTTTCCAGTTGAGTTATTCCCCTTGAACTCGTTGGTGTTATTATACTTCGGATTGAATGACTTTTTGAAGAACTTTTTTAATTTTTTTATTTGAATAGTAAGCCACTGCTAAATCTTCAGAGTTAACCAGAAAACCTTTATCTTCAAGTTTATCTTCTTCAACATATTCGACTTCAGAGACCTTGGCAGTTACTTTTGACATTAGTGCCAATGGCCCTCCTAATCTTAACTTTCCTTCTTCAGAAATTTCATTTATCTTACTTTCATGGGCTTTAAGAGCATTATATAGATTAGCCAATGAATAACCATCGAAATTCTCTTGAGTTTTGATCATCAGGCTAATGTTTTTCCATTCTTTTCTAAATTCCATCAGAAAAGTTAGATTGTATTCCAAAGTCAAATGGGTAACACCATATCAAGTACATTTGAAGATCAATTCATTCCAACAATCATAGTACAACTCTACTGATTCATTATCTTTCTGCTTGAATAAAGCCATTTCCAACAAACATTGCTTCACAAAGATTTTCTTTGTCTTTTCATTTCCTTGATATTTTTCTTTCAATGTGTCCTAAATCTCTTTTGTTGTTTTAGAACTTCGAACGTAGTTGTAAACTACTGGTGGAAGAGCAAAACGTATTTCACGAAGGCATTTCTTATCATTTGCTTTCTGTTTATCCCTTCGCACAACCACATCAACAGAAGAATCGGCAGTTCTAACTTCTTCAATCATACCAGGACGATAATTCCCACTTCTGATTCATCTCCAAAGATCTTCATCTATTTCATTTAGATAATCCTCCATTATGTCAGCCCACTGCTTGTAGTATTCAACATTGAGCATCGGAATCTTCGTTTATGATCCAAGCAGGTGCGAGAAATTCGACATAGTGTTCATGTTAAAGTTTGCTACTGTGTACTGACAAATGAGATTTTACATTCAGAAAGAGATCTGAAAGGATAACCAAATAGAAATTGACTAGTAATCACTCGATCTAACAAACAGAGTGCATAATCGATACAAACGAATCAATTGAAACAAGTTTTCTGATTCAATATTGCGGAAAACTTTGAATCGGTAAGAGCGATTCAAAAAAATATGAAAAACACGAGAAAAATGAAATTGATTGGATGAATTATGCTCTGGTACCAATTGATGTGAGTTAGAGTCGAGTAACAAATATTTAATCAATCAAATAAAATAGGAAGAACACACCATGTATATAAGATCTAATTGGCTTGTATTGGTCTATAAAAGAGTACAAGAAGTTGAGAGCGTTTACAAACTTGAAGAGCACAAAAGTTACTCTCGACTCTAATACTTACCCTATTTATAGGGTATTACAAACTCAACAAAAAATACAAGGACTATACATTCTTGATTTGAATTCGAAATGTGCCTTGTAAATACATATAGATTCAAAACCACTTGGATTTCGAACCCTTACAGACTCAATGTATTTCAACTCCTCACTATCTTCATTTCAACCATTACACTAACCTGACCCACTCAGTTTATTGTTTCATAGGAAATTATATATGATGATATATGTAGTTGTTGAGAGATTCAAGGAGATGTAGACTATTATGGTTGATTAGTGTCTAAGTCCATAACTATTTTGGTATGTACTTGACCCGATGGTGCATGGTCCTTTTGGGTTGCCTTCACCAAAGCAACTTGATAGGATGAATTATGGAGAGAAAGGATTAAATATGATTTATTAATATATTATGAGAATAATATATTAAAGGAGAAAATCATATTGTTTAATTAATATTAGTCAATAATTAATTGGTAATTAGTTTTGTGACTAAAAGAGATTAATTAAACTTAAGGGACTGGAATTGTAATTATAAGATAATTGCAATTTGGGCCATGGATTGCCTTTTATTATAAGGTGGATGAATTTTATGGGGGAAGCCCATATGAAATCGTCCAAGGCCTTATGGAAAGGGCTCCATGGGTTGCTTAGGGCTTAAGCATCCAAATTAGGGTTTCCATGTTAGATAACCCTAATTGCCTCACTATATATAGATCCCTTAAGGACCAAAAACGTGGCTAAGCTTCTTGCTAGGGTTTTCACACGGTTTTGGAAGCCTCCATCCTCTCTCCTCTTCATCCTCTTGCTTATGGTGTTTGTGAGCCATTAGAGGGGTGACACTTGTGACTCTAAGCCTTCCAAAGTCAATTCAAGTAGGAATTGGGATTGTTATTACTACATAACAATCAAGGTAACATCTTAAACCTAATTATATGTTAATATTGATTCCCATATGCTAGAATTAGGGTTTATAGCCTTGGATAACTTGCATTTACAATAGAGAAACCTAGATCCAAGCATTAGGGTTTGTATGAGCACATAGGATGTCTTATGACAAAAACCCATCAGTGGTATCAGAGACTAGACTGGTTTCAATTGTATTGATGCATTACATGTTCAAAAAATTCGATTTTTGGGTTTCTGGAGGCTGGACTCGCCGAGTCCATAGCTGAACTCGCCGAGTCCATGCAGACTCGACGAGTCCAAGCCTGACTCGACGAGTCAACTCGTCAGATGGAGTATATCTCGGGATTTCTTGCTGTTTTTGCTTTGGGATAGTTACCTTATCACATTAGATCAATATTAATCCGATTTTATGATATATTTGACTATATTTTTGATCTAATTGAAGATATTTATCAATTAATAAGATAATTGTTTCCTTATGTGATAATTGATTAATTATTTTGACTAAATTGATAAATTGTTTTGCAAGAAATCATTAAATAAATCAAATATGGATAATTGTGTGATTAAATGTTAATTTTAGATTATTTGTTATTTGATCCTTGTTGTTATGAAAAGTTTCATATTTTCCCCTTAGGTTTTATAGTTTAAATTTGAACCCAATAGTTTTGTTGTTTTGAAATTTAAATAGTTAAAATCCTAATGTTTTGAAAAAGGTTTCAAAACTTGCCCTCAAGTTTTGGAATTTAAATTTTGATTAATTGTTTAATTTTTATGTATATTTAAATTCTAAACCCTAATGTTTTGAAATGTTTCAAAACTTGCCCTCAAGTTTTGGAATTTAAAAGTTGATTAAAAGTTTAATTAGGAATGTTAAATTCTAAAACCCTAGTATTGTTTTGAAAAAGTTCAAATCACACCCTTATGGTTTTATTAATTAATTAAGGTGTATAATTAAAAGAGGTTTAATAAATCCATAAAAGTTTAGGTTTACAATTTAACTGAATTAAAAGTATAATTGTTAAATTAGACCACCTAGTATATTGAAAGTATTAAATACACCCTATACTAACATTAAAAGTCTAACATTATATATATGTATAAGTAAAAGTCAGTCTTACCATTAGTAGGCCTCATTCATGAAGCTGGTCTATAAGGGGTGTTTAAGGAAATTGCCTATAAAATGGCGATTGAATGGGTATCCACCCTTACCCACCGCACTATTGACTAGTGGAGGGTCGTTAGCCGAACGGGTAGGATAGGACGAAACCTTCCATTATAAGTATAATGAATTATTAAAGTAACTAAATGTTTTCATAAAATTCCCAATCTTAGTTACTTAGGCAAAAGTGAATTGATGCAATTCCATGAAATTACACTTTGTGCCCTTGCGAAGATGTTAGTGGAGTGTGTGTGGTTTACCGGCACACTAAATGGTTCTAAGCAAAGGTAGCAAAGGGTGACTCAATGTTTGTCATAGTTTGGTGGAGCGTGTGTGGTTTACCGACACATCGAATAGGTGACTGTAACATGTGAGGGCACCATGTAAGTTTGCATGGTTATTCACACCCGCTTTGTGATCCTCGGCATCCCAGTCACAAACAAGAGGGGCATATCGAGATTTAAACATGCCATTGAAAGTTCATGGTGGAAATTAGTGAATCGTCATTCACTTACCTTCAAATGTTTTGCAATTTGGGTTACGACATCCCTCTCCCGAGTTGTAGAATATTGTGTTGGGTCCTAGCCTTAGTATCTCATTTGGGTGATTTACTAAGGACTCAATCAATCAACTAACTTGAATTTGTTTCTCCCGTTTTGTAGATGTCAAAGTTCGACAACTATGGTCTTCCCAAATCCCGTGGAACAAGCTTTCCACATGAAGATGATATTCCACGATTCGATCGAGGAACAAGAGATCATACTTCACTTCCTCCTCCTCCTCCAATTATTCTCCCTAACCCACAAGTTCGAAGGCTTGAAAAGTTCAAGATCACTCAAGCCCTTTTGGCAAGTAAACATAAAGAAGGAAAGCCGGTGTGTGCACACGTCCTAGGGATGAAGTCACACATTGATAGGTTAAGAATGTTGGGATCTGCTGTCTGTAAGGAAATATCTGTTGATTGGGTTCTTCAGTCACTTCCTAACTCATATAGTGAGTGCGTAAGAGAGTACTATATGATGAACCGCGACGTGACCCTTATAGATCTCACCTATATGCTTATTGCTGCTGAATCAGAAATGTTTTGGCGCAATGGAAAAGCAAAGTTGATTGGTGAATCTGCCTTTAAGACCTCTATGGATATAGAAAATGGAAACGAAAGACATGCTATGATCGAAAAGTTTGATCATAAGAGAAAGGCAATGTCTGAAGTAGTTCCATGTCATGTTCCAAAAGAGTTAATTTGCTTTTATTGCCAAGAGAAAGGGCATTAGAGACGAAGCTGCCCCATTTACCTAAGAGATCTAAGAGATGGGAGAGTCGAAACGTATGGCTCTAATATAGGTAAAATCCATTAACTAACTCTTTTAAGCTTCTATTCTAGATTCTTAATACATAATGTGATAAGATTACAATTGATGTTTTGTAAGATCGAAGAAAAGAAAGGAAGCTTAAGGGAAGAAGTGAGCAGAATCTAACCATGAAGGAATGGATTTCGATCGCATTTCTCGAAGATTAGATTATTGAGCTACTACTTGGAGTTAGAATAAGATTGCTAAGAAAGGTGTATTAGCATAATTTTTCAATGAATTGCATTGTAAGGACAAATTTTTCCGCAATAAATAAATTTTGATTTTATGTTATCCTTACAATGGCGTGTATGAAAAATTGATGTTTGAATGTTTCTATTATTAGCAATAATGGATTTGGTTCTTATTATGTTATTTATGGAAAGTCGAGAGTTTACCAAATAGGGAGAGTTTCTCATCGCCCAAGTTTCAATTGGACAGAAACTTGGAATCATGCAACTTGGTTGCACGATGAATGAGAAATTTCATATTTGGAAATTAGACTAATTCGTTGACAAAATGTCGAGTGACGGACTAGGAGATCAAGCACACAAAGTTGCGTGTTGATCAAGTCCACCATAAGAGTAACAATGATCTCGTCATGATTTACTAAAGGTTTAGTAAATATGATTATACTTACAAGATTAAGTGTAATAGCAGAACGAATAAGAAGAATCAAGTAGGCAGAAAGGTAAAAGTTTCTCCATTCTAAGAAGAAGGGAGAGTAGCTTTTATGCTTTATGATAGGTCTTAATGATTAAGAACCATATCTTAATTGATCCTTTAAGTGAGTCTTAGTACAATTGTATGTTTAAGAAGAGGAATCAAGGATTGAAGAAATGGTTAAATCAAGAAGTCAATCATACTTCGTTCCAATAACAAGTCTTAAAGCTAAGATTGTGACATTGAGTGAAAAGTATTAAAAAGGTTTGTAACATTCATCAAATGTGGAAAGTTGTGATGTCTTTGATAAGACAAAGACCAACTAGGACCAATTTATGAAGAGTTTTAATAAAAGCTACACTAACTCTTGAATATTTGTTTGTCAAGAAATGTTTTGACAAGAGAATCTTATATGTCAAGGAGTCAGTGGGAGTCTTAATGGTCTTGAAAGGTTTCAAGAACAAATCAAATAAACCTTATCGATCATCACTAGCACACGAGTTGAGGTTTACAACCTATCGTGTTGACATTATTTTGTTTCTGTGCCGTTCCAATCGAGTTAATTATGCATGTGAGTCCTATGAGTTCTCATTTGAATGCATAAAAGGCAAGGACCTTAATCAATGAAAGGTACATTGATAGGAAAAGGTGAGCTGCTTAACTACTTGGAAGACGTGGCGGGCAGCTGTGCTACCATAAGGCAAGAAATCGAGATTAAGAAAGTTCGATCCATATAAGTTTGAATTTGTCGTAAACTTTGGTTTTGACAAATTCACATGGATAGGAACAAATACACCGTTTAAATCTAAGTGTCATAAGATTTCCTCCCTCATGAAAATGATTGTGAAGAAATGCTTTCACTAAGAAAGATTTTAAGAAGATAGTGATTGTAAAATTGCATTATCGAATTCGATTATGGTTACGGTATCCCTTTCCATAATTTGAATTATGAGGTTTGGCAATTGTTTACACACATATGAACTATCTAAGGCAAAGGTGTATAAGTTCAAGAAGCCTTGATAAAAGATTATCAAAGCACTAAGTATTAGAAACATGAACTTAAGAAATTCAATAAGCATTGTTTTTCTGAAAGTTAAGTTGTTTCTAAAGACATGTCGAAACTAGTGGGAGCATAAGTGTTATGTTTTATAGTAATCATCATGATAATGGGAGCATAAAAGTTATGATTATATGATTATTAAGGAAAGTATTGCAAGGTTAGTAGTATTAATTATAGAAAACAAGAGTTATACCTTGCAAAATCGTAAGGGTTGTAAAGTTGTTTTGCTATAATTAAGGGAGAGAATATTATACTTCATTTCAAATCTAAAGGATTAGGTTGAGAAATGTTAATAAAGTTAGTCAAGGGTACATAGTGCGTTCTTAAAATTTTGATTATGATTATGACATTCCTCTTCACAACTCGAATTTTGAGACCATAGCAAATAAAACATTATGCGTCGTGTCCCATATGCTTCGGGTATAGGATCGATTGCAAGTGCTTTAATGTTTGACCATTCTAAAATTTTCCAAATGTCTAGCGCATTTAGAGGGAAAAGGGACTAGAATTGGTTTTGACTAAAATAATTAAACAACTATTAAAGGACAATCCAAAGTTTGACGAGGATTGGTCGCTTGTGAGTAGTTGGAAGCATGGTATTGAATGGACCATATCGACATTATTATGAATAGAAAAGATTGTATTAAGAATGATTTGTCATATGGAAAGTATGGAAATGTGTCCATATTGGATGGACCATATCGACATTATTCTGAATATAAAAGATTCTATTAAGAATGAGTTGTCATATGGAACATATGGAAGTCTGTCCATATTGGGAATTGAATATTGAGAAATCTATGACTAGATTAGAAACTTCTATGAAAAAGGATGTTCAAAGAATGTACTTTGAGTGAGAGACATCACGTCTATGGAATTGTCTTGTAACAATCCCCGATAGAGTACTTTGTAATATCATTGGCAATGGTCTTTGTGACTTTGGTGTAGTGACATTACAAAAGGATCATTGCATAAAATGTTAGAATCTAACATATTCTATAAGTGGCAAGAATTTGATATTCTTACACTTATGAAAAAGGATTTGGAGTTGTGAAATGAGAAAGATTGGAAATGTGTTCAATTTGGTCTATTTCACAAAGTAAGAACCATAGGTAAACATTGTGTGCATGCTAGGAGCATGGGACAAGTGTAATAATTCAAGTAAGAAGTTGATTACCCAAAATGACAAATAATGAGTAATCGATATGGTGATAAATAAAAGGAGTTTTATTTATACTCAAAGGTTTGAGGCCATATGGGATTAGTATTATTCTTGTGTTTCACATTTGCATGTTTTGACTTCCAGAATAATTGAATTTATTAAGAATAATCGAATTATTCGAATGGGCCACAGTCGTTCATATGTTGGAAGTAGATATGAATGAAGACTGTCATGAATTGGTGTGTGGATTGTATAAAAGAGTATTAGACATAAGAAAATGTTTGTTGCAACGTTCATGAGTGCTTATGAATATGATTTGAGCATTGGATTAAACCCACGCTCACTTGGATCACTCCATGAATTGTATCACGAGTGATTGGTGAGACGATAACATCTTATATTCTTGAAACCGAGATGTGTGACTTGTATCTTGCGAATCGGTTGCACATTGATAATATGTAAACGCACTAGTAACTTGGTGTTATAAAACATATTGTTGTGTGTGATTCGGTGCGTGAGTACAAGCAATAATTGTATCAAATTTTATCCATCCCTTTTATTCAAAGTAGGATAAAAGCGATATCTTTGGGCCCCTCGATGATTTTGTGATGACAAACGTAAATGCTCGGCCGGGCTAGGGCTAATTTGATTTGTTCAATTAGTCAGTCCTCATAAATCGGGAATCGAGATATAGTAAAAAGAGAATGATTTGAAATCATATCTCATATGATATCTAGAATGGAGGAATATATGTTCCCTTATCTAAGGACACGCATATCTGATATGATCAGAGTTGACAGCGGCTTTGGAAAGCTACGATTGCAGATCAGGATCTGAAGTCATACGCAGAATAGTTGTTAGACTTATCCAAGCGGGAGAAAGTTGGATTAGTGTCTAAGTCCATAACTATTTTGGTATGTACTTGACCCGATGGTGCATGGTCCTTTTGGGTTGCCTTCACCAAAGCAACTTGATAGGATGAATTATAGAGAGAAAGGATTAAATATGATTTATTAATATATTATGAGAATAATATATTAAAGGAGAAAATCATATTGTTTAATTAATATTAGTCAATAATTAATTGGTAATTATTTTTGTGACTATAAGAGATTAATTAAACTTAAGGGACTGGAATTGTAATTATAAGATAATTGCAATTTGGGCCATGGATTGCCTTTTATTATAAGGTGGACGAATTCTATGGGGGAAGCCCATATGAAATCGTCCAAGGCCTTATGGAAAGGGCTCCATGGGTTGCTTAGGGCTTTAGCATCCAAATTAGGGTTTGCATGTTAGATAACCCTAATTGCCTCACTATATATAGATCCCTTAAGGACCAAAAACGTGGCTAAGCTTCTTGCTAGGGTTTTCACACGGTTTTGGCAGCCTCCATCCTCTCTCCTCTTCATCCTCTTGCTTATGGTGTTTGTGAGCCATTAAAGGAGTGACACTTGTGACTCTAAGCCTTCCAAAGTCAATTCAAAGAGGAATTGGGATTGTTATTACTACATAACAATCAAGGTAACATCTTAAACCTAATTATATGTTAATATTGATTCCCATATGCTAGAATTAGGGTTTATAGCCTTGGATAACTTGCATGTACAATAGAGAAACCTAGATCCAAGCATTAGGGTTTGTATGAGCACATAGGATGTCTTATGACCAAAACCCATCATATTAGTGTTAAGAAATGTTGTAAGTCTTTGTTTATGCATATGTTTCTTATATTGACGATGACATCTTTAGTTTTATATATGAAATACATTTCTTGGAAATGTCATGATGATATTGTTATCATGTTTTTGGGACAAATTCTGCAAAGTAAATCTTTTTAAAAGGATAATATGATTTATTATTAAGCATAAACAAAATTGGTGTTTTCTGGCTGTAAAAATGGGATGTCACATTTGGTCAAGCAAAATGAAATTTAAAGAGCTTTCATGGAGGAAAAAGAAGAAGGTGAGAGTTGTGTTGGACTTGTAAGAGAGAGACAAAAAGTGCCATTAGAAGGGGGTGGAGTGGAGTGTTCCATTTTTGTATTTAATACAACTGTCTTATTTAAACTAAGACCAGAGGGAGTGGTGCCATTTTTCCATCTCATTTTTTCCACATCAGTGCCACCTCATTTTTACTAAACATCTCCTACTTATTTTCCACGCACAAGGAATCGATTGCAACACTATGCCACATTTATTTTATTATTTTATTTAAGCAAATAAATTAGATAAAAACTAAAAAATTTATTAACTAGAAACCAGAAATAAATTAAAAGAAATTAAAAACTTAAAAATACATAAATAGAAATTATAATATGTTACACAAAGTCTTCGTCTGAAAATTCATCTTCTAAATCATCTATAGGTTCCATGTTGAGATAAATGTGCTAATCTCTCTAAATATTATCCAGCAAGTCATTGTGAAGATTGTGATGCATTTTATTGTTCCATATATCTAATTTTATTGCAATGTATTATTCATCACCACTCTCTATTGATTGTGCGTTGGAGTGTTATTTTCCTCGTACTCTCATATCCCTAATCCATAGTATTTCATAATCATATTATGTAATTTGATACATGCATACATTATCTCTTCAAGTTTTCTAGTTCAAAAAAGTTTTGTACGTTTAAGTATTCACCAATGTCTTTTAAGGTCTCATAATTCTCATTCCACATCATTCCTAGATCATTCATGGGCTTTCTTAAATTTTTTCTCTTTGGTCTCATTTCTACATGACAATGATTTAACAAATACAACATACATAGGATAAATCCAATCAACCAAATAATACACATACTTGTATGACGCTTTATGCACTTGAGACGAAGAATCTGATGCAGTTCCATCGTAGATGTTTTTGAGTAACGGTGATCAGAATGTTGATGTCATTAATCGGACTGGGAAAACCAAAGAAGGCATTTCACATTCACTGATCTTGTGTAAAGAAACATTGAAATGCATTTTCCCAAAATCATTATCTATTATATCGATTGAGGACAAATAGACATATGGTTTTCAGATACTTACAAAAGAAACCTCTCTACATAAACCCTAATCTACTCTCTCAACAACACTCAGCCTAATCTATATCGATTAAGAACAACTGAAGGAACGATAAAGTTATACAAACCCTAAACAAACCCTAATCGTTTATTACACAACAAGAGAACAAAAAATGAACTGGAAAAATATCTTGTGAATAATGATCAATCAACACTGCAGCTCACCATAAGTACATCGGGTAAATTGTAACATCCTAAAAATCAAGGCCAAAAATTTCAGTTTTAATTAAGTGGTTTATAAAATAACTTATCAAGACATTGCAAAAATCATGTCAATACATAAAACCGTAGTATCATGTCTCAAAACCATATCATCTGAATGTAATAAAATATCAGAGTACCATCCAAGAAAACTCTTAGCGGAAATCATGTATGCGTGTGTGATACACTGCTACACTGTCGGCTCCTTCCCTTTGGATGAAGAGGTACCTGAAACCAAAACTGAAACTGTAAGCACAAAGCTTAATGAGTTCCCCCATCATACCACATACCATACAAGCACATAGCATACATACTGTCGGGCAATTCTGGGCGCCCGTCCTACCAATGTCAACCCATTCTGGAGTGCCGACCTACCCATGTCGAGATATTATGGGGTACTGACCTACCCATGTCAAGCCATTATGGGGTGCTGACCTACCCATGTCAAGCTATTATGGGGTGCTGAACTACCCATCTCAAGCTCTTCTGGGGTGCCGACCTACCCTCCGGTCTATCTCAACCGAACACGGGGACTATTTCACCCCTACCTCTAACACATAATATCATATCATAATGATTTTGTCAGACATATCTGGGGTGCCCGACCTACCCATTGGTCCTAGCGACTGAATCGGGGACTATTCCCCCTCTACTAATACTATCTCACATAACGTGGCAACTAGCAAACTAGCATACTCACATATCCAACAATCTAGCATACTCACATATCCAACCATAACAGACCAGAAAATTATCACAAAGACAATCATCCCAACTAACAATTACTAGTGGGCTGGCCTTGGTGCCTTAGACCCATTTCTACTGGAACGTAACTCACCTCGATATATTGTAGTGTCTGAACTGTCCTCGGCGTGAAGGTCGGCTCTCCTCAACTGCTCAATACCTACATGGAAATCCTCAAGTCATCAAACAGAACATACAACCCTAACCATGATCAATACCATAACCAGTTAAAGTCAACACCCGATTGACTTGACTCGTTGAGTTGGTCCACCAACTTGTCGAGTCCATACTCCATTAACCCGATCCAACCCCGACTCCACTCATCGAGTCTAGCAAGAACTCGACGGGTTCTTCTTCATTCAAACCATCGGGACCATCTTCATTCGACTTGCCGAGTTCCTCCTTGAACTCGGTGAGTTCATCCCCCTTTATAAGAATGTGTCCGGTCTACGACTCACTGAGTTGTATGAACAACTCGCTGATTCCATCTTCAAAGATTGGGAGATTTCCTTGGACTCATCGGGTCTGTTCATACACTCGTCGAGTCCCATGATTCCCAGGTCCCTTTTCGTGTCCAAACATCAAAGGGACTTTCCTCCCTAACAACTAATCCATCCACAGAAAGGATTTGGTGGTCATTACACCGCGACTCGCCGAGTCCCAAGAGCAACTCGTCGAGTCTATCCTTGACCAACACTATACAGTCGATTTAAATGGGCCTTAACACCACAAAACCATTGATTTGGCCCCCTAATGTCCATTTCATACGTAAAGCACCAAACTTTGTGCACATGCATGGGGGTTTTGGCTCAAAAAGCCATAAAAGGTGCTCTACAAGATGCATGAGGCTCTCATGGCCATAAAGTGGGCACCTTTATGCCATGAGACCCTTCCAGTGACTCAAATCTGAAGTCAAGACTCCGTATAACACTCGACAAATCCAAAAATGGCTTGGAAAGCCCTAAATGTGCCCAAAATCCAAGTCTAAAGATGAATAAACACATAGAAGACAAAGGCAGGGGCATTTTACCTTGATTGTGCTGAAAATGGAACTGAATCTCTGAATCTCTAAGCCCCCACTCGAAGTCTCAAGCTTCTTTCTCCTTCTAAAGCTTCACAAGCCACCAAAAGTACCAAAATGGCCTTAGAACACACAAAAACGACTAGGGTTTCGATACACAGCTTTCTGAGAGTGATAAGGGTGATGGAGGCTGAGATAAGGTGTTTAAATAGGGTGCAAACCCTCAAATTTAGGGTTTCACTCAACCAGCACCTATTCGCCGAGTCAGTCCCCCAACTCGTCAAGTAGCTTACTTATATTGTTCGCGGTCACGACTCTACTCGATGATTTGGGCCTCCAACTCGTCGAGTCCCAGAGAAAAACACAAAACACTGGAATAAAAGGCATACTAGGAATCAGGTGTTACAAATCTCCTCCACTTATCTTAGACTTCGTCCTCGATGTCTGCTGCTCGATCCTAAAAAATCTCGGGGTAATGCTCCCTCATCTCGTCCTCCGGCTCCCAGGTCCATTCCAAGCCCTTTCGGTGCTACCACTACACCTTTACCAGATCCACTCTCTTGTTCCTCAGGTCCTTTGACTTCCTATCAAGGATTACCGTTGGCCGCTCAATGTAGTTCAGGATGTCATCAACTTGAATATCCTCCAAAGGCACCACCACTGAATCGTCCACCATACATTTTTGCAACTGGGAGACATGAAAAGTGCTATCAATCTGACTAAGTTCGATTGGCAGATCCAGCCTATATGCCACCTTGCCCACCCAGGCCATAACCCTGAAGGGCCCAATATACCTGGGGCTCAACTTTCCCTGCTTCCTGAATCGAATGACGCCCTTCCATGGCGACACCTTCAGGAGTACTATATCCCCGACCTGGAACTCCAGGTCCAACCGTCGCTTGTCGGCATAACTTTTCTGCCGACTTTGAGTAGTCTGAAGCCTGCTCTAATCCTGTTGGATCCTCTCCGTAGTCTTGATTACCACTTCGGTACTCCCCATGACTCTCTGCCCAACTTCTCCCCAGCGTATTGGGGTCATGCACTTCCTCCCATACAACATCCCGTATGGAGGACGGTCGATACTCGCATGATAGCTATTGTTATAGGAGAACTCCGCCAACGGAATGTAAGTATCCCAACTACCTCCGAAGTCTAAAATGAACGCCCACAGCACATCCTCTAGTGTCTGGATGGTCCGCTCACTCTGACCATCCGTCTGTGGGTGAAAGGCGGTGCTAAAATGCAGTCGAGTACCCAGCCGGTCATGAAACTTCTTACAAAACCTAGAAGTGAACCGCACATCCCTGTCTAAAATCACTGAAACTGGCACCCCGTGCCGCGCCACTACCTCCCAGATATAGATGTCGGCCAAATTTTCGGCCGAAATACTCTCCTGAATCGGAATAAAATGGGCGCTCTTGGTCAATCGATCAACGATGACACAACTCGAATCCACTCCTCGTGCGGTCCTGGGAAGCTTCGTAATGAAGTCCATAGTAATATCCTCCTACTTCCACAGCGGGATATCCAACGGCTGGACCTTGTTGTGAGGTCTCTAGTGCTCAACCTTGACCTTCCTATAGGTCACGCACCTCTCCACGAACCAAGCTACATCCCTCTTCATACAGGACCACCAATAATCAGGACGAATATCCCTGTACATCTTCGTCGCCACCGGATGGATAGAGAACCTGGATTTGTGTACCTCCTCGATCAATACCTGGCGCACACCTCCCTAATATGGGGTCCACACCCTATGGTGAAGGGTCAACAATCCTCAGCTATCATAGTCGAAGGAGGAAACCTGACCCACGATTCGCACGCTCTTCTGATGTTCCTCCTTCATGGCCTCCTGCTGAGCCTCCCGAATCTGCACCATCAACGGAGTCACAACTATCATCCTCCGACAGATGTCCCTGATCGGTGCCTCCTTGCGGCTAAGCGCATCGGCCACGACATTGGCCTTCCCCGGGTGGTAGAGGATCTCGCAATCATAATCCTTCACCACGTCAAGCCACTGATTTAGCTGGTCCATGACATACCTCAAGCTCTTGTGGTCAGTGTAAATGGTACAACGAACACCATAGAGGTAATGGTGCCAAATCTTGATCGGCGAAAACATGCCCCCTCTGCATTAATATCGCGCCCAAGCCTGAAGTGGACGCATCACAATATACAACAAAGTCCTCCATACCCTCTGGTAGCGCTAAGATTGGCGCCTCGCACAATCTCTATCTCAATGTCTCAAATGCGGCCTGCTGCTCAGGCCCCCAGTGAAAGACCACGACTTTCCTTGTCAACCGGGTCAGGGGCACGGCTATCTTGGAGAAGTCCTGAATGAATCACCGATAGTAGCCTTCCAGTCCTAGGAAGATCTGAATCTCATATGGTGACCTCGGAACCTCCCACCTCATCACAGCCTCCACCTTGGCTGGATCAACCGAAATCCCATCTTGGTTCACAAAGTGCCCTAGAAACTGCACCTCGTGCAACTAGAACTCACACTTGGAGAACTTAGCATACAAGCTCTCCCTCCTCAAAGTATCCAAAACCTCTCGCAAGTGCTCTTCTTGTTGCTCTCATGTCTTGGAATAAACCAAGATGTCATCGATGAAAACTATCACAAACTGATCCAATATCGGTCTGCACACGCGGTTCATGAGGTCCATGAACGCGGCAGGACCATTGGTGAGCCTGAAAGGAATCACCACGAACTCATAGTCACCATGGCATGTCCGAACGGAGCCTTCTGCATATCCTCCTCTCTGAGCCTCATCCGATGATATCCTGAACGCAAATCAATCTTGAAGAACCAAGATGCTCCCTGTAGCTAGTCAAAGAGGTCATCAATCCTCAGGAGTGGGTAACGGCTCTTCACCATTACCTTATTCAGCTCCCGGTAATCTATACATATCCGATATGACCCTTCCTTCTTTCTTACAAACAGAATCGGGGCTCCCCAGGATGAACTACTTGGTCTATTGAATCCCTTGTCTAACAGCTCCTATAGCTATGTAGACAACTACTGCATCTCAGGAGCATCCAACCAATACAGTGCCTTGGCTATCGGAGCCGCATTAGGGACTAGGTTGATCCTGAACTCTGCCTGTCTCCCCAGAGGTATCCCAGGCAACTCCTCGGGGAATACATCCATAAACTCTCGTACCATGGGCACATCGTCCACCGTCGCCTTACCCGCCTCCCAGGTATCCATAGCATAGGCGACAAATCCTATGCAACCCTGCTGAAGGTAGCGCCTAGCTCTCGCTACTGAACATAAGGCTGGTCCTCGCTGTGGCATCTCGCCCTGAATCACCAGCTCTCACCCACTTGGGGTCCTGATCCTCACCAACTGCTGCGTGCAGTCGATCACTGCCCCATTGGGGCTTAGCCAATCCATACCAATAATAACCTTGTTCCCCCGCAATGGTATGGGAACCAGATCTACCAAGTACCGCTCCTTGAATTGCCTCAAAACACAATATTGGTAGACCTATGATGCTCACACTGACCGGTTGTCCACAATCTCGACCTCTAGAGGGCAATCCAACATGCCCGTGGACTCAGGAAACTTCTTGTTAAGCACAAGAGAGACAAACGATCGGGTAGCACCTGAATCAAACAATACCTGAACTGGGATACCATTCACATGGAACGATCCTAAACAGAGCACATACATGGCATATCAAAATCTCAGTGACATAACATAAAAGCATAAGAAAGAAATCATACCTGTCACCACATCGGGTGCAGCGCGTGCCTCCTCGGCTGTCAACTGAAATACTCAGCCCTGCACCACTGGAGCTTCTACCTTGGCCTTCCGGCCATTCGTAACCCGCATTGTCGCTGGAGTCGGCGTCGCCGTTGGTGCTGCTACTGTCGCTACCGTCAATCTAGGGCAGTTGGCCTTCTTATGGCCCCTCTAATTGCTATGTAAGCAAATCAGGTCTGACATCTGCGCTGTGGGGGCGAGGGCAGTACAATCCTTACCAAAGTTGTAACGACATAATTTTTCAAACCAAAATTTTACATTTTAAAACTCATAAAATATTTGTCTCATCATTCATTCTCAAAATAATCAACAAGTTTTCAAAACAATTATTCAAATCCAGGATCCTCAAACATGTTCCATCTCTACTGTGTGTGAGTACAATCATATCGGCGCCTTCCCGCTATCTCCCGAGGTACCTGAAACACATAACACATAACGCGGTAAGCACGAATGCTTAATGAGTTCCCCAAAATACCACATACAACAATTCGCCACTCGAAGCTATACTTTGTAAGACCCTCTGGTCTATGTGTCTCAACGGGACCCTCCAGTCCCGTAGCATGTTGGACCCTCTGGTCCGGTCTAGCTCGTTGGACCCTCTGGTCCAGTCTGATTGAGAACCCTCCGGTCTCATAGTTCGTTTGACCCTCCGGTCCGGTCTAAGCAACAAATAATATAGCATACAATACATATCACGCAAACATGCATAACTCAAGCAAGCACATAAGACCCTCTGCTCATACATAGCTACCACGCTGGGTAAAGTATAGTGAGAAGACTCACCTCGTAAGATAGCTAGTAAAACTCTCGTGCCCGAAATCCTCGATCTAGCCTCCGCCTATCACAAGTTAATATTTCTAATTAATACTCTACTCTTATCACTAAAAAGTCGGTAAAAGACCATTCTACCTCTCCCTGACCTCTTTCACTCATTTTGACCAAACCCTCAAGTCAACAAAAATCATCTCCCGTCAACAGCCCAACTTTGACCAGACTCGTCGAGTGCACTTGGGCGACTCGTCGAGTCCAGTCGATTCATGGCAACCCCAGTAAGTTCCAACTCGACGAGCTAACCCCTAACGCTTCGGGTCACCACCTGAATCAGTTCATTGGGACAAAACCCTGGGCTACTCGTCGATTCAGCGGCTCGACTCGGTGAGTCTATTCAGACTCTTTTGCATTCAACTGATTTTAGTGCAAAATACTTTCCCAAACTTCAGATCTACGCACTCAAGGCTCATTAATCATGTAAAGGTTCAACCTTTATGTCCATGCAACACTCATCTAGCTCTATTTGACAAAATAACCCTTATAATGGTGTCTTATGCTCAAGGTTCTTAGGTGACCACATAAAGTTGGGTTCTTGGGACTCTCTGGACCTCTCAAGGTCCAGATCTGATATCTAAATGTCAAAGGAACTTGCCATGCTTCAATACTCAATTTAAAAGAGGGTAAAGAAACCCTAACTTCAAGAGATCTACTACACATACAAAAAAGGTATAGATTCATACCTTCAACAGCAACCTTGAATGAAATAGTGAAAGATCTGAGCCCCTTTAGATAGCTAAGCTTGAACCCCTACTTCTTTATTGCAAGAATGCACCAAGATGAAGAAATTAGCTCCCTCTCTCTCTCTAAGCTCTCTGGATCGATTAGGGTCTCTCAAGGGAAAGTGTGGCCGCAAATGGAGGCCATAAGAGCCTTTAAATAGGCCACAAACCCAAACAATTAGGGTTTTCCTCAGCAGCGCTGACTCGGCGAGTCAGATACCCGACTCGGCGAGTCCATTTATTAAACACGCCACCAAGTCGTAATCCCACTCAACGAGTTGAGGAACCAACTCGTCGATTCCACCCAAAATCCTTAGAATAAATGCTTAAAGTAGTATACTTGGAAAACCGAATGTTACAATTCTCCCCCACTAGAATCAGACTTCGCCCTTGAAATCTTGCTCCGCAAATAGCTCGGGGTACTGCTCACGTATTTCTGAGTCCGACTCCCAAGTTAGAGCGGACCCCTTCTGATGTTTCCAATGGACCTGAACCAAGGGAACTTCCTTGTTACTCAAAACCTTCACCTTCCGATCTATGATCGCGATCGGCCTCTTGATGTAATTCAGGATCGTATCCACCTGAACGTCCTCTAGTGGTACCACTACTGTTTCGTCGGCCACACACTTCCACAACTGGGACACATGGAAGGTGTTATGAATCTGACTCAACTCTTCAGGCAGCTCCAAACGATAAGCTACCTTTCCCACTCTGGCGGTCACTCTGAAGGGACCGATGTATCGGGGTCCTAGCTTTCCCCGTTTCATGATCCGAATCACCCCTTTCCATGGGGAGACCTTCGGGAGTACAAAATCCCCAACCTGGAACACGAGCTTGGATCGTCGCCTATCAGCATAAATATTCTGGAGACTCTGGGCTGTCAGTAACCTCTGTCTGACCTGTTGAATCTGCATAGTCGTCTTCAGCACTATTTCAGTGTTGTCCATCACACTCTGCCCCACCTCTCCCCAACAGATGGGGGTGCGACACCTTCTCCCATACAGGAGCTCAAAGGGAGGCATACCAATGCTCGAGTGATGGATGTTGTTGTAAGAAAACTCATCCAAGGGTAGGTATGTGTCCCAACTCCCACCAAAGTCCAAAACACATGCCCGAAGCATGTCCTTGAGCGTCTGAATCATCCGCTCGCCCTATCTGTCTGTCGGTGGGTGGTAGGCGGTACTAAAATGCAGTCGCGTTCCCAACTCCTCATGGAACTTCTTCCAGAATCTGGAAGTAAAACGCACATCCCGATCAGACACTATAGACGTCAGAACTCCATGCCGCGCTACCACCTCTCATACGTAAATCTATGCCAGCCTCTCAGCAGAAGAGCTCTCACTAATAGCAAGGAAATAAGCACTCTTCGTCAACCGATCCACAACCACCCAGATTGCGTCAACTCCACGCGTCGTTCTCGGTAATTTGGTTATAAAGTCCATCGAGATCATCTCCTACTTCCAATAGGGAATCTCCAAAGGCTGCAGTGGACCGTGTGGATGTTGGTGCTCTGCCTAGACCCGACGGCAGGTCAAGCACCTCTCGACCACCCAAGTAACATCTCTCTTCATACAGGGCCACCAATAGTCTTTCTTCAGATCCAAATACATCTTAGTAGCCCTGAGATGGATCGAAAATCTTGACCTATGCGCCTCGTCCATTAGAGTGATACGAGCTCCGCCCGTATAAGGCACCCAAATCCGACCTCGGAAGGTCATAAGTCCCCGACTATCCATCACAAACTCGGATACTTGTCCAATCACCCGCTCCTTCTTGCAGTTCTTCGGTCTTACGGCCTCCGCCTGGGCCTCTCGAAAGATATCCAATATCAGTGTCATCAGTATCATCCTCATGCATATATCCTGAATCGGGGCACTCTCCGCCTTGCAACTCAGGGCAACGGCTACCACGTTAGCCTTGCCCGGGTGATACATAATCTCACATTCATAATCCTTTACCACGTGCAACCACCTCCTCTGGCGCATATTCAGCCCCGAATCTGGTCACGAAATCTGACCATGTCATATCCTCGATGGTTGGGGCTCCCAACGAGTCACTAACTGACTCCCACCAATCTCTAGCTCTATCCCTCAAACATCCTGCAACAAAGTGGACCTTCAACCCTTCCGGGCAGAAGCTCGTCAACTGCGCAAACTCAATGTCTATGATCCATCTCCTGGCAGTAATGGGGTCCTTCACCCCGTGAAAATCCAGTGCACCACTCCCTCTGAAGTCCTTGAAGGATAGTGTACGCGTACCTACTTGGCCAGACGACAAATTACTCCTGAATAATCGGAGGTGATCCTCCATCAGCTCAATAATCCCCTCCTTGATCGACCCGAAAATAACCGGGGTCAACTCAAGGATACCTCTCATGATCTCAGACGCGATGAACTCGCGTAGCCCGTCATCAACCTGCTCGGATCCTGCACCGAAGCCTGATCCTGGTACCCCTGCTCCATGTAGTGTGACCACCATACACATAAATGTCAGGATCATACATGCTCTCGAGAGGACTTACACACTCTCCAAGTTCCCTGGTTCCATCTCATACCTCCTTGACTCGAGTACGGATCCTCTGCTTCTAGTAGTACGGGCCCATACTGTCAAAACTAGGAGTTCTAAGGTGTTTGTAAACATTAACAAGAGTAACATTTGTGGCTAAAACTTGAAAGTATGCATGATGTTTATTCAGTGACAACAAAATTCCATCAAACACTCTGTACAAACACTTCAAATGGTCAACAAAAGATTCGAAACCCTAAAAATGTCGGTTTAAATCCATTATGGACTAGGATTTCCTTATTGGGCCTAATGGACCAATAAGCTTCCAATCTGACTATTTTGGGCTTAGGATCCTTAAATAGGCCCTAATTGGATCCATTTTTATGAAACTTAACGTTTTGGGCCATAATGGACCCCAAATGAATTGGTTTACCTTGATGGGCCTTGTTGGGCCATAACAAATCCAATTTATCCTAATGGGTGACAAATCCACTCTTTTATGCAAGATTGGGCTGTAAACCCACCTAAGGGCCCAATGTGCCAAAAACCATCAATTCGGGCTTCATATTATCGGACTCAAGCAGTAAAGGCCCAAACCACTTCTCTCCTTTCTCCCTCTCGGCCCAAGTGTGTGTATATATATATATATATATATATATAGAGAGAGAGAGAGAGAGAAAAGAGATTAAGAGAGTTGACTTAAGTTGCCACCTCTTTATTACACAACACATAACCATGCATTTCTTATGCATCCATACACCCGTCACTTTAAATCTCTTCCCCCCTCTCTTTTTCTTCTTCGGCCGAGAGTAAGAGGAAAACACACACACCCACACCTTCAAACTTCCTCCAAATCTCTCTCAAGTTTTCAAGAGCAACTCCTTCTTCATTTCCTCAACATTTCAAGATTTAGAGTGTTTCCAAGGTGATTTTTCACCACAATTACTATTATTGGTAAGTTATTATCAAAAACCAACACCTTCTTTCATTTTAACACCGAGAACTCCTCCTTGCATAGTTTTATTCCATGATCACACCTTAGAAGCTCCATAAGCTCGAGATCCGCATCAAGGTGTTGCTAGGACCAAAATCTTCTTCAAATCTTCTTCAAAACCAAAACAACTAAGCAAGGTGAGTTCATACCCCCTTGTTTTTGGTTTATACTTGTTTTTGGGGGAGAATACAAGTATTATATGGTGATCTATGTGTTTTTGCATGTTATGTGTGATTTCTTTAGTTTTTGGTTGTGATAATACGAAATATTTGAGATATTTTGAGATCTATAGCAAAAAGGGTGAAATAATCATAAACAAAAACATAATAAACAACATACACCATATATCTAAGGGTCCTTAAGTTTAAAAAGTGAAAAACAAAGCCAAAGAACCTTACAAGTGTCATTTTTGCAAAAATAACAAAGATTGGATGTAAATTGTAAATTATCGGTTTTATGGGGGTTATAAGGTCTTTATTTGTAGAAAAGCTGATTTTAATGAAAACAATACTTTTCAAAGTGTCAAAAACATAAATTTTAGCTTATTGGGCCTTAAATTGGGCATCATGTGTTTTTGGGCCCAAGGTTGCGAAAAAATGAAGTTTTGAAGGGCTGAAATGTAAAAATTAACAAACCATGAGTCTAAAACATAAATAAACTATTCCAGGGGTTGAAAATGATTTTATTACCAAATTGGACTAAAAATCCAAAGTTTTTGATTTTGGGTCAAAATTGTAAAACTTACGGAAATTGGGCCAAAAATGTAAACTTTTTACAAACAAAGGCTGGAAACGAAAAATACAATAGTTTTGGACTAAAATTACTATTCAAATAAATTTTGGGTGGAAAATGTCAAGAAAATTTGTTGAATGACCAAAAATGTCAATTTTCATAAAAAGGGACTAAAAGTGCCATTTTTAAAGAAAAAGGGGCCAAAATGGTCAATCTAAATGTCTTTGGGCCAAATAAACAATTATGAATGTTTGGGTTTAAAATATCAAGCTTATAACGCATGATTATATATATATATATATATATATATATATATATATATATATATATATATATATATATATATATATATATATATAAAACTAAAGCTTCGTTATAGTTCAAACGTTAAGATATTTTTTTTAACCATTGTGGATAAACATTTAGCATACAACAAATACCAACAATACGAACTTAAACTCGATAAAACATAAGCGATTCAATGGTTGGGCTCAAATACCTTTTATTCGTGCTGTTGGGCCTTTGTGGCCCAATATCATGATTTTTGGGCCCAATATAGTTACACATGTTTATTGGGCCTCTGGTGACCCAATTACTTACCTAATGGACCCTCAATGGGTTTTACATGCTATTGGGCCGTAGTGGCCCATTTGCATTGCTAGTAAGGTCCAAATCAATCATATGCGTGATGGGCTAACGTGTCCGTCGCATACTCGGCAACCTATAATAACATACGTGATTAGTGGGCCCCCGTAGTCCTCTTCTCTTCGTCTGTTAGGCTTACCTTTTATTCAAGTAAACATAAATCAGGTCATTAAACAAGGTTATTCAATTTCATTTGGATTTAGTGAGTAATAAACGGGAGACACCAATAAGTGTCGGTTGTAGTCTGTTGTTATAATCAAATTTTTCTGGAGGGAGAGTGAGAGTTTGTGTATAGATCTATATGGGGGTGACTCCCCCACACCTAAGTTGTTCGCTACAGTTAGACTCGGTCAGTCAAGGGTGACAAAATCTTAATTCAATACCGGCATTCGCTAGAATGCCAAGACAGACGAATTAGTCATTATTATGCATGGTTATAACGACTCACATAGAGATCCAATACCATCTAATTAATCATAGGGAATCATATTCATTCGATTGTGACGATACAATAATACAAATAGATCATACTATTCATATCGGAAAACATCGGGTCTTCCAAGGGAACAACATTATTCACTTTTACTTTCAATAACTATAATACAAGAATTTATTATGAGAAACATATCACTTTTACACGTTTTGAAATCATTCACGCATATACTTATGGATCATCACACCTATTTCGTGAACAATTGTCGTTTCAGAAAATATCGGATTTTCTGGGTTTTACAAACTATACAAAACATTTTCATATCAAACATGCTTATGAACTCACCAACATTATATATGTTGACCATTTTCAAAATAACTTGTATTCTCAGGTAACAGATAAGCTAAAGAAAATTACCAAGTATGCTAGGATGTTATGTTTTGTGACTCTCAAACAATTTATGCTATGGATATGTAATATTTAGACAATGTACTTGATGTGAACAAGGTCAGTTGTAATGTATTAATGCATGGTGATGTTTATGTTATGTTTCATGTATATTCATTTTGATGATATTTCAATGTAAGTCACGCGAGCCCTCAGACGTTTCCGCTGTCTAGTTCGGGGGTGTGACACATACTACCTTCCAAATCTATCCGTAATTTCCTCAAGGATTGCTTCAACTTCACCAAGTCCCTTAACCGATACCCTTTTCAACTAATCTCGTCCTAGGCTTTCCTAAGGCACCCTCCGACCTACTCTCTGCCATCAACTGCACCAGGAGTCCTTACTTCCCTTCCCTAACTAGCTTGTGAATACTGTTACATATCCGCTCACTAGTTAGTTAAAGTTAGCCAGACCCCTTTAGCACAAAGCAAGCAACATTCGTGCATTGAGTAACCACATCAGGCATAACCTATTCAGGCTATCCTACCAATGACTAGACAGTCCTAGCATACAACTCATACAACGGGCATTCAATGCATCCTCCTAGATCCTTAGCCCTAATCTAGCATGTAGTTCTCAGAATCATATATTAGGCATACAAGGCATCCTCCTGGATCCTTAGCTCTAATCTAGCATGCAGTTCTCAGAATCTTATATCAGGCATATAAGGCGTTCTCCTAGATCCTTAGCCCTAATCTAGCATGTAGTTCTCAGAATCATAAATCATACACATTACATAACAAGTATGGGTATCCTGGGGAAAACTTACTTAAACTCGGCCGGTCGCACACATCACACACCTTGTCCTTTCTCAAAATTCTTTAACTTATAATTCTGGAAACTGATTTCTTTGTGAAAAATCTTTTAGTCCCTCGGTTTGAGTCCAGACACCCCCGAGGGTGTGTCTGAATCCCTCAAACCAGGGATCTAATACCAACTTGTAACATCCCAAAAATCAATGCCAAAAATTTCATTTTTAATTAAGTGGTTTATAAAATAACTTATCAAGACATTGCCAAAATCATGTCAATACATAAAACTGTAGTATCATGTCTCAAAACCATATCATCTGAATGTAAAAACATATCAGAGTACAATCCCAGAAAACTCTAAGCAGAAATCATGTGTGCGTGTGTGATGCAATGCTACACCGCCGACTCCTTCCCCTTGGACGAAGAGGTACCTGAAACCAAAACTGAAATTGTAAGCACAAATCTTTTTGATTTCCCCCATCATACCACATACCATACAATCATATAGCATGCATGTTGTCGGGCAATTCCGGGGCGCCCGTCCTACCCATGTCAAGACATTCTGGGGTGCCGACCTACCCATGTCGAGCTATTTTGGGGTGCTGACCTACACATGTCAAGCCATTCTGGGGTGCTAACCTACCCATGTCAAGCTATTCTGGGGTGCTGACCTACCCATGTTAGGCTCTTCTGGGGTTCTGACCTACCCTCCAGTCTATCTCAACCGAACATGGGAACTATTTCACCCCCTATTACTAACACATAATATCATATCATAATCATGTTGTCAGACATATCTGGGGTGTCCGACCTACCCATTGGTCCTAGCGACCGAATCGGGGACTAGTACCCTTCTACTGATACAATCTCACATAACATGGCAATTAGCAAACTAGCATACTCACATATCCAACAATCTAGCATACTCACATATCCAACCATAACAGACCAGAAAATTATCACAAAGACAATCATCCCAACTGACATTTACTATTGGGTTGGCCTTGGTGCCTTAGACCTACTTCTACTAGAGGGTAACTCACCTCGATATCGTGTAGTGTCTAAACTATCCTCGGCGTGAAGGTCGGCTCTCGTCGACTCCTCAATCCATACACAACAATCCTCAAGTCATCAAACAGAACATACAACCCTAACTAGGGTTAATACCATAACCAGTCAAAGTCAACATCTGATTAACCTGACTCGCCAGTTTGGTCCACCAACTCGTAGAGTCCATACTCCATTAACCCGATCCAAACCCGACTCCACTTGTCGAGTCTATCAAGAACTCAACGGGTTCTTCTTCATTCAAACCATCGGGACCATCTTCATTCCATTCGCCAAGTTCCTCCTTGAACTCGGCGAGTTCATCTCCCTTATAAGAATGTGTCCAGTCTACGACTCGCCGAGTTGTATGAACAACTCGTCGAGTCCATCTTCAAATATTGGGAGATTGCCTTGGACTCACCGGGTCTGTTCATACACTCGTCAAGTCCCATGATTCCCAAGTCCCTTTTCGTGTCTAAACATCTAAGGGACTTTCCTCCCTAACAACTGGTCCATCCACAAAAAGGATTTGTTGGTCATTACACCGCGACTCGCCGATTCCCAAGAACAACTTGTCGATTCCATCCTTGACTAACACTATTTAGTCAATTTAAATGGGCCTTAACACCACAAAAACATAGATCCTGCCCCCTAATGTCCATTTCATAAGTAAAGCTCCAAACTTGGTGCACATGCATGGGGGTTTTGGCTCAAAAAGCCATAAAAGGTGCTCTACAAAATGCATGGGGATCTCATGGCCATAAAGTGGGCACCTTTATGCCATGAGACCCTTCCAATGACTCAGATCTGAAGTTAAGACTTCATATCACACTCCACAAATCCGAAAATGGCTTGGAAAGCCCTAAATGTGCCCAAAATCCAAGTCTAAAGATGAATAAACACATAGAAGACTAAGGAAGGGGAATTTTACCTTGATTGTGCTGAAAATGGAACTAGATCTCTGACTCTCTAAGTCCCCACTTGAAGTCTCAAGCTTCTTTCTCCTTCTCAAGCTTCACAAACCACCAAAAGTACCAAAATGGCCTTAGAACACACAAAAACGGCTAGGGTTTCGATACACAGCTTTCTGAGAGTGATAAGGGTGTTGGAGGCTGAGATAAGGTGTTTAAATAGGGTGCAAACCCTCAGATTTAGGGTTTCACTCAACCAGCACCAACTCGTTGAGTCAGTCCCCCGACTCGTCGAGTAGCTTACTTATATTGTCCGCGGTCACGACTCTACTCGACGAGTTGGACCTCCAACTTGTCAATTCCCATAGAAAAACACAAAACACTTGAATAAAAGGCATACCAGGAATCGGGTGTTACATAAATGGATCTTACAACTGTGACATCCCCATTTTCACGGCCAGAAAAGACCGATTTTACTTATGCTTTGTTTTATAAAATCAGAGTAATCTTTTAAAGATACGGTTGCGGAATTTGTTCCCAAAACAAGATATGATAATAACTTATCAAATCATTTCTCAAAAAGAATGTATTTTCATTCAATAATAAAACCTCGGGGTGTCATGTTCCGATACAGACATATAAGCATAAGCAGAACTTACATTTAATTACACAATTGATTTATATCTCCTTTAAATCTCTCTGTGAAATATGTCTTCGTATTTAATACCTGTGATACAAAGAAAACTGAGTGGGTCAGGCTTGGGAGCCTGGTGAGCATATAGGGTTTTCATCCCACAATGTTATATCATATAAATATATATATAGAACATCCAAAATTATATAATTTCACCATATAAAAGCAACTCTTATCCCACCCCATCGATCCTCACAACGACACGATCTAAACTCTCGTATCTAAACTTTTCCTCTTTATCTGATCCCTACTCACGGATCTAAACTAATCTCTCCACCTGATCCATACTCTCGGACCTAAAACTAACCTCTTGGTCTAATCCATACTCCCGGATCTAAACTAATCTCTTGGTTGGATCCATACTCTCGGATCTAAAACTGTGCCCAATCCATACTCCCAGACTAGGGACAATTAACTATGTCTTAATCCATACTCCCGGATTAATAACAAGTTTACCTATTGGTCTGATCCATACTCCCAGATCTAAAACTGTGCCCAATCCATACTCCCGGACTAGGGACAATTAACTATGTCTTAATCCATACTCCCGGATTAATAACAAGTTTACCTATTGGTCTGATCCATACTCCCGGATCTAAAACTGTGCCCAATCCATACTCCCGGACTAGGGACAATTAACTATGTCTTAATCCATACTCCCGGATTAATAACAAGTTTACCTATTGGTCTGATCCATACTCCCGGATCTAAAACTAACCTCTTGATCTGATCCCTACTCACGGATCTAAACTAACCTCTTGATCTGATCCCTACTCACGGATCTAAACTAACCTCTTGATCTGATCCCTACTCACGGATCTCATCTACCCATGTCCTACCCAACATATTTGTAGATATAAAATACATATATAGTTTAACTCGTTAAAAATCTATATAGTTCATCCATTCCACCAATACCTCAAGTAAACAACATTATATAAACACATAGCACGTATTTCGTAGCAACTACTTCATACTTATGTGTTAGAAGAAAGTAACCACACACTCACACATATAAACCACAATATACTTAATACACTCAAACCATACTTGTATTATTATCGTGTTTATGAAAGGTAGTATACACTCACACATATAAACAACAATATATATACACATAGCACATATTTTATAAAATACTTCATATCTATGTGTAAGATGAAAGTGACTATACATTCACTTGATCAGAAGATGATCGGACAACACTACGACTTGCAGAAGTAGTAATCCTCAGCAGATCTGGAAGATCTCTTCAAAAATCGAACTTCTCGCGGGCAGAGCTTCGGCTCGGGACCCGCACTTCTCGGGATCTTCGGGATCTCGGGACTTGCCTCGGGGCTAGAGAATAATACCGGGGCTTCGGGGTACTTCTGGCACGCAAATCGATGCAAAACGGGAGAGAGAAGAGAGAAAATAGCAACCCTAAACAGCTGGCCCTTCAAATCTATTTATAGGGCAAATTTGGCCCTTGCCACGTCGTGGCAACCTTGTTCCACGTCGTGGGATTGGTCGCCACTGCATGCGTCATCCCAAGTTGCATCTGGGGGCCTTCCGGAGGTGTCAGGACACTTGCCACGTCGTGGCAACCTTGTTCCACGTCGTGGGCTCTGACAGTTTTGGGGTTTCGCGCCCCGAACTTCAGAAATTCATAACTTTCGCATACGAACTCCGTTTTCGACGTTCTTTATATCGCCGCAAAGGTGAGATTATGCTCTACAACTCTCGTTTAGACTCCATTGGCTAATTTTGAATTTATTTTTAATATATTATAAGTATATTACTTATATAGTATTTTAGTAGGCCAGGATAGGAAAACTTCGTTCGAAATTCATAACTCCTTCATCTGAACGCCGATTCCGTCCGTATTTCCGTTGTTGTACTACTATCGATAAGATCTTCAATTCTCATTTATATCACTAAGGATATATATCTATCTACCTTAAATTCACTATTTACGTCGCGCTGGGTCGCGCTAGGTCGTGTCGCTTCTGTCGCGAAACTTCGACAGGTCATAACTTCTTCGTTATAACTCGGATTTTGGCGTTCTTTATATGCACGGAAACCTTGTGACATATACTACAACTTGGTTAATATTAATCCTTCTAAATAATCTTCCATCAAAAAGTCATTTTGATGCTTATCGTCTCTAAATCGACTAGCCCTGATCTACGGGCGTTACAAGAACCCGCGTGTTAACCCAACTGATCAATTACCAACTTCAATCCTTAGTCCACAACTTAAACTAATTTACATAAACAACCCAAGAGCAATAATTCATATCAAAACCAATCTTGATATTTTCACATAGCACCCTGCATAATTCCTGAAATGAGAAGTTTGTAATACTCACAATATTTAACACCCCTCCTCAAACTTGACATTTAAGGAAGAATATTAATTTCATTTAAAAAGATTAATTATTCCAATTTCATTTACCAAAAAATTATGTTGTGAAATACTTAAAAACTTTGTTAAAATATCAGCTCTTTGTTTTGAAGAAATTATTTTTTTCATCTTTAAAAACACCACCTGTAATTTTTTCTCTAACAAAATGTAAATCAATTTCAAAATATTTTGTTTTTTTATGAAATACAGGATTTAATGCAAGCTTAATAGCATACTCATTATCACAAAAAACTGTTATAGGTATCAAACATTTTATTCCCAAATCAAACAATAATTTTAAAATCCAAATGATTTCACAAGTAACAGACGCTAAAGCTCTGTATTCAGACTCTGTTGAAGATCTAGATACAGTAGCTTGTTTTTTACTTTTCCAAGAAATTAGAGAATTTCCAAAATAAACCAAATATCCCGTAACAGATTTCCTTGAATTAAGACATTTTGCCCAATCAACATCTACATAACCCATTAAGTCAAAATTTTCTAACTTTACAATAGAAACACCTTTACCAGGACTACCTTTCAAATATCAAAGCAATCTAAATGCAATGTTTAAATGTGACATATGAGGTTTATGCATAAACTGACTAAGGATCTGAGCACAATAAGATATATTTGGTCTTGTAATAGTTAAATATATGAGTTTTCCAATTAATTTTTGAAATTTAGTAATATTTTCTAGTAAAGGATCACTATCAACATAACTCCTCTTGGGAACAAAATTTGCCTCCAAAGTAGTAGAAACAGGCTTGTAACCTAACATTCCAAACTCATGTAAAATCTCAAGACAATATTTCCTTTGATTTAAACATAAACTTTGATTAGTATTTAAAACTTCAATTCTAAGAAAATAGCTTAATTTTCCTAAATTTTTTATTAAAAATTTTGAGTTTAAAAAGACTTCACATTTTGAATTTCAATTTCATTACTTCCAGTTAGAATAATATCATCTACATACACCAACAAAACAACAACTGAACTGTTATTTTTTTTTTAACAAACAAAGAATAATCATTTATGCTTTGAGTAAAACCATAACTAAACAATTCAGAACATAACTTTTCATTCCATTTTCTAAGAGCTTGTTTCAATCCATATAATGATTTAACCAGTTTACATACTCTAGTGTCACCTTTGGTATGATATCCTTGAGGTAAATTCATATACACATCCTCAATTAAGTCTTCATAAAGAAATGCATTATTACTATCTAGTTGATAAAAAGGCCAAGACTTATTTACAGATAATGCAATAACTATACGAACTGTAACTATCTTTGTTACAGGAGAAAAGGTTTCCTAATAATCAACCCTTTCTCTTTGATTATAACCTGCTACAAGCCAATCCTTATAACTCTCTGCTTCTCTATTGGGTTTATACTTAATTCTATAAACCCATTCACATCCTATTGGTTTTCGTTTTTTAGGAAGATCTACAATATCCCAAGTATGATTACAATATAATGCTTCCATTTCATTATTCATTGCCTCAATCCATTTTGGATCCACAGAGGCTTCTTCAAAACTCTTTGGTTCAATAGTTTTATTTTGATTAGAACAAAAACACTTATTTTCAGTACTAAGAACAGAATAATTCAATGTATTTTCATTACCATATCTATATCTCCCTTCAAAAATATAATCATTAAATTTCACAGACATTCGAGACTCTCTTCTAGATCTAGACACCCCTATTGATTGTCCTAAAGAAGCCAATGAGTCTATATGACTACTTTCCTTAGTTGAATCTGAATGACTTGGCATAGTCCTATCAGATGAAGGTTCAAATACCCCGTTAGTCTAGTTATTATTATTATCTAAAGTAGTATCAAAAAAGGTTTCATCCAGATTCTGAGCTGCATTAGAACCATCCATCTGATGGTTAACACTCAAGTCATTTAGATCAATTAAATCATTCACATATTCAAACTTATTTTGATCATCATAGGAAAAAGGGTCTATTGAATTATTAAAATTAAACTGATTATCAATAGTTGTTGACTTCAGTTTAAATGGAAAAACAGACTCATAAAACTTCACATCCCTGGAAACAAAAATAGAATTTGTATCAAGACCTAACAATTTATAACCCTTTTTTCAGATGAATAACCTAATAAAACACATTTTTCAGACCACTCTGAAATTTTATCATGATCTTCGAGTTTTGTAGTAAAACATAGACTACCAAAAACTCTTAAGTGATCAAAAACATGCAATTTATTAAACACTACTTCATAAGGAGATTGACGTTTCAAAACAGAAAGTGGCATTCTATTTATTAAAAAAAACTGAAGTCAGAATGGCCTCTCCCCAATATTTTATAGGAAGAACAGACTAAAAACGCAAATATCTAGCAACATTAAGTATATGCCTATGTTTCCTTTCAACAATCCCATTCTGCTATGGTGTATAAACACAAGTAGTTTGATGAATAACACCATTAAGTTCAAAAAAAGACTCCATCTTATGATTTAAAAATTCAGTTCCATTATCAGAATGAACTATTTTAATTTAAGAATCAAATTGATTTACTAAGATATTAAAAAACGAAGTAAAGCAAGTATAAACTTCATCTTTACTTTTTAAAAGATTAACGCAAGTAGCCCTTGTGAAATCATCCACAATAGTCAAGAAAAACCTATAGCCTTCTCTGGTAGACACTCTATAAGGACCCCATACATCTAAATGAATTAGTTCCCAAGCTTAGATGAACTATGAGCAGTATGAGGGAAGGATTCACGAGTCTGCTTGGCCTTGTGACAAACATCACAAGTAGGAAGATAAGAATTATCAAAGTTAAGCACATCTTTTAATGAATTTTCTTGTTCAGCAGGATGACCTAATCTACTATGCCATGTAAGTTTAGAAACACAACACTTAACAAGGTTACAAGAACTAATACCTGAGGGGAAAAGCATCTAGATAATACAATCCCCTAGACTCTCTACCATTCTCCACAATCTTCTTTGATTGTTAACCTTGAATTTTACAATAATTTTTATGAAAAACAACTTCACAATTTGTGTCTTTGCACAATTTGTGAACAGAAAGAAGATTTACATTAAAACCAGGAACAACAAAGACATCAAAAAGTGTTAGTTTTTCAGAAAATTGTAAATTTTCAATTTTTTCAATTTTAGAAGAAGAGCCATTTAAATGATTAGCATGAAGGTTTAGTTTCGAAACATCAACGGTATCTTGCAAAAGAGAGTCAGATGAAGTCATATGTTGATTTGCACCTGAGTCAACAATCAACTTTTGATGACTAATAGTAGAGTTATAAGCATTAAAAAAAGGAATACTTGCCATATTAGCATTGACAGGAGTATCCTCATAAGTAGAAAGTCGTTCATTAATAAGACTCAAGAGTTTATTATATTGTTCACTTGTGAAAAATTAACTTCCACCACTCCCAGAGACACTAGAAGTAACACCAGAAGAAGAAGGACTACAAGAAGGACCAGGAGAAGATTTAACAGAAAAAGATTTATTCTGATTTCTTTGATTATCATTATTGAAATCATTTCTAGGTTTAAAGTATTTTGGATAACCAATCAATTTATAACATCTATCAATAAGATGTCCCTTAAGACCATAGTTCTTACATTGTAAATTTTGATTTCTTCCTCTACTAGAATTAGTACCTTTTTTATCATTAAATCTACTATTAAATGCAGATGATTGAGTTTTAGACACACTAGAAACAGAAGTTAAAACCCCATTCTTCTGATGAGATTCCTCTCTAGAAACAATTGAAAAAGCAGTTTTAGCATTTGGAAGAGGATCCATTAAAAGAATATGACTCTTTACTTGATTAAAGGAATCATCAAGACCACTTGAAAATTGCATTAGCTTCATAAGTTTTGAATGATCATTATACTTAGTAGCAGCTTCACAGGTGCACTCAACAAGATTAGTAAGACTATCAAACTCTTTCCAAAGAGTATCAAGTTTGTTAAAATACTCAGATAGAGAGGATCCATCTTGTTTAAGTGAATTAATTCGTTGGTGTAAATTAAAAATAACTAATCCATCAGCCTTATTATAGGTTTCAAAAAGTTCATTCCAAATATCTACAACAGATTCGGAAAAAGCATGCACAGAATAAATTGACTCAGACAAAGAAACAAGAATCCAAGAACACACTACAGCATTTGCACCTTCCCATTTTGAAGACTTGAGTTCATCAGTAGAATCCTTTGTTACAGTCCCTTCTACAAATCCTAGTTTATTTCTAGCCTTAAGGCTTCTTATCATAGAGCTACACCATACACGAAAATTATCGGTCCTAGTCAGTTTAAAACTCACATTTGTAGTTACAGAATTATCAGATGGATGTATATGTAGAGGATCATCATAGTTCACATAATCAATCTTAGAACCACTACCAGGTTTAGGATGAGAATCAGATATATTCACACAAAATCAATCAAATACAAATCAATACAGACTCCTATGATCAAACATCCCAAAAATATAGTCTAAAAAATTTGTTTTTAAGTCATTAATAAAACCATAAATCATCCATCATCATAAAGAAAATCAAGAACCATGTATCTCAAAACATCATGTCAAATAGTGTATCAAAATCAAAGGAGAAAATATCAGAGTCTAAAACAATCCCAGGCTAAAACTACGGTGCGTTCCATGCTATCATCCCAAGCTCTTCCCCTTGCTAGTGGAAGTACCTAAAACCAAAACTAAAAACCGTAAGCACGAAGCTTAGTGAGCGCCCGCAAACTACCACATACCATACAAGAACACATATTGGGCCTTGCCCACTGCATCGGGCCCCGCCCGGCATCGAACCGAAGTCTGGCATCGGGCCCCGCCCGACATCGGATCGAAGTTCGAAATACATATCATAGCAACAAGCACATAACACATAAGCATATAACATATAACATAATAAACTTCCTCGGGCTTGCCCCGGCATTGGACCGATGTCCGGTATTCTGCATCGGGTTTCCCTCGGAATACATAACACATCACATGCATAAATCACAAAGACATCAATCATACATAAACGCTTCTTGGGACCGCCTCGACACCGGATCGAAGTCCGGAACATATAAGCTGCATCGGGGTAACCCCGGCATCGGGCCTAAGCCCGACATATACTAACATACATAAACGGGCCGACATTGGTGCCTTTAACCCGTTCCTACTGGAGGAAAACTCACCTAGCGAAACTGACTGCTGTAAAGTCAAGTGAGGAATCCTTGTCTACTGCTCCGGCAACTCTCTGGCTATCAAAATCACAATAATATTTAGTCAAAATCTGTTAATCCTTCTTAGGTTAAAATGACCATTTTACCCCTAGTCAAAGTCAAAGTCAAGGTCAACTCCCAGTCAACCCAACTCGTCGAGTTATCTCCTAACTCTTAGAGTCTCTGAACTGCTTAACTCGTAGTCAACTGAGTCAATTCCTTAAGTCGCTTTACAAACTCTTCGATTTCCTTCTGTCATAATTATCGGGACATATCGACTCTGCTCGTCGAGTTCTTCAGTCTCCGAGTCTTAATGGTGTCCAACTCACTGAGTCATCTCCTAAACTCAATGGTTTCACTCACAACCAGAAAAGGGGTTAGGGTTCACGACCTGACTCTTCGAATCCAAGAACAACTCGTTGATTCCTCCATGTGACATATCCATTCAATTGATTCTAATCCATTCCAATGCTTCTAATTCATAGATCTAGACTCCTTAGACTAGTATTACACGTAAAGTTGCTAACTTTACGTGCATGCATGGTGCTATGAAGCTAAAACACCCAATACAAGCCAAAATGAAGGTCTAAGACATAGAATGGAGTCATGGCTGAATAAAGGTGGCAACTTTGAGCTTCTAAAGCTTAATAGTGCCCAGATCTGAAGTCCTTTCATCCCCAAGAGTTCAAATCTCGAAATGACCTTGGAAATCATCCAAAATGACAACATTCAAGCTAGGAAGGAGATCTAAGTGAATAACAGCCAAGGTATAAGATTTATACCTCTATGAAGACATAAATGAGTCCTTAGGTCTGGATCTCCAACCTTCTTCTGCAACTCCAAGCCTTTACTTCCTTCTTCTAGCTTTAAATCACAAAAATGACAAGAAATAGCTCAAAATCACACAAGGCTGAGTTGGGTTTCGAGAGTAGGTTGTGGGGGTGATGGAGGCTGGGGTGGCGACATGTTATGATGCTTAAATAAGGTGAAAAACCCCGAAAATAGGGTTTCCTATTGACAGACCTACTTGTCGAGTCCAGGCTTGGACTCGCCGAGTAGACCATCTAAATCCCCGTGTCTTTTCTGGCATCGACTTGATGAGTTAGGGCTACCAACTCGTCGAGTAGCTCTAAAAATAAATACTTCACTAAATTAATTGTGTACCGGGAACAGGGTGTTTTAAATCTCCCCCACTTGTCTTAGACTTTGTCCTCGAAGTCTGTTGTGTCTGGAAACAACTCCGGGTAGTGCTCCCTCATCTCCTCCTCAAACTCCCAAGTCCAATCTGAGCCCTTGTGGTGCTGCCACTGCACCTTCACTAGCTCGAACCTCTTATTCCTCAGCTCCTTCGTCTTGCAATCTAGAATGGCCACCGGTCTCTCAATGTAATTCAGGCTGTCATCAACCTGAATATCCTCTAAGGGTACCACTGCTAAATCATCCACCAAGCACTTCCGTAGATGGGAAACATGGATTGTGTTGTGGATATAGCTGAGCTCGGCAGGAAGATCCAGTATGTACGCTACCTTGCCCACTCGGCCTTTGACTCGGAAAGGGCCGATATACCTGGGGCCCAACTTGCCCTGTTTCCGGAACCATATACCTTTCTAGGGAGACACCTTCAGGAGAATCATGTCGCCCTCCCGAAACTCCAATTCTAAATGCCGCTTGTCGGCGTAGCTCTTCTGCCGACTCTGAGAAGTCTGGAGTCTGCTCCGAACCTGTTGAATCCGCTCATTGGTCTTGAGTACTACCTGCGTACTCCCCATGACCCTATGACGGACCTCACCCAAACAGATTGGAGTCCTGCACTTCCTCCCATAGAGCATCTCGAAGGGAGGCCAGTCTATACTAGTGCGGTAAATGTTGTTATACGAAAATCCCGCTAACGGAAGATACGTATCCCAACTGCCACCGAAATCCAAAACACATGCACGAAGCATGTCCTCGAGAGTCTGGATCGTCCTCCCGCTCTGTCCGTTCGTCTGGGGGTGGAAATCGGTGCTGAAATGGAGACGAGTGGTCATCTCGTCGTGGAACCGCTTCCAAAATTTGAAAGTAAAACGGACATCTTGGTATTACACTACCAAGATAGGCACTCCATGCCGTGCCACTACCTCTCTCACATAGATCTCGGCCATCTTCTCGGCCGATATGCTCTCCTGGATCGGGATGAAGTGAGCGCACTTCGTCAACCGATCCACGATGACCCAAATCGTATCAACCCTAAGTGCGGTCCTGGGAAGCATAGTGATAAAATCCATAGTAATGTCCTCCCATTTTCACAAAGGGATATCTAAGGGCTGCATCTTGCCATGCGGCCTCTGGTGCTCCGCCTTGACCTTCCTGCAGGTCAGGCATCTCTCCACATACCAAGCTACGTCCCGCTTCATGCAGGGCCACCAGTAATCAGGTCGAAAATCTCTGTACATCTTTGTCGCCCCTGGATGGACGGAGAACATAGAGTTGTGGGCCCCATCCATCAATATTTGTCGTACCCCGCCCTAGTACGGTACCCAAACCCTCCCATGCAGGGTTAACAATCCACGACTTTCATAGTCAAAGGAGGCCACCTGGCTTATGATCCACTCGCACTTCCAACGCTCTTCCTTCAGGCCCTCGACCTGCGCCTCTCAAATCTGCTCCAACAATGGAGTAATCATTGTCATCCTCAGACAGATGTCTCAGATCGGGGCCGCTGCCGACTTGCGGCTCAGGGCATCGGCCATTACGTTGATCTCACATTTGTAGTCCTTCACCACATCTAACCACCAACGCTGCCTCATGTTCAGATTCGGCTGATCCATAAGGTACCTCAAACTCTTGTGGTCCGTGTAAATGGTACAACGGACCCCATATACCTAATGTCGCCAAATCTTGAGGGCGAATACCACAGTCCCCAGCTCCAAAATCGTGCGTCAAATAGTTAGCCTCTTGGGGCTTCAGCTGTCTCGAAGCATAAGCTATCACATGACCCCGCTACATCAATACTGATCCCATGCCTGTGATCGAAGCATCACAGTAGACTACAAAGTCATCCACTCCCTCTGGCAGAGTGAGAATCGGTGCCTTGCACAATCATGGTCTGACCGTCTCATAGATTGTTTGCTGCTCAGGTCCCCAGCGAAATACCATCGACTTCTTGGTCAGTCGGGTCAACGGAACCACCATCTTGGAGAAGTCCTGGATAAATCTCCTGTAATACCCTGCTAGACCCAGGAAACTTCGAATCTCAGTTGGAGACCTCGGAATCTCCCACTGCATCACAACCTCTATCTTGACCGGATTGACCAGAATACCCTTCTGATTGACGAGATGCCCAAGGAACTGCTCCTCGCGCAACCAGAACTCACACTTGGAGAACATCGCAAAAAGTCTCTCCCTCCTCAATGTCTCCAGCACCTCTCTCAGGTGCTCCTCATGCTACTCCTGAGTCGTGGAGTAAACCAAGATGTCATCTATAAAAACTATTACAGACCAATCCAGCATTGGTCTGCACACGCGGTTCTTGAGGTCCATGAACGCTGCTGGAGCATTGGTGAGCCCAAACGACATCACCAAAAACTCATAATGACCATAGCGAGTCCTAAAAGTTGTCTTCTACACATCATCATCCCTGACTCGCATATGGTGATATCCTAACCATAGATCAATCTTGGAGAACCAATATGCCCCCTGAAACTGATCAAAGAAATCATCTATCCTCGGAAGTGGGTAACGGTTCTTCACCGTTACCTTGTTCAGCTCCTGGAAGTCTATGCACATGCGATCTGACTCGTCTTTCTTCTTCACAAACAGGATTGCGGCTCCCCATATCGAATTGCTCGACCTAATAAAACCCTTGTCTAGCAGCTCTTGCAGCTACGTAGACAACTCCTTCATCTCGGGATGAGCCAACCGATATGGTGCCTTGGCTATCGGAGCCACACCATGGACGAGGTCAATCCTAAACTCAACCTGTCTCTCCGGAGGTATCTCAGGTAAATCCTTTGGGAATACGTCCGGGTACTCTAATACTACTGGTACATCATTAATTGTCGCCTTACCCTTATCCCAGGTATCCATGACATAGGCGACGTATCCTGTGCAACCGTGCTGAAGGTGGCAGCTCGCTCTCGCAGCTGAACATAAAACCGGTCCGCGCTGTGGCCTCTCGCCCTGGATCACTAACCCTCCCCCACTAGGAGTGCGAACCCTCACTAGTTGCTACTCGCAATCAATCACTGCCCCATTGGGGCTCAACCAGTCCATGCCCACTATAACCTTTTTCCCACGAAGGGGAATAGGACCCAGGTCTACTAAAAACTGTTGAACGAATAGTTGTAGCGTACATCCCCTGTGAACCCTTGTGACCCTGACGGACCTGTCATCTACTATCTCAACATCCAGTAGGCAACCCAACTCCCCCAGAGATCCTAAAAATTGCTTGTTGAGCGCGAGCGACACAAAAGATCGGTTGGCACCCGAATCAAATAGTACCAAAGCTGATATACCATTCACTAAGAACGATCCTATAACAAAACATTTAAAAATAAGTAACAATCAATATCAAATAAGAGATAAAAGAAAGATACATACCAGTCACCACGTTAGGAGTTGCTCGTACCTCTTCGGTTGTCAACTAAAATCCCTGCTCTTTGCCACATGCGTCTCACCGCGGCCCTGATGGCCATCCATAATCCTCAATGTTGCAAGGGCAGGTGTCGTCACCTGCCCTACATCTGCTAGACTCGGTCACTGGTACCGTTTGTGTCACCTCTGATTGCATTGAAAGCAAATCAGATCTGATGTAGTCATGGTGGTGGTAGTAACTGTACAATCCTTGTCGATGTGCCCAGTTCGGCCGCACTTGAAGCAGCCTGAACTCCCTGCCTTACACGTCCCATCGTGCAACTAGCCGCATTTTCCACAACGGCTGCAGCTCTGCTGACTCCTAGGTATGTGGTCTGATATCTTGGGCTTCTTGCCCGAGCTCCATGACTGAACCCCCTCGGGTTTCCTCTTCCTCTCCATCTCTAGATCCAACTCCCTCTCTCGAGCCCTAGCAATCATATCCTCCAGCGTCTTGTAGCTGGAGCGGCTCACAAACTGGTGGATATCACTCTGCAACATCTCATGATAGCGGGCCTTTTTCATCTCCTCGTCCGCCACGTACTGCGGAACGAGAAGGGCCCTCTCCCTGAACATTGCAGTGATCTCCGTCATTGTCTCAGGAAATCGTGGAACTCCCTAGCAAGTTGTTGCACCTCAATAACAGGTGCGAACTCGGCCCTGAACCTGGTCGTGAAATCACTCTAGGTTATCGCATCCAACACTATATCATCACCAATGGCTCACCCGACCATCTCCCACCAGTCACATGCCCTGTCCTTCAGAAGACAAGAAAAATTCTATCCTTGTCCCCCTACGGACATCTGCTGGTGCGGAATGCGTTGGCGACATCTGCCAACCATTTGGTACTCACGATGGGGTCCCTAGCCCCATGGTAATTGGGAGCTCCACAAGCTCTGAACTCCTTGAAGCTCAACATACGCGATCCCATAATGGTCACTAACTCAATGCGGAAAGTACTCAATCACTCGTCCAAATGCTCAAGAATGCCCTCCTTGATCGTGCCAAAGATCACAGAACTCTAGTCTAGTATACTACGCGTGATCTTTAAGGATATGAACTCCTTAGTCTGCTCATCTAGCTGCTCAGCTCCAGAGCCTGAGCCTGATCCCTCACCTGAACTGGAAATTGTTGGTCTAGGGCATAAAACCACCATTCTTAAAAACACATCATAACAAACATCAGGATACTAACATAACTCAAGGGTTATTTACACTTCAAGTTCCCTGCCTTCATCTCAGCCTTCCTTGATTCGAGTACGGATCCTCTGCTTTCAGTAGTACGGGCCCATACTACCTTCCATGTCTATCCATACTTTCCTGAAGAACTGCCTCGACTTCAATAAGCCCCTTCTACTACTAATGCTTCACATGCTACTCTCATCCTAGGCTTGCCCTAGGGTAATCACCATCCCACTCTCTGCCCTCACATGCATAATAAATCATTGCTATCTTCCCCTAACTAGCTCGCGAATACTATTACATATCACTAATACTAGATAATTCTTCGAATGAGAGGTTCTACCCTACAACGGTTAGACTCAAATGAGAGCTGTGAAATAAGGCTAAACCTAACCTTCTGAAATGATTTAGTCCTCACAATATGTAACTTAACATAAAAAGGTAACTAGAACTCCTAAAAGCACAAAGCAAGCAGCATTGGAGCATTGAGTACACATAATCAACATATACTAATCAGGCTATCATACTCTCTAATATGTACTAGCATGCAGTTCATAAAGCTAATACACATATAACAGGCACATAAGGCATCATTCCTAGATCCTTAGTCCTAATCTAACATGTTGCTCTCATAAAGCCGAAAAACATAAGATAACATAAACTTGTATGGGTAATTTGGGAGTACTTACTTGAGCTCGGCTGATTGCATGCACCACACACTTTCCTCTTTTTCAAAATTCTCCTTTTCAAAGTTCTTTTTGCTTTTTCTAAAACTCTTTTGAAAATCTCTATACCAATTCCTTAGTTTGAGTTCAGACACCTGAAAGTGTGCCCGAATCCCTCAAACCAAGGTTCTGATACCAACTTGAAACATCCCAAAAATATAGTCCGAAAATTTTGTTTTTAAGTCATTAATAAAACCATAAATTATCCATCATCATAATGAAAATCAAGAACCATGTATCTCAAAACATCATGTCAAACACTGTATCAAAATCAAAGGAGAAAATATCAAAGTCTAAAACAATCCCATGCTAAAACTGCGGTGCGTGCCATGTGATCATCCCGAGCTCTTCCCCTTGCTAGTGGAAGTACCTGAAACCAAAACTGAAAACTGTAAGCATGAAGGTTAGTGAGCTCCCCTAAACTACCACATACCATACAAGAACACATAATAACACATAATGGGCCTTTCCCACTGCATCGGGCCCCGCCCGGCATCGGACCGAAGTCCGGAATACATATCATAGCAACAAGCACATAACACATAATCATATAACATATAACATAATAAACTTCCTCGGGCTTTCCCCAGCATCGGACCGGAGTCTGGTACACATAAGATATAAGCTAATTCTACATCGGGTTTCCCCGACATCAAGCTTGCCCCGGAATACATAACACATAACATGCATGAATCACAAATACATCAAACATACATAAACACTTCTCGGGACCGCCCTGGAATTAGACCAAAGTCCCGAACATATAAGCTGCATCGGGCTAACCCCGGCATCGGGCCTAAGCCTGGTATATACTAACATACATAAATGGGCTGGCATTAGTGCCTTCGACCCATACCTACTAGAGGAAAACTCACCTCGCGAAACTGATTGCTGCAAACTTGAGTGAGGAATCCCTGTCTGCTGCTCTGGCAACTCTCCGGCTATCAAAATTACAATAATACTTAGTCAAAATCCACTAATCCTTCTTAGGGTAAAATGACCAGTTTACCCCTGGTCAAAATCAAGGTCAACTCCCAGTCAACCTAACTCGTCGAGTTATCTCCCAACTCAGCGAGTCTCTGAACTGATTAACTCGTGGTCAACTGAGTTAACTCATTGAGTCCCTTTACATACTCGTCGAGTTCCTTCTGTCATAATTATCGGGACATATCCACTCTACTCGTCGAGTTCTTCAGCCTTCGAGTCCTAATCTTGTCCAACTCACTGAGTTATCTCCTAAACTCAATGGTTTCACTCATAACGAGAAAAGGGGTTAGGGTTCACAACCCGACTCGCCGAGTCCAAGAACAACTCTTTGATTCCTCTATGTGACATATCCATTCAGTCAATTCTAATCCATTCCAATTCTTCTAATTCATAGATCCGGACTCCTTAGAGTAGTATTACACGTAAAGTTGCTAACTTTACGTGCATGCATGGTGCTATGAAGCTAAAACACCCAATACAAGCCAAAATGAAGGTCTAAGACATAGAATGGAGTCATGACTAAATAAAGGTGGCAACTTTGAGCTTCTAAGGCTCAATAGTGCCTAGATATGAAGTCCTTTCATCCCCAAGAATTCAAATCTCGGAATGACATTGGAAATGGTCCAAAAATAACAATATTCAGGCTAGGAAGGAGATCTAAGTGAATAACAGCCAAGGTATAAGCCTTATTCCTCTATGAAGAAAAAAAATGAGTCCTTAGCTCTGGAACTCTAACCTTCCTTCTATAACTCCAAGCCTTTGCTTCCTTTTTCTAGCTTTAAATCACAAAAATGACAAGAAATAGCTCAATATCACACAAGGCTAAGTAGGGTTTCGAGAGTGGGTTGTGGGGATGATGGAGGTTGGGGTGCAAAACACCGAAAATAGGGTTTCCTCCTGACAGACCTACTCATCGAGTCCAGGCTTGGACTCACCGAGTAGACCATCTAAATCCCCACGTCCTTTTTGGCATCGACTCGACGAGTTAGGGCTACAAACTCCTCGAGTAGCTCTAAAAATAAATACTTAACTAGATTAATTGCATACCAGGAACGGGGCGTTACATATGATCCTTATACATCCAGATGGTCACCATAGTATGTTGGGGCCCAAGATAAGAATCACAGAGTCAAAAAAACAAACATAGAGATTAAAGAACAAGAATATAAGGGAACAAGAAAACGTTCACAGAGCTCTAAGATGATCAGTTGAAGCATATCGACTCTTGTTACTCCATTCTCTTTTAAAGAATAACGGTGATGAAATCGGTTACCATGAATTATTTCAGAGAACAGGATTAATCGATCGAAGAATGATGAATCAGTTCGTCAATCAAGGATCTCCACTTGACGATGACAATAGCCACTCAAGGATCTCCACTTGAAGACAACATGCAAGATTTACAAAGAAACTCGTAGTACCAAGATTTCAAAGAAAAAATACCTAGAAAACGATTCAGATCAACAAAAGAACCTTAGATGTTCACCGATGGGTTAGATAAACTGAGATTTCAACAAAGAATCAAATACGAACCTAACAATGAAGATCTATAAGGATCTATTCAAGAGTGGTATGCACCAAGCAAGGAAACACAGAGTACCTTTATAAAGTTGATCATCAACCAGAAATCAAAGCCATAAGCTCTCATACCATGTAAAGAAACATAGAAACGCATTTTCCCAACACCATCATCTATTATATCGATTGAGGACAAATCTACAGATGGTTTTCAGATACTTACAAAAGAAACCTTTCTACATTAACCCTAATCTACTATCTCAACAATAATCAGCCAAATCTATATCGATTAAGAACAACTGAAGGAACGATAAAGGTATACAAACCCTAATCATTTATTACACAACGAGAGAACAAAAAATGAACTGGAAAAATATCTTGTGAATAATTATCGATCAACACTGCAGCTCACCATAAGTACTTCAGGTAAATGGATCTTACAACGCACATGTTAACCCGACTGATAAATTACCAACTTCAATCCTTAGTACACAACTTCAACTAATTTACACAAACAACCCAAGAGCAACAATTCATATCAAAACCAGTCTTGATATTTTCACATAACACCCTGCACAATTCCTAAAATGACAAGTTTGTAATACTCACAATATTTAACATCTTGTGAGGACGCTACTTCAAGTATAATTGTCATGTACCTATATTAAGACCGCTAATCGGTAGAAGTATCTGTTGGTTATCTTTATTGTTGTAATCATGTGACGTGATACCTTCTCTTGATCTTCTTTGTAATATTTCTTCAAAACCATCCAATCAGGATTAAATCCATATGCTCCTTGTGGAGCCCAAAGTGGCTTACGAACTTCGAACTCGTAAACGCCTAAAATATATGTACAAGTTCTTGGTACAGGTTCAGATTAAGTTGAAATCACAAAACCCCATTAATACGATGAGAATTAATTGAGAAAAGGGTAGAAGATTAACGAAATACCTAATGGACTTTTAACGGATTATAATATACACATGGGCGATATAATCAGTTTCATGTGGATTTTAAAGTAGAAGTTTGAATATATATCACATAAAGTTGTTTATTAAAATTAGAATCTTGAATAAACAAGTGAAGAACGTGTTGTTGAAGATGAACCGGAGGAGGGGCCATTAGAAAGAAAGGTAAGTTTGAAGGCTAATGAAGGCGATTTGATGTGTGCTATCTGGTGAATGAAGTTTCTAGCAAATGGTTAGGACATGCATTCCGACTATCATTCTTGTGATACATAACGAAGATGTATTTTGGAGGATGTTTGGAGCGAATTCGATGGTGAGAGTTCCATGTGAAGGTGAAGATGGAATCGATGGAGTTGGGGTTTAATGATGGCGGTGAGAATAGGAATAGTTATGTGCATCAAATGAAGGATAATTTTGTTTGCAATTTGATTTGGTGTTGCGTGTTGTAGGGTCAGTTTGCTCGCTGTTGATGAATGCGATTTTAAAGCTTCCCTACCAATATTTTTGTGTGGGTTTCATTTTGGCCGGCGGTATAAAGAAAAGTGAAGGTTAGGTTTTCTCTATTATTATTATGATAGAGGGGGTGGCGCGGTTAGCATCATTTTTTATTTAACAAAACTTTAAATAAAATGGAATAAGGTATAAAAATATCATGCGGTCAAGCTAGTTTTGAATCCACATGGACTGGAACCAGGGACCAAATTCATAGTTTTCTCTAATTATCGAAAACCACATTGGAACCCTAGCCTTGTTCTTGTATCCCTTAAACTTCATTCTACTTCATGTGAGAAAAATTAGTTTCTCAAATACACACCCTCCACAACATATAGAGATGAATTATGTAGAAAAAGAATAAGTAATAGGGTTCTTTAAATAGAGATGAAGAAGAAGGAAAATTTGTCAATTAGCATGGACTTAATGATGCAACATGAACTAAATCCAAAATTATGACAAAACCATGATTTATGAATGATTAATGAAAAAATTCAATCTATTAGACAACACTCATAACTTTTTGATAAGCACATGAACAGTTTTTGCTATATAGTATAAATTCCTATTTATTGTTCTCCCTGTTTTTAAATTCTTCTTATTTTATAAATTCTTTTAGGTTTATAATATAATATTGTTGTATAATAGAATGTACACATTATATGGTACAATAATAAAACTTATGTAAAATCCCATCTAAAGGGAAACTCAAATATATAATGGAATAATCCGAAACCACAACATATATACTTGGAGAGAGAAGACATATGTAGTTAGAGAGAAGCCATGGTTGATTCAATGCTTTAGGCAAATGACAAACATCAAAAATATTCAACCACTATTCCAGCACATAATTTGAATGAAAACAGAGTATTCTAAATCTCACACATCCAAGAAGTAGCTCACCCTTTTTACCTATTCAAGTTTCAACAAAGGATTCTTATGCATTTTGGAACTAGGAATCAATAAAAATTATACCATGAGCTAAACATTTGTGCAAATATTTGTAACATTTTAAACTCACACCATTATAACAATATGCCAATAATAAGCTACACATGATTCATAAGGCGCAAATGGAAATTATATAGAATATAAATTGAGAACGAAGTTATAGTTGTGCCTACCAAAAAAATAACGAGCAAGAAACAAACTGTTTATAGAATAAAGCACAAGATGCAAAACAACCAATAACCATTCTCAAGAGTCTTAACAATGTTTAACATAACTAGGATAACAAGTCATCAATCATGTAGAAAATTAGCATCGAAACAATCATGGAAAAAGTACCACATGTTTGCACAAAAGAACCAGCATTTTCCACTTTTTTCTGGAAAAGAATATTTCTCGTATTGTGAGTAAAGATCAGCCCATGGCTCATTCGTATATGAGCAGCACCATGGTCGATGCTAAGAAAGAACGAATATTCTTTTCCTGTCTTTTCAACTGACATCCATCCCATTTTGCTCAAATTCATTTCTTGAATCTTGTATGGATATTCTGACATTCGATTTATCACATAATGATTTTTACCCAAACTTACAAGCCTCGGATAACGACGCTCTGTCTTGGAAAAATTCTTGATTTCATGTAACGTCACTTCGGGTGTTGGAAAAAGTCTCACTTCACTTAAATGATTAATGGGGTGTAAGGTATTATATCTTCCCCTTGAAAACATATAAATGATGTATGCTTAAAGGGTGGAGACACAAGTCCATTCTCGTTTACCAGCTATACAAAACCATATTTTGTTCCAAAATCTATTAAACACAACAATCATTCACCCAGATATTGACTATGAAAAGATAAGGATAACCCCCAAAGCATGAATATAAAAGTGGACATCATCGAAAGGGAAAGGGGCATGAAATTCATGCCTTCTGATAGGATTCACAAGCCAGAAGTCGTTGGTTTCATCAATCAACAAAATCAAGTAACCACAACTTACTCCAACACAAGTCTTAGAATCAGAATGAGGAAGAATGGTTTTGAACTTTCTTCCTTCAAAGTGCTCTAGATATAGATAGCACTCATTATAATTAGCATTGGTAAGGATAGATAGAGTCATGGGTGGTCTGGACACTATAAACTTGTTCTTGTTAGACAATGTGAGCGATCTCCATGACTCACAAATTCTTTTGAATGCAAGAAAATCAACAACTCCAAATTTCATCAAAACTGAGAAAAGCACATCATGGTTAAGATCTGACCAAAGATCACAAATCTTGATCGTGTTCTTGCTACGTGCATTAATAAGCTTCTGGTCTCTAGTCATACTCTTTGTCATGGCCTGATAGAACCGTATTCAACGTGGTTAACCTCCAGGAACAAAAGAAAGAACAACGACTGGAGAAATTTTCTGAATAGCCATTAAACCAAAAATTACAATGCTTAAATACTAGCTAAAGGAATGAAAAGTGCAGCTAACTGACTATGTGGGTTACTTCTGAAAGTGGAACCCAATTATTTAGGAACATATACAGAAAACAAAAGAATTAGAAATATGCAATGCTAACTGTTTTGACTTAGTAAAGTCACATGCTTATTCAAGAAATCGTGCAAGTCTTTTGATGACTCGTTTGGGCCTGGTTGAAGTTTCAGCTTGGGGTCTTTGGGATACTTCAAGGTTTGGTAATTGTTGGGTTGTAACAAATCCTTCCCTCTCGAGAATGGACTCGTCTGCGAGTCCGGTCTTGAAATCAGGGAATCGTAATGTGATGTCTTGTTCGTCCTCCCATGTTGCTTCGGAGAGGTTTTGATCGACCCATTTGATGAGTAGATGAGTAGTTGTGTCGTCTTGTTGTCGTCGTTGTAGAATGCATTTTGGAATCGATGTTTGGGTGGGTGTATCAGTGATCCATTTAGTTGAAAATTCTTGTGCGACATTTTGAGAGTGGCTTTGTTTTAACAATGAAACGTGGAAGACTGGATAAACATGAGATGATGCTGGTAACTCTAGACGATATGCGACTGGGCCGATTCATTCCAGGATTTTGTATGGACCAAAAAACCTTTTGGTAAAGCTTTTAGTTGTCACAAGCCACGACTGAGTTTGTTTGTAGTTCTTTAGACGAAGGTATACCAAATCACCAACTTTAAATTGTTTGTCCATTCGCTTCTTGTTAGCCTGGCGCATCATTCTCTCTTGGGCTTGTTGGAGTGACTCCTTTAGTAATGTGATGAGTTTGTTTGGACCAAAAAACCTTTTGTAAAGCTTTTAGTTGTCACAACCCACAACTGAGTTTGTTTGTAGTTATTTAGACGAAGGTATACCAAATCACCAACTTTAAATTGTTTGTCCATTCGCTTCTTGTTAGCCTGTCGCATCATTCTCTCTTGGGCTTGTTGGAGTGACTCCTTTAGTAATGTGATGACGCGTTGGTGTTCTAGCAAGGATGAATCGATAGAAGCTGTGTGATTTGTGCCTGGTGTGTAGTCGTGGATTGTTGTTGCATTTGTTCCAAACATGGCTTTGAATGGGGTTATTTTGATGGTTGAATGAAAACTGGTATTGTACCAAAACTCTTCCAGGTACAAGTATCGTTGCCACGAACGTGGTTCATTGTGTGCGAAGGTGTGAAGATAAGATTCCAGGCACCTATTGACCACCTCTGTTTGACCGTCTGTTTGGGGATGGTATGCACTGGAGTGCTTGAGTTTCGTCCCTAATTGTTTGAATAGTTGTGTCCAGAATTGGCTCGGGAACAACGGGTCTCGATCGGATATTATAGAGTCGGGTAGGCGATGAAGACGATATATTTCTCTAAGGAAAATAGAGTCTATGGTGGTGGATGTGAAGTGGTTTGGCAGCGCAATGAAGTGGGCAAATTTGGATAGACGGTCCACAATGACCCATATGGTTGTTTTCCCATTCGATGGGGGTAAGTGGGTAATGAAGTCCATTATGATGTCTGACCATGTTTTTGCTGGTACTGGTAGTGGTTGGATGAGACCATATGGTTTGTGTGTTGGGTATTTTGTGGTTTGGCAAGTCGAGCATTTGCGGATGAAATCGGTGACCTCCTGCTTGAGTTTTGACCATGAAAAAGAAGTTGCAATGAAATGAGTGGTGGCATTGATTCCTACATGTCCTCTGAGTGTGGATGTATGGAATTCCTACAATAGAAGAAGATGAATGTGTGGAATGTTAGGTATGAGTAAACAACCTTGGATGTAAACCAAGCCGTTATGAAGTGTATGGTAGGGAAGTGATGATGGTTGTTGCTCTAGTTTTGTTAACAATCTTGTTCCCTCAGGGTTGGTGGTGTAACAAGATCTCAATGTTTTTAACCATGTTGCTGTAGGGCTGGAAATAGCGAGAACAGTTGGGGTATTGATACGACTTAAGGCATCAACGACTTTATTTTCTTTCCTCGGTTTGTAGTTTAATTCAAAATCGTACCCTAACAATTTTGTTAGCCATTTGTGTTGTTCTGGTGTTTGGATTGTCTACGTGAGAAGGTCCTTCAAGTTGTGATGGTTCGTGTACACTCTGAATTTGTGGCCTAAGAGGTATTGTCACCATTTTTTATGGCTTTTGTGATTGCATACATGATGTGTGTAAAACCAACTAGTTTTAATCCTACTAACTTAGACACAGAAACAAACACACGAAAGGCAGTGTACATATCGATTAGCAGCTTAGTTTAGGTAAGTAGGGTATCGAACATAGGGAACGATAAACAATTAAGATTATTACTAATATCATCTAAATAAAACAAGTAAAAAAGAAGGGTTTTCTCTAGTTTTAAAAGACTAGAAACTTAAGCAACTACTTAAACTCTTTAACAAAGGACTATTAACAACTAAGGAGAAACAAAAGACAACTAGATTCAATAATGGAGGAGACTTATGTTTAGGTTTGAATCACTTATTCCTGTGGTTGATTTTATGGTGTGACATCCCCAAAATCACGGCCAGAAAAGACCGGTTTGTTTATGCCTCGTTTAAAAATCAGAGTAACATTTTAAATAAAAGTGTTGTGGAATTTGTCCCAAAACAAAATATGATAAAGATTTATCAAAAGCATTTCCATAGAAATGTATTTCATTAAAAGACTTGGGATGACATGTTCGTATAGATCAAAAGCCTAAACAGTACAATATAAGCCTTACTGCATTATTTCATATCTACATGCCTATATTCGTAATCCCTCGTCCAAACATCATATCTATGCTCAAGCGCCACTACCTGTAATACATAAAACTGAGTGGGTCAGGCTTGGGAGCCTGGTGAGCACATAGGGTTTTCAACCAACAATAAATAACTTTATTAATTTCATCAGTCAACAATAACCCGATTACCCGTTCCCGTTATCCTCACTTTACGTCCCTAAACACCTATCATAAGGGACCTAGCCTAAGGATCATCATCGGGATGGCCACTACTGCTAAGGGGATTCCTTAACAATAAATGTCCTAAAGGCAACCATGTGGGGGATGGATTACACCGGTGAACACATCGTTCACAAACACCTACAGGTTGCGAGCCTGCTAGTGTTCCACTGGACTGTCTAGAAGAGTCTGTGGTTGTCATCCATACTCCGCTAGATGACAGAATCAACAACATCAACATCGAGGCCTCTCATCATTTTATCACGCATCACCTATTACATCTACCCATGTTTTACCCCACCAATTTTGTAGATATAAAATACATATACAGTTTAAATCACTGAAAACATGTATAACAATGTTCATCAAGCATAGATAGTGTAAGTCCCAAATCTAATGGATCCAAATCAGTGATCAATTAAGGCAAACATCAAATAGAGTGTAGAAGGAGTAGAAGAAGAATTAATCCAAGCATGCACACATCTATATCAAATAAATGTCAGGTACACCTTCGGAAAACACACACATGCGTCACTGACGTCTCTTTACAACTGACACAGACACACTTTATTTATAGGACCACCAGCGGCACACGTGTGTACAACCGCACACGTGTGTACAGGAGCACATGCGTGTATGGCCGCACACAGAGTGTGCAGCCGCACACACTTGTATGGCCGCACACACTCGCTAACATACTACAACCAACATAACAAACCCCAAGACCCTACCAAGACCTATACAAGATGAATGCCTAGCTCAAACCACAAAATTATGACCTAACAATCTCCCCCTTGGTTTGAGCTAGCATGGACTCAGGTCTTCTTCATCAGTGATCTCCTCCCTGAGCTCTAAGATAGATGGGCCTGCTCCCCCTAAACTTCATTTGCCACGAGGTAAAGGATCTGAATCTTGTTGAGCAAGAAACCTGGCAAGGCTCAAAGAGGCAACATCATGCGTAGATTGTGGAGGAGTAGAACCCCCACGAGCAGAAGAACTCTCGACTTCAAACGAAGATCTAACATTACTTGGTCCTTTTAGGGTCGGTTGAGTTGGTGTAGCAGCTTTGGAGGGTTGTTGGATTGGTGTTACTTGTTCTTGGATAAGATCTCCCTGCCTCTGATCAAGTCATCTTGTTTTCACAAGAGGCTGGGAGGTTTGTGTCAGTATCTGATCACTCATCAAATGGCAATAAAGTTGATATAGCAAATGGAATGGGAGGAATCCATGAAGTTGTATCCATATCGGTTGAAAGGTGTCGGCCATCTGATCAAAAGTTGGAGACGTCACTTTGAGAACACCACTAACTCCTTTTGTCAATGATCAAGCAGCAATAGAATAAGAAGATGAAAAGAAATCGAGCTTACACACGTTTATATCAGAAAAACGTCAGGTACAACTCGATGGAACACTCTGTAAACACTATTGCATCGAGGTCTTCACTGCTTAACCGTACATCATTATCCGTAGTCTATAAGCTGATATGTGAGACACTCAACAAGCTATACTTTAACTCAGGAGCGTAGATGACGTTCTCAAAACTCAGCACTCCATTTACAACTATTCCTTAGTGATCTTCCCTCCATCTCCTCCCGTGAAGGAAACATAGCCCCATTAAAATTCTGAATGACGTGCAGTTGGGAGATGTCTCCTGTCAATGTGCCTAGAACAACCGCTGTCGACGTACCAAGGTTTGACGACATTCCTCCACAGTTGTTCCTGCACAATGAGCGGGATTATTTAGATTTGGGGACCCAGGTCATTACAAGCCTGGGTCCCAACCGCACACACCAACCGCACACTCCAATCGCACACTCAACCGCACACTCCAACCGTACACTCAGCCGCACACTCAACCGCACACTCTAACCGCACACTCCAACCGCACACTTAGCCACACACTCAACCGCACACCTTCAAACTCCAACCGCACACCTTCAAAGTTCCTTCAAAATTGACACTGAATTGGCTCTGATACCAATTGTAAGTCCCAAATCTAATGGATCCAAATTAGTGATCAATTAAGGAAAACATCAAATAGAGTGTAGAAGGAGTAGAAGAAGAATTAATCCAAGCATGCACACATCTATATGAAATAAATGTCAGGTACACCTTCGAAAAACACACACATACGTCACTGACGTCTCTTTACAACTGACACACACATACTCTATTTATAGGACCACCAGCAGCACACGTGTGTACAACCGCACACGCGTGTATGGCCGCACACAGAGTGTGCAGCCGCACACACTTGTATGGCCACACACACTCGCTAACATACTACAACCAACATAACAAACCCCAAGACCCTACCAAGACCTATACAAGATGAATGCCTAGCTCAAACCACAAAATTATGACCTAACAGATAGCAAGTATTTAGATAATATGCACTCATAGCACGTAATTTATATAAAATACTTCATATCTATGTGTAAGCTGAAAGTAACTATGCACTCACCTGAAAGGTGGTGACTCAGCACTCGGACAGCGCTTCGATACTCTCAAAACGATATTCCTTCGATAAAACCTAGTACCAGTACCACTAGGTTTTAGTCTAACGATAACCGCGACAAATTAATAGTATGACTATTACTATTATTATATAAGCGTTAATAACACTCAATATAACTCATAATAATAGCCCAAATAATTATTTTAAGGACCTAATAACATTCCTATAATTATTTGAAAGCTATATTAAAAATTGCGTAAGTGTAGCACACTTACAGCGAATTTTATCGAAAACCGGAGCTTAATTGGAGCAGCGTTTCGAAACCGAAAGACTCCTTTTTCTCGGGACTCCGGGAGCCTCGGGGCTTCCTTAGAGTGCTAGGGATTTTACCTAGGGCTTAGGGGTGGTTGGGGAGCTAGAGAAAGAAAGTATTTTAGAGAGAGAAGGAGATTTGGTGTGAAAATGAAGGCTGCCCTCGCAGCTATTTATAGGCTGCTGGCTTCGGATTTACGCTGGGTGTACCGAGGGTACGCTGGGCGTACTCCTCGGATAAGACCACCCGTTCGGACCCAGCTGTCTTCGTACGTCGGATGGATAAGGGCGAGGGTACGCGGGGCGTACAGACTTCAGACGTTGGGGGTATGTGAGGGCGACGTGTCATCATCCGAAGCAACTCCGTGTTTAGCAAGCGACGGTCAGGATTAAGCCACGTCATCGGATTTGCAACAGACTTCGCAATTTCATGCTTCAACTTTAAAAATTCGTAACATTCGCATACAAGCACCGTTTTCGATGTTCTTTATATCCAGACGAAGGTGGGAACGTACTCTACAACTTTCATTTAGACTCCCTCAGCTAATTTTGACTCGATTTTAAATTTTATATTATTAACAGGCCTGGACATGATTGGTCCGTTAAATCCTCATAACTTCTTCATCCGGCGTCCGTTTTTGCCTATCTTTTTCTCGTTACGCTACTTTTAACGAGATCTTCGATTCTCGTTTAGGTCGTGTCGGCTAAATATCAATCGATCTAATATTCGAATTTCGGGTTGTACATTGCTATTCCGAAACTTCGAAAAATCATAACTTCTTCATACGAAGTCAGATTTGGGCGTTCTTTTTATCGATGTTCTTAGTTTAACATATTCTACGACTTTCGTTTAGACCGCTAAGGCTAAATCTCGCTCTATCATAAATTCACTATTTACGCTTCCCGGTATCGTGTCGGTTCCGTCGCGAAACTTCGACTGGTCATAACTTCTTCGTTATAACTCGGATTTCGGTGTTCTTTATATCCCCGGAATCCTTGTTTCGACCTCTACAACTTTATATAAAGATATCGGGTTTATCTCACACTTTAATTTTGATGGTCATTTTTATTCTTTATTAATTATACATTTATAATTAAATAGTAATCACATAAACACACATAATTCACATAATACTCTAATATTTAATCTTTATTACTTCAAAAGGAGTTACAACAGTTGACCAAGACTATTACATTGACAAAAATGCTTAGCCCTGAAACCTGGGCGTTACATATGGCAAGTGCAATGGATTGATTGGCTTTGGCTACTGATGAGTGTGATTAGGTTCACATTCACTATTACTAATCCTTAGAAAACAAATTAATTCAAGCAGTGATCAAGTGATTAAACTAATAGATTTCCTAGTTTATTGATTCGGGTTAAGTAAGACTTGTAATGAGCTAATAAAATATGCTAATTCAATTAACTCCTTGTTGATGGTTCGTCACACAAGCTCACACGTTAACGTACCTATTTTCTAGTTAAACCTAGTTTCACGTTCGCTATTCCTAAGCATATAACAATGTTTTCACATAAATCATATGAGAATAGCAACTAAGAGATGTTTATGCAACTTAATTACTGGTTAATTAATAGAAAATAGTTGTAATTAACACATAAGGTTCTTTAACAAGCTTAACAAAACAAAATCACCAAATTAAGTTAAGCCAATCATAAAATCAAACCATATTCATAAAATCATCTATCCTAAACAGAAGTTATGAGTTTTTAGCTCATATCTACAACAAATAAAAAGCTAAAAACATAATCTAATGAATGAAACATGGTTCCTGCAAAAGATTAAGATAATAGTAATGTGTTATTGCCTTTGATCTTCTTCCAAATTGATATCTAAGTAGAAATTTCGAAAACCACAGCTTCTAAGAACCCTTCTGGCCTCCATAAATCGTCCTAAACTTCCCCCATTTGTTATGGTTCGAATGAGAAGCATTTCTATTTATACATTCTGAAAACAGGGGTGACTTGGTGAGTCCAGTGACCGACTCGGCCAGTCCATCACTTAAAATCCCGTGTACGGCAAGTCAGCGTCGAGAATCGCGAACTTTCTGATCAACGCGTCGAGTTGAGGCCCAACTCGTCGAGTCCGTTTGGAATCAATATCTTCTTCAAACATGAAAGTCGTCCGAAATTGTGTCTAGTTTTCAGAACATTTTGAATCTCCTCAATCGGAGTTACGGCTCATGAGATATGGCCAAAACACTGCCGAGGGGTCAAGCTGTCCAGCAACATCCTACTTTCTTCAAAATCCAAGATCCAAGCTTCCAATTGCTAAATTTGCTTCCTTTTCCATCCGAGCATTTCATTGTTGCTGAAAAATGAAATTATAAACTAATTAAACACCTTGTGTTCATTAAATGAGATAAGATCAACATAAAGTATTAAGATAACGCATGAATTTTATAACTAAATATGCCCATATCAATACAATTCTCTAACGTAAGTAGAGTTGTTTTGCATTGGATCACAAAGTTTCTTGCTAAAGAAGGCGATGGGTTTGTTATGTTGAGAAAGCACCGCACCAATTGCCACACCAGATGTATCAGTTGTGATGTGGAATGTTTTACTGAAGTTTGGAAGAGCTAGGGTTAGGAGTTGTGTCATGGCGTGTTTAAGTGTTGTGAACGCGTTTTGGGCTTGTTCGGTCCAGGTGAAGGTGGCTTTTTTGGAGATCTGTTAATGGGGAGGCGATGTGTACATAGGATTTGACAAATCGACGGTAGTAACCTGTGAGGCCCAGGAAGGCACATAATGTGGTGAAAGATGTTGGGGTGGGCCATGATTGGATGGATTAAATTTTATTCGGGTCAGCTTTAACTCCTTGGGCAGAAATAATATGACCCAAAAAGGGTATTTCCGTGACTACGAACAAACACTTGGAGGCTTTGGCATGGAACTAATTGGTCGACAGTGTGTCGAAGACAAAGTGGAGGTTTTCATAGTATGCATCAATCGAAGAACTGTACACCAAAATGTCATCGAAAAAAACCAAGACAAACTTACGTAACACTGAACGAAAAAGATCATTCATGGCTGCTTGAAAAGCGGACGGTGCATTAGTAAGGCCAAAAGGCATGACCTGAAATTTGTAGTAACCATCGATTGTTATAAATGCTGTCTTGTGAATGTCTTGAGGAGAAACCCTGATTTGGTGGTAGCCGGCTCTTAGGTCGATCTTGGAAAAGTTGGTGGCGCCCCATGTAGTTCATCTACTATTGGTATTGGAAAGCGATCTCTAATAGTGACAGCACTGAGCCCCCAGTAGTCAACGCAAAATCTCCATGTGCCATCCTTCTTCAAAACTAGTTAGACCGGTGATGAGTAGGGGCTTTGACTAGGCTGTATGACACCCTCGTTGATCATGTCATTGATGAAGGATGTCATGATTTCTTTTTATATTGAGGGTATCTATATGGTTTGATGTTAACACGTTTGGCATGTGGTAGTAGTGGAATGTGGAGGTCATTGTCTCTTGGAGGGGGTAAATCATGGGGTGGTTCGAATAGTGGTTTGAATTTGTTGAGTAGTTGTTCGATGGTTGGGTTAGTGTGTGGTTGTCTAGTAGTAGGTGTGGGATTTTCCAGTTAATGGTGGAAGATCATGGTGTGGAGTGAGGCAATGGAGTTCTTTTTAATGAGTGTATGTAATGAACTTGGTGACACCGGTGTAGAAAGTGGTTCTCCTTCTAATGTGCATGTTCTTCCATTTAACATGAAAGAGATCTGAGGAATCAAGAAATCAGCAACTAAGGGAGCCAATGAACTTAGCCAAGCTACACCCAAGATGATGTCAGCTCCTGCCACAGGGAGCACAAATAATGGTACCATGAATGGTTTTTTCTTGAGTTTTAGGGGTACATTGGGTAAAAACCCATTACACTCTAGGTGTTGACCATTGCCGACCATAACAGTGAATGGTGTGATAGAGGTGGGTTCATTGTTGAGGAGAGAGGCGATTCTTAGTTGAATGATGTTGTGGGTGCTCCCACAATCTATGAGAGTTGTGAGTGGTCGACCGTTGATGTAACCGATAATGCGAAGTGTACAAGGTGATTGTAACCCAAAGAAGGCTGCATCTAATAGAGAGAGGAAGTGAGGGGGTGTGGTTATGTCGGTTTGGTCTATATAGGGTTCTGATATGGTAGAAGGATCAGTATTGGTGTTGGTGGCTTCCAATTATTCTTCGTTGTCGGCTATCAGTAGGAACTGAGGAGGGTTACAAATGTGGCTTGGATGGTATTTGGCTGGGTATTTGAAGCATAGACCTTCAGCACGTCTCTTTTGAATTGCTTCTGGGGAGAGTTTTTTAAATGGAAGTGGTGAAGTTGTTTTTGATGGAGGCTGTACTATGGCTGTTGTTGGTGTTGATTGTATGAAGGAAGTGGTGGTCTTCGGGTATGGAATGGGAGATGTAGGGATGGTCTGTGTATTATTGTTATAATGGCTTCGATTGAAGGTAAGTTTCTCTTCTATGAGTTTGGCTAATCTGTATGTTTGCTGCAGCGTTTGTGGGTGTTGTATTGCAATCTCGGATTGGATATCAGAATGCAATCCTAAGATAAAACAGTTTTGGATGGCATCAGCAGGAATTATGACGACATGGTTGCATATTTTTTTTTCGAATTCTGCTTGGTAGGCAGCTACTGTGGAGACTTGGCGCAACTTGAAGAGGGTATCTTGGTGGCTCTCATATGTTGAAGGTCTGAAACGGATTTCAATGGCCCTTGTAAATTCTGGCCATGTGCCCAACAAATTGTTGTTGTGAAGATGTTTGTACCAATTCAAGGCTTCACCTGTGAAGTAAAAAATGGCTAGGGTTATCCTTTGGTTTTGTGGTATGCTATAATAAGTGAAGTAGGTTTCTGCTTGAAAAATCCAATCAAGTGGATTGGATCCATCAAAGTGGTGCAGTTGTATTTTTGGTGGTGGTGGCTGATGGTTGGGTGGTGGTGGTGGCGGTGGTAGTGGGGGTAGTGGTGGTGGGGGTGGGTTTGGTGGTTGATTCAGGTGTTGGGTGGTTAGGAGATTGACTAGGTTGGCTATATTAATGGAAAGGGTATCGAGGTGGCTGTTGGTTATAGTGGCTAGGTGAAGGAGTGCTTGGGTGTGGTCGGCTTGAGGTTCATTAGTTTCTGGTTTGGGTGGAATATCGGTTGTAGCATCTTTCCGGGAGGCATAGTAGGAGACCGGGAATGAAAACACCAATTGATAGAACCGTCTTCGAGGTGGTTAACCTCCAGGAACAAAAGAAAGAACAAGGACAGGAGCAATTTTCTGAATAGCCATTAAACCAAAAATTACAATGCTTAAATACTAGCTAAAGGAATGAAAAGTGCAGCTAACTGACTACGTGGGTTACTTTTGAAAGTGGAACCCAATTATTTAGGAACATATGTAGAAAACAAGAGAATTAGAAATATCCAATGCTAACCATTTTGACTTAGTAAAGTCACATGCTTATTCAAGGAATCGTGCAGGTCTTTTGATGACTCGTTTGGGCCTGGTTGAAGTTTCAGCTTGGGATCTTTGGGCTACTTCAAGGTTTGCTAACTGTTGGGGTGTAACATGTCCATTTCTAGTTATCTACACTTGCAAAAAAAAAAAGAGAGAGAGATTCGTATATACCATTTCCATATAAGATACAAAGGTTGTATAACTAAACAAGAAGTAAGATTGGTTTGTTGATAATGTAAAGTTATATTTGTATTGGTTTTCTAAAATACACATCCCCAATTTTAATCTGAATGTTCCAAAAACTACTAAAAAAAGGGACAGTCATCACCATGTTACTAAATACATATCTTACAGACAATTCACCTAAAATTGTAATGCTTATAGGTACAGGAGAACAATCTTACATGGCACAGATTGTATATCTGTAAAAGTCTAATCTAAACTATTAGAGCCCAAAACAAAATAAACAAAAATCAAACCTGATATGGATCAATCCCAAGTTTATAAGGGAGCACTACACAACCATAATCATAATCTTATTGAGACTAAAAATTGAAGAACATGAGCATAATTAAAATTTCTGGATTTTCAGAGTAGGAGTGAATTACATTTGTCCAATATTTTTCAGAGTTGGAGTGAATTGCTATATTATCGAGTATTAACATCCAAATCCTCCAGAATCAGTTATAAACAAACAAAATCGAGATGCTCTTAAAGAAACAATTTACCTGATTAAAACTAAGAATGAGGAACTTAAGCAGGATGGCCAATCGGTTGAACTCAAAGAGGTTCTATAGTTCGCTGCGTATAGTAGATTCGTAATTTCGTATCCCGTAATCGTATTCTTACGAATTGCAATTTTAGCAATAGGCTAATCAACTAAAATGAGATAATATTTTGGGATCCATAATTCATTAGGCCCTAGTTCTAAGCTCATGGGCGAGCCCAATGCGCAGTTTGTATGGGTTCTGGACTGGGAGTAAACGCAATAAAAGGCTATCAAAGTTTTATTATCTATAATATAATATAAAGACTAAATTACACTAATGGTTTTTATATGTCTGGTCTTTAATTTTTTTAGTTTAGACTATTTTATGGTTTGGTTTTATTTTGAGATTTGTCCCTAACTAACTTAGAATTCCCATTTCCGACAAGAGAAGAGATTAATGAGATGTGGATAGGGGTTCAAAAATGGAGGTGATGGTGTTAACAACGAAGATTCAACTCCAAATTTCAATTTGTTTCCAACCAACTCAAGGTAGCATCAGATTAATCGGAAAAACAAAACATGGTTAACTACTTGTACCCCTACCAACGATTCTCTTTATGCTCTTTGTTTTCTCTCATTTCTCTCGGTTATCTTGTATTTGTATTGGCTATACATGAGTGGTTGGTTTCTAGGATGCTGATTAATGTTGAAAAATAGAGCCAATTTGAGTTGCATGAGAGTTGTTCAATGAAATGATTAAGAAATATTTACTGTAAATCGATTTAAAATGTATGTACGATGTGAGTTAGAATGTTGTTAGGTGTTTACTGAAAATGGATTGAAAATTGAAGTCTATATGAGTTACTTGTTTTTGATGTAAAAAAGGTAACGGGCGACTCTGATGTGGAGGGGGATCTAGGAATCTCTATGAAGTTCGAAGGGATATTAGGGGTGAAAGAATGAATGAAGTAAAGGGAGGGGGTTGTGGGATCAATGTAAAATAAATATTACTAAAAATATAAAACCAAATAGCAAAGGAAAAATAAAATAACAAAGGATAAAACAGTTAGACATCAAGTATCCAAATTATCTTAAAGACCATTTTTATAATAGAAGTAAAAAAAAATTCTAAATAAAATTTTAACAAAAGAGTTCCACAAAAATCAACAACAAAAGTTCTCTCAAATTAGACAAAAATAAGATCCAATGTTTATTTCATTCAAAATTTTTCCTTACACTCTAAGAACTTGAAATCAAACACTAGCACCACTGTTGACGACCCACAACCACCTTCTTCCTCCCCCGACCCCCGTCATAGTGTCATACCCAGACGAACTACTACCCCCACTTTAGCCACACTACCCCAACGTCCACCAACATTGTATTATACTTTCCAACCATTGAGTTTTGGAAACCTACAAATATGTGATTTTCAGTGGTTGATTTTCGGCACCCTCCAAATCTGGGAGTTCCAACTGCCTCTAGATCTATGATTTTCGTCACCACCACCATTAGCTACCATTAGTGAAGGTATTCCGGTGAGATCGAGGGATGATTACCCGGATTGAAGGATGTTGTATTTTAAGGTATGAATGTAGTTGTAAATGCATATTTCACTGTATTAAGTTGTATTAATTTTTTATATACGTATATATTTTTTGTGTTGTATAAATATGCATGAATGTATTATTTTTCTTAATTTTTTTTGCATTAAATTATGAATGGTGTACAAATTAGTATATTAAACTATGAACTAGTGTATGAATTGGTGTATTAAGTTATGAATGAATTGATGGATGGATATATTAGGTTGTGAAAAGGACAATTATGCTATTTCTTACAAAAAAAATGATTAACCCTTTAAATCATATATGTCAATATTTTAAATGAAATGTTTAGGTGTTGTTTGATAGTCGCTAACTGAGTTAGAGATGATTGGGTTAGAAGTTAACTGGATTAGAAATTCTGACTGAGTCCACATCTGACTAAGTTAACGTTGTTTGATTATTTTTTTAACCGACTATGTTGAATAATGAAAATGACAAGTTTACCCTTATGTTTTCTCTTGTGTTGGTTAAAATAACTATAAAAATACAAACTCTTCATAAAATCTAAATTAAACATATATCATTCAAACTCTAAATACAAATTAGAAATTCTGACTGAGTCCACATCTCACTATGTTTACGTTGTTTGATTATTTTTCTAACCAACTATGTTGAATGATGAAAAATGACAAGTTTACCCTTATGTTTTCTCTTGTGTTGGTTAAAACAACTATAAAAATACAAACTCTTGCATCAAATCTAAATTGAACATATATCATTTAAACTCTAAATACAAACTGTCATTTAAAATCCAAATACCAATTGATTAAATAGCTAAAACGTCATTTGATAAAAAGAGAACACAAGGAACTGATTGATCAAATCAAAGTTACAGACACAAAAAAAAATATTTTTCATTGAACATATTAGTTGAGATTCAAATTTTACCCGACATAAAATGGTTACACAAATTGTAAGTACATTTCGCGATTTTTACTCTTTAAGGGTAGAATAGGGATGGTTTGTTCATGCATGAAAAAGTTATCTAGATCAAACACAGTCTTGATCTTCACCAACCTAGATTGTCTTTGAAGTACTTTGTTCCCAAATAACTTGCCTTTCACAAACTGATGTCACCACCACTTTTATCATTCATTCGGAGATTAAAATCTTTGTAGTTCTCATAAGCTTATCTTGGAAACATCACTTCTTTTTTAGGGTTCATATAGGTGCTCAAATAATAAATCTTGAAAATAACATTTCTATGAGAAAATGGGATCGATAATTCTCAAAAACCTGCCCATCATAGAGCAACAACAAAGCAACAATTCAAAGAGCATAGCAACATCAACCAAAAAAGTCGGAGAAAAACTTCATATCAAATGGAAATCACAACAACAAATTGAAATATCACATCAAAAATTCAAAGCTAATCGATAATCTGTAAATATCAGGACCATAAAAGGAAGAAACACACTTGACCAAAAATTGCAGATTCAGGAGGGGTCAAGGAGGAAACAATGGAGGGAACAATTGAAACAATGGTGGTAATTCTGGTGGAGGAAATTATGGTCAAACCAACTTGGTTGAATCACCAATTCAGTTTGTTACTGAGATTCAAACCAACATGGACAGCAATTGTGTAGATTTGTTGATTGATACGGGAGCCACAAAGCACATTTGCAACTCCCGAACCATGTTTTCTACATACCAGAAAGTCTTGGATTATGAACCAATGTTTATGGGGAATGGCTCTACTGCAAAAGTTGAAGGAAAGGGAAAAGTGAAGCTACATCTGACTTATGAAAAAGAACTTGTTTTATGTGATGTATTGCATGTTCCGGAAATTACTAAGAATCTGATAAGTTTGTTGTCACCAAGGGCGGGATGTATGTTGGAAAGGGATAACTTAGTGAGGGTCTCTTCAAAGTCAGTGTCTTACCTTTGCACTATGGTGTTGAAACACCAAACAATGATGTAACCAATGTTAATGTTAATGCAATAATGGGGCACTACTATCCCCTCTTCTATGTATATGCATGATCCTTCATTTTTGTGGCATCTCGTTTGGGACATGCCAATTTTTGTTCTATTCAAAGAATGGAAAAACTTGGCATGCTACCAAAATGTTCATTAGATAAAAACATAAAATGTGAGGTTTGTGTATAATCAAAAATTTCACAACATCTTCATAAATCAGTTGAAAAATCTAGTGAAATACTTGGCTCAATCCACTCTGATTTGTGTGATTGCAGCAAATATTGTTATATTTATTTGTTAAATACCAAGGATGAAGCCTTGAATTCTTTTAAGAATTACAAGCCTGAAGTTGAAAATCAACTTGGCAAAATGATCAAAATTCTAAGGTCTGATCGAGGAGGAGAATATGAATCCAAAGACTTTGCTGAATTTTGTTCCTTAAATGGTATTATACATCAAAAAATTGTTCCATATACTCCTCAAAAAAATGGAGTGGCCGAAAGAAAGAATTAAACATTGAAAAACATGATTAATTCAATGTTAATAACTTCTGGAGCACCACATAACCTGTAGGGAGAAGCATGTCTTGCAGCAAATTCAATACTTAATAGAATTCCTCATAAAAAGAGTAATAAATCACCCTATCATCTGTGGAAATGGAGGTTACCCTCTTACAAAAGGATGAAAGTGTGGGGTTATCTATCTAAGGTACAAGTACCTTTTCCTAAAAGGACTAAACTTGGACCACAAATCAGATCTTGCATCTATCTTGGCCCTGCCATGAACAGTGCAACCTATAGGTTTCTTGTGTATATCACATGTTGATGATATCCATAACCAAACCATCATGGAATCAGCAGAGGCTGAATTCTTTGAAAATATTTTTCCTTTTAAGGATAAAGGGAAAGAGGTTACGTGCTCTAGGAAAAGACCTCTCGATAATGGACTAAATGAAACCATTCTTGACAAAAGTTTACAATCAAATGATAAGAATTCTTCAAACGTTCAAGAAGATAACTAAGAACATAGAAGAAGCAAACGGGAAAAAATAGCCAAATATTTTGGACCTGATTACATGACCTATGTAGTGAATAAAGAACCACAAACTTATAAAGATGTTATGGATTCTTCTGAAGCTCCCTTTTGGAAAGAGGCAATCAAAAGTGAGATTGACTACATTGTGCAGATTAACACTTGGAAATTCGTGGATTTGCCACCTGGGCAAAAACCAATTGGGCACAATGGATGATATTCAAGAAGAAGTTTAGACCTGATGGTACCATTGAGAAGTACAAAGCTCGTTTAGCAGTTAAAGGGTATCTTCAAAAGGATGGTCAATAATTCTTTAACACTTATTCACCTGTTATAAGAATTACATTAATTCACACATTAGTAGCAATTACATCCATTCACAATTTGGAAATACACCAAATGGATGTGAAAATTGTGTTCTTGTATGGTGAACTAGATGAATATATATATATATATATATATATATATATATATATATATATATATATATATATATATGAATCAACCTGAAGGGTGTGTGGTTAAAGGTCAAGAAAACAAAGTCTGTAAGTTAGTTAGATCACTTTATGGACTAAAACAGGCTCCAAAGCAATGGTGTGAGAAGTTTGACAACACATTACTTTCTAATGGATTTAGAATAAATGAATGTGATAAATGTGTTTATGTCAAACAATACAAGAATGCTTGTGTCATCATATGCATGTATGTGGATGATATGCTTATAATGGGTACTAATTTGGATGTGATCAATCAAACCAAGAAAATGCTACACTCCTCTTTTTCCATGAAGGACTTGGGAGTAATAGATGCGATCCTTGGTGTAAGAGTTCAAAGAAGGTTAGATGGATATACTCTTACTCAATCCCATTATATTGTAAGTGTACTCAAGAAGTTTGGACACTATCAAGACAAGTCGGTTGTAATCCCATTTGATGCTTCTAGTCATCTTAAGAAGAATAAAGGTGATAGTGTAGCTCAGCTAGAATATACTCAAGTTCTGGGTAGCTTAATGTATAATATGAATTGTACAAGACCGTACTTAGCATATAGTGTAAATAGATTGAGTCGCTACTCCCACATTCCTGGGAAAGATCATTGGTATGCATTAGTAAGAGTGCTTAGATATTTATAGCATACAATGAATTATGGATTGCATTACGTGAGGTATCCTACTGTACTAGAAGGATATTGTGATGCAAAGTGGATCTCCAATACTTTTAAGGAAAAATCCACAAGTGGATATGTGTTCACACTTGGTGGAGCTGCTATCTCTTGGAAATCATCTAAGTGAACTGTGAATACTCGTTCTACAATGGAGGCAGAGTTTGTTGCTTTAGATAAAGCTGTTGAAGAAGCTGAATAGCTTAAAAGCTTCCTAGAAGGTATTCCTCTGTGGCTTCAACCTGTTACTGCCATTGGCATACATTGTGATAGTATGGCTGCTCTTACTAGAGCACAAAGTCAGATATACAATAGCAAGTCGAGACATATTAGGCACAGACATATTACAATAAGAGACTTGCTAAAGAAATGGACACATTTCCATTAGTTACATAAAGTCAAAGGAAAATATAGTTGATCCTTCGACAAAAGGCCTTAGTAGAGAGCAAGTTCTCTTCACATCGAGGGGAATGGGCTTAAAGCCAACACAATGAGTCATCACCTGGCGGAAACCTAACCTAGCAACATTAGAGATCCCATGATCTAGGTTCAATAGGAAAACTAGTTGGGGAAGACTCAAAGAAGCACTAACACAAAGGTATGCTCACTCCTATGATATTTATTTTGTGTTTTTCGTTGATGATATAGGGAAGAATTCTTTATTCTTAATAATGCTGATAGCTTTTATAGTGGAATAGTACGGATTATTCCAAATTAGCATTACCTATGTGAGATGGATGTGAGGTCGCATCTTTGGGAGCTGATAAGGCTAAGCTCTCTAAAAGTCTCATGAAGAAAGGATTGTTCACGACCGAAAAGAACACAATGGTAAGAAATGAACCATACTTAGATATGATATGTGTGATACCTCTTATTTAACTCTACTATACAAAGTGGTTAGTTCAAGACTCTATTTAACTACCCACCACGTAGATCCAAGTAGTACTCACTATGAAAGGTTCAAGTTTTACAACACCTATTCAGATGCATGTCATATCTTACTTCCCTTATTTGAATATCAAAGTTCACTTATTTTCTATTCAAATGTGGGGTATTCTAGGAGTTTGAATAGAAAATGTGGGGTATTGTTGGAACTTTGCTTTACAAAATTACAATGTGGGACTTATCCCACATTGGTGGAAGAGAAAACCTTTTCCCACCTTATAAGTCTTGTCCCACTCAATTAATCAAATGGATCAAGTAATGGGTTAAGCATATTGGGTTTGGGTTGTGGTGTTGGACTAGTCAAATTGGACTAGTCAAATTCGGTTGGTGGTTATACAACCACTTTTAGAAGCCTATAAATAGAGCATTTCAGATAGAATTTGGGAGCCAATAAACACACACACTTTCTCTAAACAAAAATCGTTCTTTATAAAGAAGGATCACGGTCAATTTCGACAGAATCAATATCTGTTCTTGAATTGGTTGTTGTATCCTCAAGACAGATCCATTCCAGGGAAATTTATGTCTTAGGACACTACAGAAGCAGGCCTCAATCTGTATAATTTCGTGATACATTTTCTATGTAGTATATATTCAAGTATGTTTTTTGTAAACTGATTCTTGTATATTACATATATTTGAATTTCATTTGTTTTATTGCTATTGGTTTTGTTGATTGTATACTCATGTCATAACATTCGTAACATTTTTAATTCAGGCCATCATAACTACATGCCAATAATAAGCTCTATGCACATAATGCATCAGGCACAAAAGGAAATTAAAGAGAATATATATTAAGAATGAACTTAAAGTGAATATATATTAAGAATGACTTTAAAGCTGTGCTCACAATATATTATATTCATAACTTTTTGTTGGTAAGCATGTAAACGGTTTTGTTATCTGATCTAAATTCCTATATGGTGCTCTTTATCTATGTAATTGCTTCGCAATTTATTAATTGTATTACCTTTATAATATGTATTATTTTCTAATAGATGTACACGTTATATGGTACACTACTTAAACTAACATAATATCACCATCTAAAGGGCCATATCAAATATGTAATGAAAGAATCCCAGAACCACAACCTATATAGTTGGAGACGAGCCATAGTTGGATAATAACTTCAAAGTGAATGAGAAACATCATATATATATATATATATATATATATATATATATATATATATATATATATATATACAACTATTATTCCAACGCATAATTTGAATGAAACAATTGTTTTAAATTCCACACATCCCTAACACACTCATCTAAAAAATATCCTTCCCTTTTTGCTAGTTAATTTCCAAATAAGGTTTCAACAAAGGATTGTAACGCATTTTGGAACTAAGAATCTACAAGAATTTTACCATGACCTAAAATTCATAACATTTTTAATTCACACCATTCGAACGATATTCCAATAATAAGCTACACATGATGCATCTAACACAAAAGGAAATTAAAGAGAATATAAATTGAGAAGGAAGTTATAGTCGTGCCCAGTGCCCACTAAACTAAAATAAAGAGTGAGAACCAATCCATTTATACAATAAAGTTCAAGATGCAAAAGAACCAATGACGATTCCCAATAATCTTGACAATGCTCTATAGCATATATAGCCATGCTAACAAATCATCATTGTTGTACAACACTATCATCCAAACAATCACGGAAGAAGTACCAGTTTTTTTGCCAAAAAGAATCTGCTTTTTCCACTTTTATAAGGAAAAGAATATTTCTCGTATTGTGACTGAAGATCAACCCAAGACTCTATTCGTATAAAACCACCACCTTGTTCAGGGTTATGAACAAAGAATGCATATTCTTCTCTTGTCTTTTCACATGACACCCATTCCATATTTCTTAAATTTATTTCTTGAATGTCGTACGGATATTCTAATGTTCAATCCATCACATAAAAATTTTCACCCAAAGTTACAAACATAGGATAATTGAAGCCTGGCTTCGGAGAATTCTTGATTTCATGTATTTTCACTTTGGGTGTTGGAAAAAGTCTCACTTCACATAAACGATTAATGGGGTGTAGGGTATATATCTTCCCCTTGAAAACATATAAATCATATATACTTACAGTGGTGGAGATACAAGCCCATTCTCATTTATCAGCTATACAAAACCATATTTTGTGATAGTATCTAGCGAAACACAACAAACACTCACCCAGATATTAAAGGTGAAAAGACAAGGATAGCCCCCAAACATGGTGCGTAGAGGATAACATTAGGGAATGAGAAAGGGACATGAAGTTCATGCCTTGTGATAGGATTCACAAGCTAGAAATCCTTGTATTCCTCACCAAACAGAATCAAGTAACCACAACTTACTCCAATACATGTTGTATAATCAGAATGAGGAAGAATTGTTTTTAACTTTCTTCCTTCAAGTCCTCTAGATATTGATAACACTCATTTTCATTAGCATGAGTAGAGATAGATATGGTCATGGGTGGTCTGGACACCATAAAAATTTTCTTGTTAGAGACTGTAAATGATCTCCATGACTTGCAAACTCCATTAAATGCAATGAAATCAATGACTCCAAGTTTCATCATAACTAAAAAAAGCACATCATGGTTGATATCTGACCAAGGATTACAACTCTTGATCTTGTTCATGTTCATGGTAGATGCATCTTCATGGTTCTGGTCTCTAGTTATATTCCTTGTCTTAACGATTTCTACACTTGCAAAAAGAAATAAGTATTTGAGTCAATCAGGCCATGGGAAAACAAGAGGCATATCAATATGATTTTTTGTTGTATAACTAAACAAAGAAGCAAAAGGTAGAAGAAGTCAAAATTGGTTTGTTGATAATGTAAGGCGATATTTGTATTTGGTTTTCTTAGCTAGTTCCTAAGATTTTTGTTTATAGCTCAATAGAAAAATAAAGGTATGCACATCCCAAGTTTTAATCTGAATGTTCAAAACTCATAAAGCTTATGGATATAGAAGAATAATCTGATATGCATCGATCCCAAGTTTATAAGTGAGCAGTATACAACGATAATGCTTATTATTTACATTAAAAATTGAAGAACATGAACATAATTAAAATTTATGGATTTTTAAAGTTGGAGTGAATTGCATTTAATTATCCAATATCTTATAAGAATAAAATGCAGCAGAAAAATTTAACGTTATTAGTGTTGAAACTTTAAGTTGAATACTGCAATAATGTCCCTGTCATGTCAGGGTCGTCCCAGTGAATGGGCGACCGTCTAAGGCCCATCTCTTAAAGGGGCCAAAAATTTTTGTGGACTTCATTATTATTATTATTATTATTATTATTATTATTATTATTATTATTATTATTATTATTATTATTATTAGTAGTAGTAGTAGTAGTAGTAGTAGTAGTAGTAGTAGTAAAAAAGTTTATATTTAGAAGCTAGTACAAGTAATTTTCTTTCAATTATTAAGTTATTATAAAAAAAACTAGATGGACTTTTTGTGTGTTAAGGGCCCTTGTTTTCCCTTTCGCCCCGGGTCGAAAATATATTTGGAACGGCCTTGGTCCTTGGACATTGTAACATCCCGAGTTCAGGAGTGCAAGTTCAGGGTTCAAAGTGAAAATGTATAAGGGCAACTCAGCGAGTCCATGGGTGGACTCGGCGAGTAGAGTCGCGATTTTGGTCGCGTGTTAAGTGGCCAACTCGGCGAGTCGCCGGCTGGACTCGGTGAGTTGGTGCTGGGTGAAGAAAACCCTAATCTTCGGGGTTTGCACCCTATTTAAAAAATGATATGCCTTCTTTTCAGCCTCTATTTCCCCTGAGTGTTCTAGAGGAAACCCTAATCGTGAGAAACTCCATTATTGAGAGGATTGAAGCTTGGAAGAAGGAATTTGTGAAGAGAAGTTGGAGGAATTCGAGGATAGCACCAAGAGGGCTTGTGGATCTGAAGTCTACATCAGTTTAGGCTCATCTTTGGGGTAAGAATCCTCTGTCTTGAGCCCTTTTTCCCTTATTGTCATCCATGGTGGTTGTTTTGGGGTTTTTGGAGTATTTCATGAGCTATTTCGGGATTGGAAGACGGATTTGAGGATGCTACCTCAGATCTGGAGTAGTGATGGTCCAAAAATGCATAAAGTCCCTATTCATAAGTGATTGGTGAAGCTATCTTGTCCCAAACCCAAACCCTAAAGTGTAAAATGCCTAGATCTCTTTGGATTCACGTAAAGTTCGCCACTTTACATGATGGATGGGTTGTAGGAGGCTAGATCTATGTTTTGGATCAATTGCATGACCTAGAAGTTTCTGTTTGGAACGAGATCTAGAGGCACTCGGCGAGTCACAAGGGTGTACTCGGCGAGTTGCTTGAAGATGGTCTAGAACTCGGCAAGTTGGAAGAACAACTCGGCGAGTAGGTTGAACATAGCCTTGGACTCAGCGAGTCTGTTCTTGGACTCGGCGAGTCTGGTCGTGAGGTCCTATCCTTTCTTCTGGTTGAGCTGTGAATCAGTGAGTCAAGGGATGACTCGGTGAGTCAGGTGTGAAAGGACTTAGAGTTGTTGGACTCGGCGAGTCTCGGGGTGACTCGGCGAGTTGAGTCGTGGATTGGGGAAAGTTCTGAGCATGGGGACTCGGCGAGTCATCGGGTTGACTCGGCGAGTAGAGTCAGCCAAGGGTTGACCAGTTGACTTCCAGGGGCATTTTGGTAATTGTTGGATATTGTTTTGAGTTCATTGTTTTGGTGGTTGGCCAGTGGTGGAGATCGTATCAGTGATCGGAGCAGCTTGGGTTATCTGTTCAGTCGGCAGTTTCGAGGTTAGTTATCCTCACTATATCAACAGGGTCTAAGGCACCAAGGTCGGCCCTTTATCGGATTGAGATACGAGTATTTGTTGTTATGATATTGCTTTGATATGTTGCATCCTGGTAGCTAGGGTGGTATATGTTAGAGACCTGGTTGAGGTCGGTATCCTGAGATATAGGGTGATGCTATGCTAGAGACCGGTTAGGTCGGAATCCTGGTTAGGATGATGATATGCTATGTGATCTGTTTGATCGGTTTGTTGACTATGAATTGTTATATGATTGTATGTCTATGTGCACATGGTTGTTTGGACTGGAGTTGGGTTGAGGCGGGTCCTACTGTGTGTTGTAGGCCAAGATACCCAGGGCAGACCGGTTGTCCCAAAGGCCCAACGAGCGGTCCGGATAGGCTGTAGGCCACAAGAGAGCTGACCAAACGTGCCGAGGCTTGGAGAGTGGACCAGGCCGACTGAAGGCCCGGTGCGGGCGGACCAGTCATACTGTAGACTCAGAGAGTGGACCAGGTGGATTGAAGGCCCGATGAGGGCGGACCAATCACACTACAGACTCAATGTATATGGCTAGACTCGGAGAGTGGACCAGGCCGACTGAAGGCCTGGTGCGGGGGGACCAGTCATACTGTAGGCTCGGAGGGTAGACCAGGTGGACTGTTGGCCGGTGCGGCAGACCAGACACACAATAGACCCGAAGTGCATGGCTGTTCTGGGATCGGATATGATATGGCATGTTATGCGTGTATGGTATATGTGGTTGGTATTTTGGGGATATCTCACTAAGCTTTCGGGCTTACAGTTGTGGTTTAATGTTTTTTTCAGGTTCTTCAGGAGACCGTGGCAAGGAGAAGGTGTGATCGTACCGCTCCTCATGTTTATGTTGTGATGTGATTCTGGGAATACACTAAATAAATTGTATTGAAAACCTTTTTGTAATAATTTAAAGAGATCGGGTTGTTTTTGAAAAATTTAAATTGGTTGGAATTTTTCGGTCGTTACAAGTTGGTATCAGAGCCTTGGTTTGAGTGAATTGGTGGAACACTCGTGTGACTCCAGTCTCAAATCGAGGAGGGTTTTCAAAAGAGAATTTAAAATGGTTTTCAAAATGAGTAAAAGGAGGACGTGGAGGTACGATCAGCCGGAGCCAGTAGGTAACCCCAAAATACCATACATGATATTTGTTTTGAGCATTGATAGAACAGCATCCTAGTGCTAGGCTAGGGATCTTCAGGATTTCATGATGATGTTGCCTGATTTATGATGCATGTTAGCCTAGGGTTTCGTTGTGGGAGATTTCCAGTGTTCCTCTAGTAGTGAGGGTTGAGCGTTTGTTATGTATGTTTTCACTAGGGTGTTATGGTAGTACTTCATACGAATATGGGTAGGTGTAGAAGGTAGTATGGGCCCGTACTACTGAAAGCATAGGACCCATACGCGTATCAGGGAAACCATGAACTCTAGGGTTGGTTTGAGAGTTGGTTCCCGGGTTAGTGGGAAGTGTGTGAGATTTTATGGTGTTTTTCAGTATGGAGATTCCGAGGCACGCTGGGAGTGGATCCGAGTTAGGATTGGGAGCAGGAGAGGGAGTTCTGGGTGGGTCAGTACCGCCCGAGGTTATTTGTCAGATGAGCACGTGCGAGTTGGATGCGAGGATTCGTGAGATCCTGCATGATGAGGTTGCTGCGTTGTTCCAGGCTGAGTTGCTGGAACTGTTTGGGTCGATTAAGACCGCCATGGTTGAGTATTTTGATGATCGCTATGCAGCTCTCACAGAGACGGCTGCCACAGCGGCTATAGTGGCTGTAGCAACGGCAGGGGGAGGAGCTGGTTGGGTTTTTCAGTATCGGGACTTCGATAATAGGAAGCCTCCCACCTTTGATGGAGTTCAGGACCCTACTGTTGCTATGAGATGGTTGTCGGACGTGGAGGGGTGTTTCTTCATGTGTTCATGCCCTGCTGATCAGAGGGTGAGGTGTGCTCTAAACCTGTTGAGGCTCGGGGCGAAGGATTGGTGGAGATTGACCGCGGGGTCATATTCGGATGCGCAGAGGGCTGCGGTTTCATGGGATCAGTTCAGAGAGATGTTCAACACTCGTTATGTTCCGCGGGTTGAGAGAGAGAGAGAGAGAGAGAGAGAGAGAGAGAGAGAGAGATTAGCTCAGGAGTTCCTGGAGCTAAAGCAGGGTTCGGAGTCGGTGATTGAGATCACCAGGATGTTCACTGAGAGGGCGATGTTTTGCCCTGAGTTCGCTTCGGAGCAGGCTCAGTTGTCCCGATATCTGAGTATGCTCAAGAGAGATATCAGACAGTTTGTGTCTACGCAGAGGTGCGAGACTTTATTGGAGTTGCAGGAGGCCGCCAGGCGGCGTGAGTTGGAGATTGAGTTGCAGTTGCGCGAGCTGAGGTAGGCTCCGGTGCAGTCGCAGCCGGCGCCGAAACGGTCCAAGACTGTCGATTCTAGGGTGGGAGATCAGAGCAGCCACGCTTGTGGGAAGTGTGGGAAGGGTTACACCGGAGTTTGTAGGTCCGGTGGTGCATGCCGCAAGTACGGAAAGGAGGGGCACTATGCGAGGGATTGTCGGCAGTCAGCGCCAGTTCGGGATTTGAGGATTTGTTATCATTGTCATTAGGTTGGGCACTTGAGGGTCAACTGTCCACAGCTTGCTGCAGGATCGGTGCAGACTCCAGCACCGGCCACTTTGAGGATCACGAGTGGAGGTCAGGGTGGAGCGGAGCCCCCAAGGGCTCAGGGTCGTGCTTTTCAGCTTTCAGCAGAGGAGGTTAGAGCAATGTCGGATGCAGCTGCAAGTATGTTTCTTTCTTAATTATCTTGTGATTATTGTGGAGTATTGTTTATATGCTAGTTTCTTTGTGTGGTTTTCGGTGTGGTATTCGTTGTTCTTTGAGAGTTATGGTATGGTTATGGGTTAGTGATGGGAATTTCGTTGGTTATCATTCGTGGGGTTTATTAGTGGGAATCTGGCGTTGGTCTGAATGTCGGATAGCATCTGCCTTCTGAAGAGTGGTTAACTGCAGATTGAGTTTCTTTCGAGCGGGATGATCAGTATGGAAATGTGATTTTTGCGAAGGTTGTTTATGCTTGCGGGACGTAGTTCGCGTGTAAGTGTTTGTGTTATGTAGGGTGTTGAGGGAGGTCGGTGATGGCGACCGGTGGTTGTTAGTCAATACTATAAGTGGGGGAGAATTGGAAAATTCTCCGGAAAATCGATGAGCATTGGAGGTTGTTTAGCTGCTTAGGATTCAGCAGTGTTCTATCAGCCAAGAGGGTAGGCTGGTATGAGTAAGTGGCAGGCATGCGGGGCAGGATACAGACCTAGGGTATTTGATTGTGGAGGGCCTGGGATCAGGCCGGGATTGAGTATGTATGATGGAGGTAGAGTTCGGAACCCCTAGAGGGCTAGAAAAGTATGCATGGGAGGGTTTCCCGGAGAGATAACTCGGAATGATGAATGCTGGTTGAGCGGTCCGGATAGACTGAAGGCCGGTAGGCGTACCAGTCAGGCCGAAAGCTCGGAGGACGGCCCAGCCAGATTGAAGGCCCTGGAGGGCGGTCGATATTGGCTGAAGGTTCTGAGAGTGGTCCAGATTGGCTGAAGGTTCTGAGAGTGGTCCATATTGGCTGAAGGCCTGGTAAGGCGGTCCAGTCATGCTGAAGACTCTGCTGGTATTGTTAGATCGGTTCGAGGAAATGGATTGAGTATGTCGCGATTTGTTAGAATTAGAAGGTCTGGCCCCGGGTATTGATCTCGATTAGTGGAGATGGTGCGTGGACTTGAGAGTCCTTGCGAGCAGATTCAGAGCATGTGTGTTGCATGGATAGCGGTTATGCTATAAGGGAGTGGTGTAGCATCGGACGAGCACCATGGCACTTGTCGCGGTGACAAGGCAGCCAAGTGGATTCCCTTGGTAGGGAAAGAGAGAGGAATGTAGCTCCGAGAGGGAGTGTAAACTCACGGAAGTGAAAGTGGCAGTGCAGAGTTGTGATTGGAGTGATCCAATTAGGGTCTTTGAGCAGCATGATTGCGGCAGTGGTATGGAATCACATCCGGATGGGATGTCTGCTGAGGTTGCGGAAGGATTTCCGCGAGGGTAGAGCCAAGAGGCTCGGAAAGGATGCTGGGAGGGAGTCTTGGATTTCCAGTTTGATTCTGATCAAGGAATTGTGTATGTAGTGGTGATTCATCCTGGGGGATGTTTATAGGTGTCGTTAGTGTGGCGGGTTTTCCCATTCCAAGGGTACTAGAGCTAGTTCAGCATGTGCATGTGATTGCTAGAGGAGAACTCATGGGAGTTGCTCTGAGGCTGAAGAATGTGTCATTCTGTCAGCATGGATTGGATAGAGTTGGACTCGGATCGGGAACCCGGTGGTTCAGGGTTATATCTAGCTCATATGGGTTGAGTGATTGTTATGATTCGGAGCATTTTTGCATTATGGGTAGTACTCAGTTGATAAGTGGGGTTATCAGAGGTCGAAGCCGGTGGCCGGCTTGATGCGGTAGTCGGAACACCGCGGGAAGGAAAAGTGAGTTTCGGGTTTCTATGGTTGTGCTTTGAGGAACCTGGGCTGGTTAATGCCAGGTGGTGCGTGGCGGGAGTATTTCTAGAGTTGAGTTGCCGCAGGCTTCGAGGATGAAGCCTAATTTAAGTGGGGGAGAATTGTAACATCCTGAGTTCAGGAGTGCAAGTTCAGGGTTCAAAGTGAAAATGTATAAGGGCAACTCGGCAAGTCCATGGGTAGACTCGGCGAGTAGAGTCGCGATTCTGGTCGCGTGTTAAGTGGTCAACTCGGCGAGTCAGCGGTTGGACTCGGCGAGTTGGTGCTGGGTGAAGCAAACCTTAATCTTCGGGGTTTGCACCCTATTTAAAGAATGATATGCCTTCTTTTCAACCTCTATTTCCCCTGAGTGTTCCAGAGGAAACCCTAATCATGAGAAACTCCATTATTGAGAGGATTGAAGCTTGGAAGAAGGAATTTGTGAAGAGAAGTTGGAGGAATTCCAGGATAGCACCAAGAGGGCTTGTGGATCTGAAGTCTACATCAGTTTAGGCTCATCTTTGGGGTAAGAATCCTCTGTCTTGAGCCCTTTTTCCCTTATTGTCATCCATGGTGGTTGTTTTGGGGTTTTTGGAGTATTTCATGAGCTATTTCGGGATTGTAAGACGGATCTGAGGATGCTACCTCAGATCTGGAGTAGTGATGGTCCAAAAATGCATAAAGTCCCTGTTGATAAGTGATTGATGAAGCTATCTTGTCCCAAACCCAAACCCTAAAGTGTAAAATGCCTAGATCTCTTTGGATTCACGTAAAGTTCTCCACTTTACGTGATGGATGGGTTGTAGGAGGCTAGATCTATGTTTTGGATCAATTGCATGACCTGGAAGTTTCTGTTTGGAACGAGATCTAGAGGCACTCGGCGAGTCACAAGGGTGTACTCGGCGAGTTGCTTGAAGATGGTCTAGAACTCGGCAAGTTGGAAGAACAACTCGGCGAGTAGGTTGAAGATAGCCTTGGACTCAGCGAGTCTGTTCTTGGACTCGGCGAGTCTGGTCGTGAGGTCCTATCCTTTCTTTTGGTTGAGCTGTGAATCAGTGAGTCAAGGGATGACTCGGTGAGTCAGGTGTGAAAGGACTTAGATTTGTTGGACTCGGCGAGTCTCGGGGTGACTCGGCGAGTTGAGTCGCGGATTGGGGAAAGTTCTGAGCATGGGGACTCGGCGAGTCATTGGGTTGACTCGGCGAGTAGAGTCAGCCAAGGGTTGGCCAGTTGACTTCCAGGGGCATTTTCGTAATTATTGGATATTGTTTTGAGTTCAGTGTTTTGGTGGTTGGCAATGGTGGAGATCATATCAGTGATCGGAGCAGCTTGGGTTATCTGTTCAGTCGGCAGTTTCGAGGTGAGTTATCCTCACTATATAAAAAGGGTCTAAGGCACCAAGGCCGACCCTTTATCAGATTGAGATCCGGGTATTTGTTGTTATGATATTGCTTTGATATGTTGCATCCTGGTAGCTAGGGTGGTATATGTTAGAGACCTGGTTGAGGTCGGTATCCTGAGATATAGGGTGATGCTATGCTAGAGACCGGTTAGGTCGGAATCCTGGTTAGGATGATGATATGCTATGTGATATGTTTGATCGGTTTGTTGACTGTGAATTGTTATATGATTGTATGTCTATGTGCACATGGTTGTTTGGACTGGAGTTGGGTTGAGGCGGGTCCTGCTTTGTGCTGTAGGCCAAGATACCTAGGGCGGACCGGTTGTTCCGAAGGCCCAGCGAGCGGTCCGGATAGGCTGTAGGCCCTAAGAGGGCGGACCAGACGTGCCGAGGCTCGAAAAGTGGACCAGGCCGACTGAAGGCCCGGTGCGGGCGGACCAGTCATACTGTAGACTCAGAGAGTGGACCAGGTGGATTGAAGGCCCGGTGAGGGCGGACCAATCACACTGCAGACTCAATGTATATGGATAGACTCGGAGAGTGGATCAGGCCGACTGAAGGCCCGGTGCGGGCGGACCAGTCATACTGTAGGCTCGGAGGGTGGACCAGGTTCACTGTAGGCCGGTGCAGCAGACCAGTCACACAGTAGACCCGAAGTGCATGGCTGTTCTGGGATCGGATATGATATGGCATGTTATGCGTGTATGGTATATATGGTTGGTATTTTGGGGATATCTCACTAAGCTTTCGGGCTTACAGTTGTGGTTTAATGTTTTTTTCAGGTTCTTTAGGAGACCGTGGTAAGGCGAAGGTGTGATTGTACCGCTCCTCGTGTTTATGTTGTGATGTGATTCTGGGAATACACTAAATAAATTGTATTGAAAACCTTTTTGTAATAATTTAAAGAGATCGGGTTGTTTTTGAAAAATTTAAATTGGTTGGAATTTTTCGGTCGTTACAGACATGAGTTAATAGGAAAAGATATCGTCATATGACCGAGTATTAACATCCAAAACATCTGAATTAGTTATAAACAAACAAGATCAAGATACTCTTAAGAAACAATTTACCTAATTCAAACTGAGAATGAGGAACTTAAGGAGGATGTGTCTGGCTCTTGCTTCCGTAGCGTATCGTAGATTCGTATCCTACTACATATTCTTATGAATCGCAATTTTACCAACATATAGGCTCCTAGTTAACCGATATTATTTTGGTATCCACGTTTCATTAAGCCCTTAGTGGTTCTCATACCCAAGCCTAATTCGCAGTTTGTATGCAATCCAAGTTTCGGGTATATTATCAACTCGGGCATATGTATGTTGGGGATAGTGTATTGGGCTAATAAGATGAGTTGAGGTCATAACTTCTATCTCATAACTATTTTAAAATTTAAAAAACAAAACATTAAAAAAAAAAAAAAAAAAAAAAAAAAAAAAAAAAAAAACTAAGGGCATGTTTGATTTGTTTCGGGTTATGAAGGCTTTGGCTGACTTGGTCAAAGAGTCAAAATGTTTGATAACAACATTGAGCCTTTTTGGCGCCCATGCCACTGCTATATAGCTATTTTGTTTTTGACAATGAACAATAGCTATTATAAATAGAGTCATTTATAAATCTAGTCATTTTGCCTGATGGCTTTGCAAAAAAATAAAAATGCACTCAGTTGTTTAGAATATTCTCTATGATTGAAGAACTCAACATTTTAGTTGCTAGTTATTTGTACAATCTTATCTAGCAGTTATTTCTACGTTTGCTGACCTTTTTTTTTAATGAAAAGCAGATTTCTAAGATGAAACCAAGAATGAAACCGAAGATGGCATTGTCATCTGTGATGGTATAAATCTGTAATGCACAAGTCTTATACCACCGCAGATGGAAATAATATAGTATGAATTTTGTATGTATTGTGTATTATGAATGATAATTACACGAGTATATATAAGCCCCTAAGTTACACATTTAGCCCTCTAAATGTATACTTATAATTAATATCGCCTTGTCTAATATTCCTCCTCAAGCTAAGGGCGGTCTCCGACTCTTATCTTGGACTTCATAAATAAAAATCTCTCTACGGCTAGAGGCTTTGTAAACACATCATCTATCTGATCTTGTGTTAAGATGAATTGAACAGACAATCTCCCTTGAGCGACCTTCTCCCTTAAAAAGTGAAAATCAACTTCTACTAGGACATAAGATAAAAACTCAAGTAAGCATAATCCATCTATAAACACTTAACTTGTTGGCAAAAGTTCTATATATGGCGATAATGGTTTGAGATTTTCAACCGTTTTTTTAGAATGGCGGAAAATTTTTATAAGGAAACAAAAGCCTACCAAAAAACTAGACCAACCAACAATCCTTAACAAGTTATATCAAAACATGAGAAGGGTCTTTTAAACAACCCAATTAAAATAATTCTTAGACCTCCTGTCGGAACACAACAATATGATTTAGTAACAATATTATCAAAAATGATACTCTTTTTAGGAAGTGTCTTGCCAAAAAGAAAAGCATTTCTAAACATCCATATCACCCACCAAGAAACAAAGAAAACTCCTTCAACACCTCTTTCACTTTCTTCTGTAAATGCATGGAATCAATCCACAAAATCCAATATTCAATCGAAAAAAAGAAGTAAGCATCCAACCTCCACTAAGAAATGACTTTCACCAAAACAATATGAGCAAGGGAACAAGAGAAAGAAATATGATTGGCGTCTTCCGTAACATCATTATAAATCGGGCACATTATGGAAGAAATATCCATACCTCTCAAAGACAAATTGAAGTGAGTAGGTAATATGTTCAAGAACATCTTCTAGCAAAACACATTCACTTTAATAAGGACTGACTCCACCCACTTAGTAACCGTAGAAGTAGAAGGAAGAATAGTCAAATCTACCAAATAACGAACAAAGGAAACTAAAAAATTACCAAATGGATCCAAGTCTCAAACCCATCTATAAATAGCATCATTAAAATAAACTAAACTAAACAAGACCCCAAGGTTCGATGCCTGCTCACACTCGGCACCACCTAGGAAATGAAGTCGAAAATAGCTAAACCAGGAATCTTGATTAAGTTTAACCACAATGGACACCCCCTTTATTACGCAAAATCTTCTTACGATAACGCAATAAATCGACACCTTTATTATGCAAATTACGAATAATATTAATAATATCTAACCAAACTTAAGCAAAACTAACATGACTAATCTAGAATAAACTACCATAATTCACATGAATCGCCTTCACAACCTTAACCCACATGGAATCAAAATTAGTAAGAAAATGTCAAATCCATTTGGAGAGAAAACCTCTAGACAGAAAAATAAAATTCCAATACCCAAACCACCATTGGATTTAGCACCAACACCTTATCCAATGAGACCCATGACATTTTCTTTTCATCTTTCTCCCGCCTCGAAAAAACACATTCCTCAAAGACTCCAACTTAGAAAGAATTACAGCTGGAACTTTGAAAATCGACATAAAATACGAAGGTAAAGCACCTAAAACCAACTTAAGCAAAGTTAAACTCCCTCCAAATGAAAGAGTTTTAGTCTTCCATATAGACATTCTCATAACAACTTTTTGAACAACCTCAGACCAAGAATTTAACCTAGAAATCGATCCCCCCCACCATAGACCCCAAATACATAAAAGGCGTTTTCATATCGCACACCCAAGAACTGAAGCAACCATCACCATTTCTTCAAATGGAACACTAACTCCCAGTAAATGAGACTTCTAAACATTAATTTTCAATTTGGAAGCCAAGTAAAAACACTACAAAATACTAAGAATAATAGTAAAATTATAAATTCTTCTTTCTCCTATGAAAACCACATCATTCACATAAAAAAGATGTGAGAGCTTCATATTGGAGTTGATATCAGGCCCAAGAAAAAACCACAACACATAGCCTGGGAAAACGCAATATACAATGGCTCCATCAGCAAAATAAAAAGAAAAGGCGAAATAGGATCTTCTTGATGCAACCCTTTATGAAATTGAAATTCACCAGAAGGATTTCCATTAACCATCACCGAACCCATGGAAGAAATGAAACAATCCTTAATCAACCCCTCTACTGTGACAACCAGCAAGCTTCTGGTCAAGTTAAAGTCGAGTCAAGGTCAATGAGTCAACTTTAACTCAACTAGTGTTAAATGTTAGAGATTTTCCTTTTGTTTACTAATGAACAACTATAAATCCTAATGCAAAGTAACACTTGAAAGTCTCAAATGTTCAAAATTTAAAACCCTAATCTGATTTAGGGAAGTAGCAGCTCTATAAAGTACTATTGAGTACCCTTCGGGGGTGTATAGCATGTTGGGTTTTAGTATACTACAACATCTTATGGTGCACATACAACCCTAAATACCTTGGATCTATGTTTTCTCTATTATACATGCAAATATGAAGTTTCCAAGATATTACCCTATATTAGCATACAAATATCATATACGTGGGTAATAAAATAAATAGAATACATACCTCTTGATGTAGCTTGACTCCATGATGATCGAGAGCCTAGTGCCCCAAGTGTAACACCTCAAATGGTTCACACAACATCATCAACACTTGGAATAACCATGAGAAGAAGACACTTCATGCTCAAATCGGCTAGCCCTCATACATGTATCACTAGTGCCAATTTCTTGAGCTAAAGGGGTCTTTATATAGTGTGGCTATTAGGGTTACACCATGTAGCTCATGACTTTACCCATTCCTTATGCTCCATGGGTTTTAACCTCCATGGAGTATCCATGGGTCACCACATGGGTTAAACCCAACATAAGGAATCTTGGATCATAAGCCCACATATATAAGAATGAATGATTTACACAATCAATCTCCATATATTTAATTAGTCTCTTTTGATCAACAAATTAAGTCCAAATTTATTCTTGATCAATACTAATTAAATAACATAATTTTATATTAATATATTAGAACTTATAATATATTAATATGTCATAAATGTCCTCTTCTCACAAACGGTCTATCCAAATGTCCCGATGCCATGCAACCCAAATGGACCATGCCGAGTCGGGTCAAGTCTTACCAATTATAGTTATGGACTTAGACACTAATCCAACAGTCTCCCACTTGGATAAGTCTAAAACTATTATTGTGTATGACTTCAAACCTAACTGGCAATCGTAGCTTTCAAAAGTTGTTGTCGAACTCTGACCTTTTCGATGAACTCTGACCTTTTTCAATGACTTGTCCATTAGATAAGGGATCATATATTCCTCCATTCTAGATATCATATGGACTGAGACATGGATTAAAATCATTCTCTCTGTCCATTTGTTGTTTCCCGATTTCCGATTTATGACGACTGACTAATTGAACAAATCAAATCAGTCCTGGCTTGGCCAAGCACTCACATGTATCATCATTAAATCGTCGAGGGGCCCACATATATCGCTTTTATTCCGAAGGTAAAAGGAATGGATAAACTTCGACTCATATGGCTTGTTCTACTACTTGCTGAATCATACACAAAGGCACGTTTTATAACATTGAGTTACCGAATGCATTTTCGTGCAATCAATGTACAACCAACTCATAGTAACAACTCATATCTCTAGGTTTGAAGAATATAAGATATTATCGTCTCATGATCACTCGTGATAAAATCCATGAAGTGATTCCAATGAGCGCGGGTTGAATCCAATACTCAGAACTTATGAGCACTCATGAGTGTTGTAGCACAACTTTTTCCACCAACTTGGACCTCTACAAGCCAACCCATGACAGTCTTGATTCATATCTACTTCCAACATATGACCGACTGTGGATGGTTTGAATAACTTAGTCATTCCGGAAGAATAACCTAGTTTATTCTGGAAGTCAAAACATGCAAAATGAAACACAAGAATAATTGAATCTAATATGGTATCAAAACCTACGAACATAAATAAAACACTTTTTATTTATCACCATATGATTACACATTATTCGTTGCATACTGTTTCAGCTATCAACTTTATTCTTGAATTAAGACAATAGTTGTCCCATGCTCCGAGCATGTAAACTGTGTTTTTCTAAACAATAGCTTTGCCATACACCAAGTATACACTCTATGTTTGTCTATGATCCTTACTTTGTGAAATAAACCAATTGATCAAACTTTTAATGATTCTAATTTCACACTCCTGAATTCTTATGGAAAATGCAGGAATTCCAAATTCATGCCATTTTACCGAAATCTGTTAGATTCTAAACTTATATGAAATGATTCTCTTGTAATGATTATGCACAAGGTCACAAAGACTTGACAACAAACATTACAGAGTATTCCAATGGAGATCAACTCCATGGAACCAATTTCTCATATTCAAAGTCCATTTCCTTTAAACATTCTTCTTGCATTAGGTTTCCTAATCTTACACATATAACTTCCACTTATGGAGACAACTCCATATTCCCATTTTGACAACCTCTTCTGAACAAGAGTTGCCTCTTTTCAGATTAGGTCAATATGGTCCTTCCAAGGTCAACACTATACTTCCAAGTGTCCTTGAGCAACCAATCATTGGTAAAACCTTAGATTGTCCTCAACAATTGCTTAATCACTTTAGTCAAATCCAATTCTAGACCTTTTCCCCTCTTAATGCCCTAGGCATTTGGAAAATTTTAGAAAGGATGAATATAGCACATGTAACCGATCCTATATCCGAAGCATATGGAACACGACTCATGATGTCTCAGATAAAGACTAAACCAGTCTTTTGCTATAATATTTCCATTTCAATTTGCCAAGTTCTCATAATTCAGATTATGAAAAGGGATGTCGTAATCATAATCGAATTTTAGAACATAAATAATGAACCCATATATAGAATTTCCTTATGAAATTCATATATATTCTTGACTAAATTTGATTAAAATCCCAATCTAAGCTTTTAGAATTGAAACGAAGTATAATTTCCTCTCCCTTAATTATAGCAAAACACCTTTTTTTGCAACGAATTGAAACTTTTGTTTTCTATAATTAACATTGCTAACTTGCAATACTTATCATAATTATCATGCTCCCACTAACATGATGATTATTAGCATAACACTTATGCTCCCACTAGCTTTGACATGTACTCAAAAATCAGTTGAACGTCTAGAAATCAACACTTTATTTACTTTCTTACCAAAGTTTAGATTTCTGATACTAGATTGCTTTGATAAGACTTTATCAAAATCATACACCTTTCATTAGATAGCTCACAGGTGTGTCTAAACAATTTAAGAACTATGAAAAGGGATGTTGTAATCATAGTCTCAATTGTTTAGACCTTTGCCACTTCTCACAAGTCCATGTTAGTGTGTCGGTTAACCACACACGCTCCACTAACGACTTTGAGAATGTAAATATCGCAATTGCTATCTAGTTAAAATCTACTTGGTGAAAGTGTTTCCTCACCATCATTTTCATGAATCGGAGAGAAACCTTATGACACTTAGATTTAATGGTGTATGTGTTCTTATCCATGTGAATTGTCTAAACCATAGTCACAAGACAAGGATAATGACAAATCCAAACTCATATGGACTGAACTTAATCTTAATTTCTTGCCACCTGGCAGCTCAAGGGCCTGCCATTGCTTCCAAGTTGTTGTGCAACCAATTGAGAACTCTAAGAACTCATATGCGAAGCCAACTTTAATTGGAATGGGCACAGAATATGTCAACACAATAGGTTATAAACCTCAAGTCGTGTGCTAGTGAAGAACTTTAGGTTTTATTCTTGATTAGTTCTTTAGACTTTTAAGACCTTTAAGACTCCCACTGTCCACTAGACATATAAGACTTTCTTGTCATATATTCAAGAGATAGTGTGGATTCTAATCAAGACTAACACTTCACACAATTGGCCTAAGTTGGTCTTTGTTTTGTCCAAAACATCACAACTTACCAATTTCAAATGTACAAGGGTAGAAAACTTTAACTCTTACATTTGACTAGTGTTTTAAAACTTCTTTAAGACATGTCACTCAAGTTACAATCTTAGAGTATGAATCTAAGAATTGTTTTTGGAACGAAGTATGAATCATCTTCTTGATTTAACCACTTCAACAATTCATAGCTCCTCTTCTTAGCTACCATAATGCACTAAGAGGATGAATTGTGATAAGGTCTCAAAATCATTAAGATGGTCTTAAAACATGATACTAAAGTACTCTCCCATCTTTTCAGATTTGAAAAACTTTTATCTTTCTACCATAATTTGATTCTTCTTATTCGCTCTGCCATACATTGGAACCTTTTCCAATGTCTCAGAATTACACTTAGGCTTGTAAGTATAACCATATTTACTGAGCTTTAGTAAATTATGAAGAATAGTCTTATCAATCTTTTGTGGTGGACCTGACCAGTGCACAAGAATGTGTACTCGATCCCTTAGTCCTTCACTTGATTCACTTAAACATGTGAACAAGGAATTAGTCTTAATTTTCCAAAGATGAAAATTCTCATTCATCATACAGCTTGCATGATTCCAAGTTTCGGTCCAATTGAAACTTGGGTGATGAGGATCTTTCCTTATTTGGTAAATTTAGACATTACCACAAATGAAAGAATCAATTTCATATTTACAATCTTTCTATTAATGGAATCATATAAGCAACAATTTTTTTCCTCAAATGCCATTGTAAGGATATTTTAAAATAAATAAAATCATCATTTTTTCCTTTTATTTTAAACACTTTGCGGAAAAACTATCCTTACAATGCAAAAGAGCATGAAAACTTTGTTGTTATCTATTCCTAAGCAATATATCATAACTCCTAAGAAGTAGCTCAAGAATTCGATCTTCAAACTATTCGATAGAAATCCATCTACGCGATCAAATTCAGCATATTCTTTCTGTAACTTTCTTCACTTTTCTTTGATTCTTACAACATCAACATGTGACCCAGTCACATCATGTATCAAGAATCTCAGAATAGAAACTTAGCAGAGTTAGATAGTGGACTTTACCTGAAGTAGGGTCGAACTTCTTGACTTTAACATCCTCAGGTCCAATTTGGCAGCTTCACAACTAATGCCCCTTCCTTTGGCAATATAAACATATGGAGCCTTTAGTAATGGTATCGGTACTATCACAGACTTAGCTTTTCTCTTTACCATTTGGTCAACCGATTTGACTATGGCCGATCCATTTCCATTGGGAAGAGAACGTTTTTTCTGGATTTCCAGTGTCATCATTGTCAATGTCGATAAAGTTTTAGGAAGTTGATCTTAGCAAATAGATAAGATCATTAAGGGTCTTGTCATAGTCTGTTTCATAGGGGTCCCAAAGGAACTGACTATGTTACTTAGAAAGTGATTGAACATCCAACTTTCTCAAGACTTTGACATCCTACTCTCCCGGCTTGTCAATATGTGACTTCATCTCCAAGATGTGATCACACCTAGACCTTGCCTTGCCAATAGGGCTTGAGTGACCTTGAATTTGTGGGTTAGGGAGAATAATTGGAGGAGGTGGAGAAAGTGAAGTTCCAAGAGATTTGGGAAGATCATAGATGTCTGAACTAGACATCTTTTGGGAGATATTCAAGATAGTTGATCTCAAGTCCTTAATATGACACCCAATATGAAATATTAAGGCTAGGACCCAACACAATATTTTATAACTCGGAAGAGGGATGCCGTAATCAAGCTATAAAATATTTGAAGGTAGGTGAATGACGATTCACCAATTTCCACCATGAAAAACGAAATAATTATTAGGTTTTTAATTGGATTTGAAACTCCTAGATCTTTTGATATTCATTGAACTGTTCAATGGCATGTTTCAATCTCGAGTGTGCCCTTCAGGTTTTGTGACTGGGATGCCGAGGATTACAAAACAAGGTGTGAATAACCATGTAAATATACTTGGTACCCTTAATATTTACCCCTCAATCGATGTGCCAGTTAACCACACACGCTCCATCGATACTATGATAAATATTAAGTTACCCTTTGCCTACCTTGTTAAATACGAGTTAGTGTGCCGGTTAACCACACACGCTCCACTAACCGACTTAAACAAAGTGCAAAGTGTAATTTCATGGATTAGCACCTTATTCACATTTTCCTAAAGTAACTAAGATTGGAATTATAAAAAACATTTAGTTACTTTATATTTATCATTAATACTTTTAATGAAGGGAGAATTATAGTCCTTGTCCTACCCATTCGACTAACGACCCTCCACCGGTCAAGGAAGCGGTGGGTGAGAGTGGACACCCATTAAACTGCCATTTTATAGGCAGTAACCTTATACCCCCCCTTACAGACCAACTTCGTGAATGAGGCCTACTAACGGTAAGACTGACTTGTTCTTATACATATATAAATATTATTAACTTATAATATTATAAAGTATAAGGGTTGAATTTTAACACTTTAAAATTCTAAGGGCTTAACTTGGAATTAAAGTATTCATAAAACAAAACTTTTCAAATTCTAAAACTTGAGGGCAAGTTTTGAAACTATTCAAAACTCTTGGATTTTCATAACTTATGAGTTTTAATTAAAGCTTTAAAACTTTTAATGAAGAGACTATTGGACATCCATAACTTGAGGACAAGTTATGGAGCCATAAAAACTATTTATAAGAAAAGACTCTTCATTTTTTTTTGTAACCTAAGGCATTTTTATGAGTTTTTTAAGATTCATAAATGTGAATTTTCATATAACTTGAGGACAAGTTACAGAAACACATTTTATGAACAACTTTTAGATTAATTTGGATTGAAAACTACTAACACATATTTTTCATTAATCTAAAAAATAACTCATAAAACAAGGTAGCACACAAAAAAAACTTTTGGATTCCATAACTTATGGAGTTTAATGTTTCTTTTATGATGAAACTTTTCATGTTCCTTAACTTAAGAACAAGTTATGGAATTCTTTAAAACATTAAGACCAAGTTTTGTAACTCCATAAAAAACTTTGAATCAATTTTTTTTAAAACCTTTTCATATCCATAACTTATGGAGGTTTCAAAAAACTCTTTAGATCAAACTTTTAAAACTAATAAAATAATCATATAATTTTATCTTTTACTAAATTTGACCTAATTCAACTCATATAGCAAATTATTCAAATTTTAAAATAATTAGTTTTTCACAAAAACAAGTAATTATCTTAAAATTTGACAAACGTCATGTTTTTTTTTCTTTTTTTTCAACTTTGAAAATAAAACATTTGCATTAATATAACAGAAAACAACCCATGGCTCTGATACCACTGTTGGGTTTTAGTATACTACAACATCTTATGGTGCACATACAACCCTAAATACCTTGGATCTATGTTTTCTCTATTATACATGCAAATATGAAGTTTCCAAGATATTACCCTATACTAGCATACAAATATCATATACGTGGGTAATAAAATAAATAGAATATATACCTCTTGATGTAGCTTGACTACATGATGCTCGAGAGCCTAGTGCCCCAAATGTGACACCTCAAATGGTTCGCACAACATCATCAACACTTGGAATAACCATGAGAAGAAGACACTTCATGCTCAAATCAGCTAGCCCTCATACATGTATCACTAGTGCCAATTTCTTGAGCTAAAAGGGTCTTTATATAGTGTGGCTATTAGGGTTACACCATGTAGCTCATGACTTTACCCATTCCTTATGCTCCATGGGTTTTAACCTCCATGGAGTATCCATGGGTCACCACATGGGTTAAACCCAATATAAGGAATCTTGGGTCATAAGCCCATATATATAAGAATGAATGATTTACACAATCAATCCCCATATATTTAATTAGTCTCTTTTGATCAATAAATTAAGTCCAAATTTATTCTTGATCAATACTAATTAAATAACATAATTTTATATTAATATAATAGAACTTATAATATATTAATATGTCATAAATGTCCTCTTCTCACAAACGGTCTATCCAAATGTCCCGATGCCATGCAACCCAAATGGACCATGCCGAGTCGGGTCAAGTCTTACCAATTATAGTTATGGACTTAGACACTAATCCAACATAGCACTCAAAATGGGATGTAACTAAGTGTATGGTCCTTGCTTTATAAAGAAAAACATTAATAAGGGCTCCCGGCAAAGTCTCTCTCAATCTCCCCCATTATATATCTCTCTCTCCTAAATCTCTCCAAGTATGTGAAATCTCTCCCAAATCTCTCCAAGTATGTGAAATCTCTCCCAAATCTCTCCAAGTATGTAAAATCTATCCAATTATGTGAAATATCTCCCAAATCTCTCCAAGTATGTGAAATCTCTCCCAAATCTCTCTAAGTATGTGAAATATCAACCAAATCTCTCCAAGTATGTGAAATCTCTCCCAAATCTCTCTATGAACCTTCCTCAGTCGAAAATAGTCCAAAACCAAAAGACATAAACCAAAAGGGCCCTCTTGGTCCGGAACCCTCTTGGTCTGGACTCCTCTTGGTCCGGAACCCTCTTGGTCCTGAACCTCTTGTCTGGAACCCTCTTGGTCTGGAATGCCTTCTAAGGAACCAAGAGGACTCTCAATCTCGGAAACCCCCCCCCCCCCTCTTCGGAACCTCCGAAGTGACTCTAGAATGCCTTCTAAGGAACCAGCAAGCTTCTGGTCAAGTCAAAGTTGAGTCAAGGTCAACAAGTCAACTTGGTTAACTCAACTAGTGTTTTATGTTAAGGATTTTCCTTATGTTTACTAATGAACAGCTATAAATCCTAATGCAAAGTAACACTTGAAAGTCTCAAATGTTCAAATTTTAAAGCCCTAATTTGATTTAGGGAAGTAACAGCTCTATAAAGTACTATTGAGTACCCTTCGGGGGTGTATAGCACTCAAAATGGGATGTAACTAAGTCTAAGGTCCTTGCTCTACGAAGAAAAACATTAATAAGGGTTCCCGGCAAAGTCTCTCTCAATCCCCCCACTATATCTCTCTCTCCCAAATCTCTCCAAGTATGTGAAATCTCTCCCAAAACTCTCCAAGTGTGTGAAATCTCTCCCAAATCTCTCCAAGTATGTGAAATCTCTCCAAAATCTTTTCAAGTAAGTAAAATCTCTCCCAAATCTCTCCAAGTATGTGAAATCTCTCCCAAATCTCTCCAAGTATGTGAATTCTCTCCCAAATCTCTCTATGAACCTTCCTCAGTCAAAAACAGTCCAAAACCAAAGGAGAAAACTCAAAAGGACCCTCTTGGTCCGGACTCCTCTAGGTCTGGAACCCTCTTGATCCTGAACCTCTCATCCAGAACCCTCTTGGTCCGGAATGCCTTCTAAGGAACCAAGAGGACTCTCAATCTCGGAACCCCCCCCCCCCCTTCGGGACCTCTGAAGTGACTCCGAAAGACTTAAGGCTTGCTCCGAAAGGACCTTGTACCGGACGATATCGCACCTCGGAATTCCTTGATCCGGAAAATCTCGCAGCTCCGGATGCTCCTTGCTTCGCTTCATTTCGGAAACCACTGGCCGGACCGGACTTCGCATTCGGAATTCACATATGACTCCGGGAAATTGTAGGGAGAGCCTCGGAATTTGATTATTGACTCCGGAACTTTGAGGATGACTTCGGAAGTTGAGAATGACCTTTGGAACTCCTAAAATGGCTCCGGAACTCACTTCTTGACTTCAGATTTTAGACCATTTCGCAGCATTTCATCATTTTAAGGCATTTTGATGTCGGAATTCGCACCAAACTCATATTTTTCATATATTAGACCCCTTAAACCCCTATTTTATGTCAAAATCAATTATTTTAAACATATTTATATAAAATAATACCTAAGATTTTTTAAAGAGATTTTTAGAGGATAAAGCGGTTTGACTCTATGATGTGATGCAAATTCCTCTTTTCCCATGCAAATCCCAGTTAAAAACACAAATGCCCATGGATATAAGCATTGTACACTAGTCCTCCATGCAAGTGTCAAGTCACCCTTATCCTTCCCTTTAAGATACGTGAACTCCTTTTCCTCTCCAAGTTGCACTTCTCTCATTCACATTTAGTGAACTCCCAAGAATACTCTCAACACCTTCAAGCTTCAAGTTCATCCTTTCAAAGAAGAGTCCCAGCTTTCTTTTTTATAAGTATTTTCTTCTCTTTGAATAATTATTCTTCACATTATTCTAAGATTTCATTATATTTACACACAAAAATTATTCTTAGAATCCTCTAAAGATTTAAGAATCTTCCAAGTTTTGGAGCTTGGAAACTTCCTCATCACCCTCCAAATTACCCAGCAAGCTAACCAAGGTGAGCTTCATACCAAACCTTTTTCAATGTTTTAGTGCTTTTGGGGGAGAGTACAAGTCAAATCATTTCTAAATACAAGAATAATTTCATATATACGTGTGTTTGGATGTGTGTGTAAAAGATTATTAAAGTATTATTCTAGTAATTTTCTCATGAACGTAAGATTTCACAACTTCATAAAGAACAGAGGGTACTTTGTGTACAAGTGAGTCTCCTAACTCTTGGGTGTGTCCAACTTAACCCCTTTAACTATACTTTCATGTCCAAAGATAAAAGTTATTAAAAGGGACCTTGATTAGTTGACACTATTTCTAGTGATTTTTCTAAAATAGGAACCTTGTGACTATTTTCAAACTATTAGGGAGTATTTTGTAAATATTTAATATTCATATTTGCGGCAAGAAAATATACAAATTGAACCATTATGACAGAAACGTTTGCATGTCATAAAGCTGCTGTCATAACCTGCAGTCATAAATTTACACCAATTATAATTGACACTTTCCTCTTGACTAATACGGGCTTGGGCCGACAATTAATAGAAAGGAAAGTCTATTTTGTCAATCCCGATAATGTTGGGTCATTTTGTTAAACGTTCAAAATGGCTTATTTTCAATAAACGAAGTGGAACGAACACGAGGCACCCAGTTAACGAGCACAATAAACGGGATGGAACGAGAACGATATTTCTATTAAATGAGTACGAAATTCATTATTTTATCTAAAAAATAATGGATCTCAAACGATTGCTCAAAAGGTTGTTAATATTCTAGTCAGGCAAATCTCAAAAGTACCTAAATATAAAAATATTAGTGTACGCCTAAAATCCTGTACGGAGTTATAGCCAGAGTCTCCTGGAAGGAGAGCGGGATTTTTGTATAGATCTATACGGGGTTGACACCCCGCACCTTCGTTGTTCGCTACAGCTAGACCGGCCAGTCTAGGGTGACAAATGTCTTGGAAAAAAACGAAGGCACCTGAGAAACGCCAAAACAGGTTACCGTCATATCAGTATGGTTCTAACAACTCACTAGAATATGTTATGTTATCTAGAAATTTATGCAAGGAAAACCTCATAAATAAATTTTGGCAAGTTGTGTTGACTGTCCTGCACATGGTATTGATGGTCCGCATTTGTTGCGTTGACTGTCCTTTTTCATTACGTAAAACGTCCACAATTGCTATGTTGATTCTTCCCCTTAACAAGTATAGGGTCTTAATACTGCTATTTTACAAATCAAAAAATGTAGGACTTTATGGAAAACGCTTGTAAACGATTTTGAAAATGATAAACTAACACACACATATGTAAGCATACACAGTTGAAAACAGAACCTACGAATATTTTATAGCAGACAATATAGGATTTTCTGGAGAAGACGATTTTATACGATTTTGATAACGATAAACTAGAACGCACACTCAATTTTACTCAATAAGAAAAACAAGATGTTCAACTATATTCTCTTTTTGAAAATAGGGTATTTACTGGAAATGGTTGACTAGTACTATACAAAAGAACTATTCTCGAGCACAGCTCGCCTTTACAAATTACACCACTTTTCAAAATCACTCCTTATAAGGATGAACAAAAGTAATGACATGCACACACCTATCTCCATGATTTCCAAATCAAGGCTTCAAACGATTTCATAGAAAATATCAGATTTTCTGAAAGTGCATTGAGAACGATTTTAAAACAAGTGTAAAACTATTTATACAAAAATGTTTATGAAGTCACTAACTTTTTAGTTGATGCTTTTTAAAACGACTAGTATTCTCAGGGATCCAGTAAGCAGGTAACAAGGGATGCGAATGCTGGACTATTTAGCTGTAGTTTGAAATTTTTCTGCTCATGTCTCTTTTATGTAACTGGAAGAACAAATGCATTATGTAAACAATGTAAGTTTGATAACTCAATGTATGACGTTTAGCTTGCTCTATTTCATTTATATTCAATTGTTATGATACTGCACAATGAAGTCACCCGCCTTAGGACGTTTCCACCCTCTGGTCCGGGGGTGTGACATCCACCTACTCCCAAGACCGAACCTATCAAGAATATAATCAAGAAAATCACATCTTACTAAATCATATGCCTTCTTAAAATTAACTTTTAAAATCATTGCCTTTTTTCTTATATTTACACCAAAAAAACAACTTCATTCAGAATCATAGGACCGTCTAAAATTTGACGCCCTGCAACAAAAGCTTATTGATGCGCACTCACCAAATCCCCAACTACAATTCTCAACCGAGTAACTAAATTCTTAGCTTCAAATTTATACTACATTCAATCAGACAAATAGGACGAAAATCCTTAGAAAATTTCGCATCAACTACATTCCAAATTAAAGCAATAAACAACTGAATGCAACCTCTAAGAACCAACCAAATCGTAAAACCTCATGGGCAACACCAACAACATTATAGAAAAAATCAAAAGTAAAGCCATTTGGTCTCGGCGATTTATCCAACTCACAATTCCACACATCATGTTTCAATTCTTCCACCAACACATCATCTCCATGATGGGTTTTATGTACTATAACACTCCTATGGTACCCTAATGCTTTGGATCTAAGTACAAATTAGAAATTCTGACTGAGTCCACATCTGACTAAGTTTACATTGTTTGATTATTTTTCTAACCAACTATGTTGAATGATGAAAATGACAAGTTTACCCTTATGTTTACTCTTGTGTTGGTTAAAACAACTATAAAAATACAAACTCTTGCATAAAATCTAAATTGAACATATATCATTTAATCTCTAAATACAAATTGTCATTTAAAATCCATATACAAATTGATTAAATAGCTAAAACGTCATTTGATAAAAAGAGAACACAAGGAACTGATGGATCAAATCAAAGTTACATACATAAAAAAAATATTTATCAATGAACATATTAGTTGAGATTGAAATTTTAGCCAAAACAAAATGGTTATACAAACTGTAAGTACATATTGCGATTTTTACTCTTCAAGGGTAAAAGATGGATGGTTTGTTCTTGCATGAAAAAGTTATCTGGATCAAACATAGTCTTGATCTTCACCAACCTATTTTGTCTTTGAAGTACTTTGTTCCCCAATAACTTGCCTTTCACAAACTGATGTCATCACCATTTTTATCATTCATTCGGAGATCAAAATCTTTTGTAGTTCTCATAAGCTTTTCTAGGAAACATTACTTCTTTTTCAGGGTTCATATAGGTACTTAAATACTAAATCTTGAAAATAACATTTCTATGAGAAAATGGGATCGATAATTCTCAAAAAACCTGCCCATCATAGAGCAACAACAAAGCAACAATTCAAAGAGCATAGCAACATCAACCAAAAAAATTCAGAGAAAAACTTCATATCAAATGGAAATCACAACAACAAATTGAAATATCACATCAAAAATTCAAAGCTAATCGATAATATGTAAAAATCAAGACCATAAAAGTCAGAAACACACTTGTTCAGAAGAAAGTGGTCTCTGGTTGTGAGGTCGGAAGAAGACGACGGATTCCGAGCATAGTGTGGTCGCCGGTAGTAGGGGAGCAGCGGTCGCTTTTCGTCTTTATGTAGAGACTTGTTTACGATCAGTAGGGTAAAAGTGGAATTGAAGGCATTTTTGTCTCGGTCCTTCTCATTTGAAGCTTGGACCGAATCACTCAATTTTTTTGGACCGCGTCCATGACTCTAATATTCAAATCAAACACGCAAATTTATGATTTTTGGACCCGGTCCTTCTTTGGAACCAGTTAGAAGGTAAATCAAACGACCCCTAAGATTAGTTCTTTTGGTTACTAACATTTAACGGTTCATATATGAACCACTCCCCATTACGAATCCATGATCTAAACTCATGTGTGCACAAGTTAAAATATATGAAAAAATAATTTTTTTATAAAATTTTTGTTATCACGTGGCCAATAAAAGATTGTAATGCATTTTGAAACTAGGAATCACCAAGATTTTGACCATGACCTAAACATTTGTGTATTCGTTGTTGGAACTTTGCTTTACAAAATTACAACATAGAACTTATCCCACATTGGTGGAAGAGAAAACCTTTCCCACCTTTTAAGTCTTATCCCACTCAAATAATCAAATTGATCAAGTAATGGGTTAAGCATATTGGGTTTGGGTTGTGGTGTTGGACTAGTCAAATTGGGCTAGTAGTAGGCTTGGATTATTAAATATTAATGGTCAAAGATAGGGTCGTGGCTCTTCTTGACTAAAATTAATTAATCACTAATTGATTTTTTATTTTTTTGGTATAAAACAAATTCTGTTAAATATATATTAACGGCAAACAGTTTTTAGCAATTAATTTTGGTTGGTGGTTTTACAACCACTTTTAGAAGCCTATAAATGGATCATTTCAGACAGAATTTGGGGGCCAATAAACACACACATTTTCTCTAAAAAACATCGTTCTTTATAAAGAAGGGATCATGGTGAATTTCGACAGATTCAAGATCTGTTCATGAATTAGTTGTTGTATCCACAAGACAGACCCATTCCATGGAAATTTCTGTCTTAGGACACTGCAGAAGCAGGCCTCAATCTGTACAATTTTGTGATACACTTTCTGTGTAGTCTATATTCAAGTATGTTTTCTGTAAACTAATTCTTGTATATTAAATATATTTGAATTTCGTTTGTTTTATTGCTATTAGTTTTGTTGATTGTATACTCATGTCATAACATTCTAAGACAGAAATCAAAAAGTGAAGAATTGATCAAATTTCCATCATCAAAACACATGTGGAAAAGCTTGAGAAATTCAAAGGATCAGATTTTCGGAGATGGCAACAGAAGATGTTGTTTTATCTAACAACTCTTCATGTTTCCAATGTTCTTACTGAAGATTATCCCTCTCCTTCCACTAGTGTGACCACTGCAGAAGGAACAACACCACCCACTGCAGCCCAATTGGCAAAACATCAAAGGGCTGTGGAAACTTGGAACACAAATGAATATAATTGCAGAAATTATATTCTGAATGCTTTGGATGATTCCCTTTATGATATCTACTCTACCATAACTACTGCAAGAAAGATACGGGAATCACTGGAAAAGAAATACAAAACAGAGTGGCATGTTCCAAGAAATTCGTGATTGGAAAATTCATGAATTACAAGATGGTGGATACCAAATCTGTCCTCAAACAAGTGGAGGAAATTCAAGTCATTGCACATGATCGTGAAGCTGAAGGTATGGGTATAAACTCTAACTTTCTTGTTGGTTCAATCATTGAAAAACTTCCTCCTTCTTGGAAGAAATTCAAACTATATCTTAAGCACTTAACTGATGACATGAGTTTTGAGCAACTTGTGTTGAGAATTCGTGTGGAAGAAGATAACAGATTGAATGAGAAGGCAGATGCAAATTCCTTAGAACCAACTGCAAACTTTGTTGGATAAGCAAGTACTTCAAGGACAAAGCATAACAACAAGAAAGGGAATCAAGGCTCCAAAAACTCTTCCAAAGATGGCAAAAATCATGTCCCAAATAAGAAGAAACTCAAGAAGAATTCTGGTCCATGCTATGTTTGTGGAAAAACTGGACACAAGGCCAAAGATTGCAGATTTAGGAGGGGTCAAGGAGGAAACAATGGAGGGAACAATGGAAACAATGGGGGTAATTCTAGTGGATGAAATTATGATCAAACCAACTTGCTTGAATCACCAAATTAGTTTGTTGTTGTGATTCAAACCAACATGGTCAGCAGTTGTGTAGATTGGTGGATTGGATACTGGAGCCACAAAGCACATTTGCAACTCTCGAACCATGTTTTCTACATACCAGAAAGTCTCGGATTTTGAACCAATATTTTTGGGGAATGGTTCTACTGCAAAAGTTGAAGGAAATGGAAAAGTGAAGCTACAACTGACTTCTGAAAAAGAACTTACTTTATGTGATGTATTGCATGTTCTTGAAATTACTAAGAATCTGATTTCTGGACCTATTCTTAGTAACAAGGGATTCAAACTTGTATTTGAGTCAGATAAGTTTGTTCTCACCAAGGGTGGGATATATGTTGGAAAGGAATACCTTAGCGAGGGTCTCTCCAAAGTCAGTCTCTTACCTTTGTACTATGGTGTTGAAACACCAAACAATAATGTAACCAATGTTAATGCTAACGCAATAATGGGCACTACTAGCCCATCTTCTATGTATATGCATGATCCTTCATTTTTGTGGCATTCTTGTAACACCCTATTCCGAATCAACTCCTAGTATGGGGTTGTGGCTTGAATATCGGTCATAATAAGGATTTGAGGCTTTTGAAAAGGTAGGTTCTAGGCCCATTTGGGTGCGGGTGATGTATTGGAAGTGATACAGGCGTTCGATTCGTGTTTTGGAGCCTAGGGGTATTTCGGTAAAGTGTCAGTTGGGCTTTTGTGAAAATGGATTTTTGTTTGGAAGTTTTTAAGAAAGGTATGAGTTGATAGAAGTTTAGGGCTTCTCGTTACCGTTATGCGGATATAAGAATCGTCAAAAACGGGTTTATAACAAAGAAGTTATGGCCTTCGAAAGTTTCATGGTTTTCAGGCTAAGCCGAGTATGCGGGGCGTACACAAAGGGTACGCGGGGCATACTAGTGAAGAAGGTAGTGCGTTGGTTGTACCTTGGAGTATGCTGGGTGTACTGACCAGGATGATCGCGAAGGTTCCCAAGAGTACGCTGGGTGTACCATATGTACGTTGGGCGTACTCCAGTCAGATCAAAACCCTATTTTAGGGTCTTGGACCCTATTTAAGCTCCTTCTCTCATATCATAACCCTAATATCTTCATCCTCCATCCCTCTAAACCCTATAAAGCATCCTAAATCACTCATGGTGACATTTTGAGCTTATGGAATCCATTTTTGGAGTGTTTGGTCCATTTTCAAGAAGGTGGAGCTTGGTGAAAAGATGGGGATCAAGGGGAAGCTTATGGATCTGGCTTTTGGGACTCATTTTCAGCTTGATTAAGGTATAAAGCTTTGAACTTGATCATTGATGTCTTAGATCTCTTACTAGTGAGTTTTAGTTCATTTTGGTCCCAAAGATGAGATATAGTGGTCTTGATTTCATTCCAGGAGCTTTGAGTTGCCCCTCTTAGTGTTATTGAGGTTCAAGGTCCATAAAGTTGGTACCTTTCGAGTTTAAGACCACCCATGTTTAAGTTTGAGTCATTTCCATGGAAGTAGAATGTTATAGTTTGAGATTTAGTCTTTTTGGGGCATGGAAAGTCACCAAGTTATTGACTTTATGGGTTTAGACATTGTTTGGGACTCAGATCTGTAGCTTGGACTTATAGATTAAAGCATTAAGTGCTTAATGGCCAAATGGAATTAATAGGGAAGTGTGTTGTGCGTACAATGGAAATAGCCATAATTAGGCCTTGACGATTATGAGATATTGAGCCATCGGAATACCAAGAGTTTGGACTAGAATAGATGGATGGGCCTTAAGGTAAGACCATGTAGGGGTCTGGGCCCAATTTTGAAAGTTGGGCCATATGTTGGGCTTTGGCTTATTACTTCACTTTTGGGCCTTTGGAGTGTGAGCTGGACCTTAGGCTTAGAACCCAATTATTAATTAGGTATTGTTTGATGTTGACAATTCAAGAATCCGCCAACCAACAGCTGGAGTTTTATCTGCGGGACTTCAGCAGTGCCAGGTGAGATCTCCTTAATATACTGCCAGGGTCTACGGCACCAATGTCGGCCCTTATCGGATTTGTATCCGGATTATTGCATATTATGATTATTGATACTTTAGATCTGTATGACTACCTGTTCATGCTAGCTAGCTTTTGGTATATATATGTTGATTTACATCCTGGTAGTTAGGATGGTGATATGCTTAGGACCTGGTAGGTCGGTGTCCTGGTTGTAGGACTATGCTATGTTAGTGATCTGTTAGATCGGTATCCTGGTTATAGGATGGTTGTTATGTTACAAATCCGTTAGATCAATAACCTGGATATAGGATGATGCTATATTAGTGACCTAGTTAGGTCGGTATCCTGGTTATAGGATGTTGCTATGCTATTGATCTGTTAGATCGGTTTGACTGTTATATATGCTAGCGTATGATATGTATGAGCACAAGTTTGTTTGATTGAGGGTTGGGTTGAGGCGATCGTGCTTTGTGCTGAAGGCCAACATACCATGGGCGGACCAGATAGATTGCAGACCCGGCCAGGGTCCAGTCAGACCGAAGGCCTGGCGAGCGGTCCGGATAGGCTGAAGGCCCTGCGAGGCGGTCCAGACTTGCCAAAGGCTCGAAGAGCGGTCCAGATAGACTGAAGGCCTGCGAGGCAGTCCAATCAGACTGAAGGCTCATTATGCATGCTTTTCTGTATTTGTTGATATGATATGATTATGGTTATATGAGGTTGGTATTTTGGGGGTAACCCACTAAGCTTTCAGGCTTACAGTTGCAATTTATTGTTTCAGGTTCAACGGATGGTCATGGGAAGGCGAAGATATGACCGTACACTTCCTTGATTGATGATTATGATTTCTGGGAACTCTGATGTTTAAACTATTTTGAAAACAAATTGTAATGAACAAATGGTTTTAAATGATTTAAAAAGTATTAATTTGGCTCAAATTTTATGGATGTTAAAGTTGGTATCAGAGCCTTGGTTTGAGTGAATTGGAAGAACATTGTGTGAATCCAGTCTCAAATCAAGGAAAGGTTTTCAAACTGATTTTTAAAATGGTCTTCAAAATGAGTAAAGGAGGATGAAGGGTGTACGATCAGTCGGAGCCAGTAAGTACACCCTAAAATACCATACAGTTATTAGATTATGTGATATGTTAGAACAACATGCTAGTACTAGGCTAGGGATCTTCAGGAATTGCATGATAAATTGTCTGATTACATGATGCCTATTAGCCTAGGGATTTCCTTATATGAGATTGACATCATTACTGTAGTTACTCGTGTATGCATCACAGCTGTATATAATTAAGATCTTATAGCCTGAGAATGTTTGATTTAGCCTTATGTTTTGTTCTTATTGATTAGGCTTAGGGTAGGATCGGATATTCGAAAGTCTATAGGGTCCAACATTATGTATGGCTAGCATACACGAGTGCTGCGGGGGTTGGTGGAAGTTTCATGGATGGATTGTATGAGGGTCAGTTGGCTAGTTATGAGATATTAGTTTCCTCCAGGAGTGAGGATTGAGCGCTCGATATAGTTATGTGTATTGTTAGGGCGTTGTGATGATACTTGAGACAAATATGGGTAGGTGTGGAAGGCAGTATGGGCCCGTACTACTGAAAGCACAGGACCCATACGCGTAGCAAGGAAGTCACAACCCCTAGGGTTGGGTTGGGAGTTGGTCCCCTGTTGTTATATGGATTACCATAGATCTTTCATGTGTTTTACCAGAATGGTGGTTACGAGACGCCTTGAGACCGGATCCAGGTTAGGATTGGGAGCTGGCAGCCAGGATAGGCCAACATTTTCAGAGAACCGTGTCAGTGAGATCATCTAGGAAGAGGTGATCGGGGTTGTCAGGGGACAATTTCCGGAGACCTTTGGGTCTATTAAGACCGCCATGGTGGAGTATTTCGTCGAGCGCTATACATCCATTACCGAGACAATTGACGCGGCAGCTACAACAGCTGTAACAGCGGCATGGGGAGGATTCGCTTGAACTTTCCAGTAACAGGACTTGTTACCAGGACATGTCCTGATGAGCCAAGGGCTGTAGTTATGTGGGATCAAGGAGATGTTTGTACTCGTTATATTCCGCGGATTGAGCGGGGGAGGCTAGCACATGAGTTTCTGGATGTTAGGCTTTGGGGGTTTTGCTTGACTCTGGAATGTGAGTCTCGGGGACTCCATAAAGGAGTGATGATTATGTTCAGCTGGGGTTTTGGCAGCTGGAAGTGGAATGGTTAATTGATGGATTCGGCTGTCGTTTTATAGGGAAAGGATTGTGCCCTTTCAGTTTTTCGAGCTCGAAAGAGTGAGCAGGCTTGTGACCCAGGATCAGGTTGTATTCCAGCTCAAGGTCAGTTGGTTGCAGGGATTGGCGACATTATTTCAGCGCCAGTGAGCGCAGGTGGGTCGATGTGGCATAAGTATTTTGTGAGGTCCGGTTTGCCTTGAATCTCTTGTATTGGATGGTAAGGATTGATTGTGCGACGTGTTGGACTTTTGGGGATTGTAGACTATGTCTTGGGAGTAGTTTGTAGCCCGGTTTAGGGCAGAGGTTGCTTCGGCTTCCGCAGTTCAGTTATGGACGCTTGAGCGGGTACGTGAGTCAGGGTGTGACCATGAAGGGAATGATTTCTAGAGCCTGAGAGCGGGAATCTTGTTTGGAATGCCTTCAGAAGAGGGGTATTATGTGGGAGGTCTACGGATAGGGTCCCACAGAATGGTTATTCAACATTGTCAGGATTCAATGGTTTTAGCAACCGTTAGTGATTGATGGACTAAAGCGCCAAGGGAAGTAGCTCGTCGCCGAGGTATTAGTTGGAGCATCTATCTTTTGGTCTTCAGGACTTGAGTGTGAGGTTATTCAAGCATTAATGACTGTCGGTTTCACTGGGATTCAGGAAGTGCTCATCTGGTTCTTAGGAGTGTGTGATCAATTGGGATTGGCTAGTAATGGAGCCCTAATAGGAAAGAGTTGGTTGTCATCGGATCGATCGTTGGGAAGTGAGAAGGATTGGGAATCCTCCAATTTTCATGTATTATGAAGGCTTAGTCGAATCTAAGTGGGGGAGAGCTACCTCGGGAGGCTGAAGCGGAAGAGTTTTTGAAATGCGGATAAGTTTCACAACCCGCTAGGGAGAATGGAGGCCCTAGTGGCTGCTTGGATTGAGGGTTGTGTTGATTTGGGGTTCGGTAAAACTCCCCAGCATAAGAAACACATCTTCTTGGTACTTGATAGCAGAAGTTTAGGAACCAGGTTGGAGTTCTAGTCAGGAATTGAGTTCAATTCGAGTATTCGGTCGAGGGTGTGCTCGACTCTGAGTTTTTTTGGATTGATAGATTGAGGGTTTTGTTTGCTGCTAGGGCTTGGCAGTACATTCAACACGGGTGTGCGGGTTATTTAGCGTATGTGGTAGACATGCGGGTTAAGGAATAGACCACAGATTTTCGAGAGGGTGGACGATCAACATGAGACCTAGGGTTAGGCCGGGATCAGAGTCCACGGAATGGATCAGGATTTCGGAACCCCCAAATGGGTGAGATCAGTCTGCATGGGAAGGATCACCAGGGGGTGGTCCAGGGAGATGCTCAACAGTTTAGAGTGGTCCAGATGACTAAAGGCCTGGCGAGGCGGTCCAGTCATGCTAAAGACTCTGTATGTTTTTGTAGATCTATATGCAGGTATTGAGTATGTTGTTATGCTATATCAATCAGTAGGTCTGTCCCCAAGTATTAAACATGATGTTGGAGTAGGCTGAAGACTCCGGTGTATTTTTGGTTTGATCAGAAGTTGTTATTAGAGATCGGATGGAGTACAGATGATCTTGGTGATCTCATCAGTTCGGAGTGTCTCATAGGATTAATCTTCTTGGATCGGGTAATACTCCAGTGGGGAACTGGGAGTAGATCTGAATGAGTGTTCGTCAGCTTTAGGAAGGCTTGGGACTAGAATGTTCTGTCGTTCAGGCTCTAGGAACCGAGTTAGACCTTTCTCATGATCGTTTATGGAATTTGGATAGGGTTGAGGAGGTCCTGCTCTATGCAGTAGGCCAAGATACCCGGTGCGGGCCGACTATAAATCGTAGGCACGGAGGCTCAAGAGGAGCGGTAGGGTTGAGGCGGTAAGCCAACAAACCCTGAGAATTTCAACTTGGTAGTTGAATTTATTCGGCATGGTGGTAATCACTTACAAGACTGTATTCTATGGATGTGGTGTAAGATATAGGTGGAGATTCATAGATGTTGGGTCATGAGTGGGTATCGAATCGGTTTTGGGTAAAGATCTCAATTCGGGTACTGCGCATGTTTAGTGCATGATTTTTCGTTCCAACAAGAATAGGGATTGAGATATTTGTAAGCTGAGGACACAATCAACAGGTTCAAGGGTAATGGATATGTTTAGTTGATGGTAGTTGAGTTATTGTGATGTGTCTTGGGTTGGTTTCATCTGTGAAAGAGCCATAGCATGTCTGAAGTGAGGAGAAGATGGGTCGCTAGAGACCAGGTAGGAAGTGAGGTTGCAGTGGGTCATGTAGCGTTTATTAGGTTAGAAGAAATTTGATGGCAGAGCATGGAATCAAGTCCAACCAGTCAGTTTCTTTTCGGAAGACGTGTGGGACTGCTATTTATGGGTGTCTTTTGGTTCAAGAAATCGGTGAGGTGTCTGGTGTTTTGGGTGGAAGTTATTCTATTTAAGCTGGTTTTCTTATGAAATAAGTTCGATGATGGTTCAGTGTGGGCAATTGTCGAGAAGCTAGGTCAATTTGAAGTTTCGAGTTCGGAAGAATAGAGAGGTTTTTATGCAAAAAGTTTTAAGGTTCGTTCCTTTTCAGGTGGGTAAGTTCTTTTAAGACTGGTATCAGGATACCTAGGGAAGGTTGTATTTAGTCCAGATTGTGGAGGTATGGACTAGTTGTTGTATATACTGGGAAGGTAAGGACGGATTTTGAGGACGAAATCTAATTCAAGTGGGGGAGAGTTGTAACACTCTGTTCCAGATCGACTCCTAGTCTGGGGCTGTGGGTTGAATATCGGTCATCATAAGGATTTAGGGCTTTTGAAAAGGTAGTTTCTAGGCCCATTTGGGTGCGGGTGATGTATTGGAAGTGATCCAGGTGTTCGATTCGTGTTTTGGAGCCTAGGGGTATTTTGGTAAAGTGTCAGTTGGGCTTTTGTGAGAAATGGAATTTTGTTTGGAAGTTTTTAAGAAAGGTATGAGTTGATAGAAGTGTAGGGCTTCTCGTTACCGTTATGTGGATATAAGGATCGTCAGAAACGAGTTTATAACGAAGAAGTTATGGCCTTCGGAAGTTTCATGGTTTTCAGGGTTAGTCGAGTACGCGGGGCGTACACATAGAGTACACAAGGCATACTAGTGAAGAAGGTAGTGCACTGGGCGTACCTTAGAGTACACTGGGCGTACTGACCAGGATGGTCGCAAAGGTTCCCAGGAGTACGTTGGGCGTACTCCAGTCAGATCAAAACCCTATTTTAGGGTCTTAGACCCTATTTAAGCTCCTTATCTCATATCCTAACCCTAATATCTTCATCCTCCATCCCTCTAAACCCTATAAATCGTCCTAAATCACTCATGGTGGCATTTTGAGCTTATGGAATCCATTTTTGGAGTGTTTGGTCCATTTTCAAGAAGGGGGAGCTTGGTGCAAAGATGGGGATCAAGAGGAAGCTTATGGATTTGGCTTTTGGGACTCATTTTCAGCTTGATGAAGGTATAAAGCTTTGAACTTGATCATTGATGTCTTAGATCTCTTACTAGTGAGCTTTAGTTCATTTTGGTCCCAAAGATGAGATCTAGTGGTCTTGATTTCATTCCATGAGCTTTGAGTTTCCCCTTTTAGTGTTTCTAAGGTTCAAGGTCCATAAAGTTGGTACCTTTAGAGTTTAAGACCATCCATGTTTAAGTTTGAGTCATTTCCATGGAAGTACAATGTTATACTATGAGATTAGGTCTTTTTGGGGCATGGAAAGTTACCAAGTTATTGACTTTATGGGTTTAGATGTCGTTTGGGACTCAGATCTGTGGCTTGGACTTATGGCTTAAAGCATTAAGTGCTTAATCGCCAAATGGAATTAAGAGGGAAGTACGTTGGGCGTACAAGCCAGTACGAGGACAGTACAAGCCATTAAGCGAGTACGCGCAGCGTAGTGCTGGGTATGCCCTACATACTCAGTCTAGTTGGACTTTGTATTTTGGGCTTCGGGTTTGGGCCATTTCTTGGACTAGGTGGCTGTGGGCCTTCGTGGGCCATTTGGAAACAAGGTTTTGGACTAAGGAAATTTATTGGTCTTGAGGAAAGGCCATTAGAAAGGTCTGGGCCCAATTTGGAAAATTGGGCCTTGACGATTATGAGATATTGGGCCATCGGAATACCAAGAGTTTGGACTATAATAGATGGATGGGCCTTAAGGTAAGACCATGTAGGGGTCTGGGCCCAATTTGGAAAGTTGGGCCATATGTTGGGCTTTGGCCTATTACTTGACTTTTGGGCCTTTCGAGTGTGAGTTGGACCCTAGGCTTGGACCCAATTATTAATTAGGTATTGTTTGATGTTGACAGTTCAAGAATCCGCCAACCAACAGCTGGAGTTTTATCTGCGGGACTTCAGCAGTGCCAGGTGAGATCTCCTCAATATACTAACAGGGTCTACGGCACCAATGTCGGCCCTTATCGGATTTGTATCCGGGTTATTGCATATTATGATTATTGATACTTTAGATCTGTATGACTACCTGTTCATGCTAGCTAGCTTTTGGTATATATATGTTGATTTACATCCTGGTAGTTAGGATGGTGATATGCTTAGGACCTGGTAGGTCGGTGTCCTGGTTGTAGGACTATGCTATGTTAGTGATCTGTTAGATCGGTATCTTGGTTATAGGTGTTGGGTTTTGAGAATTCTAACACTCCTAAGTGTACATGCAACCCTTTATGCCTTGGATCTATTTTTTCTCTATTATACATGCAAATATGAATATTCCAAGGTATTTTGTAACTAGCATACAATCATATGTACTACGATAACACAAACTAGATAGAATACATACCTCTTTGTTGTAGCTTGATTCAATGGAGCTTAAGAGCCTAGTGCCCCAAGTGTGACACATCAAATGCTTCATACAACATCAAATGCACTTGGAATAACTTAAGAGAAATGATACACTTCATGAAATCGGCTAGCCCTCACCATTCACACATAGTAGCCTATTTTCCCTAAGAATAAGATGCTTATATAGTTTGTCACAATTAGGGTTAGACCATGTAAACCCTAATTGTCATGGCCTTTCATTTCCATGATCCATGGGTATAAAACACCATGGAACATCCTATGGGTTTTAGCCCAACTTGATAATCCATGGAGCAATAGCCCACTATACAAGTATGGATGATTTACACAATCAACCCATATATTTAATTAGTATCCTTTTTATCACTTAATTAATTCCAAATTAATTATTGACCAATACTAATTAAATAATATTATTAATATATTAGAACTTATAATATATTAATAAACCTTAAGTGTTATTTCTCTCATTTTAGTTTATCCAAATGCATGATGCCATGCAACCCAAATGAACCATGCCAATCGGGTCAAGTATATACCAAATATAGTTATGGACTTAGACACTAATCCAACAGTCTCCCACTTGTATAAGTCTAAAACTATTATTGTGTATGACTTTAAGAACCGATAAGCAATCGTAGCTCTTAAAAGCTGCTGTCGTCGAACTCTAAACAAATCAATGATGCGTCCATCAGATAAGTGATCATTTATTCCTCCATTCTAGATATCATAAGGACTGAGAAATGGATTATAATCATTCTCTCTGTCCATCTGTTGTTTCCTGATTTCCGATTTATGACGACTGACTGATTGAACATATCAAATCAGTCCTGGCTTGTCCAAGCACTCACATGTGTCATCACTAAATCATCGAGAGGCCCACAGATATCGCTTTTATCCCTTTAAGGGTAAAAATAATGGATAAACTTTGACTCATATGCTTGTTCTACTACTTGTTGAATCATACACAAAGGCACGTTTTATAACATCGAGTTACCAATGCGTTTTCATGCAATCAATGTATAACCAACTCATATCTCTAGGTTTGAAGAATATAAGATATTATCTTCTCAAGATCACTCGTGATAATATCCATGAAGTGATCCAAATGAGCATGGGTTGAATCCAATACTCAGAACCTATGAGCACTCATGAATGTTGTAGCAACTCTTGGACATCTACAAACCCAATTCATGACAGTCTTGCCTTAATACCTACTTCCAACGTATTACCGACTGTGGATGGTTTGAATAACTTAGTCATTCAGAAAGAACAACCTAGTTATTCTGGAAGTCAAAACATGCAAAGTGAAACACAAGAGTAATCAAATCCAATATGATCTCAGAACTTATGAATATGAATAAAACACCTTTTATTTATTACCATATTGATTACACATTATTCATTGCATACTGTTTCAAATTATCAACCTTACACTTGAATTAAAACAATAGTTGTCCCATGCTCCAAGCATGTACATTATGTTTTCTAAACACTAGTCATGCCATACACCAAGTATGCACACTATGTTTCTTTTAAACATTAGTTATGCCATACACCAAGTATGCACACTAAGTTTGTCTATGGTCTTTACTTTGTGAAAAATATCAATTGAACATAATTCCAATGATTCTCATTTCACAGTCCCAAATCCTTATCGTAAATGTAGAATTCCAAATTCCTACCATTTACCGAAATCTGTTAGATTTTAAACTTATATGCACTGATCTTCTTGTAATGATTATGCACAAAGTCACAAAGACTTGTCAACAGTCATTACAGAGTATTCCAATGGAGATCAACTCTATGGAAACGAAGTCTCAAATTCAAAGTAAATGCTTTGAACATCCTTCTTGCATTAAGTTTTTCTAATCTTACACAGACTAAATAACTTCCACCTATGGAAACATTTCCATATTCCCATTTTGACTATCACTTCTGAACAAGAGTTGCCTCCTTTCAAAATATGTCAATATGGTCCTTCCAAAATTTAACACTATACTTCCAACTGTCCCTGAGCAACCAATCTTTGGTAAACCTTAGATAGTCCTCGACAATTGCATAATCATTTTAGTCATATCCAATTCTAGATTTTTCCCCTCTTAATGCCCATAGCATTTGGAAAATTTAGAAAGGATGAATATTATAGCACATGCAATCGATCCTATATCCGAAGCATATGGGACACGATTCATGATGTCTCACATAAAAACATGATACTAGACCAGTCTTTTTGCTATAATATTTCTATTTCTATTTGCCAAGTTCTCATAATACAGATTATGAAAAGGGATGTCGTAATCATAATTGAATTTTAGAACGCAAATAATGGACCCATATATCGAATTTCCTTATGTTGAGCAAGTCCAACATAAAATTCATATATATATATATATATATATATATATATATATATATATATATATATATATATATATATATATATATCCTTGACTGAAGACAATTAAAACCTCAATCAAAGTTTTTAGAATTGAAATGAAGTATAATTTCCTCTCCCTTAATTATAGCAAAACAACTTTTTCCTAATTGAAACTTTTGTTTTCTATAATTAACATTGCTAACTTGCAATACTTACCATAATTATCATGCTCCCACTAGCATGATGATTATTAGCATAACACTTATGCTCCCACTAGATTTGAGATGTATTCAGAAATCAGTTGGACTTCTAGAAACCAATATTGTATTGACTTTCTTACCAAAGTTCAAATTTCTAATACGAGATGCTTTGATAAAACTTTATCAAAATCATACACCTTTACTTAGATAGCACACATGTGTGTCTAAACAATTTCAAAACTATGAAAAGCGATGTCGTAATCATAGTCTCAATTGTTTAGACCTTTACCATTTCTCACAAGTCCATGTTAGTGTGCTGGTTAGCCACACACGCTCCACTAACGACTTTGAGAATGCAAATATCACAATTGCTATCTACTTAAAATCTACTTAGTGAAAGCGTTTCCTCACCATCATTTTCATGAATCGGAGAGAAACCTTATGACACTTAGATTTTATGGTGTATGTGTTCCTATCCATGTGAATTTGTCAAAACCATAATCACAAGATAAGGTTAATGACAAATCCAAACTCATATGGATTGAACTTATGCAATCTTAAATTCTTGTCGCCTGGCAGCTCAGGGCCTGCCATTACTTCCAAGTAGTTTTGCAATCAATTAAGAACTCTCAGTACTCCTATGCAAAGCCAACTTTAACTGGAATGGGCACAAAAATGTCAACACAATAGGTGTAAACCTCAAGTCGTGTGCTAGTGAAGAACTTCATGTTTTATTCTTGATTAGATCTTGAAATTTTTCCAAGATCTTTAAGAATTCCACTGTCCTCTTGACATATAAGACTCACTTGCCAAATATTCAAGAGATAGTGCGGATTCTTTATCAAGACAAACACTTGGCCTTAGTTGGTCTTTGTTTTATCCAAAACGTTACAACTTACCAATTTCAAATGTACAAGAGTAGAAAACATTTTACTCTTACATTTGACAAGTGTTAATAAACCTTCTTTAAGATGTGTCACTCAAATTACAATCTTGGAGTATGACTCTAAGACTTGTTTTTGAACAAAGTATGATTCATCTTCTTGATTTAACCATTTCAACAATTCATGACTCCTCTTCTTAGCCATAGGAATGCACTAAGATGTCCTTAGAGAACTAATTGTGATATGGTTTCTTAATCAGTAAGATGATCACAAAACATGATACTAAAGTACTCTCCCATCTTTTCAGATTGGAGAAACTTTTATCTTACTGCTTAATTTGATTCTTCTCATTCGTTCTGCCATACACTGAAAATTTTCAATGTTTTAGAATTACACTTAAACTTGTAAGAATAACCATATTTACTAAACTTTAGTAAATCATGACGAATAGTCTTTGTGGTGGACCTAATCAGTGCACACTCACGTGTACCCGATCCTTTTGTCCTTTACTTGACTCACATATACATGTGAACAAGGAATTAGTCTTAATTTTCCAAAGCTGAAAGTTCTTATTCATCATACTATACAACTTACATGATTTCGAAGTTTCTATCCATCTGAAACCTTGGGTAAGGGGAATATTTCCTTATTTGGTAAATTTGGACACTACCACAAATGAAAGAATCAAATCCATTTTCCAATATTGCTATCAATGGAATCATATAAGCAACATTTTTCCTCAAATGCCATTGTAAGGATATTTTAAAATAAATAAAAAAATAAAAACCCTTTTTTTCCTTTTATTTTAAAACTTTGCGGAAAGACTTATTGTTACAGTGCATATGCAAATGAAAAGCCTGTTGTCAATTATTCCTAAGCAATATATCATAACTCCTAAGAAACAGCTCAAAATTCTGATCACCAAAGCATGTAATTGAAATTCATCTTCGCAATCAGAATCAACATATACTTCCTTTAAGTTTCTTCACTTTTCTTTGATTCTTAAAACATCAACATGTGATCCAGTCCCATCATGTAACAAGCATCTCAGAATAGGAACTTAACAGAGTTAGATAGCGGACTTTACCTGAAGTATAGTCAAATTTTTTGACTTTACCATCCTTATGATCCTTCAGGTAAATAGGGCAGCTTCATAACCAATGCCCCTTCCTTTGGCAATAGAATATATGGACTCTTTGAAATGGTACATGGGACTAACTCAGACTTAGCCTTTCTCTTTACCATTTGGTAAATCGGGTTGACTATGGCCGATCCCTTTCCATTGGGAAGAGAAAGCTTTTCCGAATTTCCAATGTTACCATTGTCAATGTCCATGGAAGTTTGGAAAGTTGATCTTCTAATCAAATTTGCTTTACTAGTCCTCCAAATCATTGATGATTCAGCAGCACCAAGCAAATAGGTAAGATCATTAAGGGTCATGCCATAGTCCGTTACATAGTAGTCCCAAAGGAACTCACTATGTGACTTAGAAAGTGATTGAACATCTAAATTTCTCAAGACTTTGACACCCAACTCTCCCGGATTGTCAATATGTGACTTCATCTCCAAGATGTGATCACACATAGACCTTGCTTAACAATAGGGCTTGAGTGACCTTGAACTATTCAAGAACTTGTGGGTTAGGGAGAATAATTGGAGGAGGTGAAGGAAGTGAAGTATGATTTTCGGGACATCATCTTCATTAGGAAAGCTTGTTCCAAGAGATTTGGGAATATCATAGTTGTCTGAACCAGACATCTTTTGGGAGATATTCAAGATACTTGATTTAAAGTCCTTAATATAACACCCAATATGAAATATTAAGGCTAGGACCCGACACAATATTTTATAACTATGCCGTAATCCAATCTATAAAATATTTGAAGGTAGGCAAATGACGATTCACCAATTTCCACCATGAAAAACGAAATAATATATTAGGTTTTAATTGGATTTGACACTCCTAGATCTTTTGAGATTCATTGAAATTTTCAATGGCATGTTTCAATCTTGATTGTTCCCTCTCAAGTTTTGTGACTGGGATGCCGAGGATCACAAAACAAGGTGTGAATAACCATGAAAATATACTTGGTACCCTTAATATTTCTCACTCAATCGATATGCCGGTTAACCACACATGCTCCATCGATACTATGATAAACATTAAGTTACCCTTTTCCTACCTTGTTAAATCAAGTTAGTGTGCCGGTTAACCACACACGCTCCACTAATCGACTTAAGCAAAGTGCAAAGTGTAATTTCATGGGTTAGCACCAAATTCACATTTTCCTAAGTAACTAAGATTGTGAATTCATAAGTGTTTAGTTACTTAGTATTTATCATTAATACTCTTAATGAAGGGAGAATTCTAGTCCTTGTCCTACCCGTTCGGCTAACGACCCTCCACCAGTCAAGGAAGCGGTGGGTGAGAGTGGACACCCATTAAACTGCCATTTTATAGGCAGTAACCTTATACCGCCCTTATAGACCGGCTTCGTGAATGAGGCCTACTAACGGTAAGACTGACTTGCTCTTATACATACATATATATATATATATATATATATATATATATATATATATATATATATATTATTAACTTACAATACTATAAAGTATAAGGGTTGAATTTTAACTTTTAAAATTCTAAGGGATTAACTTTGAATTAAAGTATTCATAAGGGAAAACTTTACAAATTCCAAAACTTGAGGGCAAGTTTTGAAACTATTCAAAAATATTCAATTCCATAACTTATGTGTTTAAAGTAGTTTTAATTCAAAACACTCTTCAAGTTCCATAACTTGAGGACAAGTTATGGAAGACTTTAAACTATTAAAAGAATATGAATTTTCTTTATTCATAACCTATGGAAATATTTATGAGTTTTATGAATCTTAAATGTGACTTTTCATATAACTTGAGGACAAGTTACAAAAACACATTTTAAAACCAACTTTTAGATTAATTTGGATTGAAAACAACAATTTCACATAACTTTTCTATTAATCTAAGCAACTCATAAGAACAAGATAATTCAAATCAAAGTTTTTCATGTAATTAGCCTAATCCTTAAACTAATACAAAACATGAATCTATTGACAATTATCTTTGAAATTGGATTAGCATGAACATTACCACATCAAAAATAGGTTTATAAGTTGAAAAACAGCTTTGGGTAATGTTCCTAGTCCAATTCCAGCCAAAACAGTCAAAGATATGTTGTCTGGGGGTCCAACTCGTCGAGTGCATGAACCAACTCGGCGATTTGGATGAGTTTAGCCTTGGAATAGTCGAGTCCCGTCATGGACTCGGCGATTCTGCTGAGCAGACAGCAACAAACTTTGATATTTCAGCCAATTTGGCAAGTAGAATAAGAAAACATTCCTAGGCTCTGATACCACTGTTGGGTTTTGAGCATTCTAACATTCCTAAGTGTACATGCAACCCTAAATACCTTGGATCTATGTTTTCTCTATTATACATGCAAATATGAATATTCCAAGGTATTTGTCTAACTAGCATACAATCATATGTACTAGGATAACAAAAACTAGATAGAATACATACCTCTTTGTTGTAGCTTGATTCAATGGAGCTTAAGAGCCTAGTGCCCCAAGTGTGACACCTCAAATGCTTCACACAACATCAAATGCACTAGGAATAACTTGAGACAAAAGATACACTTCATGAAATCGGCTAGCCCTCACCATTCACACATAGTGGCCCAGTTTTCCTAAGAATAAGATGTTTAAATAGTGTGTCACAATTAGGGTTACACCATGTAAACCCTAATTGCCATGGCCTTTCATTTCCATGATCCATGGGTACAAAACACCATGGAGCATCCATGGAACATCCTATGGGTTTTAGTCCAACTTGATAATCCATGGAGCAATAGCCCACTATACAAGTATGGATGATTTACACAATCAACCCATATATTTAATTAGTCTCCTTTTGATCACTTAACTAATTCCAAAATAATTCTTGATCAATACTAATTAAATAATCTTATTAATATATTAGAGCTTATAATATATTAATAAACCTTAAGTGTTATTTCTCTCATTTTAGTCTATCCAAATGCATGATGCCATGCAACACAAGTGGACCATGCCAATCGGGTCAAGTACATACCAAATATAGTTATGGACTTAGACACTAATCCAACAATAGGATGGTTGTTATGTTACAGATCGGTTAGATCAGTATCCTAGATATAGGGTGATGCTATATTAGTGACCTGGTTAGGTCGGTATCCTGGTTATAAGATGTTGCTATGTTATTGATCTGTTAGATCGGTTTGACTGTTATATATGCTAGGGTATGATATGTATGAGCACAGGTTTGTTTGATTGGGGGTTGGGTTGAGGAGGTCCTGCTTTGTGCTGAAGGCCAACATACCCTGGGTGGACTGGATAGAATGCAGACCCGGCCATCGTCCAGTCAGACCGAAGGCCCGGCGAGCGGTCCGGATAGGCTAAAGGCCCTGCGAGGTGGTCCAAACGTGCCGAAGGCTCGGAGAGCGGTCCAGATAGACTGAAGGCATGCCAGGCGGTCCAGTCAGACTGAAGGCTCATTATGCATGCTTTTATGTATTTGTTGATATGATATGATTATGGTTATACGAGGTTGGTATTTTGGGGGTAACTCACTAAGCTTTCAAGCTTACAGTTTCAGTTATTTGTTTCGGGTTTAGCGGATGGTCGCGGGAAGGAGAAGGTGTGACCGTACACTTCCTCGATTGATGATTATGATTTCTGGGAACTCTGATGTTTAAACTATTTTTGAAAAAAAATTGTATTGACTAAATGGTTTTAAATTATTTAAAAAGTTTTAATTTGGCTCAAATTTTATGGATGTTACAATTCTCATTTGGGACATGTCAATTTTCGTTCTATTCAAAGAATAGAAAAACTTGGCATGCTACCAAAATGTTCATTAGATAAAAACACAAAATGTGAGGTTTGTATAGAATCAAAATTTTCACAACAACCTCATAAATTAGTTGAAAAATCTAGTGAAATACTTGGCTTAATCCACTCTGATTTATGTGATTTTAGAGAAACACCTACAAATAGAGGAAAGAATTATTATATTTCCTTTATTGATGATTGCAGCAAGTATTGTTATATTTATTTGTTAAATACCAAGGATGAAGCCTTGAATTTTTTTAAGAATTACAAGGCTGAAGTTGAAAATCAACTAGACAAAAGGATCAAAATTCTAAGGTCTGATCGAGGAGGAGAATATGAATCCAAAGACTTTGCTGAATTTTGTGCCTTAAATGGTAATATACATCAAACAAATGCTCCATATACTCCTCAACAAAATGGAGTGGCAGAAATAAAGATAGAACATTGAAAAACATGATTAATTCAATGTTAATAACTTCTGGAGCACCACATAACCTGTAGGGAGAAGCATGTCTTGCAGCAAATTTAATACTTAATAGAATTCCTCATAAAAAGAGTGATAAATCACCCTATCATCTGTGGAAAGGGAGGTTACCCTCTTACAAAAGGATGAAAGTGTGGGGTTGCCTAGCTAAGGTACAAGTACCTCTTCCTAAAAGGACTAAACTTCGACCAAAAACCATAGCTTTCATCTATCTTGGCCCTACCATGAACAGCGCAACCTATAGGTTCTTGTGTATAAATCACATGTTTATGATATCCATAACCAAACCATCATGGAATTAGCAGAGGCTGAATTCTTTGAAAATATTTTTCCTTTTAACAGTAAAGGGAAATAGGTTACCTGCTCTAGGAAAAGACCTCTCGATGATGGACTAAATGAAACCATTCTTGACAAAAGTTTACAATCAAATGAAGAGAATTCTTCAAAGGTTCAAGAAGATAACTTAGAACCTAGAAGAAGCAAACGGGGAAAAATAGCCAAATATTTTGGACCTGATTACATGACCTATGTAGTGAATAAAGAACCACAAACTTATAAAGAAGCTATGAATTCTTTTGAAGCCCCCTTTTGGAAAGAGGCAATCAAAAGTGAGATGACTGGATTGTGCAGAATAACACTTGGAAATTGGTGGATTTTCCACCTGGGCAAAAACCAATTGCGCACGAATGGATATTCAAGAAGAAGTTTAGACCTGATGGTACCATTGAGAAGTACAAAGCTCGTATATTAGCTAAATGGTATCGTCAAAAGGAGGGTCAAGACTTCTTTGACACCTATTCACCTGTTACAACAATTACATCAATTCGCACATTAGTAGCAATTGCAGCCATTCACAATTTGGGAATACACCAAATGGATGTGAAAATTGCCTTCTTGTATGGTGATCTAGATGAAGAGATATATATATATATATATATATATATATATATATATATATATATATATATATATATATATATGAATCAACCTGAAGAGCTTGTGGTTAAAGGTAAAAAAACAAAGTCTATAAGTTAGTTAGATCACTTTATGGACTAAAACAGGCTCCAAAGCAATAGCATGAGAAGTTTAACAACACATTACTTTCTAATGGATTTAGAATAAATGAATGTGATAAATGTGTTTATGTCAAACAATACAAGAATGCTTGTGTCATCATATGCATGTATGTGGATGATATGCTTATAATGGGTACTAATTCGGATGTGATCAATCAAACCAAGAAAATGCTACACGCCTCTTTTTCCATGAAGGACTTGGGAGTAGTGGATGTGATCCTAGGTGTAAGAGTTCAAATAAGGTTAGATGGATATACTCTTACTCAATCCCATTATATTGAAAGTGTACTCAAGAAGTTTGGACACTATCATGACAAGCCGGTTGTCACCCCATTTGATGCTTCTAGTCATCTTAAGAAGAATAAAGGCGATAGTGTAGCTCAGCTAGAATATACTCAAGTTCTTGGTAGCTTAATGTATGTTATGAATTGTACAAGACCAGACTTAGCATATAGTGTAAGTAGATTGAGTCGCTACTCCCACAATCCTAGGAAAGATCATTGGTATGCATTATTAAGAGTGATTAGATATTTAAAGCATACAATGAATTATGGATTGCATTACATGAGGTATCCTCCTATACTAGAAGGATATTGTGATGCAAACTGGATTTCCAATACTTCTGAGGCAAAATCCACAAGTGGATATGTGTTCACACTTGGTGGAGCTACTATCTCTTGGAAATCATCTAAGCAAACTGTTAATACTCGTTCTACAATGGAGGCAGAGTTTGTTGCTTTAGATAAAGCTGTTGAAGAAGCTGAATGGATTAAAAGCTTCTTAGAAGGTATTCCTCTGTGGCTTCGACCTGTTTTTTCCATTGGCATACATTGTGATAGTATGGCTGCTCTTACTAGAGCAGAAAGTCAGATATACAATGGCAAGTCGAGACATATTAGGCGCAGACATATTACAATAAGAGACTTGCTGAAGAATGGAATCATTTCCATTAGTTACATAAAGTCAAAGGAAAATATAGTTGATCCTTTGACAAAAGGCCTTAGTAGAGAGCAAGTTCTCTTCACATCGAGGGGAATAGGCTTAAAGCCAACATAATCAGTCATCACTTGGCAGAAACCTAACCTAGCAACATTAGAGATCCCATGGTCTAGGTTCAATAGGATAACTAGTTGGGAAAGACTCAAAGATGGACTAACACAAAGGTAAGCTCACTCCGATGATATTTATTTTGTGTTTTTCGTTGATGATATAGGGATGAATTCTTTATTCTTAATAATGCTGATAGCTTTTATAATGGAATAGTACAGATTATTCCATATTAGCATTACCTATATGAGATGGATGTGAGGTTGCATCTTTGGGAGCTGATATGGCTAAGCTCTCTAAAAGTCTCATGACGAAAGGATTATTCACGACCGAAAATAACACAGCGGTAAGAAATGAACCATACTTAGATATGATATGTGTGATACCTATTATTTGACTCTACTATACAAAGTGGTTAGTTCAAGACTCTAGTTCACTACCCACCAAGTAGATCCAAGGAGTACTCACTATGAAAGGTTAAAGTTTTACAACACCTATTCAGATGCATGCCATATCTTACTTCCCTTATTTGAATATCGTTCACTTATTTTCTATTCAAATGTGAGGTATTCTTGGAGTTTGAATAGAAAATGTAGGGTATTGTTGGAACTTTGCTTTACAAAATTACAATGTGGGACTTATCCCACATTGGTGGAAGAGAAAACCTTTTCTCACCTTATAAGTCTTGTCCCACTCAATTAATCAAATGGATCAAGTAATGGGTTAAGCATATTGGGTTTGGGTTATTGTGTTGGACTAGTCAAATTGGGCTAGTAGTAGACTTGGATTATTAAATATTAATGGTCAAAGATAGGGCCTTGGGCTTTGGGGCTCTTGGGCTCTTCTTGACTAAATAATATTTTTATATATATAATCCGAAATTAACTAATCACTAATTAATTTTATTTATTTAGTATAAAACAAATTATGTTAAATATATATTAACTACAAATAGTTTTTAGCAGTTAATTTTTGTTAGTGGTTTTACAACCACTTTTAGAAGCATATAAATGGAGCATTTCATACAGAATTTGGGGGCCAATAAACACACACACACACACACACACTTTCTCTAAAAAAAATCGTTCTTTATACAGAAGGGATCATGGTGAATTTCGACAGATTCAAGATCTATTCTTGAATTGGTTGTTGTATCCTCAAGACAGACCCATTCTAGGGAAATTTCGGTCTTAGGACACTGCAAAAGCAGGCCTTAATCTGTACAATTTTGTGATACATTTTCTTTGTAGTCTATATTCAAGTATGTTTTCTGTAAACTGGTTCTTGTATATTACATATATTTGAATTTTGTTTGTTTTATTACTATTGGTTTTGTTGATTGTATACTCATTTCATAACATTCGTAACATTTTTAATTCAGGCCATCGTAACTACATGCCAATAATAAGCTCTATGCACATAATGCATCAGGCACAAAAGGAAATTAAAGAGAATATATATTAAGAATGAAGTTAAAGTGAATATATATTAAGAATGATGTTAAAGTTGTGCTCATAATAGATTATATTCATAACTTTTTGTTCGTAAGCATGTAAACGGTTTTTATTATCTGATCTAAATTCCTATTTGGTGCTCTTTATCTTTGTAATTGCTTCATAATTTATTAATTGTATTACCTTTATAATATGTATTATTGTCTAATAGATGTACACATTATATGGTACACTACTTAAACTAATGTAATAACACCATCTAAAGGGCCATATAAAATATGTAATGAAATAATCCCATAACCACAACCTATATAGTTGGAGAGGAGCCATGGTTGGTTAATAACTTCAAAGTGAATGAGAAACATCATATATATATATATATATATATATATATATATATATATATATATATATATATATATATATATATATTCAACTATTATTCCAACGCATAATTTAAATGAAACAGTTGTTTTAAATTCCACACATCCTTAACACACTCATCTAAAAAATATCCTTCCCTTTTTTCTAGTTAATTTCCAAATAAGGTTTCAATAAAGGATTGTAACGCATTTTGGAACTAAGAATCTACAAGAATTTTACCATGACCTAAAATTCGTAACATTTTTAATTCACATCATCATAATGATATTCCAATAATAAGCTACACATAATGCATCTAACACAAAAGGAAATTAAAGAGAATATAAATTGAGAATGAAGTTATAGTCGTGCCCAGTGTCCACTAAAGCAAAATAAAGAGTGAGAACCAATCCATTTATAAAATAAAGTTCAAGATGCAAAAGAACCAATGACGATTCCCAATAATCTTGACAATGCTCTATAGCATATATAACCATGCTAACAACTCATCATTGATGTAGAAAACCAACATCCAAACAATCACGGATGAAGTGCCAGTTTTTTGCCAAAAAGAACCTGCTTTTTCCACTTTTATAAGGAAAATAATATTTCTCATATTATGACTGAAGATCAGCCCAAGACTCTATTCGTATAAAACCAGCACCTTGTTTAGGGTTACGAACAAAGAATGCATATTCTTCTCTTGTCTTTTCACATGACACCCATTCCATATTTCTTAAATTTATTTCTTGAATGCAGTACGGATATTATAAAGTTCGATCCATCATATAAAGATTTTCACCCAAACTTACAAACATAGGAAAATTGAAGCCTGGCTTCGGAGAATTCTTGATTTCCTGTATTTTCACTTTAGGTGTTGGAAAAAGTCTAACTTCACTTAAACAATTAATGGGGTGTAGGGTATATATATTCCCCTTGAAAACATATAAGTCATAAATACTTATAGTGGTCGATATACAAGTCCATTCTCATTTATCAGCTATACAAAACCATATTTTGTGATAGTATCTAGCGAAACACAACAAACACTCGCCCATATATTAAAGGTGAAAAGACAAGGATAGCCCCCAGACAAGGTGCGTAGAGGCTGACATTAGGGAATGAGAAAGGGACATGAAGTTCATGCCTTGTGATAGGATTCACAAGCCAGAAATCCTTGTATTCCTTACCAAACAGAATCAAGTAACCACAACTTACTCCAACACATGTCGTGTAATCAGAATGAGGAAGAATGGTTTTTAACTTTCTTCCTTCAAGTCCTCTAGATATTGATAGCACTCGTTTTCATTAGCATGAGTAGAGATAGATATGGTCATGGGTGGTCTGGACACCATAAAACTTTTCTTGTTAAAGACTGTAAATGATCTCCATAACTTGCAAACTCCACTAAATGCAATGAAATCAATGACTCCAAGTTTCATCATAACTAAAAAAAGCATATTATGGTTGATATCTGACCAAGGATTGCAACTCTTGATCTTGTTCATGTTCATGGTAGATGCATCTTCATGGTTTTGGTCTCTAGTCATACTCCTTGTCTTAACGATTTCTACACTTGCAAAAAGAACTAAGTATTTGAGTCAATTAGGCATTGGGAAAACAAGAGGCATATAAATATGGTTTTTTGTTATATAAATAAACAAAGAAGCAAACGGTAGAAGAAGTCAAAATTGGTTTGTTGATAATGTAAGGCGGTATTTGTATTTGGTTTTTTTAGATAGTTCCTAAGATTTTTGTTTGTGGCTCAATAGAAAAATAAAAGTATGTACATCCCAAGTTTTAATTTGAATGTTCAAAAATCATAAAGCTTATGGATACAAAAGAATAATCTAATATGGATCGATCCCAAGTTTATAAGTGAGCAGTACACAACCATTAATGCTTATTATTTACATTAAAAATTGAAGAACATGAACATAATTAAAATTTATGGTTTTTCAAAGTTGGAGTGAATTGCATTTAATTATCCAATATCTTATAAGAATAAAATGCAGCAAAAAAGTTAACTTTATTATTGTTGAAACTTTAAATTGAATACTACAATAATGTCCCTGTCAAGGCCGTCCCAGAGAGTGGGTGATATGGGCGACCATCCAAGGCCCATCTCTTAAAGGGGCCCAAAATTTTTGTGAGCTTTATTATTATTATTATTATTATAAAAATTTATATTTAGAAGCTAGTACAAGTAATTTTCTTTCAATTATTATTATCATCAAAAAATTTATATTTAGAAGCTAGTATAAGTAATTTTCTTTTAATTATTAAGTTATTATACAAAAAAAAAAAAAAAAAAAAAAAAAAAAAAAAAAACTAGATGAAGTTTTTGTATGTTAAGGGCCCTTTTTTCCCTTTCGCATCGGGTCGAAAATATGTTTGGAACGGCCTTGGTCCTTGTCGACTAACCATTGGACATGAGTTAATAGGAAAATATATCGTCATATGATTGAGTATTAACATCCAAATCATCTGAATTAGTTATAAACAAAAAAGATCATGATACTCTTAAGAAACAATTTACCTAATTGAAACTGAGAATGAGGAACTTAAGCATGATGTGTCTGGCTCTTGCTTCCCTAGTGTATCGTAGATTCATATACTACTACATATTCTTATGAATCACAATTTTACAAACATATAGGCTCCTAGTTAGCCGATATTATTTTGGGCTCCACGATTCATTAAGCCCTTAGTGGTTCTCATACCCAAGCCCAATTCACAGTTTGTATGCAATCCAACTTTCTAGGATATTATCAACTACGGACATGTGTAAGTTGGGGATAGTGTATTGGGCTAATAAGATGAGTTCAGGTCATAACATCTATCTCATAATTGTTTTAAAATTTAAAAAAAAAAAAAAAAAAAAAAAAAAAAAAAAAAACATTAAGGGGATGTTTGATTTGTTCCGGGTTATAAAGGCTTTGGCTGACTTGGTTAAAGAGTCAAAATGGTTGATAATAACATTGAGCCCTTTAGGCGCCCATGCCACTACTATATAGCTATTTTTGTTTTTGACAATGAATAATAGCTAGTATAAATAGAGTCAGTTATAAATCTAGTCATCTTGCCTGATGGCTTTGCAAAAAAAAAAAAATACAAAATTTTGGATTTTTCAAAAAATACGCTTTTGCAACCATCATATTTAAGCCCTAAAAAAATTTTGTAGGCCATTTTTTGCACTCAGTTGTTTAGAATATTCTCTATGATTGAAGAACTCAACATTTTAGTTGCTAGTTATTTGTACGATCTTATCTAGCAGTTATTTCTATGTTTGCTGACCTTTTCTTTAATGAAAATCAGATTTCTGAGATGAAAACAAGAATGAAACCAAAGATGGCATTGTCATATGTGATGGTACAAATCTGTAATGCACAAGTCTTGTACCACCACAGATGGAAATAATCTGGTATGGATTTTGTATGTATTGTGTATTATGAATGATAATTACACGAGTATATATAACCCCTAAGTTACACATTTAGCCCTCTAACTATATACTTATAATTAATATCGCCTAGTCTAATATTCCCCCTCAAGCTAATGGCGGTCTCCGACTCTTAGCTTGGACTTCAGAAATAAAAATCTCTCTAAGGCTAGAGGCTTTGTAAACACATCAGCCATCTAATCTTGTGTTAAGATGAATTTAACAGACAATCTTCCTTGAGCGACCTTCTCCCTGAAAAAGTGAAGATCAACTTCTACCAGGACGTAAGATAAAAACTCAAGTAAGCATAATCCATCTATAAACACTTAACTTGTTGGCAAAGTTCTATATATGCCGATAAAGGTTTGAGATTTTCAACCGTTTCTTACAAGGGCAGAAAATTTTTATAAGGAAACAAAAGCCTACCAAAAAACTAGACCAACCAACAATCCTTAAAAAATTACATCAAAACATGAGAAGGGTCTTTTAAACAACCCAATCAAAATAATTCTTAGACCTTCCGCTGGAACACAACAATATGATTTAGAAACAATATTATCAAAAATGATACTCCTTTCAGGAGGTGTTTTGCCAAAAAGAAAAGCATTTCTAAACATCCATATCACCCACCAAGAAACAAAGAAAACTCCTTCAACACCTCTTTCACTTTCTTCCGTAAATGCATGGAATCAATCCACATAATCCAATATTCAATCGAAACAAAGAAGTAAGCATCCAACCTCCACCAAGAAATGACTTTCACCAAAACAACATGAGCAAAGGAACAAGAAAAAAAAATATGATTGGCATCTTTCATAACAACATTATAAATCGGGCACATTATGGAAGGAATATACATACATCTCAAAGACAAATTGAAGTGAGTAGGTAATATGTTCAAGAACATCTTCCAACAAAACACATTCACTTTAATAAGGACTAACTCCACCCACTAAGTAACCATAGAAGTAGAAGGAAGCATAGTCAAATTTACCAAATAACGAACAGAGGAGACTAAAAAATCGCCAGATGGATCCAAGTCTCAAACCCATTTATCAATAGCATCATTAAAAGAAACTAAACTAAACAAGACCCTAAGGTCCTATGCCTGCTCACTCTCGGCACCACCTAGGAAATGACGTCGAAAATAGCTAAACCAAGAATCTTGATTAAGTTTAACCGCAATGGACACCCCCTTATCTAGTTGCAACGTAAATAAACGAGGAAACCGATCCTTAAGAGGGAGATCTTTATTACGCAAAAATCTTCTTACAATAAGCCAATAAGTCGACACCTTTATTACGCAAATTACGCATAATATTAATAATATCTAACCAAACTGAAGCACATCTAGCATGACTAATCAAGAATAAACTACCATAATTCACATGAATCGCCTTCACAACCTTAACCCACATGGAATCCAAATTAGTAAGAAAATGTCGAATCCATTTTGAGAGAAAATCTCTAGACAGAAAAATAAAGTTCCAACACCCAAACCACTATTGGCTTTAGCACCAACACCTTATCCCACGAGATCCATGACATTTTCTTTTCATCTTTCTCCATGCCTCGAAAAAACACATTCCTCAAAGACTCCAACTTAGAAAGAATTACAGCTGGAACTTTGAAAATCGACATAAAATACAAAGGTAAAGCACCTAAAACCAACTTAAGCAAAGTTAAACTCCCTCCAACTGAAAGAGTTTTAGTCTTCCATATAGACATTCTCATAACAACTTTTTGAACAACCTCAGACTAAGAATTTAACCTAGACATTGATCCCCCCACCATAGGCCCCAAATACATAAAAGGCGTTTTCATATCCCACACCCAAGAATCGAAGCAACCATCACCATTTCTTCAAATGGAACACTAACTCCCAGTAAACGAGACTTCTAAACATTAATTTTCAATCTGGAAGCCAAGTAAAAACACTACAAAATACTGAGAATAATAGTAAAATTATAATTTTTTCATTCTCCTATGAAAACCACATCATTCGCATAAAAAAGATGTGAGAGCTTCATATTGGAGTTGATATCAGGGCCCAAAAAAAAACCACAATACATAGCCCGAGAAAACGCAATATACAATGACTCCATCAGCAAAATAAAATGAAAAGGCGAAAGAGGATCTTCTTGATGCAACCCTTTATGAAATTGAAATTCACCAGAAGGACTTCCATTAACCATCACCGAACCCATGGAAGAAATGAAACAATCCTTAATCAACCCCTCCAGCTACTCCCAAGACCGAACCTATCAAGAATGTAATCAAGAAAATCACATCTAATAAATCATATGCCTTCTTAAAATTAACTTTTAAAACCATTGCCTTTTTTTCTTATATTTACACCAAAAAACAACTTCATTCAAAATCACAGGACCGTCTAAAATTTGACGCCTTGCAAAAAAAGCTAACTGATGCACACTCACCAAATCCTCAACTACAATTCTCAACCGAGTAACTAAATTCTTAGCTTTAGTTTTATATTACATTCAATCAGACAAATAGGATGAAAATCCTTAGAAAACATCGCATCAACTACCTTCATAATTAAAGCAATAAACAACAAAATGCAACCTCTAAGAACTAACCAAATCGAAAAACCTTATGGACAACACCAACAATGTTACAAAAAAAAAATCAAAAGTAAAGCCATCTGGTCCCTACGATTTATCCACCCCCACAATCCCACACATCATGTTTCAATTCTTCCACCAACACATCATCTTCATGATGGGTTTTATGTACTATAACACTCCTATGGTGCACATACAACCCTAATGCTTTGGATCTAAGTTTTCTCTAGTTATACATGCAATTTTCATTTTTTCAAAGCATGAAGCCTAACTAGCATACAATATAGAGATTTAAAACATATAAACAAGTTAGATGAATACCTCTTTGTTGTAGCTTGTAGAACTTAGCCTTTCAAGAGCTTAGCACCTCAAATGTGATGCCTCTAATAATTCATAAGCACCAAAAACAATGGAGGGTAATGAGAGAGAGGCTAGGAGGCACACAAAAACGGCTAGGGTTCTTCTTGTAACTCTTAGGGCCATTTTTTGTGATGCTATGGGTTACATTTTGATGGGTTTTGAGCATTACATCAATCCTATGGTGCACATGCAACCCTAAAGCTTTGGATCTAGGTTTTCTCTAATTGTACATGTAATAATCATCCAAATCTATAAACCATAATCAAGCATGCCAAAATCAACATATACATCTAATGTAAAGTAAAAATGTTACCTTTCAATTGTAGCTAGCTTGATCTTCAACCTTTGAGAACTTAGCACCTCAAATATGATGCCTCTAATAGATCACAAACACCAATAGCAATGGAGGAATATTAGAGAGAGAGAGAGGGGAGAGAGGCACAAAATCGTCTTTGATCCTTCTACGGTTTCAAGTGGCCGAAAATTAGATGTCCAAGGGGTCCTTTTATAGCTGAGGTATTAGGGTTTCAGTCAAATACCTAATTCGGTTGCTTAGGCCTTAAGCAACCCATAGGAATCTTCCAGAATACCCTATGGACGAATTCTATGTGGGCTTCCACAAGAATTTCGTCCATCCTTATCCTTAGGGATCCACAACCCATTTTTCAATTATCTTATAATTACAATATCAGTCCCCTTATTTAATTAATCTCTTTTGATCACTAAATTAATTCTTGACCAATATTAATTAAATAACATGATTTCTCAATTAATATGTTATTCTATTAATAAATCACAATTAACCTCTTTCTCCATAATTCATCCAGTCAAGTTAATATGATGAAGGCAACCCAAAAGGACCAGGCTACTATCGGGTCAAGTACATACCAAATATAGTTATGGGTTTAGACACCAAATCTAACAGTCTCCCACTTGGATAAGTCTAATAACTATAAATGCAAGTACGACTTCAAAATTCAATCAGCAATCATAGCTCTCAAAAGCCGTTGTCGAACTCTGACACGTCCTATAAATAAGGGATCATGTAGTCCTCCATTCTCAAGATATCATCCGGACAAATACATGGAACATAGTCTTACTTATTATCCAGTAGTTTGTTTCCCAACTTCTGATTTGTCTGACGTAGAACTTAATTGAACACATCAACTTAGTCCTGACTGAGCCGACACATAAGTCAACACAAAATCATCGAGGGGCCCAAGATATCGCTTTTAACCTCGTAGGATAAAAGAACAAATAAAATTTGACTTATATGCTTGTACTATTTACTCATCAAATCATACACAACAATACGTTTTATAACATCAAGTTATGAATGTGTTTACGCATTACCAATGCACAACCAACTTGTAAAAAACAACTCATATATTTTGGTTTAAAGACTATATGATATTATCATCTCATAATCACTCGTGATGAATTCCATGAAGCGATTCATGTGAGCGCGGGTTTAATCTAATACTCAAATCTTATTTCAGGAGCACTCATGAACGTTACAACAAACCTTTGCTATGTCTAAACGCTTAGACAATCTACAAGCCAATTCATGACAGTCTTTCCTCAATACCTACTTCCAAAGTATGATCGACTGTGGATTGTTTGAATAATCATATTATTCTGGAAGTCAAAACACGCAAAATGAAACAATAGTAAACAATTAACACAATACAATAACTTTACTCATAAATAAAACTCCTTTATTTAATCATCAAATGTCAATTACATTTTATCCATTACAAGTTTCTAAATAGCTATCTAATCACTAAAACTAATATCGTCCTTCAGACTAATACTCCTAGCATGTTGTAAGTGCTTAACCCTACTCAGTCCCTTCGTAAGGGGATATGTCAGGTTCTCTTCTGACGATACCCTCTTCACTACCAAGAGTCCCTCTTCTACTTGATGTCTAAGGAAGTGATATTTTCTGTCGATGTGCCTGGATCTACCATGATCCCTCAGTTCCTTGGTTAAGGCAATCGCATCCTCGTTGTCACAGAAAATTTCTATAGGCTCCTTTATGGCGGGTACAACTCCAAGGTCTCCAATGAATTTCTTTATCCATATTGCCTCTTTCGATGCTTTACTTGCTACTATGTACTCTGATTCGCACGTTGAATCAGCTACGGTCTCCTACTTGGAACTTTTCCATGTTACTGCTCCTCCATTAAAAGTAAATACCCAGCCCTAATGAGAGCGGAAATTATCTCGATCGATCTGAAAATTGACGTCACTATACCCTCACACTCTCAAGTTATCACTCCCACCGAGGATAAGAACCCATTCCTTAGTCCTCCGCATGTACTTAAGAATGTTCTTTACCACAGTCCAATGAGCTCTACCGGGATTCCCTTGATATCTGCTGACCATGATCAAAGCGAAGGCCACATCAGGGCGAGTACACGTCATAGCATACATGATCGAGCCAACGGCAAAAGCATAAGGTACTCGAATCATTTCTGCTATTTCAGCATCGGTACTCAGACTTTGAGTCTTACTCAGTTTGGTATTGCTTTGGATTGATAATTCCCTTTTCTTGGAATTGTCCATGCTGAAACGTTTCAACACTTTATCCAAGTAAGTACTTTGACTAAGTCCTATTAGTCTTTTACTCATATTTCTCAATATCCTTATCCCTAGAATATAAGAAGCTTCTCTAAGGTCCTTCATAGCGAAACACTTCCCAAGCCAGGACTTAACCTCCTGCAAGTTTGGGACGTCGTTTCCTATGAGTAATATGTCATCCACATACAATACGAGAAAGCTAACTATACTCCCACTGGCTTTGACATATACACATGACTCATCCTCGCTTCTTGAAAAACCAAACTCTTTGAATTTCTCATCGAAACAAAGATTCCATCTGCTAGACGCTTGTTTTAATCCATAAATGGATTTCTCAAGCTTACACACTCTATTAGGGTACTTCGCATCGACAAAACCTTCTGGCTGACTCATGTAAACATCTTCAGCTAGCTTCTCATTAAGGAAAGCAGTTTTGACATCCATCTGCCATATTTCATAATCATGAAACGCAGCTATGGCTAGCATAAACTTTATAGACTTTATCTTTGTTAGTAGTGAGAAGGTCTCGTCATAGTCAACTCCTGGAGTTTGAGTAAAGCCCTTCGCACCCATCCATGTCGATCTTCTTCTTGAAGATCCATTTACACCCGAATGTCTTACGACCTGGCACATTGTCAACCAAGTTCCAAACTTGATTTTCATACATGGACTGAATCTCGCTGTCCATAGGCTCTTTCCATTTCGCAGACTTTGAGCATTACATCAATCCTATGGTACACATGCAACCCTAAATCTTTGGATCTAGGTTTTCTTTAATTATACATGCAATAATCATCTAAAGCTATAAACCCTAATCAAGCATGTGAAAATCAAAATCTACATCTAATGTAAAGTAAGAATGTTACTTTTCAATTGTAGCTAGCTTGATCTTCAACCTTTGAGAACTTAGCACCTCAAATGTGATGTCTCTAATAGATCACAAACACCAATAGCAATGGATGAATATTAGAGAGAGAGGGGAGAGGCACAAAATTGGCTTTGATCCTTCTAGGGTTTCAAGTGGTAAAAAATTAGATGCCCAAGGGGTCCTTTTATAACCGAGGTATTAGGGTTTCAGTCAAATACCTAATCTGGTTGCTTAGGCCTTAAGCAGCCCATAGGAATCTTCCAGGATACCCTATGGACGAATTCTATGTGGGCTTCCAAAAAAATTTCGCCCATCCCTATCTTTAGGGATCCACAACCCATTTTGTAATTATCTTATAATTACAATATCAGTCCCCTTAATTTAATTAATCTCTTTTGATCACTAAATTAATTCTTGACCAATATTAATTAAATAATATGATTTCTCAATTAATATATTATTCTATTAATAAATCACAATTAACCTCTGTCTCCATAATTCATCCAGAATGGAGGATTATATGATTACTTATCTTAGGACACGTTACTGACTAGGTCAGAGTACGACAACAGCTTTAAGAGCTACAATTTGCTAGTCAATTTGTGAAGTTATACTTGCAGCTATAGTTATTAGACTTATCCAAGTGTGAGACTATTGTAATAGGTGTCTAAGCCTATAACTATAATTTGTATATACTTAAATTGATAGTAGTACAGTCCCTTTGGGTTGCCTCCATACTGGCAACTAGACAGGATGACCTATTGAGAAAGAGGAATAATTTATTATTTGATTAATAAATTGAAATAAATAATTTATTAATGTATTATGGAAATAATTTATTAATTAGAAATCATATTATTTAATTAATATTTAATCAGAAATTGATTTGGAATTAATTTTGGGATTAAAGGAATTAATTAAAAGTGCAGGGGCTATTTTGCAATTTATTGATAGTTGTGGAATTGGGTTCTAGAATCCTCCTAGATGGGTTGGAAGAAATCTTCTAGGAATACCCTAGAAATTACGTCCAAGGGTCTCTTGGATGAGGCTCTTGGGCTGCTTAGGCCTTAAGCTAAGGAATTTGGGTTTCCTCCTTAAAACCCTAGCTTTGGCCCTAAGCTACCAACAACTATATAAAGGGTTATACCCCTTTGAGATTTCAGTCGTCATTCTAACCTTAAGAAGAGCCAAAATCTTAAAGCTTCCTCCTCTTCCTCTCTCATACATCCTCTTGCTAAGTGTGTTTGTGAGCCATTAGAGGTGTTACACTTGTGATACTATTTCTCAAGCTTCAACAACATCAAGGAATTGTTTGTTATTACTATATAACAATCAAAGGTTAGTCTAATATCTCTTATTATGAATTTCAATTATCGTAGATGCCTCCTAAGGTTTATTCTTTTGTGTTCAATATTTGCATGTCCAATAGTGAAAACATAGATCCTATAAATTAGGGTTGCATGCATATATAGGGATTGTAAAACCCATCACTTTTGACTTTTGATTTTGACCCAGATTTTGACCAAAGATTGACCTAGGGGTATTTAGGGTATTCTGATATGTATTATGCGTTTTGGTCACTGTGTTTTTAAAGTGACTAGTAGAGTCGATTGCGGAGCAGCATGTTGCTTCAGTTTCTCTTATGTCTGTGAGGCGAGTCTCCTCACTATACCCGTGTGTTGAAGGCACCAATGTCGGCCCACTAGGAATTGTATTGTAGAATGCTAGTTGTTGTGTGATACTTGCATGAAAGACCATGGTGTGACCTATGACCCTTGTATGTAAGACCGGGATTTGGCCCTCGGTATTACAAGGAAAAGCCATGGGGTTGACCCACGAAATTTGTATGTAAGATCGAGATCTGGCCCTCGGCATTACAAATATCATATTACCAGGTTAAAATATACCCCAGAGCGGGGGCCCATATTTGTATGTTTGGTATATGGTACTTTGGGGAACTCACTAATATTTGTGCTTAAAATTTATGTTTGTGGTTTCAGGTACTTCTGATCCGAAAGGGAGGGGTCCGACGTGATGACACAACATCCTCCGCTGATGATTTTCGCAAATTAAATAATTGTACAATGATGTTTTGAATATTTTGGTTGGTATTAGATTTGTGAAACAATTGATGAATGATTTGATTAGCTTTTAAATGAAATTTTTTATTATCATTTTTGAGATGTTACAGTATCAAATGTAAATTATATATTTCCATTTATTTTATTGATTGAAATAATCTTAAAATATCGAACTCCCATAAATATAAGAAAACCGATTAACACTAAAACAAGGAAATTGTCAATGGGATGTGATCTTAAAAGAGAAATAGTGAACATAACAAAATGATAAATTCTAGATATAGGCTACATACAAGAAAATTATACCTTATAATTTCGTCAAGTCAAAGTGATAAAATTTAAATCATTAATAACAATGTTTCGCCAAAAAAAAATGATCTTCATAGCTTAATTGACCATCATAAATTATGTGTTCTCTTAAAGACCCTAAATATTCAATTCAAACATCTGAATAAGTGATGAAAATTTCTTGTACTTTTTTTCATATTCAACTCCAAAAAATTATTGTTTATAATTTATATGCTAAACACTTATTGGTCTTTCTTTTGTCCAAATTCAGCTTATTGAACCATGGGCCTTAAATCACAATTAACAATTCACATGCCTAAACTTTCATTGTCAACTTCAATTTGGGGGTTTTAATCAAAGTCAAACAATATAAAGAGGGTAGCTGAAGAAGGTATGAAACCTCCTTGCATCTTTCGATCAGCCGCACCGGATCTCTGAATCCTGCAACTAAAGATCGGATTCTCTCTCCGGCCATCGGATTCCTTCCCCGCCGTTTCTAATTTCACTATTTGTTTCTCCGGCTAGGTGGTTCAAACGAGGATCTTCTGACTACTGCCACCGACGTAATATAGTTTTCTTTTAAAGGTGTCACAATCTTCATTTTCATTCGCATCTTTTTTAGTGAATTTTTGTAACTTGAGTTACAGTTACATGTTTGAAGCAAAGTTGTTATATATGTATCTATGATCATACGATGTTGAATCTATGATCATATGATGTTGAATCTGGTTTTACTTCTGTTTGAACTGAAAGTTAGATTCAAACGTATCATCGTTGGGTTCTTATGATGGAAGGTTATGTTACAGACTACAGAGTATACTAATAACCAAACTTTTTTTTTCAAAGTAACCATACTGTATATAATCTGAAAATTACCAATTACATTGCCATAAAATATTAGCGAATTTGAAGGGAGAGAATGTTTCTTTTTGTTTCTAGCATGATTGAACTTATAGAAGCTTTGCTTAGTTAATATGAATTAGCTTTTGAATTGTAATGACACTTTGTTAAATCAAACAAATTTCTTACACCCTCTGTTCCTTGGATAGTTCTGTTTTTTATACTTTGTATGAATTGACCACTGAGACAAGTTTCACTTGCAGATTCTTATATCCTTGAGTGATTTCAAAAACAAAGTTGTAGTATTATACTCTTCAGTCATATAATTCTTTTTATTAAACTCACAAGTACAAGAGTTTCCAATTTTTCAAATTCCAGTTAGATGGCTATTCATGGAGGAATTGACATTCTTTTTTTCTTTTGTATGTCTCAAGCTTTAGGCAGTTGTTTGCAAATGAATATAAACTCATCAGGCAATCATCACTTGAAGAACAACTGTTTGTATAACAAGCTAACAAAAAGTACAAAACAAGAGAAGAAGCTTGAGATAGATCTGAATTTGCCTGCTTCTTCTAATGAAACTGAAGAAGTGTCAACTCACATCCCCAACTCTGATGATGAGGCCCTTTCACAGTATGTTGGAACAACTGAAATCCAAAGGTCATTAAGTGGAAGACCACATAATGATGATTCTGACACCAAGGATTCCAATCACAAAGATGGCTCTAGGAAAAAGTAAGTTATCAAAGGTACATAGATATGTCATATGTGTGTCTCTATTTCTAGTGTGTTGTACTGTGACTCTGACTCTGACACTGACACTGTAAGAAATTAAAGAATGATATGAAGATAAAAGTAAAATATTGGTACTTGGTATGCAGAAAGAGTAACAGTAGTAGCATTGTTAAATGGAAGCAGCAAGTGAAAGTGAGCCTGGAAATAGGACTTGAAGTGCCCCCAAATGATGGTTATATGTGGAGGAAATACGGGCAAAAGGAAATTCTTAATGCTAAATACCCTAGGTATCCCCTTAAAATATGAAGTTAATGACCATTTTACCCTTATGTTATGCGTACTTAATGTCTTCTTTTTTTTTTATTTCACTCAAATTTACAGAGAATATTATAGATGCACATACCGAAACACACACGGTTGTTGTGCAACTAAACAAGTTCAAAGATCAAGTGATGACTCATCAATTTTTGAAATTACTTATCTTGGAAAACACACGTGTCCCAAAATATCAAAAACCAATCATCCTTCATCCACAACCGAATCCGGTTATGGCCTTATAAATTTCTCAAATACATCAAAAACGGTATCTACAACTTCAAGAACCAGCGATCCATCTGCAACACAATCATCTTCTTCGATCACACGAAATTCTTTTGAACTTTCGAATTGGCCCCAGAATCATCATCAGTACTGACTGATGATGATTCGGGGACCAGTTTTATATGGGGTTCTGATGAGAGTCTCATCAGAACCCAAATATTGTAGTTGTAGGATTTGAGTTGATTGAGATGAGAAGTCGAGGTTTTTATGATGACTCGTGATGGGTTTGGGTTTATATACGTAGTGTTGGTTATATACAAAGTCATAAGGGAAAAAGCTCCTTTGTTTTGATGGAGGGATATAAACTGGATGATGGTTATGTTTGTAACATTATTTTGGTTTATAATGAGTTATTTGGTAGATAATCTGGTTTATATCATGTGGAATGTGCCATCAAGCTTTTTAAAGGTTATAGTAATGTTAAATCCCCCTATTTGTACGATTATTAAACATTATGTAGTATGATAGCTTTAGATTATGTCAGGTAGGGACTAGAAATTAAAGATATACTATATTTAGTTGTTACATCAAAATTAATAAAAAGTTAAAATCTTTTTCATAAACTAACACTATCCACTTCAACTGCTAAGCCCAAGTACCATTTTTATGCCTTTGAAAATCGGGCTGAATATTTAGTATACTATGTATCACACAAAATCAATTTTTTAATTAAAAAGGATAATTATTTGAGGATAATGAACTTTTGATTTTATTCATATTTAATCATTTATTTTTGTTTATCATTTACCAATGAACTTATTTTTTGTGTTGGTAGTTTTTGAACACAAACTACAATTTCACTGGTAAATTGTGTAAAAAGAAGTGGCTAAATGGGAACAAAATTGAATATAACTAAATGAGATATGGATATCCAAACAGGTGTCGGATTGTATATATCAAGATTTTAAAATATCAGATTTCGGATTATTTTATTTTAATCGGATTTTTTAAAGAAAGAAATTATCAATGCAACAAAATACATGCTTGTATTATATAGGGTTTTAAAATATGAAAAGACAAGGATAAAAGTACATCAACATAAACCTATAAATTGAATATACTATTATTTTTTGTTGCTAAATTGCTAAGTCTTCATAAAATCTGGAACAAATTATGTGAATGGTCCTTTGGGTTTTGGCTTTTTCCCTAATGTAGTCTCTACGATACTTTTTTCCCTCAAATAGTACATATGGATGATAAGTTGCATGCATTTGGTCCCCGAGTTGGATATCCGTCGATTCCAACGTTAAGCTGCCCCCGTGCGACTTGCACATGAGGGTATTTGTGTCATTTTACCCTAAAGGACCTTTTCTGAACATTTTATTAACGCCTATATTACCTCTTCTTATTCTTCCTCCCAATTCAATCAATCACTACTACTATTAGAGAAAGAAAGCTGCAGAAAATGCTAATATGTGCTTGTGGAAATCAACATCTAGCCATCGTCACTTCCTGGTCAAATCGCAACCCTGGAAGGCGATTTTGGTCTTGTCTTCGTAATGAGAGAAGGTGTGGTTGGATTGGGTGGTTTGATGAGCCCATGTGCCCAAGATCGGTTGAAGTGATACCTGGGTTACTCAAGTTTATGAACAAGCTCCAAGAATCCCTTCAACAAGCTATCATGCAAGCTAGGATGTAAAAGTTAATCATTCTCTTCAGTTGGGGTCTTTTTGCAATTCGTTACTTGAAACATGGTTGAAGTTGCATCTGAATGCAGGAAGTATTGTCGTGGTCGTAGGGTTAATGTACTGGTGGTCTTATTTTGAGTCTGAATACAGGAAATTGTAACATGGTTTATGTAGTGTTTGTGTCTATTTTGAGTTTGAATGCAGGAAATTATGTTGTGGTTAATATTGTCTGAACGATATAGTCTTTGTGTAATCAGATGGTTTAATATCAGAACAAGGTTATTTGTGTCATGGCTTATGTGTGTTATATTGTTTCCATTTGTCCATACACTTTGAATATCCTAAATATTATTTGACAAGAACACCAATTTAACAAAAATTCTATTGTATATGACAACAATAGTTCACATTGTTTCAAAGTTTACCAATGTGTACAAAGATTCAAGGTAAACATGCATGACCATACAAAAATAGGAGCCTAAAGTAAGTATTGTTTGTTACATAAACATAAAAGTAAGTTGCAAACTACATCAAAAGACCTAACACTTAACAACAACACCTCTATCCTCACCTCTTTCCTCCTGTGTCTCCAGTTCTTTTGTTATTAGGGCCACCTTGACCTTTACAAGTTCATGAGTTATGCCCTTTGTTGTTGCACTTTCCACATGTGACATTGGTCCATTTCTTGGACAGTTTACGCCCCTGTGTAGCAGGTTCATCATATGCCTTCTTCCTTTTCTTCTTGGGCCTACCCACCTATAAATGTACATTAGATTAAATTGTTGTTCTTCAGAAACTACAGTTATATTGATATATGAAGACATACCTAAACAACATGTTTGGGTGTAAGCAACTTGGTTGGGCATGGTGATTTGGGCCACATCAATCTACCATTTATAGGTTCAATTTTGTGTTTGTACATTTCTGCCTATGTAACTAGCCATTAGCATGGGTGGACCCAATGCTCCAACTCAGGAACATTCTTTGTTCCATGTTTAATCTTGTCCCATAATGCACTTATTGCATGTGAGCATAACATGCCTGTAATTTCCCAATGTCTACATGTGCATGTTTTTTCATCCAAATTCACAATAAACTGGTCACCCTAATGAGCAGTGACCTAAGTTTTAACCCTATTGAAAATACACGTGTGCTTTTGTGCTTTTCTTTTCATTTGATCAAGAAGAGTAGTAGCAGTTGGTGTGAGAGGGCCATCAGATCTATCAATATCTCTTTGGACATTGCAAATTCTCTTCATCAAATACTCTATAATATACTAAAAACAATAAATGATAGGTTTATCCCTACCACCTTGTATTTTTCCATTCACAACCTCACACATGTTTTTCAACAAGATGTTAGTATGTGCCCTCCCTGTTTAGTGATATAATACAAAATGAGAACAAAACCTAACAGTGGCAAGTAAATGTAAACATCATTGAAAGATGAAGTGCTAGCCTGAGAAATGAGATCTTGCCCAATGAGCCGGAAGAATCTGTATCAGCCAATCATGAGCTTCAGCATTGAATTTTTTTAATTCTTCTAATGCTTTCTCAAAATGCCTTACAGTAGTAGCAGTTGCATACACCCACATAAAATCTTTGAGCTCTTTATCCTTCCACTGTCTTTTCATATTATCATATATATATATATATATATATATATATATATATATATATATATATATATATATATATGTGTGTGTGTGTGTGTGTGTGTAACGACCCAATTTTTAAGGCCAAAAATTTCATTTTTGGTTTAACGCATTTAACAAACTTTTTACCAAAACATTGTTAATAAAACATCCATTACAAAATCGTAATGTTGTATTTCAAACCATAACATCAAAAGTATTGAAAATCAGAGTACAGTCCCAAAAACTTCTTGCGGAACATGTGTGTGTGTGATGCGCTGCTACGCCGCCGGCTCCTTCCCCTTCGACGAAGAGGTACCTGAAACCAAAACCAAACCTGTAAGCACAAAGCTTAGTGAGTTCCCCCATCATACCACATACCATACAATATCGTCGGTATCTTTCAACCGGTAACATTCATCGGTATCTTTCAACCGGTAATCAGCATCAGTATCTTTCAACCGGTAACTGGGGACTATTTCACCCCCTACTACTAACATGCAATCAACATATATAAGCATACAGTCAAGCATATCTGGGTACTGACCTACCCTTGGGTCCTACGGACCACTATTGTGGAAACTAATCCCCACTAAACACATAACATATAATCCAGATAAATCACATAACCAGACCAAGATAATTATCACAAAGACCATTATCATAGAAATACCCCTTTTTGGTGGGCCGGCATTGTGGCCTTAGACCCACCCCTACTGGAAGGTAACTCACCTCAATGTCGTGCAGAGTCTGAACTATCCGCGGCGCACAAGTCGACTCCCTACGACTCCTTGGTCCCTACACGACAACCTTCAAGTCAACACACATCACATACAACCCTAAACAGGGTCGGTCCAAGTTTAGTCAAAGTCAACACTGGTCAAAGTCAACATTCAGTTGGCCTACCAACTCGTCGAGTCCCTGCTTCACTAAACCCACACAAAACACCGGCTCCACTCGTCGAGTCTAGCGAAACTCGACGGGTTCTCCTTCAGTCATAACATCGGGACCATATTCATCCGACTTGCCGAGTTCCTTCTTGAACTCGTCGAGTTCATCTCCAACTTAAGAACTTGTCCAGTCTATGACTCGACGAGTTGTATGAACAACTCGTCGAGTCCATCTTCAAAGATTGGGAGATTGCTATGGACTTGCCGAGTCTGCTCATACCACTCGCTGAGTCCCAAGGCTTCCAGGCCCCTTTTCACGTCTAAGCCCCCAAGGTACTTCCTTCCTATCATTTACCCATTCACAGGAAGGGTTTGGTGCACAATGGTCACCGACTCGTCGAGTGCCAAGAACAACTCGTCGAGTCCAATCTTGACCAACTCCATACAGTCGATTTAAATGAGGTCTAACACACCAAAACCATAGATCTGGCCTCCTAATGTCCATTTTATACGTCAAGTTCCAAACTTGATGCACATGCATGGGGTTTTAGCTCAAAAATCCATATAAACTGTCCTACAATGTGCATGGGGCTCTCATGGCCCTAAAGTTGGCACATTTATGCCATGAGACCCCTCTTAAGGCCCAGATCTAAAGCTAGAGTCCACATAACACTTCTTAAATCCGAAAATGGCTTGAAAAGCCCTAAAGGCACCCAAGATCCACATTCTAAAGATGAACAACCAAATGAAAGACCAAAGTAGGAGCATTTTACCTTGATTAAGCTGAAAATGGAATGAGATTTCTGGATCTACAAGCCCCAAGTCGAATACTCAAGCTCCTCTTCTTCCTTCCAAGCTTCACAAGTCAACAAAAACACCAAAATGGCCTTAACACACACATATACGACTAGGGTTTCGATATGCAGCTCTAGGAGAGTGTTAGGGACAAAGGAGGCCGAGTTAAGGTGTTTATATAGGGTGCAAACCCTCATATTAGGGTTTTGTCCAGACAGCACGGACTCGCCGAGTCCGATTTCTGACTCGCCGAGTCCACCACTTGACTCCCGGGTCCAATTCACTTCTACTCGACGAGTTGGGCCACCAACTCGTCGTGTCCCAGGCCAAAATGCCAGAATGCTTAATTTAAAATACATACTAGGAACCAGGTGTTACAATATGCCTCAGACAGAACCTATGCTCAGCTTGAGGGTAAAGTTTGGCAATCGCAGGAATGATGCCCTAGTTAAATATTTCAATAGTTAGTTGACTAAATAACAACAATACCGTATATGTCCCTTCTGCCTATCTGAGATGAAAGTGAAGTTTGAATTAGCATAAAGTTCCAGATCATCACCAAGTTGTTCCAAAAACCATGTCCATGAATCTGTGGTTTCATTTTCAACAAGTGCATATGCAAGAGGATATATCCCATTATTGGAATCTACCCCTACGACAGTCAAAACTTGACCAGGATAGGGACCTTTCATGAAAGTACCATCCAACCCTATGAAATCACTTAGATTAGCCTTAAGTCCTTCCTCCAATGCTCCTAAACAAATGTAAATTCTCCTAAACATCCTTGTATCGGAATTTATATTTGGCTCAGTGTGACAATCGATGTAAACATTAGTACATGGGTTTCTTTCCATTAGATCTAGTCCATAGTCCCTTAAGATATCATATTGTTTCTGAAAATCCCCAAAAACATGCTTCTGAGCCAATCCCTTTGCCTGATGTACCTTCATTCTTGACATGTTCATCTCGAATTTCTGGATGAGATCTTCTTAAAGTGCATTAACTGGAATGGTTGGATTACTCTCAATTTGCTTCACAATGTGTGTTGCAATGAATTTGTAATTTCAAGCTTTAATGGTTCTTGATTTCACACAGCGATGTTCATTAACTAGGGTGTTCACCACCCAGTCATCTGTCTCTTTAGGTCTAGACACTAGTACATTCCAAGGACATTTGCCCTTTTTCATATTTACTGTTTTATCCTTGAATCCAGTCCTTGACTTTGTCCATGGCCTACCACTCATATTTAGGACCACTCCTCTACACTTAGCCCTTATCCTTGTTTTGTCATTTTTTCAAAATGTAAATCCCTTTTGGTTTCTACTGCATGTTTCTCTATATAGTCTTTCACATCTTGCTTTGTTTTGAACTTCTATCCCAATGTGAAAGCCTTTGGATGAACTACACCCTGAGAACAAGCTTTTGCTTTTCCTATGTCTCTCAACATCCTCTCTCTGTTGTTATCTTCACATACAATAGGTGAATCAAACGATTTTGGGTCTATGACCACTAAATCTTCACCTTCAGTAAAGTCAACACCACTACCACTTGCTTATTTGGTCGTTTTTTGAACCCACTCAACATCTTCATCAACCTGTATATGAAAATCTTTCATATCAACATCCACATCATTTACAATATTTTCTAAATCCACAAAGAGGTCTTCACCTTCACTATCTTCATTTGTCTTTTACCCTCACTCCTATTACCCTCACTCCAAGCACCCTCACTAACACTTTCCTTACTTCCACTGTATTCATCCTCAAAAAACTCAACATCATGTAGATTTTTTCCCCACCATATTATGTGTCTACATCCCCCATTACCTCATAATCATCCACTAGCTAAATTAGCATCCCCTTTTGGTTGGTGATCATCCCATGTGTCAACAGCTCTTTTACCTTAGTTATCCTCAAACTGTACCTCCTAAAGGGATCCTATCTCGATCAACTGAGTGTTTTTTGTTGATCATAGGTTCATAGGGTACAATAAACTTTGACAAATCAGTGGGATCATTCAGATCTAACTTTTTACTACATGACCCAACTGATTTCCTTTTCATTCTAACCCCATTCATTTCAGTAGAATGATTCCCTTCAACTTCCTCAATACGAACCTTCAATGGGGACTTAAAGTAAGGGACTACTCTAGTATTCCCATGCTCAATGTACAAATTAATTTCCTTATGATTAGGCACATACCTTGCTAGCTAAATGAATTCCTAATCGATGTCAAGGGGTAACAATCAACTATCCAAGTCTGTCCCTGGGATCATGAAATGGTAAAACATTATACTTCCATCATTGTACCCTAAAACTGCCATCATATCATCTAACTCATGGACTGAAAACACATCCATGTCCACAAAATCAAAGTGATCAATAAGCCCATCTATGTACGACCTTCCAGATACCGTAGTTGTGAACGAACCCCCATGATTTATCTTGAATGTGAAAAAGCTTGAAATAGAACCTGAGGTGAAAATTCAAGAACAAAATGTTACTGACGGAGGAAAGCAAAATTACATGTCTACAGCATTTTGTCAAACCTAGCATTACAAGTTCTATGCTTACCATATTCTTTACGTAGCTCAGGTGGTTGGGTGTAGCGTGGACATAATGACCACAATGTGAGCACTATTTTACTCAACACACCCTTGAATCAGTTGAACTATGTTGTCGGACGACGATAAAGTGTCAAAGTCAATGTCTAAAACTAAACCCCGCCACGTTAATGGTTAAAGCTATTAAGTTAAATGTTCAAAAAATGTCCTTTAGGGTAAAATGACATAAATACCCTCATGTGCAAGTCACATGGGGTAGCTTAATATTGGAATGGACGGACATCTAACTCGGGGACCAAACGCGTGCAACTTATCGTTTATATGTACTCTTTAAGGGAAAAAAGTATCATAAGGACTACATTAGGGAAAAAACCAAAATCTAAAGGATCATTTGCGTAATTGTTCTAAAATCTGAGTTTATCTAATCCAAAAGTTCCCAAATGGTGTCCCATTTAATATCATCCAGTCTCATCTACTTCTATCTAAAAGAGTCACAATATAACTAGGAAGACGTTTCAAATACCACACATGCATTACCGGGTATGCGAGTTTGATGTAGCCCATTTGATATCTTTGTATCTAAGAATCAACAAACTCGACTCCGCATTGTTCACAAAATTGCAGGTCTTCCTTTTCATCTCCGACTATGTATCATTTGATAACCCCCAAAATCCTCTACTTTTTATTTAAATAGAATTTTAAAAGTAGAAATTTCAAAGCTATTTGGGGCCAGATAGATCTCAACAACACCACTTCTTATATCCACTTATCTTTCAGGAGTATATTTATGTACTTGCTCATGATCATGGTTTAACTAGATTGATTTTGTTGGAAAATGCAGGTTATGACAATAAATCAAGCTTACTAATTATGAAATGTTTAGTCAATCGAATGTATCAATAGAATCATGTGATTCTTTCGGTTAATAATTATGGGAGGTGACATCTATTGTGCAAACTCTTCTTCTTAGATGTACTCCTTACAAACAAGAGATCTAGTGTTTGATTTGATTTTTTTTTATATCAAGAGCAATGAAAAGATAAAGAACTACTAGATTTTGAAAGCTTATCCATGGTACACAAAACAATTAAGGCACCATGATAAGGCTTTTGGTGCTTATTCAACCCTGAAATCCTGTAGGGAAATTTAGGGTTTGTGGTGGAGATCTGGATACCAACTTGGATCGTGATATCACTTTCCGAACTGACATTTCTACCCTATGCCTGGGTTACAAGAAATTCAGCCTAGGATAATCCAAGCGGACACTTACGTTTCTAGGCACAAAAAACGTAAGCCAATATGCTAGAGGATTCTGTGAAAGTATGACGAAAACGAGAGCTTAAGATCGTAACCCTCTTCTGGAGAGGAATAGCTCTTTATATATTAAACACGATTAGGGTTTCATTAGGGTTGGGCCGTCATTAGTTGTTTTGGAAGCAAGTAATGTCAATTCGGATTTAATAAGGATTTAGGGTTACCGAAAACTAACGAGTTTTGTTAGTTTTACCATAATCACCCTCAAGAAATTGAATTTTCCATTATGTTACCATATGTAAAATTCGGTGAGGTTTTGGGGCTCTGCCCCTTGGACCCCGCTAGGGGTGCTGCCCCTAGACCCTGCCAAAGGGGTGCTGCCCCTTTGGAAACCCCGGACCCAGGGGCACTGCCCCTGGACCCCCGACTAGTCGTCAAACCGGCTTCTAACTCGATCTTATACATGCATGCACTCCGCACAACCCCATACATATATTAGAGTACAAATCATGAAGCCCCTTAGCTCACATGTTGGTTCCAGTTACTTAAAATGACACAGTGACACTAAAATCACCAACAAATCAAACAGCCATATGTATTTTAAGTTCAGTTACTCTTAATTGATTATGTATAATTGATAAGTTACATATATCTTAAGTTTGATAACTTACATCTATTTTAAGTTAAAATTACTTTGAATTGATTATGTTAAGCTTGATATGCATTTAGTAATGTTATTGATTCTAATTAATTATGTAACACTTGATAAGTTACATCAACTAGTAATGTGATTGTCTGAATTTGAACGATGTAAGAATCCAATAACAATTGCTCTGAATTAGGTTTGTCCAAGAAAGAAAACTAGAGGTGGAAAAGGTTGTTTGAATTTATTGATATGGTGGTCAGAAGGAGGGAGATTGAGGTTGAGAGTGAAGACAGACGGAGGTTTCCGCAATTTACTCTAGCTGGGCAGAGATGTTAGCCATGGAAGAAAAGGAGGTGGTTATGTATTTCTTTGAATGTTAAATGTCATGTCATCTCATAGATGTTGTCTATGTGGCGTCTATGTGAACATGAAATATGTCACATCACCTTATATTTGGTTATTTTATACATGCTAACCTATTAATAAAGGTTTTCTTCCCTTTATTAATATGTCATTGTTGAGTTTATACCCTTATAATGACAAAAACTAACTCATGGATCTCATAATTTTTTTACAAAACTTCGTTGGATTATAGTGATAATAACCGATAAACCATATAATCCAAAATCTAGAATATACATTAGACTGAATATATGCTTTCATTAAAACTTAACAATCGAAGATGCTACAAAGTTTACACCTTGAGAAAAAACACCAATCGTCATTAGGTACAACTAGGCCTGACAATCGTGTCGTGTTCGGGTTGGCGTGTCGCGGGTTGGCAGGTTGGCGGGTTGACGGGTCAAAATATGCCAACCCAAACACGACCCATTTAAATATACAGGTAATGAGTTGGCGGGTCACGGGTTGGCGGGTTTGGAACATAAACCCATATATGACCCACCAACCCATTTATTTATATGAGTTCACAGTTTGGCGGGTTCATGGGTCAGATTTAGGTTCGTGGGTCCGAATTTTAGACATTTAAGTCTTAAACATCCAAATGAAAAGTAAAAACATTCATAGAAACATGTTACAAACTTAGCCTTATAGGTTACGACTTACGACCTTAGACCATCAACCACGAGTCAAAATGTTAAAATAGTCAAATGGTCTATGAATCAATGATATATATTATATAATACTTATAGGTTATTTTTTGAGAAACACATATATGACCCGTTTAATAAACGGGTTGGCGGGTTGAAAAACTCAACCCAAACCTATTTATTTCGTGTCGTGTCGCGGGTCGTGTCGAGTATTGCCAGCCCTAGGTACAACACATTAGTTTTTAAATTGGATGGAAAATGTAACAAATGAAAATAAGACCAAAGCTGTAGATTAATGAATAGTCCAGGGAAAGTATTGTAATTCACCAACTGTTAAACAACTGGACATTAATTAATTAATTAAATTAAATATAATCGTAGGCAGCAGCACACCTTGACTATTCTTATTTTCAGTTTCATGATACAGCAGGTTTCTACAACAATCGCTACGGAATCTTTTGCAGAATCATTTCTTCAAAACTTTGGTAAGGTTCGTGAAATTCAACACTGGATTGTATTTCGATTCGATTCTTTCACTTACGATGAATGAGGAATTCTTAGTTGATTAATTGCTAATAAATTTGCTTTACCAAAAAGTGCTTGTTTTAATTGAATTCAACTTTATTATCTATCGTAGTGAATTCCGCATCTGGTTTTTGTTTCCGCATTGGAGATGCAATGTTGCGTCGAATTTAAGTTATCCGTGTAAAAAATGCCATTGATTTGCCAAAATATGTTATGATCGCTATTCTAGTATAACTGTATCATTGCGTTTTTTTTTACGAAGATAGGTTTTCAAGCAGATTTTGTTTTATTACTTAAAGTTCGTGGTATCTGAATCTTCGTACTGATTATGGCAAGCCTTTGACTTGGCATTTTGTTGAGTTTATGCTTGTGTCTGTATTCACAAGAATATAGGAGCAATGGAATTGGTCAAAAGTGCAGGCGGCCTGTGTGCTTGATTGTTAGCATCAATGGTTTCTGCTATAAACAGGCTATTATTGTTGAACCAATCGGTATAACTAGTTAAGATGAAAAGATTTTGCAAATGATAATCATTGAGAGAACACTCTTCAGACAAATTTAGATTCCATTTTTTACTTTGTGGTCTCAAATGGATTTAGATTTGAACTCAAAAGAACTTTTTTGATATTAATCAATTTAAAAGATACTGCAGTATAGAAGACTCTGAGCAGAAACAACTAAAACTTTATGTAATTATCCAAATTGGAAAGTAAGATTTGAATCAAAATAAAAAGAGGACTATGATTTTGAAACAAACACAGTATCTTACATCAAAATGAAATTAATACAGGATCTAATGCTACACATATTTGCTGAGTCTGTGAACATTACAGCTAATCTTTTTATCCATGTTTTTTCTCAGGGAAATGACAGCAAATAATTATGATGCTGATAGAGAAGCTTCTGATGCTAGTATTATCAAGGTACATGGATAATAATGCTTCTATTCTGATATTTTATTCATTTTCAGGCCTCTCTTGTTTCTGTATATTTTTAAAATTTATTATGATCTTTTTAATTAAAAAGAAATCTTTCTCCTGGGTAAGGTTGATCCAGCAAAACCTGCATCTCTTACATGGAAGAGGAAACTAAACACTAAGGAAACTCCCCTTTCAGAGTTTGGTTTAAAGTTCAAAGAAGTAATCCATCTGGTATGTATGTTATATATCAAGTAATACAATTTGTTTACATATCATCTTTTTTAATTGTTTTCTTCCTTTGCATAGGCTCCAATGGGATATCGGTTATGGCGTTGGATACGAGAAGATGCTGCAAAGGGAAATGGAAATGTACTTCTCTTAATTCATATCAATATTTCTTTGATAAGCATTTTAATCATGACAATTCACTAAGTTATATTACTATGTTGTTTCAGGGAACTATTGTTGATCCTTTCAAGAAACACTACTATTCTTCTTGTAATGGTGTTCCTTTAGGTGGTATTGGGTAAGCTCATTTAAACTTTTTGTATGATAAATTGATAATCACAACTCTTTCCTTTGGTCATTTTATTTGAAAGAACAAATCTGGCAGTGCAGGTAGCATTGGAAGGACATATAAAGGCGAATTTTTGCGTTGGCAACTCTTTCCTAAATTATGTGAAGATAAACCAGTTTTAGCAAATCAATTTTCTGTAAGTTTTTTCTTCTTTTTTACAGATATATTCATCACTGTAATATTTGTAAATGATATCTTATGTACTTTATGACATTGTGCAGATGTTTGTCTCACGACCAAATGGAAAGAAGTATTCGACTGTCCTCTGCCCACCAAACCAAGAGATGCTGAAGTAAGAAGCTTTCCATTAAACTTTTTTAAAACAATTCCCTACAAGAAAAAAAAAGTAATATTTGATAGAAAGTTGAAAGAATTATTAATGAAAATGAAAATGAAACTGAAAATAATGTGAAATTAACAGAGACAGTTCGGTTGATGGGATTGGATCTTGGGACTGGAATTTCAGTGGAGAGAAATCTACATATCATGCATTATACCCAAGGGCTTGGACAGTTTATGATGGTAATTCTCATTTTTTTTCATTCCCAAGGTTGACCATTGGTCTAAGTTTGACTTTTTTTGTGTCATCATTGACCAACCCTTTTTCTGTTATGTAGGTGAACCTGATCCTGACCTCAAAATAGTTTGTCGTCAGATTTCCCCAATTATCCCTCATAATTATAAAGAAAGCAGCCTTCCTGTAGCAGTATTTACTTACACGGTATGATTATGTCTCTTAAACCCCATTGACAAATGACATGACATGACACAACTTGTACTGCTTTTGGCCTGACATTACTGAGACTGATGTCAATGTGACAAATATTGCAATTTTTGTCCCATCCAAAAAGTGTAACATGATGTGACAGTGAGTCACTCTCAATCTCTCTTCTGTACAAAAGACACGAATGCCCTCCTATCATTTCCTGTGTAACATAACATACATTAAAAAGCTTCTATTTAGATGACATTGATCTTTATCATTGGCTTTAATCTTGCTTAGCTGTCAAACACTGGAAACACAGATGCAGATGTCACTTTGCTATTTACATGGGAGGTAAGTTATCATCAGTTTAGGTATTTCAGAAAAACAAAATAAGTAAAAGTTGATATTCTCACTTATTTTAGAATTCTGTTGGTGGATCCTCTGGATTATCCGGTCATCATTCCAATTCAAAAATGACGTAAGGATGTTTACATGTTAACCTCAGATTCTACATCCATACTGGGTTTCAGGATTATTAATTATATGCTTTGTCATAAATGTTAAAAATATTGTTATCAGGGTGAAAGATGGCGTTCATGGAGTACTCCTACATCACTCGTAAATTCTTGTCTCCTTTATTTATTAATTCATTAACAGTGTGTCGTTCCATTTATGCCATATGCAAGAAATAGCAACATGCTTTCATTTATTTATTACAGGACTGCAGATGGACAGCCCCCTGTAACCTTTGCTATTGCAGCACAAGAAACAAACCATGTGCGCTTTTCAGAGTGTCCATCCTTTATAATATCTGGAAACTCCAAGGGTCTCACAGCAAAAGACATGTGGAATGAAATTAAAAAGGTTGGTTATATACAAGAAATAGCAATTTAATTTCATTTAATTGTTTTTTACAACATCCTACTTTCATTTACTGTACTTTCAGTTTTATTCTTATGAAGGCATCTGCCAAATTATAGCACTGTACTTTCGATTTTTGTCTAATTAAGACATTGTACTTTGAAAAATCTGACCAATTATACGAATGAAATTGCTATAGTGGGATAGTTTTTTCAAAGTGCAATGTTGTAGTAGGTGATAATGAAAATAAGATGCTATAGTAAACATATTAATGAAAGTACATAGCCATTTCTTACATTTAGCCTTAATTTTTATGATTCAGAATGGTTCTTTTGATCACCTTGATTCCTCTCAACTACCAATGGTTTCAGAAGCAAAGTCATGTATAGGTGCGGCTATTGCAGCTTCTGTGACCATACCATCTCAGGCTGTGCGGACTGTTACCTTCTCATTGGCGTGGGACTGCCCGGAAGTTGTCTTTCCAACCAGGACTTACCATAGGTGACTCACCATACCTTTTTCTTTTCTCAAACTTTATTATATATCAAAAGGGCTAAATTCAAGAAATAGCAACGTACTTTCGTGTATTGGTTTATTATATTTATATCATCCTACTTTCATTTCATCCTATTACATGATCCTACTTTGAAAATTAACCAATGTATCCCAATGTCATCCAAGTACTATGCAGTTTTCACAGCTATAATTTTGTAGATTTTTTAAAGTGTAAGGTCCTAATAAGAAAAATACTAGAAGTTGAATACTATAGGTAGGTAGATATTTCAGAATACAATGCTTTAATAAGATGAATTGAAAATACGTTGTTGTAGTAGAAAAAAAAGGTAGAATGCTAATGCTTTGATAAACAAAGAAATGAAAGTACATTGGTATTTCTTGCATTCTAGTGTTATATGAAAACTAGCATGATTCTTACAAGGGATGTTTTGTGACAGGCGTTACACCAAATTTTATGGTAGTCATGGGGATGCTGCTGAAAAAATCGCACATGATGCTATTCTAGGTGATGCCTTCTTATCTATTTTAGTATTTAAAGTACATTGTTGTTCCAAGAAAGTTGTTTTTATATATTATTAACAATTCCAATTATTGATTTTGTATGAAATTTAGAACATGGTAATTGGGAGGCCCAGATAGAAGCATGGCAACAGCCTATCCTCGAAGACAAGAGGCTTCCTGAATGGCAATCCAAAACCTCTAATTTAATTTTCTTTCTTTTCACTGCCCTTACTAATCTCTAATCCTATTGCCTTTCTTCAGGTACCCAATCACTCTTTTCAATGAATTATATTATCTCAACTCAGGGGGCACAATCTGGACAGGTAACCCTGATCTTTTTTTTATTATTTTTTTATCAAATGAAAGCAGCTCAAGTTTATGTTCATAATCTATGTTTTTTTTTCCAGATGGACTACCTCCTGTACACAATTTATCAACCATTAATGGAAGACAGTTCTCAATTGATAAATCTAACATGGATTCTCAAAGTAACGGTGATACTAATACAACTCATCAACACGACACTGCTGTTAACGTTCTTGAAAGAATGACGTCAGTACTTGAAGAAATCCATAACCCCACATCAAAAATCTCAGCATTTGGAACAAATCTTCTACAAGACGGAGAAGAAAACATCGGGCAATTTCTGTATTACGAAGGAATAGAATACCACATGTGTAACACATACGACGTCCATTTCTACGCATCATTCGCCCTAATCATGCTTTTCCCCAAACTCGAACTCAGCCTCCAACGCGACTTCGCATCCGCCGTCATGATGCATGATCCCCGTAAAATGGATATTTTATCCGACGGGGCATCGGTCCCGAAAAAAGCCCTAGGTGCTGTCCCTCATGATATCGGAATGATCGATCCTTGGTTTGATGTTAACTTCTATAACCTCTACAATACAGACCAATGGAAAGATCTAAACCCTAAATTTGTCCTCCAAGCCTACAGAGACGTGGTGGCTACCGGAGATAAGAATTTTGCGAAAGCTGTTTGGCCTTCGGTTTATATTGCAATGGCGTACATGGAGCAATTTGATAAGGATGGAGATGGGATGGTTGAAAACGAAGGGTTTCCTGATCAGACGTATGACACGTGGTCGGTATCGGGTGTTAGTGCGTATTCCGGTGGGCTGTGGGTGGCGGCGTTACAGGCGGCGTCTGCTATGGCGGGTGTAGTTGGTGATAAGGGGTGTGAAGAGTATTTTTGGGCCAAGTTTATGAAAGCGAGGAGTGTGTATGATAAGTTGTGGAATGGTTCTTATTTTAACTATGATGATAGTAAAGGGAGGGCAAGTTCGTCCATTCAAGCTGATCAATTGGCGGGTCAATGGTATGCTAGAGCATGTGGGCTTTCTCCGATTGTTGATGAAGAAAAGGCGAAAAGCGCATTGGAGAAGGTTTACAATTTCAATGTATTGAAAGTGAAGAATGGGAAACGTGGTGCTATTAATGGGATGCTACCCACAGGTGAACCCGATATGTCGTGTATGCAATCAAGGGAAATTTGGACAGGAGTTACTTATGGAGTTGCTGCGGGGATGATTCATGAAGACATGATCGACACTGCTTTCCACACTGCAAGTGGAGTGTATGAGACCGCTTGGTCCGAAGAGGGATGTGGGTAAGCATACTTAATAGCAACCTACTATTATTCATTTGTTTTTTATAGTATCATACTTTTGTTTCTTTCCATAAAATCAATGTTATCCAAATACAAAGCAATTTCCATCGCTATAGTTGGGTAATCTTTCAAGAAAGCACAATGCTATAATTAGGTAGATTTATCAATGTTTTATAAGCAACAAATTTAAACTACATATGTAACTTACCAGATTAAAGTCTTATCCTCGTGCCTGCTTTTTTTGCAGCTACTCTTTCCAAACCCCAGAAGCTTGGAATACTGAAGGGCACTACAGATCTATAACATACATGCGGCCTTTAGCAATATGGGCTATGCAATGGGCCCTGACACAACCCAAAAGGCCCAATAAGGAAATGAAGCACGATTTAAAGCCTGAATCTCTCCTGAGGCAACATGCCGGGTATACAAAAGTGGCTCGTTTACTAAAGCTGCCAAAGGAGCAAGACACAAGAAGCATCTTGCAAATAATTTTCGACTACACTTGCAAAAAGATGAGCTCTTAACATTTTCAGTCTAAGTGCTTTGTATTGATAACTGTGTCTTCAGAAAACCTCAATTTATTACATACTTGAAACTATATGCATAAATCCACCACATGTTTATATGAAAGTACAGTTACCATTTGTTGATGTATATGGTTTGTTTGATGGATATGTCATGGAATCTCTTATAAAAGTACGTTATTGAGTTTAGATCAAGTAACAAAGTAAACGAAGAAACTCAAGAATGATAATTTTTCATTTTGATAGAAGGGGAATATCTTTTGTATTTTGAAAGTTAAAAACTCAAAACACAAATTTTTTGTTAAATTAATCCTTTTTTTTTAATTTGTAAGTTTTTTTTTTTCTATAGATAGATAAAGGGTGATTGTATTGTCACCCCCTCTTAGCTAAGGGCATGGGTATGGGGTAGTGGCGGATGAGAACGAAATCTAAATGAGTCCATTATTGATAAAAAAATACATACAAGTATAAAATTGTGAAATTTAAAAAAAAATGGGTATTATATATATATATATATATATATATATATATATATATATATATATATATATATATATATATATATGATGTAAAAGTGGGTGTCAAAGAGAGGCTTTTTACTAAAAAATCAGATTCTTTTAAAGGCTTTATAGTACAAAAAATGGTGGGATCCACCTCCAAGTGGGGCCATGCACCCCACTTAAAGTGGCTGCCTCCACCACTCTTTGCAACCAACTAAGAGCATATTTCGGTAAGTAGTTGGTTGTCTTCGACTTCTTTTCTTGGTGAAGTTCTGCACACCAACAACTAGAATAGGCTTAAAAAGAGGGAAGTTTTGTTATTTGTTGATTCAAGAGGTGCCCATCTTTTGTGAAGTGGAGTCAATTACTTATTTAATATCAATAGATGCAAAAAAATTATATATATTTAATAGGTGTAGTCACTCCAAGTGGTGTCATACACTCCCTACCCAAAGGGTAGCTCCACCACTGGTATATGGGGCATCTTCAATTGAAGTATCCAAGAGTGTCGCGCAAGACTTAACCTGGTTAAGGGCTTCTTCCTCTGCCTTTAGTGTGAAGATCCCTAACCTTGTTTCCGGATACAAGAGCTAAGGACGGGGGCGTGAGGGGCGATACTGTCACACCCCAAAATCGGAACGGTGGAAACGTTCTGGGGTGGATGACGTCATGTCAAGTATCACAACATATGCAGTATAGTAATCAAAGTACAACAACCATTGCATTAATAGTAATAATTTTACATAGTTTACATTTCATAGCAACATCAAAGTAATACAAGGAATAATATAGATGCAGCTCGGTACTAGACTGTCTTCACAAAAGCTCCCGGGATGTACCTGTCTATCGATGACCTGAGAATACAAGTTATTTTGAAAGCGAGTATCAACATTTTTATAATGCTGGTGAGTCTGTAAGTATTTAGTATCATTTGTATAAATACACATTTTTATTCAAAACAAATTTATGAAAGATAGTAGTTTAGAATCTACGGTGTATTAGCGTCCTTTCCAGAAAATCCTATATTTTCTAAATAAAAGCAGTCTTCTACCAAGACCCGACCGATTTATGTTTTAAGGAGTAGTTTTCCCCAAATTACTATCATTACCAAATACATAATTGACTTTAAAAGAGTAATGAGAAAATCACAAGTGAAAATACTAGGGGAAAATAATATATATATACCTCAGCAGTAACACTACTGACTAAAACAAAAGACAACATAGACTCCTAGAGAGTATCGAATGAATGATACGCCTAGCTCAGTCTAACAAAAGGAAGCACAGACTCCAGACAATATCGAATGACGATACAGCTAGCAAAGTCTAAAACAAAGGGTGAATGTGAACTCGTACGTAACCATGCTGATCGACGATAGAGTATCCGATGACCCTCCAGGTCACGCGTAGAGGTAGTGGCATTATGTCACCCATGGGCCTTACCGGCGCGGACTGTAGCTAGTAGTCTGGGTGTAGGAGTGTCAGTCCCGTATAGATCTATACACATGATGTTCGCTCTCCTTCCTGGAGACTCTGGTTACACGGCGTTGGCGCAATGAAGCGTCGTAGAGGGAAATAGTGTGTCACATTCTAAAGTAAAAGAGAGAGAGAGAGAGAGAGAGAGAGAGATAGAGATAGAGATAGAGTCTCCTAACTATTTCTATAATGCCTGTACTACTCAAGGCGATGAATTGGCTGAGAGAGAGAGAGAGAGAGAGAGAGATTTTTTATGTCCATACATGTATACATGATATATAACTAATGTTTAAACGACCTTTGGACGGATAACCAAAACCCACCATACCACATCCCAACGAGGAAAAGGAAATAGGGCGAACTAGCCTTCCTAAGTCCTTTAAACATTATTTATATAATTATACAAATATAGGCATGCATTTAACGAAATAGAAACATAGAAGAAAACTTTGGTAAAACCTTTGGAAAAACTTTACAAATAAGAATTTACGACTTGATGTCATTTTTGTAACACAAGCTTTGAAAACGATTTGATAAAACAGTTTAAGTGAAGAAAATCTTTGGAAAACCTTTAACAAGAAATTACGAATTGATGTCTCTTTAGTAACCAAGCTTGAAAAACCTTTGGAAAACCTTTGAAAAACCTTCAGAAAACCTTTCGAATACTTCTAATAATCTAAAAGAGAAATTCATACTTTAACAAGAGTTGAAAGCGAGATTGGAACATCTTAAGCTGGATAAAATAGTTAACATGCAAAAATCTATTTTGCTATACACTTATTAATCACATGTGATTTATCTAATACCTGTACAGTTCAACTTGTATCCCCCCTATAAAAGCAGTTAAAATCATTTAAAAGGTTAATTAAGGGTATGAACTCACCTGTGGCGAGTGGATCGGATGGAATTGTCGGTCGAGTGTTCGATGTCAAGTGAAGACTTGAACACACTTAATGACCTAGTAACATATGAAGACATATGTTTACATACAATTAGTGATTATAATACTAATTAAACTCGTATAAGCATCCTAAGGTGCGGAAGACACTTTGGTCAAGTGCTAGGAGGCTATTGGGTTGCAATAAGGGAGTGTATGGCCTAGTTAGGGAGTTTACTCTTCAAGAGTAAACTCTTTATGGAGATTTCGGCCCTAAGACCATATCCCCATGAGTTTACAGTCGTAAACTTATGGGTGGTGTGTTCTTGGATGATTAAAGGTCTTGCAACACTTGTGGAATTATACTAGGTTCAATTCTAGAGCATGGGAAGTGACTAAGTCCCCAAATAGACCATTTATGGGAGTTTACGGCTGTAAACATAGAGTTTACGGCCGTAAACTCTTACTTGTCTCCTCACTTCATGTTTTAAGGTCTTAAATGAAAGAATACAAGGTGCTATGCATTATTCCAAGCCATATAGGGGAAGTTAGAGCATCATTTAACCTCCTTAAGGGAGTTTACGGCCCATGGACCAATCCTTGGGGAGGGGGGGGGGGTTTACGGCCGTAATCTTCTAGGGTCATGGTTTCCTTGATGTTTAAGGGTCCTACTTCGATGGTGGTTGGTTCTAGACATTATCTCAAGCCATAGGAGGTGTTTAAGGACAAATTTAACACCTTAAAAGGTGTTCACGGCCCATGAAGAGGGGTTTGCGGTCCAAGAGTGTTCTTGGGCCGTAAACTCATGTTTACTCCTCAAAAGACAAGGTTTTGGTGTTCTAAGCTCGTACATGCAAGTGCCAAAGTCATACCTAAGCCCTAGGAGTGATTTGGAAGGGTTTTGGGGCTTCAAAACCCCATTTATGAGTGTTTGCGGTCCAAGAGTGTTCTTGGGCTGTAAACACATGATTATGAGGTTTTTGGGTGATTTAAACACGAATTTGCAGGTATATCAAGCTAAACAACAAGGTAGGATAGATTACTTACGATTATGGAGCTCGAAATGGGCGTTTTTGGATCGAAAGCAACTTGTAGAGAGAGAGAGAGAGAGAGAGAGTAGAGAGAGTGGAAAGGGTGTAAATGAGGTTTGCTTACCCTTATATAGGGTTTTGAGTTTTTGGCCCGGTGGAAATCTACCCGATACTGACGTTAAATGGGGCTTATGGTCATACCTGAGTAAATGGTCGTAATGTGACTTGATTGTAACTAAAAAAATTTCAAGGGGATATTGAGGGTGTTTCATGTGTTTCTAATTTGTTCCGACTCTTATGAAGTCATAATGAAAGTCCCAATTTAATTAACCTAATCCAAAAAGGTTAACGGAACAATTTAATAAAACGAGCTTTATTAGCGGAAAAGGGTTTACTGTGACGGGATAAATTTCAGGTTGTCACATCATCCCCCCGTTAGAGGGAATTTTGTCCCAAAATTAGGGTTTTGGCAAGGGAGTAGGCATGAACAATCGGGTAGAGAGATGAGGGTACTTCCTATTCGGTTGGTCTTTGCGCTCCCAAGTGAACTCCGGCCTTCGCTTGGCGTTCCAGCACACCCTCACTTAACGGGATGCGGATTTCGTTTCGTTCATTTGATTGCTCGGTTCACAATTCCTATAGGTTTCCTTATGAAGCTAGGGTTCCCAATGATTTCTATCAAGACAGGTGGGATTTATAGAGTTACGTCGGGCAAGCACTCTTTTAAGTCTAAGATGTGGATTGATTCGGAGTGAAACTTATGGAATTTCGAAAGTAGTAGTGGTCTGACGAGGGTTGGACCAATTTTTGTAAAGAACCTCGGATGGTTCTAAGCTCTCGTAAAGGTAGAGCTTTTCAGTACTTAGAGCATAGTGTACTTCTATGGCGAGATCATTACTGGCGTGATCACCATTCTGAAGTTCCAAACGTTCTCTCATACTGGGAGTGTAGTTCTTTGGGTTGTTTCTTAGAAGGCTCGAGTCATCCTTGGATTCGTGTTTCCTGCTGATTGGCTTTCATAGGTTTTCTGGATCATCCGATGAATTGGATGTCTACGGGTATCTATTTGCTGCAGAGTGTCTATCTCAACCTAGTGCAAAATGAACTTGCACTTCTGATTCTTGAGATGTTTCTAACGGAAACCCACGTAGTAAGTGAGATAAGGTTTTACCAGACGAGTGTTTAGAAAGTTTTTAACCTTTTCATCATCGTCTAGTTGACGCCTTCACAATATGATTCCTATCGGGAAAGAATCATGCTCTCACTTGCTTTGCTGTTTCATGAATAGCAAGCTCTGCTCAGGGCTAACTCAATCCTTAGAGATTTTCTGAAGTGTTGGACTATCTCGGGAGGTGGTTCTACTATCTCTGCGTGAGATAGTATTATTGGAACACCAAGTAGTCAAATGAATCTCTAAGACATGCACTATTCTCTAAGGCGTCGGTTTCTTTTAGTTGCAGGAAGTGTGTGCTCTTGTATAACCCATCGACTAACACCTAGATTGGTGTCAAGTCTATAATCTCTTCGGGATCTGGGTTATAAGGCTTAACGCAACCTGCTTTCGTACTTTATTCAAGTATTCTTGGCTACAGAGGTTATCCTATGGTTCTTGGCATTCTAGTATTCACTTCGGAGAATGCAGTCTATCCTCTACAGGGCAACAGTGACTTTTTCCACATGAGGGGGGCAGAGTGTCCTAGGCACTACTCGTCAGTAACAGGGTGGACGAAGTGCCTGAGTAGTGCGAGCATCTTCTGCAACTACTCTTCCGGTGGTTCTGAGTTTCCTTGATTTAGATTAGGTTTAGAAGTATAGAGTTTTGTCACTCGGAACTTCTAATCTTCTCATCCACTCTTCTCAGAGTTTAAGTTATCGCAACTTCCAGGTTTCCGGGATATCCGCTGAGATGCTTAATTCGTGGGATTAAGTGTGAATGGATGGTCGTAGTCAATGTCTTTGACTCTTATGACTCAGATTTCTTTACCAACTGAGGGTGTTAGCTACTATGTTGGCTTAACCGGGATGACAACAAATTTCGGATTTGTGGTCATTTTAGTAGTTCAACCCGCAATGGTTCTCTTGAATCTAGTTCCTATTCTATGGGATTGGATAAAGGGTTTTACTATGAGGTTTATGGTAGAGCTCATACTTGGCTTAACCACTAATACTTGGTGTATGCAAGCCGTATATAATTGAGATCGACAGGACGTTCAGTTGTGCGACTCCACCCCAGACCCACAACCCAACGAGGAACAGGGAGTAGGGAGAAAGCACACATCTTAAATCTTTTTGATCTCAATTATATACCACCCTTATGCGTATACTCAGTTATAGTAGTCAGTCCCATGAGTTCTTTCCTCTGGATTCACGAACCTGATTGTGAGGTGCTAAGGGTCTCTCTGGGGGATCTATGGAGTAGGTTTCGGGTGGTTATCGTATTCTGGAATACCTGCAGTGTCTTTCGCTTCGGGTTCTATTTGTCTAAGGAAGGGTTGGTTAACAGCGCGTGATACCCTTTTCGCGGGTATTTCGTAAGGTTTTAGATAAGGGAGACGATTGAAGGATTGCATTACGTTTTATTAAGTTCGGAAGAACTTTTATTTGACGAAATGGCCATGGTGAAAGTTCTTTTTACACAGCACTAGGAATTTACACATGGTTGCATTAAGTCGAACCATGATTGATAGAGGCGTCTAAGTTGGCATACATCGACATGACATAGAATGGGGGTCGATAGGGCCATGTGCTGAACGGGCACACAAGTTCTTGGTGTCTCGGGTTTCGTCCCGTGTATCACTATCGCGGATACTTGGACCGATAGAGTCGACGCGGAACTATAGAGGGTCCTAAGGTTTCGGAATAGTGTACTTTGCATGAATTGATTCTCAGGAGGTCTGTCTATAATCGCTTAGCATACACTAGTCATGTATAGTTAAGGTGGGAAGGATTGTTGACTGAGCGACTCCGCCCTAAATCCACAACCAAACGAGGAACAGGAAATGAGGCAGAATCACTCACTCGCGGTCTATCCATCTTAATTATACATGGCTTTAACGTATATACCGAACCATTATAGCTTTTCCTGATGAAATTTTCGAATTCTTACTACAGTGTTGAGACTTTCGCCTTAACGGGAGGGTAATCACAAATTGGAATTAGTTATTTAATGTTTTTGGTTAATTATTTAGGATTTGAGAGACGTACCAAAATTTCTATTGGCTTCCTTGATGCTTCTCCCTAGGCATTAGGGCTACACCCCTCATGTGCCCTTGTCGTTTCCTTCAGTTGGGTAGTCCTTCTTGAAGTGTCCAATCTCACCACATAGAGGGCATACTGGACTGGTCACCACATTGGTGGTTGATGTGATGAACTCAACCGGGGTTCTGCAGGTACCAGCGGTATGCCCCTTCTTATTGCACCTAACGCAAAAGAATTCTCGACATATACCATGATGATGGTAGCTACACTTGCTGTAGTGGGGAAGGTTTCCTACGTATGGTCTTCTTGAAGTCGGGATGGAAGGGTTGGCAGGGATATTGACTGCCTTAGCTCGTTGCCCTTCGGAAGGTCCTTGAGCCGAGGTACTTCCCTCCTCATTCTTGAACTTTCTCTTCAGTAGAGTTTGTTGAGGTTCTTGGGTGGCTGGGTACGCAGGTGTTGGTTGCTATTGTCCATTGTTAGAATCGGAAATCTCGATAGGGCTCCTGCTAACACTGGCATTGTTAGCATTCAGATGAGCCATGACAGCTGCTACGGCTGCCGAGACTGCAGCTTGGAACGTAGCTTCATCGAATAGGAGAGTTAGTTTCTTGTCAGCGGATTGGTTACGTTTCTTCGGAGGCATGGTTTTCCTACACGGAAAGGAACACAAGCTGATGAGAGACGATGTTTAACTCTAGACGTATCTATCCTTACTATAGTAGGCATAAATTTTCCCGCGCCTCAGATATTGGTTATCTGAGTGTCGACCTACATCCCTATGATGTAGTCCGGGTATTCAAGGTAGGAGTAAGAGTATCGGAAAGCCTTAAGGTGAGGGTCATTCCTACTAAGTTATCTTTATACTGGAGAGATTCACTCTCCGGCTTTGGAAAGATCTGAGGACAGTTCAGAACGAAGACTGCAGAAAGAAAGGCTCATGAAGACTTATGGCTAAACATTCTCAATCGAGGTTTTGAAATCCGATCTAATCGTATTACTTGCGACGGGAAAAGGCGATTTACCTAACACATGGTGTGAGTAATGTAATCACTAATTCACTAAATTGTATTATTTTATTGGTGTATTAGTACGACAATACGAGCAAAAGACACTTCTCGAGTTCCATGTACTGGCTCCCTCTGCCTACCTCTTATCCTTGACTGGGATCGGCGTTGGTTTTCTTTGGGTAGTTACCTAGGGTTCTCTTCTCGGGTAGACATATTGAATTTCGATCTACTCCGTCTTACTTCCGATTCTGACTCTGAGTGTCAGCGCTTTCTTACTTCTGATCCTGCCCCTGAGTGTCATCGCTTCATGATGGATGACTGGAAATCTCGAAAGTTCAGGTGGATTTCCCACCAGTGTCCCTAAAAGGTATAGGCACTTGGTGGTTTCAATAGTCTCATCCTAGTTCATTTATTTCCGAACTGGAAATCTTCTCAATGAACTTCTTCTGGGTCTGAATCAATTCTTCTGTCGAACACTGAAGTGGATAAGGTTTTCTACAGGGTTCGTGCGAGAATGGAAATGTCTAGAGAATCCTAAGAGATTATTAACATTTCACTGGGTGATCCATATCGAGTCCTACTAAAATTACATAGGGTACACAAATTATATATAACCTAGATCCGATAGGCCTTCGAATATATGATACTACTCTATATCCACATCCCAACGAGGAAAAGGAAGTAGAGCGAAACCGTACATTCTTAGTCTATGGGATCCTTATTATATATAACCTTGGAAGTATACCCTTTGTAATCATATGTATATCAATAAGGATCTTTTTAGTTCTTCACACAAGGTTATCTATGGATCCTAAAATACCCCTATGGTATTTTAATTTCTTGTTTGATTCTTAACTTCTGAATATGATTCTGGGATTAATGTGAGTCTTTTAGTATTCCAAAATACTCCCATAGTATTTTAAAATTTATGTTTGGCTCTAGCATTCCTAGTTGGTAAGTTTCAGACTCGTTGCAACACCACCATCACTCCCAAGCACACGTTGGTCGCATCTCGAACAAATGTAGTTGATCAGGTTACATTTATTCCAGCTTACGATTACATAACTACTCAGGTTTGACGGTAGTGGTCAACATCCAAAGACTTTTATTTTGTTCTTCTTGTGATACTTTTGTTCGAGTGTTTAGATTCTGGATGTTATACTTTGGTAAAATATGGTTATATTTTAAAGTATAATTCTTGGTCAGAGTGTTTTATCCCAAGGTATTTATAGGTCGTATATCTTTTATGAATTGATATACTGAGCTCACTATAAAAAATGCTCTGATACCAATCTGTCACACCCCAAAACCGGAACGGCGGAAACGTTCTGGGGTGGATGACGTCATGTCAAGTATCACAACATATGCAGTATAGTAATCAAAATACAACAACCATTGCATTAATAGTAATAATTTTACATAGTTTACATTTCATAGCAACATCAAAGTAATACAAGGAATAATATAGATGCAGCTCGGTACTAGACTGTCTTCACAAAAGCTCCCGGGATGTACCTGTCTATCGATGACCTGAGAATACAAGTTATTTTGAAAGCGAGTATCAGCATTTTTATAATGCTGGTGAGTCCATAAGTATTTAGTGTCATTTGTATAAATACACATTTTTATTCAAAACAACTTTATGAAAGATAGTAGTTTAGAATCTACGGTGTATTAGCGTCCTTTCCAGCAAATCCTATATTTTCTAAATAAAAGCAGTCTTCTACCAAGACCCGACCGATTTATGTTTTAAGGAGTAGTTTTCCCCAAATTACTATCATTACCAAATACATAATTGACTTTAAAAGAGTAATGAGAAAATCACAAGTGAAAATACTAGGGGAAAATAATATATATATATATATATATATATATATATATATATATATATATATACCTCAGCAGTAACACTACTGATTAAAACAAAAGAAAACATAGGTTCCGGGAGAGTATCGAATGAATGATACGCCTGGCTCAGTTTAACAAAAGGAAGCACAGACTCCAGACAGTATCGAATGACGATACAGCTAGCAAAGTCTAAAACAAAGGGTGAATGTGAACTCGTATGTAACCATGCTGATCGACGATAGAGTATCCGATGACCCTCCAGGTCATGCGTAGAGGTAGTGGCATTAGATGTAGTGGCATTATGTCACCCATGGGCCTTACCGGCGCGGACTGTAGCTAGTAGTCTGGGTGTGGGAGTGTCAGTCCCATATAGATCTATACACATGATGTTCGCTCTCCTTCCCGGAGACTCTAGTTACACGGCGTTGGCGCAATGAAGCATCGTACAGGGAAATAGTGTGTCACATTCTAAAGTAAAAGAGAGAGAGAGAGAGAGAGAGAGATAGAGATAGAGATAGAGATAGAGATAGAGTCTCCTAACTATTCCTATAATAGTTACTAGGGTTCCAGAGACATGAATCATAGAAGGATGCCTGTACTACTCAAGGCGATGAATTGGCTGAGAGAGAGAGAGAGAGAGAGAGAGAGAGAGTTTTAATGTCCATACATGTATACATGATATATAACTAATGTTTAAACGACCTTCAGACGGATAACCGAAAGCCACCAGACCACATCCCAATGAGGAAAAGGAAATAGGGCGAACTAGCCTTCCTAAGTCCTTTAAACATTATTTATATAATTATACAAATATAGGCATGCATTTAACGAAATAGAAGCATAGAAGAAAACTTTGGTAAAACCTTTGGAAAACCTTTACAAATAAGAATTTACGACTTGATGTCATTTTTGTAACACAAGCTTTGAAAACGATTTGATAAAACAGTTTAAGTGAAGAAAATCTTTGGAAAACCTTTAACAAGAAATTACGACTTGATGTATCTTTAGTAACCAAGCTTGAAAAACCTTTGGAAAACCTTTCGAATACTTATGATAATCTAAAAGAGAAATTCATACTTTAACTAGAGTTGAAAGCGAGATTGGAACATCTTAAGCTGGATAAAACAGTTAACAAGCAAAAATCTATTTTGCTATACAGTTATTAATCACATGTGATTTATCTAATAAATGTATAGTTCAACTTGTATTCCCCCTATAAAAGCAGTTAAAATCATTTAAAAGGTTAATTAAGGGGTATGAACTCACCCGTGGCGAGTGGATCGGATGGAAGTGTCGGTCGAGTGTTCGGTGTCAAGTGAAGACTTAAGCACACTTAATGACCTAGTAAAATATGAAGAAATATGTTTACATACAATTAGTGATTATAATACTAATTAAACTCGTATAAGCATCCTAATGTGCGCAAGAAACTTTGGTCAAGTGCTAGGAGGCTATTGGGTTGCAATAAGGGAGTGTATGGCCTAGTTAGGGAGTTTACTCTTCAAGAGTAAACTCTTTATGGAGATTTCGGCCCTAAGACCATATCCCCATGAGTTTCTGGCCGTAAACTCATGGGTGGTGTGTTCTTGGATGATTAAAAGTCTTACAACACTTGTGGAATTAGGCTAGGTTCAATTTTAGAGCATGGGAAGTGACTAAGTCCCCAAATAGACCATTTATGGGAGTTTACGGCTGTAAACTATTACTTGTCTCCTCACTTCATGTTTTAAGGTCTTAAATGAAAGAATACAAGGTGCTATGCGTTATTCCAAGCCATATGGGGAAGTTAGAGCATCATTTGACCTCCTTAAGGGAGTTTACGGCCCATGGACCAATCCTTGGGGAGGGGGGGTTTACGACCGTAATCTTCTAGGGTCATGGTTTCCTTGATGTTTAAGGGTCCTACTTCGATGGTGGTTGGTTCTAGACATTATCTCAAGCCATAGGAGGTGTTTAAGGGCAAATTTAACACCTTAAAAGGTGTTCACGGCCCATGAAGAGGGGTTTACGGTCCAAGAGTGTTCTTGGGCCGTAAACTCATGTTTACTCCTCAAAAGACAAGGTTTTGGTGTTCTAAGCTCGTACATGCAAGTGCCCAAGTCATACCTAAGCCCTAGGAGTGATTTGGAAGGGTTTTGGGGCTTCAAAACCCCATTTATGAGTGTTTGCGGTCCAAGAGTGTTCTTGGGCCGTAAACACATGATTATGAGGGTTTTGGGTGATTTAAACACGAATTTGCAGGTATATCAAGCTAAACAACAAGGTAGGATAGATTACTTATGATTATGGAGCTTGAAATGGGCGTTTTTGGATCGAAAGCAACTTGTAGAGAGAGAGAGAGAGAGTAGAGAGAGTGGAAAGGGTGTAAATGAGGTTTGCTCACCCTTATATAGGGTTTTGAGTTTGTGGCCCAGTGGAAATCTACCCGATACTGACGTTAAATGGGGCTTATGGTCATACCCGAGTAAATGGTCGTAATGTGACTTGATTGTAACTAAAAAAATTTCAAGGGGATATTGAGGGTGTTTCATGTGTTTCTAATTTGTTCCGACTCTTATGAAGTCATAATAAAATGTTGGATTAGTGTCTAAGTCCATAACTATTTTGGTATGTACTTGACGCGATGGTGCATGGTCCTTTTGGGTTGCCTTCACCAAAGCAACTTGATTGGAGAAATAAATAGAGAGAGAGGTTATTATGATTTATTAATATGTTATAAGAATAATATATTAAAGGAGAAATCATATTTGTTTAATTAATATTGGTCAATAATTAATTAAGAATTAATTTTGTGATCAAGTGTAATTAATTAAACTAGAGGGGCTGAATTGTAATTATGTGATAGTTACAAAATAAGGTAAGGATTATCTTATTAATGGGTTGGACGAATTTAAGGTGATAAGGCCTTAGAATTCGACTAGGATAAGGGTTTTCAAAGGCTTATCTTATGGTTACTTGGTGGGCAAGCAACTAGATAATGATAAGGACTAAAACCCTAATCTCTACACCTATATAAAGAACCCAAGGCTCATGAATTCGTCCATGCCTTCCCAAGAGGTCCTAGAGACGAATTCTTATACCTCTCCTCTCTCTTTATACCTTCTCCATTTGCTCTTGGTGTTTGTAAGCCGTTAGAGGAGTGACACTTGTGACTCTAAGCCTTCCAAAGTCAATTCAAGGAGCAATTGGGATTGTTATTGCTACATAACAATCAAGGTAACATCTTAAACCTAATTATATGTTAATATCGATTTCCATATGCTAGAATTAGGGTTTATAGTCTTGGATTCAAAGCATGTACAATAGAGAAACCTAGATCCAAGCATTAGGGTTTGTATGAGCACATAGGATGTTCTTAGGACCAAAACCTATCAGTGGTATCAGAGCCTAGACTGGTTTCAATTGTATTGATGCATTACATGTTCAAAAAAAATTCGATTTTTGATGTTTTGGAGGCTAGACTCGCCGAGTCCATAGTTGAACTCGCCGAGTCCATGCAGACTCGACGAGTCCAAGCTTGACTCGACGAGTCAACTCATCAGACAGAGGTATATCCGGGATTTCTTGCTGTTTTTTATTATGGATAGTTACCTTATCATATTAGATCAATATTAATCCAATTTTATGATATATTTGACTATATTCTTGATCTTATTAAAGATATTTATCAATTAATAAGACAATTGTTTCCTTATGTGATAATTAATTAATTATTTTGACTTAATTGGTAAATTGTTTTGCAAGAAATCATTAAATAAATCAAATATGGATAATTATATAATTAAATGTTAATTTAGATTATTTGTTATTTGATCCTTGTGCTTTGAAAAGTTTCATATTTTCCCCTTTAGGTTTTATAGTTTAAATTTGAACCTAAAGGTTTTGTTGTTTTGAAATTTAAATAGTTGAAACCCTAATGTTTTGAAAAAAGGTTTCAAAACTTGCCCTCAAGTTTTGGAATTTAAATTTTGATTAATAGTTTAATTTTGATGTATATTTAAATTCTAAACCCTAATGTGTTGAAATGTTTCAAAACTTGCCCTCAAGTTTTGGAATTTAAAAGTTGATTAAAAGTTTAAATAGGAATGTTAAATTCTAAATCTCTAGTATAGTTTTGAAAAAGTTCAAATCACACCCTTATGGTTTTATTGATTAATTAAGGTGTATAATTAAAGGAAGTTTAATAAATCCATAAAAGTTTAGGTTTACAATTTAATTGAATTAAAAGTATAATTGTTAAATTAGACCACCTAGTATTTTGAAAGTATATAATACACCCTATATTATATATAACATTAAAAGTCTAACATTATATATATGTATGAGTAAAAGTCAGTCTTACCGTTAGTAGGCCTCATTCACGAAGTTGGTCTATAAGGGGTGTTTAAGGAAATTGCCTATAAAATGGCGATTGAATGGGTATCCACTCTTACCCACCGCACTCTTGACTAGTGGAGGGTCGTTAGCCGAACGGGTAGGATAGGACGAAACCTTTCATTATAAGTATAATAAAGTACAAAAGTAACTAAATGTTTTTAAAAAAATTCCCAATCTTAGTTACTTAGGCAAAAGTGAATTGATGCAATTCCATGAAAATACACTTTGTGCCCTTGCGAAGGCGTTAGTGGAGCATGTGTGGTTAACCGGCACACTAAATGGTTCTAAGCAAAGGTAGCAAAGGGTGACTCAATGTTTGTCATAGTTCGGTGGAGCGTGTGTGGTTTACCGGCACATCGAATAGGTGACTATAACATGTGAGGGCACCATGTAAGTTTGCATGGTTATTCACACCCGCTTTGTGATCCTCGGCATCCCAGTCACAAACAAGAGGGGCATATCGAGATTTAACATGCCATTGAAAGTCCAATGAATCTCAAAGGATCTAGGAGTTTTCATAGATTTAAAACTTAAATTCTTTTTCGTTTTTCGTGGTGGAAATTAGTGAATCGTCATTCACTTACCTTCAAATATTCTGCAATTAGGGTTACGACATCCCTCTCCCGAGTTGTAGAATATTGTGTTGGGTCCTAGCCTTAGTATCTCATTTGGGTGATTTTCTAAAGACTCATTCAATCAACTAACTTGAATTCGTTTTCTCCCGTATTGTAGATGTCGAAGTTCGACAACTATGGTTTTCCCAAATTTCGTGGAACAAGCATTCCACATGAAGATGATATTCCACGATTCGATCAAGGAACAAGAAATCATGCTTCACTTCCTCCTCCTCCTACAATTATTCTCCCTAACCCACAAGTTCAAAGGCTTGAAAAGTTCAAGATCACTCAAGCCCTTTTGGCAAGTAAACAAAAAGAAGGAAAGCCGGTGTGTGCACACGTCCTAGGGATGTAGTCACACATTGATAGGTTAAGAATGTTGGGATCCGTTTTCTGTGAGGAAATGGCTGTTGATTGGGTTCTTCAGTCACTTCCTAACTCATATAGTGAGTTCGTAAGAAAGTACTATATGATGAACCGCGACGTGACCCTTATAGATCTCACCTATATGCTTATTGCTGCTGAATCAGCAATGGTTTGGCGCAATAGAAAAGCAAAGTTGATTGGTGAATCTGTCTTCAAGACCTCTATAGATATAGACAATGGCAACGAAAGACATGCTATGATCGAAAAGTTTGATCATAAGAGAAAGGCAATGTCTGAAGTAGTTCCATGTCAAGTTACAAAGGAGTCAATTTGCTTTTATTACCAAGAGAAAGGGCATTGGAGACGAAACTGCCCCATTTACCTAAGAGATCTAAGAGATGGGAGAGTCAAAACGTATGGCTCTAATATAGGTAAAATCCATTAACTAACTCTTTTAAGCTTCTATTCTAGATTCTTAATACATAATGTGATAAGATTACAATTGATGTTTTGTAGGATCGAAGAAAAGAAAGGAAGCTTAAGGGAAGAAGTGAGCAAAATCTAACCGTGAAGGAATGGATTTCGATCGCATTTCTCGAAGATTAGATTCTTGAGCTACTACTTAGAGTTAGAATTAGATTGCTAAGAAAGATGTATTAGCATAGTTTTTCAATGAATTGCATTGTAAGGACAAAATTTTTCCGCAATAAAATAAATTTTGATTTTATATTATTTATTTATCCTTGCAATGGCGTATATGAAAAATTGATGTTTGGATGTTTCTATTATTAGCAATAATGGATTTGATTCTTAGTTATGGAAATGTCGAAAATTTACCAAATAGGGAGAGTTTCTCATCGCCCAAGTTTCAATTGGACAGAAACTTGGAATCATGCAACTTGGTTGCACGATGAATGAGAAATTTCATATTTGGAAATTAGACTAATTCATTGACAAAATGTAAAGTGAAGGACTAGGAGATCGAGTACACAAAGTTATGTGTTGATCAAGTCCACCATAAGAGTAACAAAGATATTTGTCATGATTTACTAAAGGTTTAGTAAATGTGATTATACTCACAAGATTAAGTGTAATTCTAGATTGATTGAAAAAGGTTTAAATAAATAGTATAACGAATAAGAAGAATCAAGTAGGCAGAAAGATAAAAGTTTCTCCATTCTAAGAAGAAGGGAGAGTAGCTTTTATGCTTTATGATAGGTCTTAATGATTAAGAACCATATCTCAATTGATCCTCTAAGTAAATCTTAGCACAATTGTATGTTTAAGAAGAGGAATCAAGGATTGAAGAAATGGTTAAATCAAGAAGTCTATCATACTTCGTTCCAATGACAAGTCTTAAAGTTAAGATTGTGACAATGAGTGAAAAGTATTAAAGGTTTATAACATTCATCAAATGTGGAAAGTTGTGATGTCTTGGATAAGACAAAGACCAACTAGGACCAATTTATGAAGTGTTTGATAAAAGCTACACTAACTCTTGAATATTTGTTTGTCAAGAAATGGTTGTTGACAAGAGAATCTTATATGTCAAGGAGTCAGTGGGAGTCTTATTGGTCTTGAAAGGTTTCAAGAACAAATCAAATAGACCTTATCGATCATCACTAGCACACGAGTTGAGGTTTACAACCTATCGTGTTGACATTATTTTGTTTCTGTGCCGTTCCAATTGAGTTAATTATGCATGTAAGTCCTATGAGTTCTCATTTTGAACGCATAAAAGGAAAGGCACCTTAATCAATGAAAGGTACATTAATAGGAAAGGGTGAGCTGCTTAACTACTTGGAAGACATGGTGGGCAGCTGTGCTACCATAAGGCAAGAAATCAAGATTAAGAAAGTTCGATCCATATGAGTTTGAATTTGTCGTAAAATTTGGTTTTGACAAATTCACATGGATAGGAACAAATACACCGTTTAAATCTAAGTGTCATAAGATTTCCTACTTCATGAAAATGATTGTGAGGAAATGCTTTCACTAAGAAAGATTTTAAGAAAATAGTGATTGTAAAATTGCATTCTCGAATTCAATTATGGTTACGGTATCCCTTTCCATGATTTGAATTGTGAGGTTTGGCAATTAGTCTTAATTGTTTAGACACACATATGAACTATCTAAGGCAAAGGTGTATAAGAGGCCTTGATAAAATATTATCAAAGCATTAAGTATTAGAAACATGAATTTAAGAAATTCAATAAGTATTGTTTTTCTGAAAGTTTAGCTGTTTCTGAATACATGTCGAAGCTAGTGGGAGCATAAGTGTTATGTTTATAATAATCATCATGATAGTGGTAGCATAAAAGTTATGATTGTATGATTATTAAGGCACGTATTGCAAGTTGGCAATATTAATTATAGAAAACAAGAGTTATACCTTGCAAAGTCGTAAGGTTTGTAAAGTTGTTTTGCTATAATTAAGGGAGAGAATATTATGCTTCATTTCAAATCTATAGGATTAGGTAGAGAAATGTTAATAAAATTTAGTCAAAGGTACATAGTGTGTTCTTAAAATTTCGATTATGATTACGGCATTCCTCTTCACAATTCGAATTTTGAGAACATAGCAAATAAAACATTGTGCGTCGTGTCCCATACGCTTCGGGTATAGGATCGATTGCAAATGCTTTAATGTTTGACCATTCTAAAATTTTCCAAATGTCTAGCGTATTTAGAGGGAAAAGGGACTAGAATCGGTTTTGACTAAAATAATTAAACAACTATCAAAGGACAATCCAAAGTTCGACGAGGATTGGTCGCTTGTGAGTAGTTGGAAGTATAGTATTGGAAAATATGGAAATGTTTCCATATTGGATGGACCATATCGACATTATTATGAATAGATAAGATTCTATTAAGAATAAGTTGTCATATGAAAAAAAAATGGAAACGTGTCCATATTGGGAATTGAATATTGAAAAATCTATGACTAGATTAGAAACTTTTATGCAAAAGGATGTTCAAAGGAATGTACTCTGAGTGAGAGACATCATATCTAAGGAATTGTCTTATAACAATCTCCGATAGAGGACTTTGTAATATCATTGGCAATAGTCTTTATGACTTTGGTGCAGTGATATTACAAATCGATCGTTGCATAAAATGTTAGAATCTAGCATATTCTATAAGTGGCAAGAATTTGATATTCTTACACTTATGAAAAGGATTTGGAGTTGTGAAATGAGTATGATTGGAAATGTGTTCAATATGATCTATTTCATAAAGTAAGAACCATAGGTAAACATTGTGTGCATGCTAAGAGCATGGGACAAGTGTAATAATTCAAGTAAGAAGTTGATTACCCGAAACGACAAATAATGAGTAATCGATATGGTGATAAATAAAAGGAGTTTTATTTATACTCAAAGGTTTGAGGCCATATGGGATTAGTATTATTCTTGTGTTTCACATTTGCATGTTTTGACTTCCAGAATAATTGAATTTATTAAGAATAATCGAATTATTCGAACGGGCCTCAATCGTTCATATGTTGGAAGTAGATATGAATGAAGACTGTCGTGAATTGGTGTGTGGATTGTCTAAAAGAGTATTAGACATAACCAAATGTTTGCTGCAACGTTCATGAGTGCTTATGAATATGATTTGAGCATTGGATTAAACCCACGCTCACTTGGATCACTCCATGAATTGTATCATGAGTGATTGGTGAGACGATAACATCTTATATTCTTGAAACCGAGATGTGTGAGTTGTATCTTGCAAATCGGTTGCACATTGATAATATGTAAACGCACTAGTAACTTGGTGTTATAAAACATATTGTTGTGTGTGATTTGGTGAGTAAGTGCAAGCAAGCATTGTATCAAAGTTTATCCGTTCCTTTTATTCAAAGTAGAATAAAAGCGATATCTTTGGGCCCCTCGATGATTTAGTGATGACAAACGTAAATGCTCGGCCGGGCTAGGGCTAATTTGATTTGTTCAATTAGTCAGTCGTCATAAATCGGAATTCGAGAAATAGTACAAAGAGAATGATTTGAAATCATATCTCATATGATATCTAGAATGGAGGAATATATGATCCCTTATCTAAGGACACGCGTATCTGACAGGATCAGAGTTGACAATGGCTTTGGAAAGCTACGATTGCAGATCGGGATCTGAAATCATACGCAGAATAGTTGTTAGACTTATCCAAGTGGGAGACTGTTGGATTAGTGTCTAAGTCCATAACTATTTTGGTATGTACTTGACCCGATGGTGCATGGTCCTTTTGGGTTGCCTTCACCAAAGCAACTTGATTGGAGAAATAAATAGAGAGAGAGGTTATTATGATTTATTAATATGTTATAAGAATAATATATTAAAGGAGAAATCATATTTGTTTAATTAATATTGGTCAATAATTAATTAAGAATTAATTTTGTGATCAAGTGTAATTAATTAAACTAGAGGGGCTGAATTGTAATTATGTGATAGTTACAAAATAAGGTAAGGATTATCTTATTAATGGGTTGGACGAATTTAAGGTGATAAGGCCTTAGAATTCGACTAGGATACGGGTTTTCAAAGGCTTATCTTATGGTTACTTGGTGGGCAAGCAACTCGATAAGGATAATGACTAAAACCCTAATCTCTACACCTATATAAAGACCCCAAGGCTCATGAATTCGTCCATGCCTTCCCAAGAGGTCCTAGAGACGAATTCTTATACCTCTCCTCTCTCTTTATACCTTCTCCATTTGCTCTTGGTGTTCGTAAACCATTAGAGGAGTGACACTTGTGACTCTAAGCCTTCCAAAGTCAATTCAAGGAGGAATTGGGATTGTTATTGCTACATAACAATCAAGGTAACATCTTAAACCTAATTATATGTTAATATCGATTTCCATATGCTAGAATTAGGGTTTATAGTCTTGGATTCAAAGCATGTACAATAGAGAAACCTAGATCCAAGCATTAGGGTTTGTATGAGCACATAGGATGTTCTTAGGACCAAAACCCATCATAAAAGTCCCAATTTAATTAACCTAATCCAAAAAGGTTAACGGAACAATTTAATAAAACGAGCTTTATTAGCGGAAAAGGGTTTACCGTGATGGGATAAATTTCAGGTTGTCACAGATACCAACGGTAACATATTGTGGTACCAAAGACCAAGACCCCCCACCCCCTAATTTTAGGTATGTGTGCCAAGCCAATATGATTGTACCCATAACAATAACTTTTATTTATTTTAAATTATCATTAAAAAAACTTTGTAAGTACTAATCTAAGCTTCTTATTTTTTTAGAAAAAAAATATGTCTCCCAATTTTCAACAAAATAAAACCTTTTACAAGTGCAAAACGGATTCATTAGATAATGCATATGTGCATATCACTCACATCTTAGGGATGTTAACGATACCAAATGAGGGAAAAAATAGCATCCTCCACCCCATAATTCTTCTATTTCCCTGACCCAGAATCCGACCTTGACCTTGAAATCCCTCGTTTACCGCCCCGAATTTCAAGACCACCTCGATCATGCCCATGTTTCCCTGTTTCCTCCCCCCCCAAAAAAAAATCCCCGTTAACCCCGTTTGGCCCAAAATCCTATGTTTAACCTTATTTACCTTATTTTTTCACCCCGCTTATTTCGTTAACCTTACATGAGTTATTAATATACAAAGCCTCATGACAACTGATGACCGGGCCGCAGCCCTAAGCAACGAAGTAAATCTGAAACCGAGTGTTACAAAGAGCTTTAGTAGTTATGAAAAGTTAGGGTTTTATTGTTGGGCTTGATTTAGACGTGTAGAACCATAAAGTTGGAAACTTTATGGTTTGGAGTGTCATTTAGGACTAGAACTGAGAATTTGGCGAAGTGGATTAAAGGATTAAGTCCTTAAAAAGGGAGCTTGGTAAGACGTTGTCACACCCCCAAACCAGGACGGCGGAAACGTCCGGGGGCGGATGACTTCATGTATAGTATCATAACAATTGAATATGAATGAAACATAGCAACCAAACATCATACATTACAATATACCAACATTCATTGTTTTACAAATTGTACTTATTTATTAATTTCACAAAAATAACATAAAGTATGGTTGCTCAAAAGGTAGTAAAATAATCCAAATCCAAGGCTCGAGTACCTGCTCACTGAGTCCCTAAGAATACAAGTTGTTTTGAAAAGCGTCAACATAGAATGTTGGTGAGTTCATAAGCATGTTTGTAGGAAAAACTTTGTAATACCGCCTCTTATAATAAGTTGTAAAACTCCAGAAAATCCAATATTTTCTATAAAAGTAGTTTGTGATTTTCGTTCCAAAACCGTGTATAATTGTATGCATGTCCTTTATTATCCTTTATTTGTATTTGAAAAGAGTGTATCCCTAAAAAATCCTATATTTTCTGTATATAAAAGTGTTGTGGTTTTAAAACCCTAAGACCCGAGTGGTGAAATCAGTTTACAAAGTATACGGAACATAGTTTGGTGTTTTGTAAAAACTAGTAGAGTGTAAATTCTTCGTAAATTCAAATAATGTTGTTATTCTCTATGTGTCTTTCCCTTATAGATTAATAATGAATATATCCATAAAATCCAACATTTTCTTAATAGAGAATTGTAGTCTTAAACCCTAAGACCATGATGAAAATGAATAGTGTACATACATTAGTATATAGTTTCATTTCTTTTAATAAAACTAACGAAGTAAAGCTTCTTGTAAACCAAAATAGTGTTGTTAATCCCTATGTGAGTCGCTATAACCATACTAATGACGGGAGCGCCTGGCTTGACGTTTCTAAGATACTTGTCACCCTAGACCGGCCTAGTCTAGCTGTAACGAACAGCTCAGGTGTGGGGGTGTCAACCCGGTATAGATCTATAAACAATTACATCACTATCCCTCCAGGAGACTCTAGTTATAACTAATAGGGTTTACCGCGTATGCAAGGTAGGCACGACTAAGTCACAAAAGCCTTAATAGGTTTACGTAAACTATGACTTCTCTTTCTTGTAAAACGACTTGAGTGTATCTAGTGTTATTGAAAATATTTATATAATCAAGTATATAAGCGCATGCAAGTTATCGTGTCTGGGTGTTTTCAAAAGGTTACAACCTTTAAACTTATATCTTAACACAAGTATAAGCACTTTTAGTATGTTAAAACAATTTTCTGGTTTTTGACTTTTCTATCCCTGTTTTTAGAAATATTATAGAAAAATCATCGTAAGTCAAATTTTTGATCTGTAAACTCTGGATGTTTGGAAATTGAGTCTACTCTGTTCACAGTTTTTCTCATAATTTTTAATGGCCTTAAACCAGTGTGAAAATTTTCATGTTCACAGGCTGGTCCGAGATTATTCCTGAAATGATAGACAGTTTTGTAAAAATCACCAAAAATTATAGAAAAATCATATGAATGCGTGAGAGTAGTTATTAGAAAGGTATAAACTTGAACTATTTGCATGTAAACAATTTTGAAAAATATTACATTCAAGGTGGTTAAAACAGTCCGTAAGTGGACTATAACTTTTCTGTGGAAGGTTGGGGATTATGTTTATGTTATACATGTTTGCACACAAGACTCATTTGTGCTACTTTTGGAGTGTATAACCCCATTTTTACAGTTTTCAAGCAATATATATGTTAACAACACTTATCTCATGATTTTTATAAGATCTATGTGATAAACTTCATGTTCAAGTAAAAACCCAAAAGTTAAACACACAACACAATGGTCCATGCAATTATCCAACGGTTAACCAAAACTTTGACTTGTATCCCCCCCCCCAAATAGTATGAAAACATGAAAAATAGTGGTGTATGAAGCTCACCTTGGGAGTTTTTAGAGTTGTAGGCGAAGAAAGGAAGGATTTTTGAACCTAGCTTGTTCTTCTTGAAGGGGTTCTCGAAGATTTGGGGTGTTCTAAGGAGTTATTACATAACAAAGAGTATAAATTAAGTGCTCTAAGTATAATCATGAAGAAAAACACCTAAGTTAAGTATGGACTTACCAAGTTTATTACTCTTGAAGAAGGATTCCTTGAAAGACACACACACACACACACACTCACGAGTTTTAGGGAAAGAGATGAGAGAAAATTGAGGGTTTGAGAGGAAATGAGATGGAAGAAGTGTTTGAAGTTTGGAAATGTGAAGTGTTTGTGTGTATGTTTATGGCCGAGAGGTAGAGAAGAGGGGGAAAGGGGGTAGGGGTTGACCTAAGTGAGTGATGTGAGATGCATGGTTGTTTGTGAGACAAAAACTTTATTATTTGGTGTGCTATATTGAGGTGGCATCTCTTATTACACAAGCCATTTTCCCTTTCTCTTTTTTTTTACAAATGGGCCACCCGATTAGGGAGGGGGGGGGGTTCTCGGCCCACATGATGGCCCAAAATGGTGAGCTTTGATTTGGCTTGGTCCAAGAGAGTTTTCGGCCCACTTAAAAGGTCTTCGACCCAATTAAATCCATAAAGAGGGGTTCTCGGCCTAACTGAGTCTCAAGTGTGGTTTTCGGCCCAAAGAGATTTTGGACCATTATGGTCTAAGAATAAATTATTGCGGTCCAATAAGGCTCAGTAAGGGTTTTACGGCCCAAAAGACCAATTGGAAGGGCTGTCAGCCCATTAGGGCCCAATAAGAAGGTCTTGGTCCATTAAGAGATTTGGACCGAGAGAGCTTAGGGTTAAGGCCCAAAGTTGAGTGGGCTTAGCTTATTGGGTTAAGTTTTGGGCTACACGAGAAAGTTTAACTTTAATCATAATTTTTGGATGTATAGACTTGTATAGCATTGAAGTTTGAGTTATACCAAAAGTAGGGTTACAAAATTACACAAAGAAATTTTCTTGTACAAGGATAGAAAATATAACCCTAATTTTGCTAGTTGTGACAGACGTCGTGTACACTGGGTGTACGCCGGAGGGAGCTCCGATCTAGATCGCGAGTATGTAGGGCATATGTGCCGAGTATGCTGGGCGTACTTGGTTTGAGTTGACTTTTTGACCGTTGGCTTTGACCAAGTTTCAACTGAGGGAATTTTGGGTATTTTGGATTTTATTTGAGAGTTGGTCACTTTTGATGGATACGTGACGGGTAAAGTTGAGATTCGAAGTCGGGACCTTATCGGCTATTGTTTAGATTGGCAGGTGAGTTTTCCTCATTGTACTTATGGGTCGAAGGCACCAAGGTCTACCCATTGGATTGATATCCCGGTTACCGTATGATGTTATGTTGCTATGATTCATTAGATCCATATGATTATATGTAGTTGTCGGCTTAGTTTTATGTTTTTTTGCTGCATATGTTGATATGTTGGTTTGGGTTGAGGCGGTCCTACTTTGTGTTGTAGGCCAAGACACCCAGGGATGACTAGATAGGCTATAGGCCCGGTGAGGCGGTCCAGTCAGGTCGGCGACTCATAGAGCGGCAGATAAGCTTTAGGCCCTGTGATGCGGTCCAGTCAGGCAGGCTGCTCGTGGAGCGGTCCAGCTCTGTTGTAGTCCCTACGAGGCGGTCCAGTCAGGCTGGATGCTCATGTTTGCATACTTGTTTGTTATGTTTATGTTTTGGTACTTTGGGGGAATTCACTAAGCGTTGGCTTGCAATTTTATTTTTGTTTCAGGTACTTCAGAGGACCATGGCAAGGCGAAGGCGTAACCGTACACATCATTGGTTTTATGATTGATTAGATCTTGGGAGACTCTGTTTTTGAATAATGTTTTGAAAACAATGATTATGTAAACATTTCTTTCCGTAAATGGGTTGTTTTAAAAAGTTTAAATTTATTGTGATTTTTGAGATGTTACAAAATATGTCCATGAATTAATAAATCATACATTATGATGTATTATGATACTTGACATTGAAAATAATTATGTTCATAAAATAAATAATTTCCAATAATTATTATTTATCAAGAAACAAATTCTTATAAATAAATTATTTGCAAAATTGTTGTTAGTATGACCCTTTAGGATCATATATTATTACCAATGTCATTCTAATAATGATTTTTGAGCATATAGATATTTCAACTATGTGAATCTATGTCGTTAATTTCCACCGGTGATTGCAGAAATCAACATGGTGTGCTTCGTCGTCCAATTTCCTTACTTATATCAACGTTTTCTTCATGTCCGGATTGTACTTGACATTCTGCAAAGTACACATTGAAATCTGATGAGATTAAAACTTAATCTTGAAGATCGATTAGATCTCAAACAGGTAAAATAAAGATTAAACAGCAAGAACACGAAAACAATAAACAACTCAAGAATGAATCAAACGTGTCGAATGATTATAAAACAACCCTCAGAAGAGCTCGATCAAGAACATCAACTGTAGAGGGTTAAAAGGTTTACAGGAACGATGAAGAAAATCAAAGCTATCGTAATTCTCTATCTTGTATTCTAGATCGTTAACCTAATATGCATGCAAGCATATTGTTATATAGTAAACCTAACAGGCTCACAGTTGGACAGGCCCAAACCGGAGTGCAAAACTGGACTATAAACCGAGCCCAATGACGCAATATTAAACAAATCTGCAACCCAACAATCTCCCCCTTTGCGTCAATTGGAGCGAGATCTTCACTTCTTACTTGGGCCAGCAGCAGCAGCCGGTACCTTCTTCTTTACAGTCTGAAACAGACGAGAGATAAGAGCAAGTATCGTTTGTCTGAATCTGATGTACCATTGAATCATATCGTTGAAGTATTTGATATCATCCGCTGCATTCTCTTTACACCGATGGATGATCCCCAGCACATGCTCTAGACAAGCAGTGGTATAAAGATGTTTATCTGCTAAGGCAAAGAGACATTTCTGTCCTTCTGCTCTAGTGAACATGACCGAATTACGCCTCGGGTCAATCTTGCCCATCTTCATCTGGTTCAGATCACTGGCTGAGCTAACAGGAGATATCTTCGGTTTCTTCTTGAAGACAGTGGCTACCTCCTGATCCATCAAGGCGACCTCCATGATATAGCATACTAACATCCTTTTGAGATGGTCTATAATCGGACCATATTCAGCTTCATTCGTCAAGAGGATGTTATGCAGAACAATCCAGTCATGGGGGTTGAGGTTCAGTAGATCTGCTAAGGATATAAGATGTTCGGTTCTTGCAGACCCTCGAATCACTCTGAACCGAACGTTGATGAATCTCCCCTCAGAATAAGGCTTCAAAACCCGAACATTAACGATCTTCTGAGCGCTCCATGTTTGGTATTGTGGTTGAGCGGCCTTCAGATAGAACTCGATTAATTCCCGATCAACCTCCGGATGAGGATGAGGGACTTCAAAAATGTTGGAGAAGGCGTGGAAGATAAACGCCTTTCGGGTTAAGGGCATGTCGAACTGCGAGTCGACAGAGTTGTAGCAGTCGAAGGAGATCACCGGTTCGAGCCAAAGGATGCTCGGAGTATCGATAGCCTCCTTAATCATTCTCTCTCGAGTCCAAGCAGGGAAAAGAGTCTTCCTGCTCTCGAGGAGATCGTGGGCTTCTTTTTGTCTGCGTTCAGCTTCTTCAGCTTCTCGCACCACACGAATGTTGTCATTATCAACATTGCGACTATTTTTGCGTTTCAGCAAGTCAGCAATGGTTTCTTGATCATCTTCATCTTCTTCCTCAGCTATCTTCTTTCCTTTATCCTTCACACCCAAACCCGAAGTTTGACCAGTAGGAGGAGGTTCGGTTGTGTGAGCAGCTTTTGAGGAAGGAGGTGGTTTCGATCCGGACTTCACTTCTCCCCCTTGTTTCGGAGTGGACATGAAACTAGGTATCCCTTCTATTTTACTAAGCAGGTCTAGGGCAGGAGCAAGTTTTTCTGCAAGGGTTCGCCTCACAGAGTGGTTGAAAATCAGATCGTGTGCTTCCAGGATGTTGGATATGGCAGAGTGTACATCCGAAACACATGTCTTGATGACCTCCCGTTCGGATCGAAGAGCGTCAAGTTGTTGCTGAGAGTTGGAAAGCTGAGCGCTCTTGACCTTGAGGGCGGTGGTTTTGCTTGCAAGGGAGTCCATCAACGAGTAGTCTGCAGCGAGATCCTCTTGGAGTTTAGAGAGGCGCTCGTCAATGGAGGCACGAAGGTCCGAGTTGTCGTCACTAATTGATTGGCGAAGGGTAGCGAACGACTTCAACTCCGTGGAGACGAACGTGGCCAATTGTTGAACGATTGGTTCCAGCGTTGTCTTGGTTGCAACAACACTCTCCTGTAGAGATTGTAATAAGGCAGAGGCATCAGAGAATAGTTTATCGACTTTTTCGGTCGCCGCCTCACAAGCTTTTGTCGAAGCGTCAATTGCTGCAGTGGCAGAAGCAACAGAATCATGTTGAGCCCGGGAAAAGGCATCAACGATCTTCTGAAGAGCAGCTTCAGAGAGAGAGGATTGAGAATTGGAGGATGAAGCAATAAGCAGGTCAACCTTCTCATGCAGCTCCTTAAGATGTTTCTTCGTTACTGGAGCTTCCTCATCATCGTCGCTTTGGACCTGAAACAGACTGAAGTAGACCGAATCGAAGGTCATAGTTTCCCCTCCAAGGAAAGGGTTATCTCCGTTAGAGGCATGACCAGGAGATGGGGGTAATGGTGAAGCTGGAGGTGTAGTGGTGTGAGTAGGTTCAGGTTGAGTGTGAGTTGGGGTAGGTTCGGGTGGTTGTTGAGTATGGGTAGTTTCGGTTACTGGTGGTGGTTCGGTTGCATCGGTATGAACCCCCGTATTAGATACGTTGGTTGTAACCTTTGCAGTAGCAGTTGTTGCATCGGTGAAAATGGGTGGTGGTATAGGGAAAGAGGTTTTAGTAATGTTGGTAGTGGGGATTATGGTGGGAATGGAAGTGGGAATTGTTTGAGTAGGAGAGGGGATTGGAGAGTTATGGTTTTCCATGTCAGGAGCAGGTGATCTGGGTGGAGTGTTGCCTCTTGGAGGGGTGTTGCCTCTTTGAGAGCCGTCCGAATCCGAACTCTCACCCTCCGACTCGTCGGAAGAGGAAGCGATAATGAGCTTTCGCTTTGGTTTTGTCTTTCGCCTCTTCTGCTGCGGGGACTGAGCAGGTTTAGTAGCCTTCCTCTTTTTGGGAGAAGGGCCTTTAGCCCCTTTCGCCACTTGCTTTCCTTTTTCTGCCTTTTTGCCTCTTGAAACAGGCTTATCGGCATCGTGTATAGACTTGAGCATCTCCTGTGTGAGCTCCCTCGGTCCAGACTGCTTGAACTCCTTGATAGTCTGGATGATCCGGCTGTCAGATGGAACATCGCCGTACATGGTCTCCGGAATAGAGCCAATGAATGAGAACTTTGATGCATCTGAGACGATAATCTTCGTGGTATGAAAAGTACCGATCGAATACATCGATGCACCGGCAGCAGTGGGGACATCAAATTTATCCATCGCCCATTTTGTGATGAGAGCCCAAAACCTTGCATACGACACCTCAGAATGTCGTGAAGAAGAAGAGAGGCTTTGGATAAGTTGTTGCCAGAGAACCAACCCATAATCGACGTTGATCCCGTTGTAGACACCGTACATGATCGACAGGAAGAGTCGACTAGAGCCATCGGATCCTGAGCTCCGTTCAGATAAACCTTTAAAAAGAACAGTGAACATACCGTTCCACTGTGGCGGCAAGCAAGACTTTTTAAATTTCGCGACGGAGGTGAGCACCTCCGTGTACCCCATGTTGTAAAACATACTGTAGATATGGACAATCGGAATCGTCTCCGGATTAACCCTGGAAGGGTCAGCAGCAAACCCTAGCAATGCGCCAAATCGTTGCTTTGAAATCGAGGTCTTGTGATCAGAAACCTCGAAGAAAACCCTATCGACTGCTTTATCGTAATGTGCAGTCGCATACACCTGCGAGAGGAGCTCCATAGGCACAGATTCAACCTTAGAAAGTGCAGGAGCGATCGGCGAGTACTTCAGGCACTCAATAATCGGGAACATGTAGGAATCGTACGCCTGAGGGGTTAAATCGATCACCAAACACTGTTGAGGGCGAATGGGAAGGATGTGGGAAGTAGCGTGAACTGACGATGATTCTGCCATTGTTGAAGTTGGAAAGAAGAAGATGAACAGTAAGGGTTTAAGGGAATTTTTGCTCTCTTGGGAATTCGGATGCAGTAAAGAGGTAAATGGGAGAGGACACTGCCTTTTATAGTGGGTGTAAGGAGAGAGAAAAATCTGTTCAAATCTTCTATCGAAATACGAAAGGTTTTTTCGGAATGACAGATGCGTGACAGTTAAGGTATGAGATGATCACGCATGAAAGAGAGTGTCAGATTCCTTGTAACACGCCGCCCAACAAGCGCCATTGCAGAAGAAACCGTTTCAAATTCACACGCGCCTGTTTGTGTCAGAGAGGAACCGCTTCATCTTCGCACATGCGTCCATAACGTCAATTAAAGAATGGGCGTTTCAAATTTGCATGCGTCCCTTTTTACCGCCGTTTGAAATTCAATCCGTTTATCTCCCGCCTGAGTCAGCAACCCTTCATCTTATCTTTTGAATGGCATCTTTTGAATAAATCTCCCACGTGGATTATTTTTGACCACAACTTGTAAATAACCTCCAATTCAGTAAAACAGCCTGTAATTATTAGTACCAGAATTTTGGAAAATCAAAGATTTTCGTGCTAAGAGTGTAAAAAGAAAAGAAATAAAGCAACTCTTTTTAGGAATAAATGTGATGTCAATAATGACATGAAACAAATGATCCCGGGCACGAATCTCTTCCTTCAAGGTCAAGAGAGACCTTAAAGTGTTGATATGGTTTCCCGTTGAATGACGATCAAACACTTATTAAGAAATGTTGAAAGGCTTCTTTTAATTAAGCTACTTAAGGGTGGCTTTCGCTTTGATGCAACAATTCTAATCTTGAAATAAGAAAGAAAGTGAACAAAGTACTTGTGAGACCGGTGTAGTCTGTTGAACAAGTAGGTAGGAATTAATTTTAAAGTGGCTTGAAAATATGAAATCTCAACAAAAAAAAAAAAAAAAAAAAAAAAAACTAGATTCCAAGGGAAGAAATGTCATGGGGTTTAACAATATCATAGGAATCACACAGAATAAATTTTGAGATTTCATCAAGGTACATCCGTCAATTCTTTGGTGAAAACTTGAGCAAATTAATTGTTCACCGTCAATTCAAATTTGGTGTTGAATTTTGGGTTTCACTCAGCTCGTAGTGGCACGAAACTAAGATCATAAACACAGATTTTGAGTAACCATAAACCTCAGTGGTAATTTCTGAGAGTCTCAAGGGTTACATTGATGAAACAAATGTAATGGAGAAAGTAATGGAGATGGTGTGAGAAATCAAATTACCTCTGCTATAAACGAAGGACTAAGCAGAAAACTCTTATCTCATGTGAGAAGAGAGTTAGGTAGCTCTTGATTAGAATAAATGTGATAGCCTAATTGGGAAGACAAGGTTTGTGTATACCAAGTCATTAAGGCTGTTATTCAAAATCTGATGAGACTTTGGTCGCATACAGCAGCATGCTTCTAGGGACACTTAAGTAATTTATTAAAAAGTTTTTCCCATAATCGAACGAACACTCATATAAGATGAAAGACTAAAAAGTAAATAAAGAACAAAATATTTTTGGAATTTTGGATAGATATAAAAAAATTAAAAAATAACAAAGTAAAAAAAATAAGATTCAGAAAGAAATTAAAAGGAGTTAAAAAAAACTTTGGAAAAATTAGGAACCGAACCCGAGCTTCGGTTGGTGTCGGTTGAGAAAAATTCTGAAAAACTGAACCCGAGCGTTCGGTTGGTTTCGGTTTTGAAAAATTTTGGAAAACCGAACCCGAGCGTTCGGTTGCTTTCGGTTTTGAAAAATTTTGGAAAACCGAACCTGAGCGTTCGGTTGGTTTTGGTTTTGAAAAATTTTGAAAAACCGAACCCGAGCGTTCGGTTGGTTTCGGTTTTGAAAAATTTTGGAAAACCGAACCCGAGCGTTCGGTTGGTTTCGGTTTTGAAAAATTTTGGAAAACCGAACCCGAGCGTTCGGTTGGTTTCGGTTTTGAAAAATTTTGAAAAACCGAACCCGAACCTTCGGTAGGTTTCGGTTTTGAAAAATTTTTAGAAACCAAGGAATATTGACATTCAAGTAGGTAATACTTTAGACGAATAGATAAACAACTTTGTACAAGAAATTTACAACCAAGAAAACTACCTTTGAAATGATGAGCGAGTGCAGATGATGCAACGGAACCTGAACGTTCGGTCAATTTCGCTTCTTATGATTGAGGTTGAGAGGTAGTTTGGGGTACTGACTCTGATTCCATCATACCTAGCCCTTGTAATATTCTGTTGAATGATGCTTCAGGAAGAGCTTTGGTAAAGACATCAGCCAGTTGATCAGTGGTTCTAACAAAGTGTACTTCGACGTTTCCATCTTCCACATGATCTTTGATGAAGTGATACCTCAGTGCTATGTGTTTGGTTTTGGAGTGTTGCACTGGATTATGACAGATCCTAATTGCGCTTTCAGAGTCACAATATAGTGGGATCTTCTTCATATTGAGTCCATAATCTCGAAGTTGACTCTGGATCCAAATTACTTGAGAGGTGCAGGATGCAGCTGCTATGTATTCAACTTCGGCAGTAGACAAAGACACGCACGTTTGTTTCTTTGACTGCCAGCTAACCAACTTCCCGTCAAGGAATTGACAGCCACCAGTTGTGCTTTTTCTGTCGAGTCCACAACCTCCAAGGTCCGCATCTGAATAGGCTTGAACGAAGAAGCCTAAGTTGGAAGGATACCATAGACCTAGAGAGGTGGTTCGCTTGAGGTAGCGTAGAATGTTCTTCACTGCAAGCATGTGAGGTTCGCGTGGATTTGCCTGAAATCGAGCACAGTAACAAACAGAAAACATTATGTCAGGCCTGCTAGCAGTGAGATACATTAGTGAGCCTATCATCTATCGATAAAGCGTAATATCAACAGCCGGTTTGTCCAGGGATGGGGTGAGCTTGGTGTCGAATGCCATTGGGACTTTGACTTTGGAGTCTCCCATCATACCAAACTTTGCTAGGAGAGTCTTCGTGTAAGCTTCCTGATTGATAAAGATGCCTTCGGGTCCCTGTCTAATATTTAAGCCAAGGAAAAAGTTAATAGGACCCATTGAGCTCATTTCAAATTTAGTCTCCATCAGCTTTCTGAATTCAGCTGTTAGGCTGGGATTCGTTGAGCCAAAGATGATATCATCGACATAAATTTGAACGATCATAAGGTGGTTACCTTCCTTTTTGCGAAAGAAGGTTGGGTCAACCGAACCTTGTTTGAATTTAGACATCTTTAAGAATTTAGTTAGCGTTTCATACCAGGCTCTCGGAGCTTGTTTCAATCCGTATATAGCTTTATCCAGAATGTAGCAATGATTTGGATATTTTTCGTTCACGAACCCAGGAGGTTGCTCCACATACACTGTTTCTTCGAGTTCTCCATTAAGAAATGCACACTTTACGTCCATTTGGAAAACTTCAAAGTTTTTGTGGGCAGCATAGGCAAGGAATATTCTGACGGATTCAAGCCTAGCTACAGGAGCAAAAGTCTCTTCATAATCAATCCCTTCCTCTTGACAATATCCTTTGACTACTAGACGAGCTTTGTTTCTTATGACGTTTCCTTCCTTGTCCATTTTGTTCCTAAAGACCCATTTGAGACCAACAACCGAGGCTCCTGGAGGAGTTGGAATGAGGCGCCAGACTTTATTCCTTTCAAATTCGTTCAGTTCGTCTTGCATTGCTTGAACCCAATCGGAGTGATCAAGAGCAGTGTTAACTGTCTTCGGTTCAAATTTTGATACGAATGAGTTAAACATGCAAAATTCAACTTTGGAAAATAAGGATGTTTGTTTTGCCTTGAGTTGTGATCGGGTTAGAACCTTTTCAGAAACATCACCAACAACTTGAGAGATAGGATGATCTCTGGTCCATTTGGTGAGAGGAGGGTAGTTTGGATCAAAGGTTGGATCTAATTCAGCGTTTATCATTTCTTCTGGTTCGGACTGGCTTTCATAGTCGTAAGACATGTTAGCATGCTCCCCCTCGATAGATGAGATTTCAGGAATGTTTTGAGCTTCAGAGGTTTCTTGAGGTGTGGAGCTTTCAGGCGTTGATGCACCTTCGGATGGTGTGGCACTTTCGGTTGGTGAAGTGCTTTCGGTTGGCAAAGTGCTTGGCTCCCCCTCAACTTGTGAGGTCGGCTGGGTTGACGATGGTTGATCCTCCCCCTCGACTGAAGTATTATGTGATGGAGGTTCGTCAGAACTTGATTCTCCTTCATTCATTCTTCTTGCAGCGTCTTCAACAACTTGCTTCATGTGATCTACCTTGTTGTCTGCTGCGTCTGCTTCTGATAGAGTGGCTTTCTCTGGTTCATCAAAGAGCTCCATGAACTTCTCGAATAGATTAGCGATTGAGACTGTGACTTGGCCAGTTTGAGGAAAGATTTCCCCAGCTGTGTCTTCATTGGCCTTTAGCTTTTTGACATAGTTATCATCAAAAGTCACGTAGTAAGTTTCTTCGATTTTCCTCGAACGCTTGTTTAATACCCTGTACGCCTTAGAAGTGAGAGAATATCCCAGAAATATCCCTTCGTCGGCTTTGACATCGAACTTGTTTCGGTGTTCTTTGGAATTGAAAACGAAACACCTAGAACCGAACACATGGAAAAACTTCACATTGGGCTTCCTGTTGTTGAGAATCTCATAAGGAGTGAGCAAGAATCGCTTGTTGACATATGACCTGTTCTGTGTAAAACAAGCAGCAGAAATAGCATCAGCCCAAAAATAAAGAGGTAAGGAAGCGAAACTTAGCATGGTTCGGGCGGCTTCACACAAAGATCAGTTTTGTCTTTCGACAATCCCGTTTTGTTGAGGAGTGTAGGGAGCTGAGAAGTTGTGACTAATTCCCTTTTCCGCCAGGAATTCTTCGAATTCTCTATTTTTGAATTCCAGACCATTGTTGCTCCTGATGTTGCGAACGACCTTTTTCAGCTGTACTTCAATCTGCTTGATGAACACCTTTAGCTTGTGAGTCGCTTCAGATTTAAGCTTTAGAAAGAACACCCATGTAAAACGCGAAAAGTCATCAACAATAACAAGTATATACTTGCTACCACCAATGCTTTCGATAGATGATGGACCACACAAATCAACATGAAGTAATTCAAGTGGTTCAACAACTTTAGTGTTTATTATAGATGGATGACTTTGACGACTCTGCTTTCCCATTTCGCATGCAGCACACAAATGATCTTTATCATACTTGAGCAGTGGGAGACCTCGAACATGGCCTCCAGTGACAAGTTTGTTGATGTCTTTAAAGTTAAGATGAGAGAGCCTTCGGTGCCACAGCCAGCTTTCGTCAGATTGCGCTTTTGATAACAAGCAGATACCTGGGTTTCCTTTGATGGGTTTGATGTTTAGAGGAAAATTTTCACCTTTGTGTTCAGATTTGAGAATGACTCTTTTCGTCTTCTTCTCAATTATTTCAGAACCCTCATCATCGAACGAGACTTTGAGACCGGTACCTCCAACAAGCTGAGATACACTGATGAGGTTGTGTTGTAGCCCTTCCACGTATGCAACCTTCCTTATCGTGAAATCACCGTTAGTAATCATTCCATATCCTTTTATGGTGCCGAAGGAGTTGTTTCCAAATTTGACGTTTCCACCATTTGAAAGAGACCTGTATTCCCTTAGCTCTTCTTTCCTCCCTGTCATGTGACGCGGGCAGCCACTATCAATGTACCATTCTTCATCAAACTGCTCATCACTAATAACCTGCAAAATTAAGCAGATTTAGGAACCCAAAGTTTCTTGGGTCCTCGTGAGCCTTTCACAGGAACAGGAATAGTAAGAGAGATGTCAACAAAATATGTTCGTTTAATTAGAGTTGTTTCATCTTTCTTTTTGATGGTAAAAACTTTGATTTTATTAGGATTAGGTGCGTTCGGTTTAGACTCAGATTTAGACACCGAAACCTTCTGTTTCCCTTTTTGTTCAGCTGAGGATTGAGATTTTCGAGAAGGAACAGAATGGAATTTAGAAAGAGGTGGAGAACAATTGGAAGAATTAGAAGAAGTAGATGAGTGAGATTGAGAGGGCTTAGATTGAGATGACTTCTTGGCTGGAGACTCTAGGTGACCCTTTTGCTTTTGATCATTTGTGGGACTGACCTTAGAGTTTTGATCTCTTTTGATTTCAGAACCGAACCTTTGCTTTCAGTTGGTTTCCTTCTCTGAACCGAACCTGTGCTTTCAGTTGGAGTTATTCTCAGAACCGAACCTTTGCTTTTGGTTGGTTTCGTTCTCTGAACCGAACCTTTGCTTTCGGTTGTTGTGGCTCTCGTGCATTTCAACAGGATTTTTCTCATACTTCAGGTTCTTGTCTTGATGAGAGAAATAAGCATTCTGGGATTGCCAGAACTGTTTTCTTTCAGAGAGATTCTTCCTGTATCTCTGATTCCTTTGACGTTTGTGATTTCTCATCTGCTTCGATTGATGATGGATATTAGCTTTCGGTTTCGGTTTTTCTATGGCTGGTTCACGCTGAACTGGGGAAGTTTCACTTGAAGTTGTGACTTCTTTTGCTGGAATTCCTTTTTCTTGAGGAATGTCTTTCGTACCGCTTGTGTTTGGCACATCGAAGTTATCAGGTTTATTCAAGGGTTCTGGTACGTATCTCCCTTTGCTTTTCCATGAGGTCCTTTCAGACAAACCTACTGTTTCATCAGCATTATCGATTGGAGTTGACCAGAAGAACTCATCGTAGCCATCAGCATTGTCTTCGTTTACAATAGCTGTGAGTTCAGCGGTCTGATGTCCGGTTACGCCTGTGACCTTGTATACCTGATTTGGAGTGGTTCTAACCTTTTGATATACTACGGCCTTCTCTGCAAGAATCGGGGACTTTTGTTGGGACAAACGAGCGAACTCTACTGAATTTTCTGAAATTAGATTCTTGTGGTTTTCGGGTTCGCTTTTTACAAAATCTGAGCAGTCAACCGTGTCCTCTACAAAAATTTCACTCATATTATCGTCCTCATTAAGCTCAGATGCATTTTCAACATCAATTTTATTTTCTGAGCTCAAGTTGGCGTTTAAAGAATCAAATTTTTGTATGGTTTCGGTTCTCAGTTTCAGTTTATCATTTTCATCCAAAAGGTTTTTAAGCATGTCCTTATGGTCCTTGGATTTAATGAAAGATTCTATTTTGTCCAGTCCATACATATAGGTCGGATTGACGTCATCAGATGATATCACACTCTCACAATTGTAAGCTTCAGCATCAATTTCATCCTCCTTAAACTCAAGGAAGGGCAAAATCATGCGATGAATCTTTTGTCCTATTTCACAATCCAAGTGAAGCTGAGTAATATTAGTGTAAAGACGTTTATCAATCAAACAAAAAACATTTCGCTGTTTCAAAAGCTTTAAATTGTCTCTTTGCAAATAAATGTTTTCATCTTTTATTTTGACTAATTCTGACTCCTTCAATTCGATCCACATGCGCCGTTCCTCACTCTTCGAAGACACCCTGCTTAATGGATCAGTTAGGTTAGAATTGGTGACTCGAGTTTGAGTTAAACTGCTATCTAGATGAGAAATTCTTGAATTAACGCTTTTTAGTTCTTTTTCATATGAGCATTATGGGACTTTAAAGGAAACAAACACCGATTGTACCTTCTTGATGAGTTCATCGAGCTCGTTGAACTGCATGCTGAGCGGTTTGGCTGTAAAGCACATATCCTACTGCTCCATCGGTTCATTGCTTCCACCATCAGTGTTGTATCCCCTCATCTGAGATACGTCAGACACCATCAAGCATCTTCCTCCACTGTTTTCCTCTTTTGCCACACAAGCCTTTCCATGAGAGGGCTTCCTCACTTCATCGTCTTCAGAATCGGTTGACCAAACCTCCACGCCACCGAACTCGTCATCAACAACCGAACCCTGCATAATTAGAGCATTCATAGAAGGGTTAGCGGTAGATTTCTTCTTCCTTATCTCATCAAGCTTTTTCTGCAACAAAGCTTCTTCATCCTTTTCCTCATCCTTTTCAGCCATCTTTTTGAGGACACAATCCTTTGCATAGTGGTTCTTTCCCCCACAATAGTAGCAGCTTACTCCAGAATCACCTTCTGCCTTCGGTTCCTTCTTAGACTCTTCAACCTTCGGTTCTTCTTTAACCTTTTCTGAGCTATAACTCCCCTGCCAGTTTCAGTTTTTGTTGTTGGGGAATCTCTTCTTGATGAACCTCTTGGGGTTAGATACCATCATAGCATAATCTTCAGACGTGAGATCATAATCCTCCAAGTTGAGGTCTTCGTCCTCCATTACAGCTTTACTTTTGGACAAGAGGGCTAACGAACCTAGGCTTGAAACCACATTCTTTTCCTGCAACACAATCTTCTGCTGAGATTTGAGAATACCCACCAGTTTCGCCAAGGAATATGATTTAAATTGCTCATGAGCTTTAACTGTAGACACCACTGCTCTCCACTCTGATCTTAGACCATTTAAAAACGTAACTTTCTGCTCAATAAGTTTCCTTTCGATGTCATGTTTGATCATCTTGCTGAGAAGATGATTGAAGCGATCGAACGTTTGGGTCACAGTTTCTTCGGCTCCTTGCCTGAATTCTCCAAACTCAGACAAGAGTAAGGTTTGGATAGAGTGTTCAAGATCCTCGTCTGTAGAGTACAATTCACGTAACCTGTCCCAAATCTCCTTTGCCGTCGTGCATGAACTCACCAGTCTAAAAGTGTCGGACTGAAGTGCGAATCTGATCAATCTTAACGCCTTGATATTGCACTGAAATTTATCTTTTTCATCTTGTGCAATATCTTTAACATCTTTCAGAAGATCATTATACTCTTTTTGAGTTTTAATAATCCTTGAAGTTGCAGAATGAGAAAACGGTCCAGAAATAATTGCTTCCCAGATGAGGTATCCATTATCCTCAGATCCTATAACGTAATCTTCAAAGTGATGCGCCCAGACTTCATAATCATGGGTGTACAGGATGGGAATTTTCGTGGTAGATCCAATGCTGTTCGAAATATTGATGGGATTCGATTGCGACTCGTCCATAATGATCGAATAACCTGTTTAAAGATCAGACTTGTAATAAATCAGATTAGGGCAAAACAATAAATATCAAGATACGTCAATAATGAGATGACGGCTCAATAAATATCAGTAATTGCGGAAAACCCTAATTGAAACCTTTTTCACAGAAAAGAAGTGTATCGATTACACAGCCTCCTGCTCTGATACCAATTGATGAGATTAAAACTTAATCTTGAAGATCGATTAGATCTCAAACAGGTAAAATAAAGATTAAACAGCAAGAACACGAAAACAATAAACAACTCAAGAATGAATCAAACGTGTCGAATGATTATAAAACAACCCTCAGAAGATCTCGATCAAGAACATCAACTGTAGAGGGTTAAAAGGTTTACAGGAACGATGAAGAAAATCAAAGCTATCGTAATTCTCTATCTTGTATTCTAGATCGTTAACCTAATATGCATGCAAGCATATTGTTATATAGTAAACCTAACAGGCTCACGGTTGGACAGGCCCAAACCGGAGTGCAAAACTGGACTATAAACCGAGCCCAATGACGCAATATTAAACAAATCTGCAACCCAACAAAATCAAATATGTGTTGAGGATAAGATCCCCAACTCCGATGATATCTAAGCTCTTGTTGTCTGTAAGTCATACCTTTCCATTTTAATGCTTGAAATTATGCATCACTTCTCTACAATGACTTTCATGGAATGAAGCACCTAAATCTACAACCCAAGAATCAATCAGACTCTCTACAGCCTACACAATAAATAAGTGAATCGGCGAAATATTTTGCCATATTTACTTCTATCCTGGCCTTCTCGACCTAAGGTTTTGGGCATTGAACGGAAGTGTCCACTTTCTTTTCAATTCCAACAAGTAATGTCCTTTCTACCTTTTGACTACCCTCTCCTCTTTGACTTTCATATTCCTCTACTAATACCTCCTTATTTATACTTTTCTTCTCCTTTCTTTGGTACTCATCATACTACATGAGTACTCCCATACATTCTTCCTTCAAATATCCTCATGGAGGATCGAGATTTTTTTCGATTATTTCCTACGCATTGAATAGAAATGTGTGGTATATCAGATAATAAGATCAAGGCTTCACATATTATAAATGTCTTTGAAAGTGAGTTTCGTTGTCCCAAATGAACTTCTCAATGATGTGACTATTCCTTAACAACTTTAAGGAAGCGAAGATAATAACAAAAACATGTGTAATTTATCTTTGAATCTAATATCAACATATATTAGTTATTATTATTAATATTTATTTGAAATCATTCACATGATGTGTCTCGTAGCCACCTTTTTTTCATCTTCGTATCCACCAAATATCTTATCAAGAAAACCTTGTTTGTTGCATAGGTCTTCTTATACATGTTACACGATGTCTTAATCAATCTATATATTGTTTTCTGTTGATAATGTTGTAAGCAACACTTCATGTCTTCAGGTTTCTTCAACTCAAGGGTAGATGTAATGTAATACCCCGACTCCCAGGTACAAGTTTTAAGCATATTATGACCTATTTATAGGCCTACTCGACAAGTTAGTTGCCCCCCAACTCGTTGTGTAGAGGCGGGTTAGCCCGCGTGGATTATTGGATCTACTCGTTGAGTCGGAGGACCCGAACTCGACGGGTAGGAGCTGGGATATGAAACCCTAATTTTTAGGGTTTGCTCCCTATTTAAAGGACCTTAAGTCCCTTCTGATAGTTTCATTTTATTTATTTCTTTTTATAGTTTATTTTAGCACATTCCATCTCATTTTAGTTAATCTTTATACATATTTTCTCTTTTTGTTATTTTTTCTCCTTTACCGGGTGCTTTCCAGTCTTTTGAGCTTATTTGCAGGATTTATCGAAGACTATTTGTTATTGGAAGTGTGGAAGGAGTGTGGGACTATTGGGGGCTTGCAACTTGTTCGTGGACTTGAAGTGTGGCGATTGGGCTCGGTGTCAGTACAAGCGGGATGCGCGTTGGATTTAATTTTGGACGAGGACTTGAGTTGAGGAGGATTAAAGAAGCATTGGACCATCATTGGAGGCTTGGGAATAACATAATTGGGCTACAAAGAGTTGTGCATGTGGGCTGAAGATGAATGAGAAAATTTGGGTTGGATTGTATTTTAAATGGGCCAAGGCATGCTATCAGCAAGACCCATGCGGTCTGCATGGATCCACAAACGATCCGCGTGGATCGTGCTGAAGTGAATCTGGGTTTTGACTTGTTGACTCTATTTTGAGAAGGTTGGTGGATAGCTTTTGGGGAACTTTTGAATCCAGAAATAAGCACTCTTTACTGAAAATTTGAGGGGATTTTTCATTATGGAGACTTAAAGAAACAAACACTTTTGCTCTCTAGAAGATTGGAAGATTTAGAAGCTTGGAGCAATTTTTCTTTCAACTTGCATCTTGAACAATGTTTGGTATCACTAATCTACTTTGCATTTTTTTTTCAATTTGGCCATGCTTGGCTAGACTCATATTTGGTTGACTTGGATGTAATTGCTTGAATGTTTTGGTTATTTTGAAGAACTCCATGAACTTGTGTTGAATATCTATGATTATATTTTCTATGAAAACTTCTTTCATGTTTATATATCTCTAGTCAAGAATATGGATATGTGAATGTTATTTTTGTTGGTTAAATTCTTGGCTAAGTAATGGGTCTTCAATTTAACAAGCAACAATTAGTTTAAATGTTTGTTTTCATTTTATTTAGACTAAGAAAATACTTTCTCCATAGTTGTAATGAAAGCAATAAATTACTCTTTGGATTTGGTGACTCTAAAAACCTAATGCTAATTGATTTTCACAAAATTACATGCTTCATTAGTTTTGTGACTTCAATTTAGGAAATGTGTTATGAGCTTCTCTAGTCATTACACAAAAGAAGAGTTGAGGCAAGTTATGCTTATAAATTGCTATAGCCAAGTTAGGTTACAAACACAAGTATTGCACCTTGGTATTCTCATGATTATTTAACCAAATGTTCAAGTGACAAAAGTCAAAAGTCAACCATCTTTATCTTATTGATTTTACATCAAACTTTGCTTTTGTTGAATTGTGTTTTTAAATCGTAGTGTAATTCTAGTTTTCTTTTAAACATATAAAAAGATCAAAATCCCCAATTTTATTTTATTTTAGTTTTACAAGTATTTATACATCAAGATTATCATAGAGTTATAAAATTGAACCAATCTCCATGGATACGATCCCTTTACCACTATACACTATTTTAGTGTGTAATATTTAGAGTATTTATTTTGTTGGCCTCGGCAACCACTACCTTCTACCAGTCCTTTACCACCCCCTTGATGGCTGAGAGAAACCCTAATTGACATTACCTTCTTCTTGAGTGTTTGTGAGGATTAAAGAGTGATTTTAGTGCATTTTGTGAAGGAGGTGTGATGTATAAGAAGCTTGGGGCAGATAGGAGCTTGTGGATCTGACTCTACTTCATCTTGGCATCATTTTGAAGGTATCAAGTCGATACCTTGGCTTATCCTTAGCTAAATCTCTTCATGTTTGGGTTTAGGGCTATCTTTAGCACATTTGGGAGTCATTTCGAGTATTGGGGCAAGATCTGAAGTTGTAACTTCAGATTTGAACTCCCCTTGGTTCCTATAGCTATAAAGTTATGAGATTTGGCAAGCTAAGGTCCTTCCTTTTGGGTTAAACCTTCCCTTTCACTTGGTTTTGACATTTAGGATGATGCATGCACGTAAAGTTTGCAACTTTACATGGAAACCATGCCCTAGGAGGTTAGATCTGCATTTTGTGACTTTAGGGTGGCTTAAAAACGTCTATATGAGAAAAAGACTGAAGGGACTCAACGAGTACATAAGTCAACTCGACGAGTCGAAAAAGGGCTTCCCGTTTTTGGTTTCTACATGGACTCGGTGAGTCAGTTAAGGTTCTCCCGACCTTAGACACGCATGGACTCGACGAGTTGTCAAGAAACTCGGCGAGTCAACTGGGTATTTAAATATTTCTCGAGTTTAGGAAGGACTCGACGAGTTAGTAAGCTGTATTCAACGAGTTGGGTCAACATGAACTGTTGACTTTGACTTTGACCAAGGGTTGACCAGTTTGACATTGGGGGGGGGGGGGGTATTTTAGTAAATTGAAAATTTATGGAAGTGGTCTTATGGTAAATATAGGTGGCGGAGTTCGTGGCTGTGATCCTAGAGTTGAGCTTATCACTTCAGTTTGACATTTGTGAGGTGAGTTTTCCTCACTATACTTAAGGGTCTAAGGCACCAGGGCCGACCCACTTGGATTGTTATCTTGATATGTTATGCTAGCATGATTTGTTAGATCGGTATCCTAGTAGATAGGATGATATTATGTTGTTATGATCTGTTAATCAATATCCTGGTAGATAGGATGGTATTATGCTGTAATGATCTGTTAGATTAGTATCCTAGTAGATAGGATGTTATTATGCTGTTATGATCTGTTAGATCGGTTTGTCTGTCTATAGACTGTTATGTGATTATCTGATATATGTGCACATGTTTGATTGGCGGTTGAGGTTTATCTGCTTTGTACGAGAGCCAACAGACCTGGGCATTCCAACCCAATGGTTGTGAGCCGTGAGTATTCCATCCCGAGGATGATTGGACTCATAGTATGTGGGCATTCCAACCTGATGGTTCTGGGCCTGGAGTATTCCATCCCGAGGAAGACTGGACCCATAGTATGTTGGCATTCCATCCTGATGGTTGAGGGCCTAGGGTATTCCAACCCGATGGTTGACTGGACCTATAGTATGTTGTTTGTTATTATATGTATATTGTTGTGTATGGTTATTTTGGGGGAACTCACTAAGCTTCGGGTTATAGTTTCAATTTTGGTTTCAGGTACATCAGATGATCGCGGGAAGGCGAAAGCATGATCGTACAGCTCCTCACATTTTATGATTCTGATTTCTGGGATACTCTGACATGAAAATATTTTGAAAACACTTTTTAATAATTAATGGTTTTAATTGGTTGAAAAAGTTTAAAATTGTCTTGATTTTTATGGGTGTTACAAGTTGGTATCAGAGCCTTGGATTTAGTGAATTGGAGGAACACTAGTGTGAATCCAGTCTCAAACTAAGGAAAATATTTTTAAAATGATTTTAAATGTTTTTCAAAATAAGTAAAGGAGGATGCAGAGTGTACGATAATCCAGAGCCAGTAAGTAGACCCTAAAATAACATGCAGTTATTTGATTATGTGATATATTAGAACAACATGCTAGTACTAGGCTAGGGATCTTCAAGAATTGCATGAGAGAATTACCTGATTGTATGATGCCTGATAGCCTATGGTTTTCCTTATATGAAATTGACATCATTACTGTAGTTGCTTAGTGTATGCATCACGGTCGTACATAATTAAGATCTTATAGCCTGAGAATGTTTGGTTTAGCCTTATTTCCTGTTCTTGTTTGATGAAGGGCTTTTGGTAGGATCAGGTATTTGAAAGTCTATAGGGTTCAACGTTATGTATGACTAGCATACACTAGTGTTGCAGGGTTGGTGGAAGTTTCATGGATGGTTGAGTGGTGCGAGGTCAGTAGACCAGCTATGAGATAGTTAGTTTCCCTCTAAGAGGGAGGATTGAGTGATCACCATGCATATGTATATTGTTAGGGTGTTGTGATGATACCTGAGACAAATATGGGTATGTATGGAAGGTAGTATGGGCCTGTACTACTGAAAGCACAGGACCCATACATGTAGCAAGGAAGTCACAATGTAACGCCCGTAGATCAGGGCTAGTCAATTTAGAGACGATAAGCGTTAAAAAATGACTTTTTGATGGAAGATTATTTAGAAAGAGTAATCTTAACTAAGTTGTAGTATATGTCACAAGGATTCCGTACATATAAAGAACGCCGAAATCCGAGTTATAACGAAGAAGTTATGACCTGTCGAAGTTTCGCAACAGAACCCGCACAACGATGTGTGACGTAAAAAGTGAATTTACGATAAAGTACTTTTTAGACTTAGTGATCTAAACGAAAGTTGTAGAGTTTGTTAAACCGAGAGCGTGCATAAAAAGAACGCCCAAATCTTACTTCGTATGAGGAAGTTATGATTTTTCGAAGTTTCCGCTTAGCAGTCTGCAACCTGAATAAACGATTTGAGATCGAGCGGTTTTTAGCCAAAAAAATCTAAACGAGAATCGAAGATCTCGTTGATAGTAGTCCAACGGTAAAAAGACAGACGAAAACGGACGTCGGATGAAAAAGTTATGAATTTATAATGGAGTTTTCCTGTCCAGACCTACTAAAAATAAAGTCAAAATTAGCCGACGGAGTCTAAACGAAAGTTGTAGAGCGTAATCTCACCTACGCGTGGATATAAAGAACGTCGAAAACAGAGCTCGTATGCGAAAGTTATGAGTTTTTGAAGATCGTGGCATGCATACCAAAGCTTATCCGAAGAGGGCCTGTGGATGCGAGGTAAGCCCAGCGTACAAGGAGGTACGCCCCGCGTACAAGCCGACACCGAGGTACGCGCTGCGTACGAGATGGGTACGCGCAACGTACTGCTGTTTTCCTCGGTCCAGAAGAGGCCATGTTCCTCCACCCGAATTTCGCCACGTGGAAGCCTTATCCGGAGAACGCCCAACGTAGGGACTCGGTACGCCCAGCGTAATCCGAGGTCTCGCTGCTATAAAAGGGCATGCGAGGCGGCCAATTTCTTTTGCCAAAATTCTTTCTTTCTCTCCCCAATTTCCTCGTTTTGCATGCAACTTATACCCCGAAGCCCCGATATTATTCCCGAGACCCGAAGCAAGTCCCGAAGCTCTGCCCGCGTGAAGCCCGGTTTTGGAGGAAAACATCCCGGTTTCGTCGCAAAAGATTATTTCAAGAGACGAGGCGTTGTCCGATCATCTTCTAATCAAGTGTGTGTATAGTTACTTTCTTCTAAAACATAAGTATGAAGTATTTGCTATGAAATACGTGCTATGTGTTTATATATTGTGGTTTATTTGAGATGTTGGTGGAATAGATGAACTATATAGGTTTTAATGAGTTAAATTGTATATGTATTTTGTAACTACCAATATGTTGGGTAGGACATGGGTAGATGAGATCCGTGAGTATGGATCAGATTAAGAAGTTAGTTTAGATCCGTGAGTAGGGATCAGATCAAGAGGCTAGTTTTAGATCCGTGAGTATGGATTAGACCAAGAGGTTAGTTTTAGATCCGGGAGTACGGATCAGGTAAAGAGATAAAACTTGTTATTAGTCTGAGAGTATGGATTAAGACTAAGTTAATTGTCCCTAGTCCGGGAGTATGGATTGAGCACAGTTATTGATCCGGGAGTATAGATCAGATCAGGATTAAGGTATAGTTAATTGTCCCTATTCCGGGGGTATGGATTGGGTACAATTATTGATCCGGGAGTATGGATCAGATCAGGAGGTTAGATTTAGATCCGTGAGTATGGATCAGGTAGTTTTAGATCCGTGAGTATGGATTAGGTAGTTTTAGATCCGTAAGTATGGATCAGGTGAAAATGTTAGTTTTAGATCCGTGAGTATGGATCGGGTGAAGAGGATAGTTTTAGATCTGTGAATAGGGATTAGGTAAAAAGGAAAATTTTAGATACGAGAGTTTAGATCGTGTCGTTGTGAGGATCGATGGGGTGGGATAAGAGTTTCTTGTATATAGTGAAATTGTACATGTTTGTAAGTTCTAATATATATATATATATATATATATATATATATATATATATATATATATATATATATATATATATATATATAACATTGTGGTTTGAAAACCCTATATGCTCACCAGGCTCCCAAGCCTGACCCACTCAGTTTTCTTTGTATTACAGGTAATGGCACAAGAGTATAAGTTGGTGGACTTGACGATAGATTTTGGATAATAGACCAGTAGTTGTAAATAACTGTTGTAAGGTCAAATTGTTCTGTTTATGCTTTTGGTCTGTATTGAACATGACATCCCGAGATTTTGTTATATAATGAAAATACATTTCTGTAAAGAAATGCTTTGATAAATTCTTATCATATTTTGTTTTGGGAACAAATTCCGCAACTGTTTTCTTTAAAAGATTACTCTGATTTTAAAAACAAAGCATAAACAAATCGGTCTTTTCTGGCCGTGAAATTGTGGATGTCACACACAACCCCTAGGGTTTAGTTGGGAGATGGTTCCCTGTTATTTGTGTGGATTATCTGATATCTTACTGGTGTATTTTCAGAATGGTGATTACGAGGCATTTTATGACTGGATTTGGATCGGGATCAGGGCAGGACGGTTAGGATGCCCCTACAACGCTTGAGACTATCGGCCAGGGTGGGCCAGTGTTGACAGAGGATCGTTTCAGGGAGATCATCCGCGAGGAGGTGGTCAAGATTGTCCGGGGTCAGATTCCGGAGATGTTTGGGTCTATTAAGACCGCCATGATGGAGTATTTTGATGACATATATGCAACCTTAGCTGAGACGGCTGCCGCAGCAGCTACAACGGCAGGGGGAGGGGCTAGTCAGGGTTTTCAGTAGCGGGACTTTGATAACATGAAGCCCACGACTTTCGATGGGACTCAGGATCCAATCATAGTCATGAGGTGGCTGTCTGACATGGAGGGATGTTTATTCATGTGCTCATGTCCCGCTGACCAGAAGGTCAAATGTGCCCTGAACTTGTTGAGGTCCGGGGCAAATGACTGGTGGAGGTTGATGACTAGGTGGTGCACAGATGACCAGAAAGCTGTTGTTACTTGGGAGCAGTTCAGAGATATGTTCCACGCTTGCTACATTCCATGGGTCGAGCACGAGCAGCTGTTGTAGGAGTTTATGGATTCGAGACAGGGTACGAAGTCGGTGACAGAGGTCACCCGCATGTTTACTGAGAGGGTGATGTTTTTCCTAGAGTTTACTTCCGAGCAGGCCCAGATGACACGTTATCTGAGCATGCTCAAGACTGATATCCGTCAGTTTGTTGCTACCCAGCGATGTGATACACTGCCAGAGTTACAGGAAGCCGCTAGGCGGCGTGAGTTGGAGATTGAGTTGCAATTACAAGAGCAAAGGCAGGCCCCGACGCAGTCACAGCTTGCGCCGAAGTGGTCCTAGACCGCTGATACTAGGTCTGGAGGTCTGTCGGTACCACTTGTGGGAAGTGAGAGAAGGCCCATTCTGGGGTTTGCCGATCGGGGAGTGGGTGCCACAAATATGGCAAGCAAGGCCATCTTGCCAGGGATTGCAAGCAGCAGACTCCAGCTCCTGGAGTCAGACTTTGTTATCATTGTGAGCAGGTGGGCCATATGAAGACCCAGTGTCCACTACTAGCCACCAAGCCGGCGCAGGCTCCAGCGTCAGCTACACTGAGGATTACTGATGGGAATCAGGGTAGAGCAGCACCCCCAAGGGCTTAGGGACGCGCCTTCCAGCTTACGGAAGAGGAGGCCAGGGCAGCACCAGGCATGGTTGATGGTATGTTTCTATCCCTTATCTTACTGATTATATATGTTTTATGCTTATATGGTTGTACCTGTGATTAGGTACGTTTTTAGTGAACTCCTTACCTACTATGGTATTATTTGACTCGGGGGTGAGTCGGTTGTTTGTTTCTCAGTCTTTCAATAGGGAGTTCGGATTGCCAGTAGGAGAGCTAGAGTGTCCGTTGCGAGTCTCTATCGCCAACGAACATGGGGTTTCCGCTTCTTCGGTCTATCGGGGTTGCGTATTGGAGATCTTTGGGGTATCTTCCCGATAGACATGATTCTGATTCCTATGGGGGATGTATGTGTGATTGTGGGGACGGACTGACTTATTCACTTCGATGCCATGATCGACTGCGAGGGTCAGTAGGTGGTGGTTCGAACCCCAAGTGGGGGAGAAATGATTGTCTACGGAGAGGGAACCAGATTGGGATCAGGGTTTTGTTCGGCTACCAGGGCTTAGCAGTACATTCAGCACGGGTGTGCGTGTTATCTAGCGTATGTGGTGGATATGCGGGTCAGGGATCAGGGTTCAGTATCAGAGGTTCCAGTGGTCAGAGAGTTTGCTGACGTGTTTCCGGAGGAGTAACCCGGAGTGCCTCCGGAGAGGCAGGTCGAGTTTAGGATCGACCTAGTGTTAGGTGCGTCCCTTATTGCCAAGGCACTGTACCGGTTGGCACCACCAGAGATGCAGGAAATGTCTTCACAGATACAAGAACTGTTGGGCAAGCAGTTCATTCGTCCAAGTAGTTCTCCATGGGGAGTGTCGATTCTCTTCGTCAGGAAGAAGGATGGTTCGTACCGGATGTGCATAAACTACCAGGAGTTGAACAAGTTGACGGTGAAGAACCGTTATTCACTCCCGAGGATAGATGATCTTTTTGATCAGTTACAGGGAGCATCTTGGTTCTCTAAGATAGACCTGAGGTCCGGGTACCATGAGGTCAGGGTTAGGGAGGAGAACGTGGAGAAGACCGCGTTCTGGACTCGTTATGGACACTACGAGTTCATGGTGATGCCTTTTGGGTTCACCAATGCGCCAACAGTATTTATGGAACCAATGAATCAGGTCTGCAAACCGATTCCTAATCGCTCGGTCATCGTGTTCATAGACGATATCTTGGTGTACTCCAAGACCCGAGAGCAGCATGAGGAGAATCTTCGGTAGCTAGTGGGAGTTTTCAGGCGAGAAGGGTTGTATGCCAAGTTCTCAATGTGTGATTTTTGGTTACGAGAGGTTCAGTTCCTTGGGCACCTCTTTAACCAGGAGGGGATTTTGGTCGATCCGGCCAAAATCGAGGTGGTTATGCAGTGGGAGGTTCCGAAGTCTTCCTCGGATATCAGGAGCTTTTTGGGATTGGCAGGGTACTACCGGAGATTCATACATGATTTATCCAATATTGCGGTACCCCTCACTCGTCTGAAAAGGAAGGGGTGGATTTCCAGTGGGGCCCCAAGCAACAAATGGCATTTGAGACCCTCCGACAGCGACTATGCGAGGCTCCAGTGTTGACTCTCCCGGAGGGAGTTGAGGATTTTGTGGTGTTTTGTGACGCATCCATCACGGGACTGGGAGCGGTCCTGATGCAGAGAGGACATGTGATAGCCTACGCATCTCGACTGCTGAAGTCGCAAGAGACGAGATACCCTACACATGATTTGGAGTTAGGAGCGGTGGTATTCGTTCTCAAGATTTGGAGACAATATCTTTATGGGGTCCGTTGTACCATATACATGGACCACAAGATCCCAAGACACATCATGGATCAGCTAAACCTGAACATGAGACAGCGCATGTGGCTGGATGTAGTCAAAGACTATGACTGTGAGATCCTTTACCACCCAGGTAAAGCGAATGTGGTTGCGGACACTCTGAGCCACAAGTTAGTTGTACCTTCTACCCCAGTGACATTTATAAAGATATCAATGGATTCTCCACTTGTGAGCTTGATCAAGGAAGCTCAGGCAGAGCGTATTCATCGGGAGAACTGGAAACTTGAGAGGATTAGGGGTGAGAACACCCGGTTTGTGTAGGATAGTCGGAGATTATTGACCCGTTGTAGTTGGGTCTGGGTTCCGATGTCTGGTGGGGTTAGACAGACTATTTTGGAGGAGGCTCATAAGTCTCGCTTCTCTATTCACCCGGAGGCCACTAAGATGTATCGGGATCTGCGATTGAGTTATTGGTGGCCATGCATGAAGCGAGAAATCGCTTGGTACATGGAGAGGTGCCTGACCTACAGGATGGTCAAAGTCGAGCATTAGAGGCCGCATGGAAAGCTGCAGCCTCTAGAGGTTCCCATGTGGAAGTGGGAACAAATCATGATGGATTTTATTACCAAGTTGACGAGAACGGTAAAGGGTTTCGACGCTATTTGGGTCATCGTGGATCGATTGACCAAGAGTGCCCACTTTTTTGCGATACGGGAGAGTTCATCGGCCGAGAAGTTGGCCGACTTGTATATCTGCGAGATCATTGCTTGCCATGGGGTTTCGGTCTCTATTGTATCAGACCGCGATTTTCGGTTCACTTCCCGTTTCTGGAAGAAGTTCCATGAGGACTGGGCACACGGCTGTACTTCAGTACAACCTATCATCCACAGACAGACGGTCAAAGTGAGAGGACCATACAGACTCTCGAGGATATGCTGAGAGCCTATGTCATTGACTTTAGTGGGAGTTGGGACTCCTACCTACCCTTTGCAAAGTTCTACTACAACAACAGCTTTCATTCCAATATTGGTGCTCCACCATTTGAGCTATTGTATGGACGGAGATGTCGCACCTTAGTTTGTTGGGGAGAGATCGGTCACAGGGTGACGGGTCAGACCGAGGTAGTTCTGCAGACTACCGAGATGATTCAGTATATCAGACAGTGTTTGCAAACCGCACAAAGTCGATAGAAGAGTTATGTCGATCGGCACCGATCTGAGTTGGAATTTTAGCTCGGTAACATGGTACTCCTGAAGGTATCACCCTAGAAGGGCGTGGTTCGCTTCAGGAAGAGGGGGAATCTGGGTCCCAGATACATCGGACCGTTTAGGATCATTGACAGGGTTGGCAATGTAGCATACAAGCTAGATCTTCTGGAGGAGCTTAGTTAGGTCCACAACACTTTCCATGTGTCACAATTGTGAAAGTGCATAGTAGATGAGGGGGCAGTGGTATCATTAGACGATATTCAGGTCGACGAGCGCCTGAATTATGTGGAGAGGCCAGTGGCTATCCTAGAGAGGAAGATAAAGGTTCTACGGAACAAGGAGGTACCTTTGGTAAAAGAACAGTGGGAGCACAGGAGGGATCCGAGTTGACATGGGAGCCGGAGGCAGAGATGCGGGAGCACTACCCAGACTTGTTCGTCGCAGCAGACTTCGAGGACGAAGTCTAGTTCAAGTGGGGGAGAATTGTAACACCCTGACTCCTAGGTACAAGTTTTAAGTATATTATGACTTACTTATGAGCCTACTCGACGAGTTGGTTGCCCCCAAATCGTCGTGTAGAGGCGGGTTTGATATTCCTTTACTAATACCTCCTTATTTATACTTTTCTTCTCCTTTCTTTGGTACTCATCATACCATACTATAGGAGTACTCCCGTACATTCTTCCTTCAGATATCCTCATGAAGGATCGAGATTCTTTTCAATTATTTCCCGTGCATTGAATATAAATATGTGGTATATCATATAATAAGATCAATGCTTCACATATATCATAAATGTCCTTGAAAGTGAGTTTCGTGTCCCAAATGAACTTCTCAATGATGTGGACTATTCCTGAACAACTTTGAGGAAGCGAAGATAATAACAACAACATGTGTAATTTATCTTTGAATCTAATATCAACATATATTAGTTTTTATTATTATTTATTTGAGCTCGTTCACATGATTTGTCTCGTAGCCACCTTTTTTCATCTTCGTATTCACCAAATATCTTATCAAGAAAACCTTGTTTGTTGCATAGGGCTTCTTATACATGTTACATGATGTCTTAATCAATCTATATATTGTTTTCTCATTGATAATGTTGTTAGCAACATTCTTTGCCAACGATAACATGGAAATTCTAAGGGTTTGCCGATCTAATGTATCCTAATCCTCCTACTTCATGTCTTCAGGTTTCTTCAACTCAAGAGTAGATGTAATTTTTTATGATGACCTTAAATTTTTCTACTTAATCTTCCTAACTTCATCCATAACCCTGATACTAGTTGTTAATAATAAAGATGATTATGCTAAGAAGGTTAAGAAAAACATAATTAGATTTAATATGGTTCACTTGATTATACAAATCAAGGTACACATACAGCCTAACTAAATAGGTTATTTGTTGATTTCGATATTATATACAAGATAATATATTTATTGTACTTATTACTTTCGGCTCTGAATCAGATGATCACATTCTCACCTTAAGTTTACAATAAATGAGAAGAATTTAGAGCAAATTGCATCAAAGACACTAAGTTTACACAACATTTCGATTTTGACAATGTATTTTATGTTTTCTCAATTAAGTCACTAAGTTTACAATTTTGTTGCAAATTTAACCAATTGATCGGTTTGCTTCAGTTGTTTCATGTTTCTCATTTGCTGACAAGGCAAAAATTTGACGTGGCTTCCATATATGTAGGGATGAACATATGGACAGGGGAACCGGCCGGAACCGGAACCGGTCGGGCCAAGACCGAGACGTTATTTTTGTGGATTTTTGGAACCGGGAACCGGTAGAACTGGAAAAAACCGGAACCGTATGATGCTATTTTTCGAGGACCGGTTCCAACATTTGAAGACACGACAAGAACAAGTAAGAACCGGGAACCAGTAGAACCGTCAGGCCAGTTCGGTTCTTGATTTTGGCCGAAGCCGGTTCCCGGGTCGGGTCTGGTTTGGGCCGGTTCGGTCCTTTTGCTCATCCCTACATATATGATATTAGTTGGCAAACATTTGGGTTAAACTGAACCCTTACATAGATTTGTACTCACTTTACCCAATTTCTTATTTTTTTTCTTTTCTCAGAGAATCACAATTTTGTGTAATGGATTCGTAAGGTCGCTCAAGAAGTTTACCATCCCAAAGTGGTGTAAGTAATACCAGAAATGTTGGCCATAGTAACATTTCCTAAAGGAAACATTCGTTGTCTTGCTTAAACCACACTAGATGATGAACCAGTTACGTGACCATAGGAAACCATTACACAAAATTGTGATGTTCGGAGAGAATAAAAGAAAAAATAAGGGAAAGTGATTTCAAATCTACCTAAAGATTAAATTTAACATAAATGTTTGCGAAACTATGATCATATGTGGAAGTCACAACATATATTTCCTAGTCACCAAGTGAGAAACAAGAAACATGCGAAACAAACCGGTCGATTGGTTAATATGCAACATGCGAAACAAACCGGTCGATTGGTTAATTTGCAACAAAAATGTAAACTTAGTGATTTAACTGAGAAAAAATAAAACACGGTGTAAAAATCAAAAGTTTGTGTAAACTTCAAGTCTTTTATGAAATTCGTCTATGTATTTATAATGTCATTGACCTACAACTATAGGTTAGAACATTATGCTTATGACAAGATGGTACAAAGGTAAACTTGTTCTCTAAGGTTGAAAAGTTAACACTGAAGCTCTGTAATAAAACTACTTCGTTGTCACTTTAGACCAAAGCTTCTAGGAACACTACAATAAAGACTGCTTCGGAACCTCTAACCGTGATTACGCTTCTCCCTTGAAATACAAATTCGCTTCTCCTGATAACTCCAACCTTTTTTGAGACCAAACTCATATTGTTCCCTAGACGAAACTGAGACTGTGCTCTAGGCCGGAACAAATCCTAACAAAGCCTATGTTCTATGCAAAGCTTCTCCCCCGGCCAAAGTTGCAACGACTTCATCTTTGTTGTTTATCAGGGCCGACCTTATTCTTTTATGTGTTAAGATAGGGCTTAGGGCCCCCAATTGATAGGGGCCCGTTTAATTTCAATCCAATGTCCACAGTCCGAGTATCCAAAAAAATAAGTTGCATCGATTCTTCAAGCAATCAAGTCGATCGACTCAATACACACGGTGATTAAACTTCCTTCTTTTTCTCCCTTCTCCAATCGGCAATCAATTCAAGGCTTCAAGCGACAAGCGATCGCTGCTGTCTTCACTCTTCAGTTCTTCTTGCAATCTTGCTTCTTCAATCTCGCCTTCTCGATTTCTCTTGATGATCGGTTGGCGGCTGTCGGCTGCTATCTAATTGGGTAATATGCACGATCACTTTTCAGTTTTGATTTTTTGATTATCTCTGATTATCTAATTGGGGTTAATAGCCAATTAATTAGGGTTAATCTTGTGACAATGGACATTAGTCACATTACACAACCACAAATTTTTTAAATTTCAAGTTTCAATGAATTGTCATTTGTTAAACTGTTAAATTGTTAAAGAACCGAAGAACCGACACCTAGAATCTACCAAGTCAGTCTTGTAGATTAGAAGATCAGTAGTTATTAATCTAGTAATCCACTTGATTGCAGTCACGAATGTTGACAACTTGACATTGGCAGACTACATATGAATATTTTTTCTTTTTTTCATAATAAATCAACTTTATTTGCAATCTAATCTAATGAATGTTTTTTTTTCATAATAAAGTAACATGTGATAGTATTGGACAATATTTGGTTCCTGATTATTGACAAAATCATGTGGAATTGCATGTAAGATTTCAGGTAGATTTTTCATTTGTATATAATTGATTTCATAATAAATATAGCATACAAAATAGAAAACGTTTTGAATTTATATTTTTTGTGTCACATAACCGTTAACTCAATTACCTAAAAAATTTAAGTTGTTTGGCTTCATAATTTGGTTTTGTTTTGAATGAGATTCTTGTTTGGCATCATGTTATATATAATTTCTTGTGATTAAAACACAGTGTTTTATTATTAAGTTGTGTAATTTGTATTTTAATTGTTTTGGCTTTATCCAAATGACATGAATGATCAAAGTTGTTAATCTTTTCAATTTTCTGACTTTTTTATTCCAGATTGGAAGATTCCATTGTCCATTGATTCCATTGTTCACTGATTTCAGATCGGCTGATTCCACTGTTCATTGATTCCAGATTGACAGATTCCATCGCTTTTGAGCTTTCCATTATCTCAGGGGCAGTATAATCCCAATCCATATCTTATAAACTTATAGTTATTATTAATCAAATAATTAATAATCATGCCAAAGAGAAAATACAAATCCGGTGCTTCAAAAAGGAAAAGAAAAATGCAAGAAGAAGCTTTTATAGATAAACAAAAATGGTCGTTTTTAAAATATTTAACTACAAACAAAAACATTGATAATGAACAACAACAAACTAATGTTGATAATGAACAATAAAAAGCTAATGTTAATAATAATGATCATGAACCAACTAATATTGAAAATGATAATGAAAAAACTAATGTTGAAATTGATAATGAACTAACTAATAGTGAAAATAATAACGAACATAGTAATATTGAATTTGATAACAAACAAACTAATAGTGAAAATGATAACGGACAAACTAATATTGAAATTGATAACGAACAAAATAATTGTGAAGATGATAACACGCCTTTAAACATATATGATCCAAGTAGATTGAATAATATTACTACTAATTTAAGAGATTTAATTGTAGAAAAAGGTCCTATTAAGATTTATGATTTTAAATTTCCAAAAGATTAACATTTAAGAAGCTTTAGTACATCTCTTTATATGCAAAAAATACCAAATGGAGAAAAATACGAACGAACATGGTTGGTTTATTCCATAGATGTAGATAGAGTTTTTTGTTTTTGTTGTAAATTATTTAATGTGAATACGTCTACATGTTTGTTAGCACATAAAGGTAATAATGATTGGAACAATATTTCTAGTATATTAAAAAGACACGAAGCAAGTAACAGACACATTCTTAATATGAGGTCATGGATTGACTTAGAAACTAGATTAGCAAATAATAAAACAATTGACAAGCAAATCCAAGAACAAATAAAGAAAGAAAAAGAACACTGGAAAAATGTGTTAATAAGAATCATTGTTGTAGTAAAAACTTTAGGAAAAAATAAAATAACATTTCGTGGAACAAATAAAAAAATTTATGAAGAAAATAATGGTAATTTTTTAACTATAATTGAAATGATTGCGTAATTTGATCTTATTATGCAAGAACATGTTAGGAGAATTAATGATAAAGAATTCATAATCATTATCTTTGACATAATATGCAAAATGAACTTATTAGTTTATTAGGAGAAGAAGTTAAAAGTAAAATTGTTAAAAAAATAAAAGAGGCTAAATACTTTTCAATAATACTTGATTGTACTCCCGATACAAGTCATAAGGAACAAATGTCAATTATCTTACGATGTTTAGATCTTTCAACAACTCTAATTGAAGTTATGGAGTACTTTCTAGGATTTTTAGTTATAGATAATACAATCGGTAAAGGCTTATATGATGCTATAGTTAATGAAATTAAAAATATAGGACTAGATATAAATAATGTTAGGGGTCAAGGTTATGACAACGGATCAAATATGAAAGGAAAACATCAAGGTGTACATAAACGATTGTTAGACATTAACCCTAGAGCATTCTACACTCCATGTGGTTGTCATAGTTTAACTTTAGTAATTTGTGAAATGGCTAATTCGTGTGATAAAGCTAGTGAATTTTTTGGAGTTATACAACGTATATATTCGATATTTACTTCATCAACTCAAAGGTGGAAAATATTACAAGATAATATATCAAACCTAACACTTAAATCATTATCACAAACTCGTTGGGAAAGTAGGGTAGAAAGTGTAAAAGCAATTAGATTTCAAGCACCACAATTAATAAAAGCACTTTTACAATTATCCAAAAGTTGTAGAGATCCAAAAATTAAAAGTGAAGCTAAATGTTTAGCTACATATGAACTTCAAAACTATGAATTTTTATTAGGAATGATTATTTGGTATGATGTTTTGTTTGCTATTAACATTGTTAGTAAAAGTTTGCAATCAAATGATATGTATATCGATGATGCTATAGATCAACTAAATGAACTTTTGTGTTTCTTTGAAGAATATAGAGAAAATGGATTTGAAAAGGCTTTAAATTATGCAAAAGAATTGGCTTTAGAAATGAATGTAAAACCTAAATTTCGTGAAAAATGAATCATTCAAAGAAATAGACGATATGATGAAAATGTTGCTAATGAAACTATTAAAACTCCTATTCAATTATTTAAAATTGATTACTTTTTATATGTAGTAGATAAAGTCATTACTTCACTTAAAAGTAGATTTGAGCAGTTTAACGAGTTCAAAAATATTTTTGGTTTTCTATTTAGTATAAAAAAAAATCATTTGATGAAAATACTTTAAAAGAACATTGTTTAAATCTAGAAAAATCTTTAAAGCATGATGATAGCTTAGATATTGATGGTTTAGATTTATTTCATGAATTAAAACTTTTAAGACATATTGTACATTTAGAACACGATAAAATTATTAATATACTTAATTACATTAAAAAGTTTAGTTTTTTTCCAAATGCATATGTTGCCTATAGGATTATATTAACTATTCATGTAACCGTTGCCTCTGCAGAAAGAAGTTTTTCTAAATTAAAACTATTAAAAAATTATTTAAGATCTACAATGTCATAAGAAAGATTAAATGGATTAGCTATTTTGTCAATTGAAAAACATTTAGTAAAAGAAATTGATTATGAAAATTTTATAAAAGAATTTGTATCTAAAAAAGCTAGAAAAATTAATATTATGTCATAAAATATATTCACAAAAACATATACATAAAAAAAAAATTAACTCCGCCATTTGTAAACTTTTTAGTTTATTATTGTCGGTCTCAAGCCCAGATAAATGAGGAAGGTTTATAACATTAAGGGGGTGTTTGGGATTTTATCTAAAAACTCATTTTTAACTTATTGACTTTTTTAAAAGTTAATAAGCTAAAAAAGTGTTTGGATAATTGATAAGGACTTTTAAAATGACTTTTGGTTTAACCTTTGAAAATGAGTTTTGAAGAAGTTACAATTTGTGACTTCTTGAAATGACTTATGATTTATTAGAAAAAAAAACAAGCAAAAGTCAATAAGTTAGCCAAACACTTTTAACTTATTGACTTATTGACTTTTGCCACTAAAAATCTAATCCAAACATTTTTTTAAAAACTACTTTTCCCACATTCATAAGTCAATAAGTCATTTTGGATAAAAATCCTTTTAAACTTCATAATGAAATCCCAAACACCCTCTAAGTATAGTAAATGTTAAAGGCCCCCAAATTTTTGGTCGTTTAGAGCCCCAAACTGGTTGAGCCGCCCTGTTGTTTATGTTAAAGTACGTATTTCAAAAGTTGGAGCAATGAAACCTAAGAATGCATTCCAACATGTTCTGGCCCCTTAATTGACCCTTCATTTTTTTTCAAAGTTACTTCATCTTTGTTGTTTATGTTAGACCTGTTCTTGAGTTTCTTCATTACCTTGTTACTTGATCCAAGCTCAATTACTAGTACTTTTATAAGTGATTCGATGACACATCCATCAAACAAACCATACACATCAATAATTGGTAACAGTATTTTTATAAAATCAAGGTGGATTTATGCATATAGTTTCATGTTTTTAATAAATTGAGGTTTTCTGAAGACACAGTTATCAATATGATAAATATGAAGCACTTACATAGCAATATTACAAACAACTAAAAATATCACGTGCTCATCTTTTTGCAAGTGTAATCGAAAATAATCTGCAAAATGCTTCTTGTGTGTTGCTCCTTTGGTAGCTTTAGTAAACGGGCCACTTTTGTATACCCGATATGTTGACTCATGAAAGATTCGGGCTTTAAATCGGGCTTTATTTTCTTATTCGGCATTTTGGGTTGTGTAAGGGCCCATTGCATGGCCCATATTGCTAAAGGCCGCATGTATGTCATAGATCTGTACTGCCCATCAGTATTCCAAGCTTCTGGGGTTTGGAAAGAGTAGCTGCAAAAAAAAAACGAGTACAAGTGAGATTCAAAAGAACGATTTAACAAATAAATTCAAGAAAAAAACTCTCATTAAGTTCTAACTTGCAAATTATAATGCTACTTATGACTAACCGATACAGACTTGCCGATTTGGTCAAGACTATCGACTAATTAGTAAATATTTAATTATTTATTCAAATTAGATAATAGTTATCTTTATTAAAATTCCGGGTATCTATTAGTCTCTTTTAATTTAGGACAAGATTATCTCATAACACTTATATATAGGGTTTCGATATGATTTTTTTTATTGTGATAGAATAAAAGTATCGGGTCGGATTCACCCACCAACAAACATTCTCTGATGAAGAAGAAACGAGATTGGTTAGAGAAAGTAAGAAGCGTATTGAAGAAGGGACTGGGTAAGAAGGTAAGGATTTTAGAATTTGTTTGTATGACAGTCATTTTTTGATTGTGTTATGCATCAACTTATGTCACATAAGCTAGGTAAGGGCAATATGGGAAATGCAATAAATAAAGAGAATCTCATTAGTTCAGGGGCAATTTAGGTATTTTATAGTTTGTTAGGTCAGTTACTCAGTTAGTATAAGGGGGTAGTGAGTATGCGGAGTGAGGTATCAATCTTCTGTGTTAAAATCTGGAATTTATTCCTTGGGAGAGTAGCTATCTCGAATCAGCTAACCTATCTTTAGTTCTTGTAATCTTTTGGGTATATTTGAGGTTATCAATCAATATTTGAAGTTGTGGATGCTTTTTGTGTTATTGAATCTGCTCTTATAAGTCCAGTTCATAACAGATTGTTTTCATTGAGTTCGAGAATTGAAGATGCCTTTATTCAAGGGAGAGGAAACGTACGGGTGGATATACCGTACTGTTGCAGCCCTATGTATGGAGGCAGCAGCTTTGTCATGGTATTGTTGGAGTGAGGGCATAAGCGTCACCTCTTGGATCACTGCAATTCCTAGCTATCCGTCAAGAGGGGACAACTAGAGACTATGTCAGTAACTTTGAAAAAAATGAAGGGTGTTCATCAAATAGCTAGAAACGGAACTCAGACCATCGGTAAGGCTCATGCAATCCAAGGGCTTGATCCACACAATGATCGATGAAAACAAGTCGATGAGGAAGAGATAAAAAATTATGGGGAATTAGGAGACGATCCAACCCAGATTTCCACCTTGAGGATAACGTGCTTGTTTAAAAAAAAGTACCAATCTAGAACAACTTTCAAAGTCGCTTACCTCTTTAGGATATTAAAGTGTTCTTTGGATTTGAATAACATTGATTTAATACAAAGAAATGAAAATAGGATGTTATAATGAACAAATAAATGAAATCATGTTGCTATTAAGTAGACTTACCCAAATCCCTTTTCGGACCAAGCGGTCTCATACACTCCACTTGCAGTGTGGAAAGCGGTGTCAATCATGTCTTCATGAATCATCCCCGCAGCAACTCCATAGGTAACCCCTGTCCAAATTTCCCTCGATTCGGTACATGACATATCGGGTTCACCGGTGGGTAGCATCCCATTAATAGCTCCACGCTTCCCATTGTTCACTTTCAAAACATTGAAATTATAAACCTTCTCCAATGCACTTTTTGCCTTTTCTTCATCAACAATCGGAGAAAGCCCACATGCTCGAGTATACCTACCAAAATTCACAACCCATTGAAGGTTGTGTGTGACGCATCACAACTAACTGTTTTCGAGCTTTTCAAATTGTCATGTTTGCCAAACCAAAAAGTAGTTGATAAGTTAGCTTAGAAGTTTTTTTTTAATTTTCCAAATCTACCAGCTAGCTTTTCAGATGGTCTGTCAAAGTAGCCTAAATGTTTTAAATGGTCTGTCAAAGATAAAGGTGGTTCAAATTTAAACATACCATTGTCCCGCCAACTGATCAGCTTGAATGGACGAACTTGTCCTCCCTTTACTATCATCATAGTTAAAATAAGAACCATTCCACAGCTTATCATACACACTCCTCGCTTTCATAAACTTGGCCCAAAAATACTCTTCACACCCCTTATCACCAACTACACCCGCCATAGCAGACGCCGCCTGTAACGCCGCCACCCACAGCCCACCGGAATACGCACTAACACCCGATACCGACCACGTGTCATACGTCTGATCAGGAAACCCTTCGTTTTCAACCATCCCATCTCCATCCTTATCAAATTGCTCCATGTACGCCATTGCAATATAAACCGAAGGCCAAACAGCTTTCGCAAAATTCTTATCTCCGGTAGCCACCACGTCTCTGTAGGCTTGGAGGACAAATTTAGGGTTTAGATCTTTCCATTGGTCTGTATTGTAGAGGTTATAGAAGTTAACATCAAACCAAGGATCGATCATTCCGATATCATGAGGGACAGCACCTAGGGCTTTTTTCGGGACCGATGCCCCGTCGGATAAAATATCCATTTTACGGGGATCATGCATCATGACGGCGGATGCGAAGTCGCGTTGGAGGCTGAGTTCGAGTTTGGGGAAAAGCATGATTAGGGCGAATGATGCGTAGAAATGGACGTCGTATGTGTTACACATGTGGTATTCTATTCCTTCGTAATACAGAAATTGCCCGATGTTTTCTTCTCCGTCTTGTAGAAGATTTGTTCCAAATGCTGAGATTTTTGATGTGGGGTTATGGATTTCTTCAAGTACTGACGTCATTCTTTCAAGAACGTTAACAGCAGTGTCGTGTTGATGAGTTGTATTAGTATCACCGTTACTTTGAGAATCCATGTTAGATTTATCAATTGAGAACTGTCTTCCATTAATGGTTGATAAATTGTGTACAGGAGGTAGTCCATCTGGAAAAAAAAACATAGATTATGAACATAAACTTGAGCTGCTTTCATTTGATAAAAAAATAATAAAAAAAAGATCAGGGTTACCTGTCCAGATTGTGCCCCCTGAGTTGAGATAATATAATTCATTGAAAAGAGTGATTGGGTACCTGAAGAAAGGCAATAGGATTAGAGATTAGTAAGGGCAGTGAAAAGAAAGAAAATTAAATTAGAGGTTTTGGATTGCCATTCAGGAAGCCTCTTGTCTTCGAGGATAGGCTGTTGCCATGCTTCTATCTGGGCCTCCCAATTACCATGTTCTAAATTTCATACAAAATCAATAATTGGAATTGTTAATAATATATAAAAACAACTTTCTTGGAACAACAATGTACTTTAAATACTAAAATAGATAAGAAGGCATCACCTAGAATAGCATCATGTGCGATTTTTTCAGCAGCATCCCCATGACTACCATAAAATTTGGTGTAACGCCTGTCACAAAACATCCCTTGTAAGAATCATGCTAGTTTTCATATAACACTAGAATGCAAGAAATACCAATGTACTTTCATTTCTTTGTTTATCAAAGCATTAGCATTCTACCTTTTTTTTCTACTACAACAACGTATTTTCAATTCATCTTATTAAAGCATTGTATTCTGAAATATCTACCTACCTATAGTATTCAACTTCTAGTATTTTTCTTATTAGGACCTTACACTTTAAAAAATCTACAAAATTATAGCTGTGAAAACTGCATAGTACTTGGATGACATTGGGATACATTGGTTAATTTTCAAAGTAGGATCATGTAATAGGATGAAATGAAAGTAGGATGATATAAATATAATAAACCAATACACGAAAGTACGTTGCTATTTCTTGAATTTAGCCCTTTTGATATATAATAAAGTTTGAGAAAAGAAAAAGGTATGGTGAGTCACCTATGGTAAGTCCTGGTTGGAAAGACAACTTCCGGGCAGTCCCACGCCAATGAGAAGGTAACAGTCCGCACAGCCTGAGATGGTATGGTCACAGAAGCTGCAATAGCCGCACCTATACATGACTTTGCTTCTGAAACCATTGGTAGTTGAGAGGAATCAAGGTGATCAAAAGAACCATTCTGAATCATAAAAATTAAGGCTAAATGTAAGAAATGGCTATGTACTTTCATTAATATGTTTACTATAGCATCTTATTTTCATTATCACCTACTACAACATTGCACTTTGAAAAAACTATCCCACTATAGCAATTTCATTCGTATAATTGGTCAGATTTTTCAAAGTACAATGTCTTAATTAGACAAAAATCGAAAGTACAGTGCTATAATTTGGCAGATGCCTTCATAAGAATAAAACTGAAAGTACAGTAAATGAAAGTAGGATGTTGTAAAAAACAATTAAATGAAATTAAATTGCTATTTCTTGTATATAACCAACCTTTTTAATTTCATTCCACATGTCTTTTGCTGTGAGACCCTTGGAGTTTCCAGATATTATAAAGGATGGACACTCTGAAAAGCGCACATGGTTTGTTTCTTGTGCTGCAATAGCAAAGGTTACAGGGGGCTGTCCATCTGCAGTCCTGTAATAAATAAATGAAAGCATGTTGCTATTTCTTGCATATGGCATAAATGGAACGACACACTGTTAATGAATTAATAAATAAAGGAGACAAGAATTTACGAGTGATGTAGGAGTACTCCATGAACGCCATCTTTCACCCTGATAACAATATTTTTAACATTTATGACAAAGCATATAATTAATAATCCTGAAACCCAGTATGGATGTAGAATCTGAGGTTAACATGTAAACATCCTTACGTCATTTTTGAATTGGAATGATGACCGGATAATCCAGAGGATCCACCAACAGAATTCTAAAATAAGTGAGAATATCAACTTTTACTTATTTTGTTTTTCTGAAATACCTAAACTGATGATAACTTACCTCCCATGTAAATAGCAAAGTGACATCTGCATCTGTGTTTCCAGTGTTTGACAGCTAAGCAAGATTAAAGCCAATGATAAAGATCAATGTCATCTAAATAGAAGCTTTTTAATGTATGTTATGTTACACAGGAAATGATAGGAGGGCATTCGTGTCTTTTGTACAGAAGAGAGATTGAGAGTGACTCACTGTCACATCATGTTACACTTTTTGGATGGGACAAAAATTGCAATATTTGTCACATTGACATCAGTCTCAGTAATGTCAGGCCAAAAGCAGTACAAGTTGTGTCATGTCATGTCATTTGTCAATGGGGTTTAAGAGACATAATCATACCGTGTAAGTAAATACTGCTACAGGAAGGCTGCTTTCTTTATAATTATGAGGGATAATTGGGGAAATCTGACGACAAACTATTTTGAGGTCAGGATCAGGTTCACCTACATAACAGAAAAAGGGTTGGTCAATGATGACACAAAAAAAGTCAAACTTAGACCAATGGTCAACCTTGGGAATGAAAAAAAATGAGAATTACCATCATAAACTGTCCAAGCCCTTGGGTATAATGCATGATATGTAGATTTCTCTCCACTGAAATTCCAGTCCCAAGATCCAATCCCATCAACCGAATTCTCTCTGTTAATTTCACATTATCTTCATTTTCATTAATAATTCTTTCTACTTTCTACAAATATTACTTTTTTTTCTTGTAGGGAAGTGATTTTGTTTGTAAAAGACGATTTTTTTTCTCACATGCCTTGCACGTTCTGACTTAAGAGACCAAAATAGACGGTTTTAGCCATAGCCCATAAGAACTATCTATGAAAAGTTTTTAAACCATCCTTGAAGACAAAAAATGTTAGGGACTAAACTTGATATTCTGGGAAACCACATGGACCATTTATGAAGATTTGTCAAAAATTAATAGAAAGTTTCTTACTTCAGCATTTCTGGGTTTGGTGGGCAGAGGACAGTCGAATACTTCTTTCCATTTGGTCGTGACACAAACATCTGCACAATGTCAAAAAGTAATTTAGGAATATTATTACAGTGATGAATATCTGATAAAAATAACTAAATAAGAAAAAAGTTACAGAAAATTGATTTGCTAAAACTGGTTTTTCTTCACATGTTTTCGGAAAGAGTTGCCAACGCAAAAACTCGCCTTTATATGTCCTTCCAATGCTGCCTGCACTGCCAGATGTGTTTTTACAAATAAAATGACCAAAAGAAAGAGTTGTGATTATCAATTTATCATACAAAAGCTAATTGAGCTTACCCAATACCACCTAAAGGAACACCATTACAAGAAGAATAGCAGTGTTTCTTGAAAGGGTTAAAGTTAGTTCCCTAAAACAATATAGTAATATAAGTTACTGAATTGTCATCATTAAAATGCTTATCAAAGAAATATTGATATAAATTAAAAGAACTACATTTCCATTTCCATTTGCAGCATCTTCTCGTATCCAACGCCATAACCGATATAAAAATGGAGCCTATGCAAAGGAAGCAAACAATTAAAAAAGCTGATATGTAAACAAATTGCATCACTTGATATATATATATATATATATATATATATATATATATATATATATATATATATATATATATATATATATAACATACATACCATATGGATTACTTCTTTGAACTTTAAACCAAACTCTGAAAGGGGAATTTCCTTGGTGTTTAGTTTCCTCTTCCATGTAAGGGATGCAGGTTTTGCTGGATCAACCTTACCCTGGAAAGATATTTCTTTTTAATTAAAAAGATCACAATAAATTTTAGGGATAAACAGAAACAAGAGAGGCCTGAAAATGAATAAAATATCAGAATAGAAGCATTATTATCCATGTACCTTGATAATACTAGCATCAGAAGCTTCTCTATCAGCATCATAGTTATTTGCTGTCATTTCCCTGAAAAAAAACATAGATAAAAAGATCAACTATAATTTCCAAAAACTCAGCAAATATGTGTAGCATTAGATCCTGCGTTAATTTCATTTTGATGTAATATAGTCGGTACCTTTTTAATTAACTAATCTAGTGATCAATCTTTCTCAAATATAAAAGGTGTTTGAATTTTATTGTAATCCATTGGAGTCCACAACGTAACTGATTAATACAGTGATTAACCTTTCTCTAGCATCAAAAAAGTTTTTGTTGATATTGAGTTAAAATCAAAATCCATACAAGTCCACAGTAAAAAATGGAACCTAAATTTTACAAGAATCGTTTGCAGAATCTTTTCATCTTAACAAGTTGTAACAACTTATACCGATTGCTTCAACAATCATAGCATGTTTATATCAGAAACCATTGATGCTAACAATCAAGCACACACGCCACCTGCATTTTTTTACCAATTCCATTGCTACTATATTCTTGTGAATAGAGACACAAACTTAAATTCAACAAAATGCGAAGTCAAAGGCTTTCCATAATCAATATGAAGATTCAGATACCACGAAATTTAAGTAATAAAGCAAAAAATCTGCTTGAAAACCTATCTTCCTAAAAAAAGTACAATCATACAGTTATACTAGGATCGACGATCATAACATATTTCGGCCAATCAATGACAATTTTTACGCAGAAAAAACTTAAACTCTACGTCCAATGCGGAAACAAAAAAACAGATGCAGAGTTCTTTACGATAGCTAACAAAGTGAAACAAGCATATATTCGGTAAAGCAAATTTATCAGCAATTAATCAACTAAGAATTCCTCATTCATACGTAAGTGAAAGAATTAAACCGCAACTAAATCCAGTGATGAATTTCACGAACCCTGGCGAAGTTTTGAAGAAATGATTCAGTAAAAGATTCCGTAGCGATTGATGTAGAGAACTGCTCTAGTTCTCTATCATGAAACTGAGAATAAGAATAGTATAAAATTAATTTAACGCATAGTTGTTGAACATTTTTAGTGAATTCCAATACTTTCGCTGGACTATATATTCATCAATCTACAACTTTGGTCTTAAAGTTTTATTCGTTACATTTTCTACCCAATTTCAAAACTATGTTGTTGCACCTAATGGCGTTTTGTCTTCTTTCTCAAACTGGGAAACTCTGTAGCATCTTCAAATGTTAAGTTGTAATGAAAGCATATAGGTTCGATTAATATATAATATATAATTTAGAGTAAATAAGAGGTCTTGGTCCCTATGGCCATCCAATTTTAATAGTTTTAGTCTTTCTATTGGGATTTTAACTCTTGATCCTTACTAGAGGTTTGGATAACAATCAAGTACATAGTTAACAACCTCAACGGAATGGCTGTTAATTAAAAAAAAAAAAAAAAAAAAAAAAAAAAAAAAAAAAAACATTAATAAAGAAATGCTTTACATGGTCTAATTTTAAAAAACACAATTTTTCACACAAGATTATATTATAATGAAAAACACACTTTTTTGCCATATAAATGTTTTCTTGTCATTAAACATATAATTAAAGCTCAATGTTCTTAGGAACAGTACCTACGGTAAAAAAAAATTATCTTCTTTTTACCTGTTACCCGTTTCTTTTTTTTACTGTATATCTTTATTGATTTCTTTTTCCACTTATTTCTCTAATTATTTTCTCGACTAATCCACTTCCATTTTTTCCGCCCCTGGTTTTGCTTTTTATGTTTACCCTTCCACCGCTTCAACGATCCCGCTTCTACTGCTTACTGCTTTCTATATTCTTTTTCCTCATAGCTGATCTACCCTGTTGTACTTCTCTCGCTCGATTCTTCCTCGATTGAAACTCTTCGCCGCCTTGTGACGCATGTTTTCCAGATAGAATCGACTGCACCTCCACCTCCGCCCCCCCGTACATCGATGCTTCCCACCGCCACCGTCAATCGAAAACAGAATCATGGTTGATGTGGGAATACGTACTTTCGCAACCGGCCTCCACCGCTTCTTTTGTGTGTCTCCTTGGGATATGCTCTTCATATTCAATTTTGAATTTGATTTTGGTTTTAGTTTGTTGTATCACACTAATTTAAAATACAATTAGTTGTGAGGTGGTTGTTTACATGATTAACACCAGACGTTCGCCGCCACCACCAGGAAGCAGTTACTCTTCATACTTTTAGATTGTTAGGTGATGATGGGGAGTACACACTTTGAGAATTCGAAGTAGGGTTTCGTCAAATGCACGGCCACGGGCGAGAATCAATTCAAGTATCAGCGGCACCATAGACAACGAATTTATTAGAAGGCACTCCGAAGGATCATGTAATGAGCGAGATTCACATAGGATGTCCGCCGAAATTCTCAGGATCATTTATTTCTCATTTCGCCTTCTCGCTTCCATGAGGTGAGCTTAATTGCCTCTAATAATTCCTCTCAATTTGATTACGATGATTAATCCTATATTGAAGTTCTAGAACATGATTTAGCATATATCTATGTTTTGGACATATAAATCTCTAACTGGAATTAAGCGATGAAATATGGATCATATTGAGAATGTAATTTGAATTTGAATCCCCAATGATGATGATTAAACTACGTGATGAACATGTGTTTGGAACACGCTTCAGTTCCCAATTTTGAGATTAGGTATTTTTTTATGTTGATGCTAAAATGTAGATTCTAAGTACATTGGAAGCAAAAATGAACATCAAACCTTCAAAAACTCAAATCAAAACCAGGAAGTTAGCTTGGATGATGATGGCTATCTTTCTTTATCTAGGTGCAACACTGAGTTATGCTTACCTTACTATCGTTTATGGTTTTGCTTTGGTTAATTTTATTGAGTTAAT